>NW_028092059.1:8976159-9576159 GCF_014824575.4 Sturnira hondurensis
TAAAACATGTCAGGGGAGGAGAGAGGGTTTTCCTAAGAGGTTTGCCATGGAAGTAGCTGTCCACAGTTCATGGAGCGTTTCTGAGCACGTGTTGTGTGTTGTTTGACCTAAAGCCCTAAACTAAAACAGTAAGGAGATGGTGGTAAACATCCTCCTCGTTTTTCCATGCTATATTAGAGCACACAAAATGGATAGAAACGGAAGGGGAAGCATACTGCTCATGTGACCGTGATTGAAAATAATAGTTATACCAACACTTATAATCTCCTTTCTTGAGACTTAATTTTTAATAAGTGTTATCTGAACCTGTTATTGCAGGGAAAAATGATTTTATGACAGTGAACATGTGCAATAGGGATAATTAATATGAAGGAAAGGCAATCACACAAGTGGGGGAAGTCCAAAGGGGTGACAAATTCCGCCGTACCACGTCAGGCATGGGGAGGCGGCCTCGGGAGACCCTAAGTGACTGCTGTGAGGAAGGGCTGAACCCTCCTTCCGTCCTCACAGGGGCAGAATGTCCACTGCCAGCTCAGTCTGCCCTGCTCCTTTCTGGCTTTAATGAATTAGTAATGTTTTTTTGTAGCTCCCGAAGGGGAAGACTGCTGATGATGGAAGATTTCTAACAGCTGGACTCTTCTGTCAGAGCAGAAGTAGCTCCATTGGGTGGTTGAGGAGTGAAGGGCGCCTGACGCTCCTGGAGGAGCAAATTAGTTCATCTGATTATTTGGCTGATTTTTAGCTCTTCAAAGTTAAGGTTATTATTGCCTTAAATGTTAATATGCCAGGACGTGGGGAATTTAGCTACCTCCTCTGTCCCTTTCCGGCAGTCACGTTAAGGCAGGCTGAGAGCTGCAAGCTGAAGTGGCTTCATCAGTTCTGAGGTGCTGTGGGCGATTTGTTAGTTATAGTGAAATAATAATAATTATTATTGCCAGTAGCCAGCATTTAGCAAGCAGATTTTCTTTCTAAGAGCATTGTGTTTAATCTTCAAAGGATACTAAGAGGATATTTAATAGTATTTCCATTTGCCATACGGGGAAGACTAGAAGTCGAATTATTGCTGAAGGTCATTTAGTGATAATGAGGCATAGACAGTCAGTCAGATTCTAGAGAATATACACATTCCGGGGTCTACTCCCTGAATCGTACTTTCTGCTCCCCTATTCACCAAGTACTCAAGTGTGTGAATGATATACAAAAGTAGAAAAAAAAGTATAGGTTATCTCTAATTCTCTGATTTGCACTCTGGCGTTCTCTCCTGAGTGGGAGAGAAGCCAGGGAGTCTAGGCCTCATGTACCCTCATCACCACTATGGTGAGCTGTCATTTGTCATTGTTAGGACTGTGGCCAGCAGAAGACTGGACTCACAGTCACAGGTAATTTACTGGTGTGTCACCCACATGAATATAGTTTCCACTATGTATATTTCTGAGAGAAAAGATAGAATCCATTAGCTCAAAGCATGCCTTATATATTACTTATATGACAAATATTATGCATTGGTGTTTATTGACTGAATGTTTATCCTACACAGACCATGTTGTTCACACGTATGACATACACGACACACATATGACACACACATGAACCATATATTTAGTACCTAGCCTATATCTCTCTGTTACATAACCTGAGGGCCGCTCAAAATACATTTGCTTTTATGACTCTATTTATATGAAATGCCCAGAATAGAAAAATTCACAGAGACAGATAGTAAATTAATGGTTACCATAGACCGGGAGGAGGAATGAGTGACTGATAATGGGAATTACATCTCAGTAAACAAGATATTTGCCTCTGCAACAACCAGAGATGGGGAAAGGGATGGGGAGGGGAACTTAAATAAGTGTTTGTATTGATCTTCTTTGGATCCTAATCTGAACAAACTATGAAAAGGCTTTTTGAGAAAATTGGAGATATTTGATTTATAAGTCCAAAGAAATTATTAGATACTTCTAAGCAATTATTGTTGACTTTGCTGGTTTGGCATTGTGATTATATAACAATCTGTTCTTATTTTTAAAGAAATGCATACTAACATAAGGGTGAAATGATATGATGGGTTTGCTCTAAAATATTTTCTCAAAAGAAAACAAGAAAAAGGGACGGTGGTGGGATATGTTGGTGAGTATTACAGTACACTCACAACTTTTGCATGTGCTTGCAAAGTTATAAGATTTATTATTTTTTATTATTATTTTTTAGATTTTATTTATTTATCTTTAGAGGGGAAGGGAAGGAGAGAAATATCAATGTATGGTTGTTTCTCTTGAGTCCCCTGCTGGGAACTGGCCTGCAACCCAGGCATGTACCCTGACTGGGAATCGAACTGCAGTCGTGTGGTTCACAGGCCCGTGCTTGATCCACTGAGCTACACCATCCAGGGCCCAAAGTTATAAGATTTAAAAGTAAAGATATTTGCCACTTAGTGATCTCTTTTTTCCTCATCTACAAAATGTAGTTAACACTAAAATCCTTAAATTATTTAAGAATTGGAGGCAAATGTGGAGGGTTAATATAAAATGCTCTGTCCTGATCCAATTTAGGAAAGTCACCTGAATTTAATACCATCATCAACTTTTTCATATTTGCATATGGTTGCATTAGTTTCGCTCATTGTTTTGTAAGTGTAGCAATGTCTCCCCACCAGGAATGAGTTACCTGTGTGTGTACACTCAACACCTTGCTTAGTGACTGAAACAAAATAGGTGCTTAATCGAAAGTGTGTTGACTGAAAGAAAGAATAGCTAAATGACGTGTCTGGGAGGCAGTGGAGAAGGAAGAGAAGACCGAAGGGAGAAGAAGGTGGAAGCCTGGGAGCAGTGGTTTCCTCTTGCTTTACCCCTTCACCGTCCTCTGCCTGTTGGTGTGCTTTGCTTGTGATAAGAGGAAAAGGTGCCTGATGGAGGTGTGAAGGAGTCTATACTGGTATCGGTGCAATGAAGCTCTGTCTTCACCCACCCACAGTGAACGGAAAACAGAGTTGTTTGGCTAATTCTAGGGAGCAAGTTATTTTAAAGACAGTAAATCCCAAATTGCTTTCTATAGTGAGAGTATCCTCTGTCCTTTCCTGGATTGGTGCATAAATACAGAGATGACCTGAGCTGCTTGTGGGCCTCCTAAGTTGAAGTAACACGGGAGAGCTGTTTCACTCTGGTCCGAATGGGGCCACGGGTGCCTCAGAAAGAGAGGCTTTCCTGTTGGGTTTTGGGTGGTGTGAGGTGCATCCCCGAGAATTTGTTTCTGTGCTGTAGTGAGTGGAATGAGTTCCCATGAGGACATTAATTCAAGAACTCTGAGGACACTGAGGCACGTTTAATAGCAGCAGGAGATGGTAGTGTGAGGTTAAAAAAGCTGGAAGTGTTCAGTTACTTTGGCAATCACAAATAAACACCCTTAGCTGCGTAGCAGTAATGGCGCTCCTTCCTTGCTCTTAGTACATGTGTAGACGGAGGATGCCCCTTGCTCTTATTTCGGCCTCAAGTACAGGCCCATTGCTGCACTGTTTGGCTTTGGGGTCTTGACTGTTTCCCATCAGTTTAGGGTCAAAGCTGCATTTAGGGAGTTTTAGAGATCCTAGGTGAATTTTCATATCATTATAATAGATGTGGTTGTTAGAGACCATTTATTTCAAGCCATTCTTCATTTTTCTGCTTCAGAAGTTAACTCATGCTTGTCAAAAAGAAAAACTGTATTAGAAGCCTATGAAGAAAAGTTAAGTCCTTTTGCCTTTTGTACCTGTTCACTCATTCTCTTAATTTGTTGGTGTTGAGACTGGAGTTCCGAGAGCATGAGTAGGTCAGCAGTACCTTGGCTGTCCTAGCTAACTAGTAACATGAGAACACCTGTCTCCAAACTCCAGTTACAAACCCTTTCAGTTATTTCCTGTTACACAGGAACGTGGAAATGACCCACTGAAACAAACTGTGGTAGGTGAGAGTCTGTCAGTGAGGCTTCATCCTGTGATTTCTCAGGTGTTACTGGTTTAGGGGTCAGCTATTGAACTTATGGGTGATGGTTCATAACTGTGCATCTGCTGAATGATGAAGTGGAAGTGGTTAGTCACAAATTCAGGACATTTTCGATGGCTGATGCCTACGGGTTTAGACTGTGTGGATGTAAGGTGCAGTTGTGAAATATTAGCGGTGCCACACCTGCGCTGGATTAGAAAGCTTCCCCGTGGCTTTGCAGGTACTGATGGTGAGATTGATTTTGGGGGGCGGTTTAGGATGATTCTACCTTGCCTCCTAATGGCTGGCTATTGTTTTGCATTGTAGCCTTCTTGAGAGCTAGGGTCTGCCCTTTCCTTGACTTACATGGAATTTTATGGGAGGAGGAGGAGATCAAAACCAAAACAAAAAATGGTGAGAGTGAGGAGGAGGTGGTAGGAAATCCCATGTACCTGACTCAGCTTCCTGTATTACGCACTTCAGGAAGATTCACTTTCAACCCTCAAGGCTTGGCGTGTGTCCCAATCAAGAAAGGGGAAGGCCCCTGCCGCCACTCTGCCAGCGCCCAGCCAGGCCGGTGGCGCTGAGCTATTGCACCCCACCAAGGTGCTTCGTCACAGTGAGAGTTGCTCTCTTGTCTTGTTCAACACAACTGAACCATACCTTTTGAATGTGTTTAGTTATTAAGGATGTAATTATTTTTTAAAGCCTTCCCTCATATTTACTGATACTATTTCTTTCGAAAGACGAGAGTGTTAATTACTGGCCAACTTGTATCAATAGTGAAGACAATGTGCCACTGGAATAAAATTTCCTCAAAAATTAAAGAGCTAACTAACATATTGCTAATTTTTTTAAATGTTCGTGTTTTTGTGAGCTAGTTGGAACTCTCTGCCAGGTAAGCAAATATTACTGAACACTGATACATTGCTTCCAGTAGACCATCAGATTCTCAGTACTGAAGGCTTGTCTTTGAGCACCAAGGGTAATGAACACACAGCAGCGTGGCAGGGGTGGTGGCGGGAGGCCATGGCCTGCTTCAGTGCTGGGGGCTGCCATGCCAATTATTGGAGCAAGCGATGGGTAACATAGACAGTGGGGAAGAAATTGAGGAAAAGATAGTAATGTGGCAGTAGTGATGCCCTCCCCCCTGCCCCCTCCCCTGCCTCCCAGACTCCAGACTTAATCTGCCTTCAGCCCCTGTCCTCAAGTTCCAGGCTTTGATTCTACATTTAGCCGTAGTCACTTCATTCCTGCTTTACCAGCTGTTGGGTTACTAGACAGCCATCGCCCTTTCCCCCTCCCCCTTATTCAGTCCTCTGGCTAGTTGTTATTTTTACTATATTTAATATTGTTTGATGTGAAATTGCTTACATTTTTACTGTATTTCCATAATTCTGTGGTATGTTGAAATGCTGCCTATTTTTAAAGCATTATCAGGCTTTTGAGATCTGTTTAATTCTTTGAAAATTCTATCTTGCAATCCTTTTGTGTTTTCATTTTGTCATTTAAAAATATTTCATTTTTAGAGAAAGGGAGGGAGAAAAAGAGGGAGAGAAACATCAGTGTGTGGTTGCCTTTCATGCGCCCCCAAATGGGTACCTGACCCACCACTCAGACATGTGCCCTGAGAATCGCACCAGTGACCCTTGTTTGCAGGCCGGTGCTCTGTCCACCGAACCACACCAGCCAGGGCTTTATTTTATCATTTTGATACTGGGTATTTTCCCTCTGTGTAAATCTTTTGGATTTCGGATTTTTTTATTTGATGTTTTGGGTTTTAGTTTATCTTTTAAAAAATTCAATTTGCATCTTATAAAAATGAGAATCTTCTCATGTTTAAAAAAAGTAATTGCAATTAAAATACATAATCCTTTAATATTGTTTATTGCCCAGTTCATATTTTCCAATTTTTCATAATATTCTTACTATGTGTGATTTGTTCAAATGAGAATCTGCACTAGCACCAGTCACACGTTGTACCTGGCTGTTAATGTTCATTAAGTCTGTTTGAGTCTAGAACAGACATTTATTCATGATGTTCATACAGTGACGAAGGTGCCTTGAAGAATGCTTCATGTTGTGCAGTTACCTGAAAGTTTCCTAGAGGTGCCTGAGCTCCTGAAGTTCCCATTAACCAGAGTTTAGATGTGAAAAGGCAGTAGGAGTTCCCATTAACCAGAGTTTAGATGTGAAAAATGCTGACTGTGTCTAGGATACTGTAGGAGATGAATACTGTCACATGTCTCACCATTAGAAAGTACTGGCCGATGAATCTGGTCACTGCCTGACCCCACCATTGTATAATTATGTTTTCTTTCTTGAGCTGAAAGAAACTGTGGAATGTTAGTTTGGCACCATATATACATCTAGTTACCTCTTAGCTTTGTACGTTGTGGGTCTAAGACAAATGGAGAATCCTTTGCTGAATCGGTTTCATGAGGAGTTGCACAGAGGTGATTTTACAGTCACGTTTCTCTCCTACATTAAACCAGCAACTAGAGTTTTCAGCTGGCTCTTGGTTTTACTGTGGAATATATAATTATGCCTGGAATTCTTTCCCTTAATTAACAGTTTCACAGTAAGAGTTTAGTTTAATATATCCCTGAAAAGGTGGTAAATGATTTTTCTCTGGCTTCCTTTTGTGAGGATCCTTGTGAACTCATGGGATTTTCAGAATCAGTGTTTTTCTTTTTCTTTGTTTTTAAATTTTATTTATTTATCTTTAGAGAGGAAGGGAAGGAAATATCAATGTATGGTTGCCTCTCGTGAGTCCCCTCCTGGGAACTGGCCTGCAACCCAGGCATGTGCCCTGACTGGGAATTGAACCATGATCGTGTGGTTCACAGGCCCGCACTCAATCCACTGAGCTACACCAGCCAGGGCTAGAATCAGTGTTTTTCAATCAAAAGTATTATTTTTGAGACTCACATTTTGAATGTTTTGACATAGGGGAACCCCTTTATGCTAGCTTGCCCTTTTGGCATGACTCTATTATCCTTGAGAGCTTGTTTTATGATGCAAAACTTATTTCTTAGGCTTCACTTTTACTTTCCTTGCTCCAGACCTATTCCTTTCAGTGGGGGATGGCATTGGCAATGAAGATGTGAATGCTAGAGGCCATCACAGCTGCAGGGAGCATTTGCTTCTCAGTTTAAGTATCTAGACCTTGAAAATGTATGTCTAAAAATTGATTTTATATTGGTATTTCCAAATCAATTTTTAATACTAATTGACTTAATTTTTGATTGTATAATTATCACTTTTCTTTTCCATTGAAATGTTTTATTCCTAACATAAATGTAATTATTATTTCTTTTTTCTATAATATAAAAAGTTTCAAAGATACCAATGCCTTTCTAAATGAAGACATTAATAACTAAAACTACTGAGTGAAGAATACTTCTTTGTACTTTTGTGGCTCCAGAATGCCTCCTGTTGAAGATGTGCTAAATTCTGTGATCTAGTCACTTGATATATGTAGATACATTTTCTGTTATTAATTTTCAGTATAAAGTAGAGTGACAACAAAGTAACAAATGAATACTGTATCAGCTTCCTAGGGCTGCCAAGACATCACAGATATGTGGCTTAAAGCAGCAAAGTCTTCTGACAGTTCTGGAGGCCAGGAGTCCGGAAACAAGTGGTTGGCTGGGCTGTGTTTCCTCGTGAGGCTCTGGGGGAGAGTCTTTCCTGGCCTCTTCCAGCTTCTGGTGGCTGCTCTAGGCATGGCTTGGCATGTGTTTGCATAACCCAGTCTCACCTCCACCTTCATAGGCCTTTCCCTTTTCTTCCCATGTCTGTTTCTTCTCTCTTTTATAAGGCCACTTATTGTATTTAGGGCACATGGATAGTCTGGGATGATCTCATCTCTAGATCTGTAACTTCATTAAATCTGCAAAGACTGTTTTTCTAAATATAGTCGCTTTCACTTGTTTGGAGGTTAGGTCTGGCACCTGTGCCCTTGGGGGCCACTGTTCAATCTCCTACAGGTACCAAGATGTATAATGATTTACCTAATAAGCTTGTCGTTCACGTAACAGGTCAGGTTAGTATTGTTGACCATTGGGGGTTAAATTCTGAGGACTTAATCAGAGACCCAGGAGAGGCTGTTTTTAACATACAGCTTCGGCCTGCTCAGGAGGTTGTCTCTAGTCAAGGGAAGAACGAACATGCAGGTGCACACCTGGAGAGGGTTCTGGGCCAGCCTTCGAAGGAGTGCGCATCTGCAGTAGTCCTATTCCATTGGCTAGACTGCAAGGAGGATGAGAAAGGTGGGCTAGGCTGAATATACACGAAGAGAAGGAAATGTTTGGTAAGAGCTAGTCTCTGCCCTGGTTACCAGTTTTGATGGTTTCATTTGTTTTAGGTTGTATTCAGTATTATGCCTTGCTTTCATTCATTCATTCATTTATTAAATAAGCACTTAGTTGCATAGGCAAGGGAAAGCAAAGAATGACATGAGATGGTATGGATCTGAGTTTCCCCAAAACTCGTGAAGGGGAAAAGACTCTAAATGGTTGCTAGTACGGCTTTGTCCTCAGTTCCAGCGGTGTGCAGGCATGAAGTGGCTATGGGACGTGTATTTTTGCCCAGTTTAACACAGAATTTTGTCTTTGGGTTATCTTCTGGCTTGAGATTTTAAAGAGACAGTCTTTCTTTCCTTGAAGTCTCCAAATACCTGAGTAAAGGTATTAGGTTAGTTGCTGTTAAAAAGAAGGCAAGTTTCTTTCAGTTTCCTTCCTGACAGCCAAGTTTCCCTTCCATTAAGACTCACTGCATTTCTCTGATTCCTTGATTCTGAATCCCTGGAGAAGCAGATGCCAACTTTGTTTGTTGAGCTTTCTCATGTTTGATATCTCGGGAATCATGGCAAAAGGAGTCTGCACCCAGAAGCAGGTGTTCATTTTTCCTTTTCCAGAGGTTCCCCTTGTCATCCAGTTTTTATAGCAGGAAGAAAGGGTGCTGGCCTATCCCATAGGGATAGGGGAGGGGAGTAGAAAAAGGGAAGAAGGTGACCTAAAGAAAGGGGGGAATTGTTTCTTGTAATACTAATCCTTTTTGTCACCTCAATATAAATGCTCTGTCAGAAATGCTGTGAGAGCAAGAAGCAGGCTCAGTCTGACTTACCTTCCTAAGCTGGCAGAGATGACCCATCCCCTTATGTTGCCTTCTGTTGTTTGACATAAACTTGATTGTGTGAGCATCTTTGTAAACTTGGGAACACTGTTATGGGAAATGAAGAATCATATAGGCAATTTATCGGCTAAACCTTTGACACTGTCTTTTAGAAAACAATTTAAGTGAAATAGTAAGGTGTTTTAGCTAAGAATTTCTGCTAGGTAATACAAATACTACTTTACATTGTTTTAACCTTGGGCATTTAATTTAGAGTCTTTTCTGTGGGAGGCTGTTTTTGTTCAGCTTTCACAAAATAGAAAAGTCAAGCAGGATTTTGGAAGTCATTCAGCAAGTGGTTGAGCCGGTACTAAAGATTTCTGAAATTTTCTGTGTTTTAAAATGTACCATAATGGTATGGACATTTTTTTTTCTTTTTTTAATTGCCAGTGGATCACCTGGATCACATGAGATTGTGGCTGTTTCATTAATGCATTTGTCAGTGAAATGGCTTACTGAGTACACACAGTGAAGAGTGATGTGCTCGGTGCCGTGACTGCAGTGCTTCAGGAAGCAAAGTGCTGACCTTTTGAAAGGAGAGGCTGAAAACCATGGTGACTCGAGTAAATCTCATGGAATGACAGTGAAGAGTGATTTGAATGTCCCTAATGATGTTGGACATCTTTTTATGTGCTTGTTTGTCATTTGTGAATCTTCTTTGTTGAAGGATCTGTTCAGATATTTTGCCTATTTTTAAAAGCTGGGTTGTTTGTCTTATTATTGAATTGTGCAAATTGTTTAAAATATATTCTGGATACACATCTTATCAGACATGTATTTTGCCAGTATTCTCTCCTGTTTTGTGTCTTGCCTTTTCATAGAAGAGAATCTTTCAAAGAACAGAGATTTTTCTGATAAAGTCTAATTTAGTTTATGTTTTATTTTCCAAGTGTTTCATGCATTTTGTGTCCCAAGAAATTTTTACCCAATGTCAGATCATGAAGGTTTTTCTCCTATGATTTCTTCTGGAAATTTTATGGTTTTGGTTCTTAAAGTATCTGGTCTGTGTTGAGTTAATTTTGGCACAGGGGTGAAGTAAGGCTGGAGAGTCACTGTTTTTACCCCATACGTGTATCCAGCTGTTTCAGGCATTTGTTGAATAGACTGTTCTTTTTCCATGAATTACCTTAGTATCTTTGAAAAAACAAATTGTGCGGGCCTGTTTTTGTACTGCCTGTTCTCTTCCTCTGATATTTATTTCTCTCTTTTTGTCGGTACAGCACTATTTTGATTACTTACTGTCTTGAAATCAGGTACTGTGAATACTCTTTGTTCCTCTGGAAAATATTTTTTTGCTATTTTTTGCATTTTAATATAATTTTTAGAATCAGCTTATCATTTTCTAAGAGAAAGCCACTAGGATTTTGATTGAAGTTGCACTGACTCTTTAGATCAATTTCAGGAGAACTGAAATCTTAAGTGTTGACTCTTCTGATCTATGAACATGGCATCTTTATTTATTTAGGTCTTTAATATCTCGCAGGAGTGTTTTGAAGTTTCCCAGGCTATTGGTCTTGCACATATTTTGTTAAATTTATCCCTAAGTATTTCATGATTTTTAATGCTATGCTAAGTGATATCTTTTTAAAATAAAAGTTTCCGATGGTTTGTTCCTAGAAAAATACTGTTTTTTCCTACCACTTCATTTGTTCCCTTGTGGAGAAAGCTCATGTCTGCTGTATCACTGCATTTTCAAAACCAGGTTCTACCATTAAACTATCTTTAATAGTTTCTATACTGTAAACAGCATCCATAAATGCTGAAGTTTAGTATTCAGAGCTTGGTTCTTATGTTTAAGTTGATGCCTAAAATAAAGTAAGGGCGTGATTAGCTCTGATAACTTCCCCCTATTTTCAAACTGTATGTCTCTTCATCGGGATGCTTTCTTTGCATGTGTTAGACACTTACTTTAGTAGAAGTCATCTTCCTTCTCTGTGTCTTCCCATACTGTCTACTTTGAAGGTTCCTTGACACAATTATGCCCTTCACAAATATTGTAGTTCATTCAGTTCAGCCAGTACCTATGGAAGTTCCAAAAATGGTGCCCATGTATTTATACACCATTGGATTTGGGCAAATGAAGTTTCAGGTAATCTAGTTAATAAGATTATGGTCAGAAAAGCAATCCTTAAAATAAGAGTGTGCTATTCTTTCCGATTTTGAGGTAATCGAAAAATATTTTGTTTTTGTCTAAATCTGGAAATATCTAATGGTTTCTATAAGAAATCTGAGGCTTTTATTCTGTCTCTTTTTTTGACTTGATCTGGATCAGAACTTGGTTCGTTCTCTTTTCCTCCTCCAGGTTTTATTTGTATGATACATGGTTAGCTCAGGAGACTTGAAAGATCTTCTGTATGTTATTCTTGTTTGGAAGGCATTCTTAAGTAATGTTTCTGGAATTGTAATGAGTGGGGGAGAAAGTTGTCATATTTTCATTTTTTACATGAAGAAACAATGAGGTGTGTTTATGCCCCTTGCATTTTTACAGGAAGCGTATTCCTCAGAGATTTTGCAAAAGTTTCCTGAAAGCATAGTCTGTAACTGTGGTTTTATAGTGTAAGTCTGTATCTTTAAACATAACTGGAAGTCTTTTTAAATATTTGCTTACCAAGGATATGCATATTCTCTCTGTCAACTGAGTAAAGAGAGGGATTCAGGTATCCAAAGTAGGAAGTACATTCAGAAGCTTTAGTGCATAGAAGACCTACTTGGGGAATTTAAGAAAATGCAGATTCTTGAATATTTGATGACTTGGTTAGGAGAGCTTTTGCATCCTCAAATTCTTTAGACTCAGGTCTTTGGTAGTGTGTATTTTAAGAAATGCCGCCACTCTAAAAGAATGGAAAGCTTTGGTTCTCGAAGGGAGAAAATAAAGAGTTTGATGATTATCTTAAAGGTTTTTCAGTATAAATCCAACCTTCCATTACTATTTCCAGTTCTTGGAGCCTCAATATCAGTAACTACTATTATTACTGAATGATGCTACAGGTCAAGCAGTCAGGGTTCATCCCTTTCTTAGGACAACTTAAGATAATAAACAAACTTTATTAATATGACCCCCATTACAAAGTCAAAAAGTTCAATGAAAACACTTTTATTTTAAACCGGGAAGATGATGAACTACGAATAGGATTAAAGAAGTCCAATTAATACTACCTGTTAGACAATGAGTTATAGGATGTTATAATCAGGAAAGACCTGTTGAACTGGAAGAAACTTTTACTAGTCTAAATAAAGGAAATTATTTGGAAAAGTCTCATCAAAAGTTATTTTCAGTCTGAGAGCTGTAATGGAACGCTTGGAAAGTTGTCCTCTCCTCTTGGACTCGGAAACTGATTTCATATTCAGAGCTGAAGAATGCGTCAAGGCTCTCCAAGAAACTATGGCTGTGGAATGAATCTGACATGCTGAATTTTCAAGTCTAGTCTAGTGCAGACATGGCCAACTTTTAAAGTTGGGAATGAAGAAGGTTCGTTCACTATTCAAAACTCCTTATTGACTCCCTACTGTCTGTCCTGTGCATTAGCCTATTATTATCTGCCATTGTCATTTCCAAGTTATCATTAGATCCTTTGTGCCATTACCTTTCATAAAGTTTATTGCTGGGACTCAGCTAAACCCCTTGAAGTTCCTAGCACATGCCCCGTGATCGTCCACTTTGTTCCCATGTCCCACCCTCTGGAAGACACCTCTGTCCTCTGCCCTTCACACCATCCCAGGATACCTGTGTGCTGCCCATCCTTCAAAACTCAATTCAAAAGCTACTTTCTCCAGGGAAGTTCCTTTGATCATCTCAGCTGGAAAGAGTCTTACCTTTCTTTGAACTTCCAGAGGATCACATATGGTTCTTATCATATTCTACTTTGTATTACAGTGATGTCTGTTGTGTCTCAAAGATGAGATTTAATGTTTGGGAATTGAATTTGTTTCATTTTGTGCTTTTTATAGAGCATCTTGCATAACGTGTTCTGGATGAATGATAGAATAAAATGACATAAAATTTTTTTTAACCTGGTATTTTTCATGATGGTGCCCAGAAACAGACTTACTTAAATGTGATAGCAAGATTTAAGATGTTCAGCCCTGGCCAGTGTGGCTCAGTGGTTGGATCATCGTCCAGTAACTGAAGGGCTTCGGGTTTGATTCCCAGTTGGGGCACATGCCAGGGTTGCAGGTTTGTCCTTGGTCTCGGCACGCGTGTGGCTACCCCTGGTCCCGGTGAGGAGCTCCAGTCTGGGTGCATAAGGAGGCAACCAGGTGCTTCTCTAGCATCGCTGTTTCTCTCTCCCTTCCTCTCTCTCTCTAAAAATGCAAATGCAAATGTCTTTGGGTAACGATTAAAAAAAGATTTAATATGTTCAGAGGCAGGGATTTGTTTAGCAAAATGTTTCCTTCAATAGTAACCACAGGGATCCTTCTAAATAGGGTCACAGCTGACACTAGCTACTTCTGGTAGTTGTTAGACAAAATTACAGTCTGAACTTTCTTCCCTTGCTATCTGTTATTGTAAGTAGGTAGAGTCTTAATACTTTTCCCCCATTTTCTCTAAATTGCCCTCTTCTTTCATACATGTATTTTCTGTGTAGGTGGGACAGTCTGGTAGCCTCTCTGATGTTTCATAATTTTGGGGAGGAGGCCATGGAATATGCATTCCCTTGGGACTTTGGTATTCTGAATTTCTTGGAGGGAATCTAGATCTGTTTGTAGAAATTGTTAGTCCTGTGTTGGCTGAGTTGTATGGCTTCCCTTAGGCCCTTCTGCTCTGGAACCCTGATTCTGGCTTGGCTTCCCCTCCCCCTCTGCTGCCCCACGCTGTTCTTAGCCTCGGCTATATTGTATAAGTCCTTCTGTGTGCTCATGTCAGCATTGTCATGCCCCTTTGTGTGCTCATGTCAGCATTGTCCACTTCAGAAGGTAAGCTCCCTGAGGACATAGATTATTCCTGTCAGCACAGCCCTGAAGAGCATTTAGGACCAAGTGATGTCTTGCAAATCAGTGCTCACTGATGGCAATGATACTGGTTGTAATTACAGCTCATTTAGGGACTACACTTTGCTTACTCAGACTTAAAAGGAAGCCCAATTACTTTGAACTTCCAGGAGGAAAACAATCACTCAAGTTTAGTGAGCCTATGTGCACAGAAGCAAAACTCTATGAATTTTCACTATCTGAAGTGAATTATTACAGGATCAAAAAAATAAAACATTGATAATGACATAATGACAGTGACATCTGATTTACCCCTATGAGTGATGATGCAATTTATGTAGCTCTGCTAATATGCCTGTGAAATAGAGTCAGTGGCCCTGGACCCGCCCCCCCCCCCCGAAACTGGGGGAGGGGCTCATCCGTGTGTCCCCCACGAGCCATCCATTTCCCAGAAACTTCCTTATTTTCAGATGTCTCACTGTAATTTCTTTCCTTAGACCTAAGAATATTAAGGAATAAGATAAATTTGTGTGCAATTCTGTTTGATTTTGGAGCTGCTTATCTAAATACAATTTATAGAGCAGAAATGGTTTTAACATGATTGGTGTAAGTCCAGCTAACATCAAATTAACCTCCATTAAGTAATTTCTCATGTAATTATGCACATGGATGGAGAGATGCAAAGGCTTAGAAATGTTTTGTTAGATGAGTCGAGTATCCGTTTCCCATCCGTTACACAGGAAGGCTTTCAGTGACAACCCGTATTAGATTTAGGTGGAGAAAGAGGGTACGGAGGGAGGGAGGCCCCAAGGCACAGGTCAGCTGGTTGGGAAGAACCTAAGGCTGCCCGCCTGTGTCTAATAGGAGAGGCCATGTTGTAGCATTGCCAGTGATTAATTTTGTTTATTGTGACTTTACCTTAATTAACTTAGTACACTGCTGTCACAGCCCTTCAGAATGGCCTGGTTCTCCATTTTAGGTTGTAGCAGACTTGAACCTTAGTCATTAAGTGGAGTCTACTACGTGCTTTGTCTTTTCCTTATCTGCAGTCTAGACCAGTGTTGCGGTTGCCTAACCTTTCCAATGGCCAGTGGGGGAGGGGAAGCCAGCACAAGCCACAGTGACTGAGTTAATGAGAAATGTATGGTAATGAAGGGCACCAGGCAGTTTCAGAGCCATTAGATACACAACACGGGCTTATTGGCAAATGTTCTTTAGCTCTGACAATAGTTTGGCTGACATCTAGCACAGGGCCCACCGGCTGTATGCTCTCTACAGTGTTTACAATCTTTGTATACTTTTAAACTTTAAAAACTTACCCTTAATTTATGAGAGAAGTGACTTGTATATGACATTTCAAAGAAGTTTAATTCTTTGAGCATTATTAAGGACTGTGTGCCAGATATTCTTCTATATACTGGAACTCAGAGAAGAAAAGAACGTATTTTCACCCTTTTAGAAACTTTTATCAAAAAGCAAGATGAGCACACTTGTTAACAGTGTGGTGAAAAGAACAAGTTTCAGAGACTCAGAAAACCTGAGTTCGAATCCTTGGTCTGCACTGTGTGAGTGTGCGCATACCTGTATGTGTATGATTTAAGGCCGTGGTTTAGTTTATTAGCCTCAGTTCCTCCATCTGTAAAAGTGGAGTTAATATTGACTTAACACCTAGGGAAGCTTGAATGAGTTAGGTCTGAAGAATATGGTAAGATTAAAAGGTCAGTTAACTTTTAAGAAACAAAAGTCCTGCCCCAGATGAGAAGGTGGTTGTGTTCCTGGGATTTTTCGTAAACGAAGTGTCACTTTTAGCAGTGAGAAGGCATTCCCTGATCATCACCAGAGAAATTGATTCCTGATACTCTATTAAAGTAAAATATTTGCTAACGACACAGAAAGTTAATGAAAATCCTAATTTTAAGGCTTGTTCTCACCTTCTCTTTCCTTCCAAGTCCCTCCCAGTGTGCTCTGCTGTCTGGTGGGCCTGCATATTAGAAAATGGTGTCAGGCCCTTTTTTGTGTGTATGCTTACAGGGGATGATTAAAACCCCAGAGCAATTTTTATTTCTTATCCAGAAACATGTCATGAAGAAAGTTTGATTACACAAAGAGATAAAAGGCAAGAGGTCAGAGTGGTGATGATGTTATATTGATTAGACATTTTGAAAGAAATTTGTATTTTCTTTTTTATTTTATATATTTTGAAGTTAAATTTATTGGGGTGATATTGGTTAATAAGACTGTATAGGTTTCAAGTGCACAGTTGTGTAATACATCCTCTGTATATTGCACTGTGTGCCCACCACCCCAAGCCATACCTTCTGCTGTCACCACATGTTGACTCCTTTACCCTCTACTGCCCCCCAGCCCCGTTCCTCTGGTAGCCACCATAGTGTTGTCTATGTATATGGGTTTTCGTTTGTTTGTTTTTCTTGTTTGTTCATTTGTTGCTTTTAGTTTTATAACCCACATGTGAGTGAAATTCTTACCTTCCTCTGTCTGACATTTTGCTTTGCATGATATTCTCGAGATCTATCCATGTTTTTGCAGATGGCAGTATTTCTACTTTTCTTATGGCTGAGTAGTATTCCACTGTGTGCATGAATCACATCTTCTTTATCCAGTCATCTAGTGAAGGTCACCTGGGTTGTTTCCGTGTCTTGGTCACTGTGAATAGTGCTGCGATGAACATATGGGTGCATGTATCTTTGTGAATGAGACATACAGATGGCCAGAAGATAAACAAAAAGATGCTCAACTTCACTAACTATTAGGGAAATGCAAATCAAAGCGACCTCACACTTGTAAGAATGGCTTGTTTTCAACAAGACAGGTAGTAACAAGTGTAGGACAAGTTGTGGAGAAAAAGGAACCCTCTTTTCCTGCTGGTGGGAATGTAAACTGGTACAGTCAGTATGGAAAAGAACGGGGCTTCTTTAAAAAATTAAGAATAAAGCTGAGGCAGTTTTATTTATCATGTTACCCAGCAACCATTCTTCTGGGTATCCACCTGAAAAATTAGAAATCTGTATTCTAAAGGGTCTTTCAGATGCTTATAGATCCATATTGACAAATCACCATAATTAAGTAATATTTTTGTCCCTAAAAGTAATATTTCAATATAATGTTAATCAGGTTGAGGACTTAATTAAGCTACCCATGTCAGTGGTGCTGAATAATTAGTTATTGAAAATAGCATGTGAGAAATACAGATCTGGAAGTCAGGATGATGGAAAACTGCCAGCCAGGAGAATTCAGGGTTTCAATTCAAAGTCTAGAATTCTAATATTTTGTGAAAAAAAACAACCCCTTAATTTGCATAAATATGTCCATAATCTATCTGAAGTCCTTAGTAAGAAAAATGTGTTTTGGCAAGATTCTGATATTCTCCAATGTACTCCTGTAAATATTTCTTTTGTCCAAATGGCCATATTGAAGGGACAGAGAGAAACGGTTTGGTGAGACAGATGCTGGATTTAAAACTCAAATAGGGGGCCCTGGCTGGTGTAGCTCAGTGGATTGAGCGCGGGCCTGCGAACCAGAGGATCGGGGTTCGATTCCCAGTCAGGGCACATGCCTGGGTTGCAGGCCAGTTCCCTGCAGGCCAACTCCCAGCAGGGGACGCATGAAAGGCAACCACACATTGATGTTTCTCTCCCTCTCTCCTTCCCCTCTAAAGATAAATTTAAAAAAATAATAAATAAAATAAACATTGTTTAAAAAAAAAACTCAAATAGGAGCTCCTTTTCACATTAGAGAAACAACCTTCAATTTTGAAAAAATGAATGGGGCTTTGTGTTTCCTTGCCATTACAGTTTTATTTTGAACCCCTGGATGTAAGCTGGGTTTTCAAGAAGTGGCTATAAAGTAGATCTACTGTGTATTAAAGCATCGGGCTTCTTCATTTTCTATTTCTTAGAAGTACCTTAATGTTACTCAAACAAATGAAAAATGTGCCTAAAACATTGTAGCAAATGCTAGCAAGCACATTTGAAAAAGTCTCATTGTATTAAATTCAGACCTTGCCCATAATTTCAGGGGAAGACTTATAAGGGAATATTTGCAGGACCAGTAAGTGTATATATAGGGGTTGGCTAAACGGGTTTTACAGTTGGAAGTATGCAAAAATGAGTTTATTCTTATATTATTTATTAATTATTATCTTATTTATTTGTATTACAACTGTAAGCCTACTTTTGCCCGCCCCTGTATTTGAGGAATCCTTTCTAGCTCATCCTAATTTTAAATAGGAAATGGAGAAAGCTCCATTTATTGGCTATCCGATATGGGATTCACTAACTGAGCAAATGCCAATGTTTTATGAACTACTCAACCAGATTTTATTATTTTAAAGGAATAAATATAGCTCTTCTGGTGTGGAGACATTGCCTAAAAGAACAAACATTAGAAATCTCTCAGTCAGTGTCTACAGGTTTAAATTTTAGGTCCTCAAGCAAATGCTACATTAACTAGAGTTAAAATTCCTTGAGGTTCATGTGTTAGGGACCTTGTAGTTAGGGGTAATTGGCTGCTATAGTGGAAGGGACCACAGTTTTATACTGTCACTAGTCATAGAATTTTTTTAAAATGTGGATAATTGGATTGTATTGTTAAAAAGCATAAGTGTTACTGTTCCCTAATGTATCTCTGTCGTCAGCTGTTGTTATGCAAGGTTGGAAATAGGAACTGGTTTCTAGTTAGCTTTCTAGTTCACTTTTCACATCAGAACTCCTGTGACTATTTCAGCCTCAGCTGGGCCATTGATTGCGAAGCCCCATGGCAGTTGGCTTCTATTTGATCCCTTAGTGAAGTGATGGTGGTTTTAAATTAAAAAGGACTTTCTATAGACACAGTGGTGACACTAGAGATATTCCTTGTGATAGAAACTTTGGGGGAATAATTAGGAAAAATAGGCTGATCTTTTTATATTAACAGCTCTGTTGACATATAGTTTATATACTATAAATTTACTTTGATCATTTTTTAAATAAAGGGGAAATGTTGACATGTGCCTCACTACAAGCTACTTCCTTCTATTTTAAAGCATAATAAAATATATATACTTTCACCAATAAGATTAACTTTTTGATAATGGTAATAAGATCTTTATTTTTTAAAGATTTTTCATTTATTTATTGTTTTTTTAGAGAGAGGGGGAAGGGAGGGATTGAGGAAGCGAAACATTGATGTGAGAGAAAAACATCAATCTGCTGCCTCCCACCTGCTCCCTAATTTGGGACAGAACCTGCAACCCAGGCACGTGCCCTGACTGGGAAGGGAATCGGTGACCTTTTGCTTTGTGGAATGGTGCCCAACCCACTGAGCCACACCAGTCAGGGCGACATAATCTATAGCATTTATAAATCGGAAAGGAGCAAGACTTGAGTGGATCACAAAGAGTGCTGTGGCTCCCTGTGTTGGAGAGATGTAATTCACGTGGGACAGACAAATGCTTAAACATGCTGGCCAATGTCAGTGTTGTGAAATACTAAAAAATTCCATTGTGGTGTAAGCAATAATCAGATTTAAAAGACTTACTAGAAACAAACATTATTTGAGTGGTAGCTAGAGGAGAACCTGTTGAGAATTGTCCTGATTTCATGATGAAAAGATTGTGAAACCTTGGAACAGCTTAATATGTAGGATAAAGCCAGCACCCGTGTAACTAGTACTTAGGTCAAGAAATAGAGCGAGCGTTGCTGGCCTCTCAAGAAATACTTCGTATTTCCCTCCCCCACCACAGTCCTCCGGCTATCATTTTTATGCTAGTAACTTTTCTGTTTCTATTTCTCTCTCTCTTTCCTATATATAAATGCACACAGACATAAATAAAGTCATGTATGTATGTGTCCCTAACCATTAAAGTTTAATTTTGTCTGTTTTGTGTAACTCTGTATAAATTAAATTATGTGTTCTTTTTGTTTCGACATCAGGTTTATAAGATCCAGCTATGTAGAAACGTGCAGTATGTGCAGTATAGTTTATTCATTTTCATCGTAATATACCATTGTATGAACATAATACCAGTACTTATCCCTTTTATAGTTCGTAGGCATTTCAGTTCTACACAGTTTATTACTACTGCTTATTATGCTGCTTTGGACTTTATAAAATTTGATACACATGGGTATGGGTTTCTCAAAAATGTAGTCCCTCCATTCACAGCATCAGCAAAAAACTTGGTAGAATGCAGATTCTTGCTCCCGATGCCTGCCATATTCAAATGTCATTCAGATCTGCCCTGGCGGGTGTGGCTGAGTGGACTGGGTGCCAGCCTGCGAACTGAAAGATCAGCGGTTCGGTTCCCAGCCAGGGCACATGCCTGGGTTGCAGGCCTGGTCCCCGGTTGAGGATGAGTGAGGGGCAACCGATTGATGTATCTCTGACACATCGATGATTCTCTCCCCCTTTCTCCCTCCCTCCCTCCCTCCCTCCCTTCCCTCTCTAAAAATAAGTAAATAAAATCTAAAAAAATTATTCATATACATGAGGTCTGTCCAGAAGGTATCCAGCCATGTAATATGAAAAATAGAGACATTTATTGAAGAAGATACAAGGTATAAGAAACGTTGTACATAGGACAGCAACACTCATTCCTCTTTGAAGTAGGTACCTTGGGACCTCACACAGTTCTCCCAGTCACCATCAGGTACCCTGTTGTATTTTCCTGAATCTCATTGACAATCTGAAATCTCTTCTCTTCCGAAGGTGATTTCAGTTTCAGGAAAAGCCAGAAATCTCAGGGCACCAAATCTGGGCTGTAGGGGGCGCTGAATCTCCTGAGTGATTTAATTTTTCACCAAAAAATTCTGTATAAGATGCTATATATGAGCAGGTATGTTGTCTTGATGAAACTACCAATCACCAGTTGCCCTTAGCTGTATACTCCTGAATCATCCCTGTACTTTCCATAGGGAAACATTCAAACTGAATGTAAAATTTGATGCAGATTTGTTACTCTACTTGTTCAATCATTTTGAATGCGACGGCCACACAGTACACATGCTCACTCAATGGCATCTACTGTCCCCACTGACTAGTACAGTGAAGTCGTCATTGTTCAGGCATGTGCATTCCAGTCCACTCTCCTTGGCTGCCAGGTTACATTGATGTCAGGCAAACCATTCTCATTGTATTAACAATGGCTGGACTTTTTCCAGACAGACCTCATATCTATAATATGCTTATTTCAGTAATTGTGCTTTTGCTTAAACTATTTTTGGGCCTTCTAGTTTGGAACTGCCTTAGGAGCCCATTGGTAATCATACTCACATGTATAATGCACACAAAATGCCCATATATATGTCCACACTTACTACAGTCTCTTAGCAATAGATTCATTACTCATTTTGATACAAATACCATAAGTTTTACCAAGTTTGAGGTTTCTTCAAAAGAGAAATATTTGTTAACATTGAAAATATTTTACAAATGGCTCTAACTGGTGTGACTCAGTGCATTGAGTGCAGGCCTGTGAATCGAAGGGTCGCTGATTTGATTCCCAGTCAGGGCACATGCCTGGGTTGCAGGCCAGGTCAGGTCCCCAGAAAGCGTGCGCATGAGGCAGCCACACATTGATGTTTCTCTCCCTTTCTATCTCTTCCCCTTCCCCTAAATAAATAAATAAGTAAACAAACAAATCCTTAAAAAATGTACAGTAAAGTGAAGACTTGCTAGAAGAGGTCCTACTTACCAGTGAGGCAGGACATCATTCCTGGCACGGGAGTTGCAGGGCCCTACGGGGAAAGCAGGGTAGACTCCGGAGTGAGCAGACATGGCTCACAGGCATTTGGACCACTCACAGCTGTGCTGTCTCGGGGACGTACTGAATTTTTCTGAGCTTCAGATTCCTCCTCCTGCAGAGAGGACGATAATATGAGCAAGTCATGATTATTTGCAGGACCATATTCGTACTGTGGGTGCCTTTCAGTCCTGGGTCAGCAGCATTCATCTGTCGGAACACGGCTGATTGTCATGCCTTCATACATATCATGCTGTTTACTTTATTTTTGTGCTTCCTGTAGGAACGATTCCAGGTGAAGAATCCTCCCCATACATACATTCAAAAGCTCAAAGGCTATCTGGATCCAGCCGTAACCAGGAAGGTAAGAGGGATTTATTTCCACTTTTTGTTACCACTTCCCCATTAGCAAGCAGAATCCTCTACATTGGAGGAGCCCTTCCTTCCTCTGCATTATAGCCTCTGCAGGGCCTCCAGGAAAACAGCCTTTGGAGACGAACAACATAAGACACAGGAAAAAAGCTGTCCTTCTCACGTGAGAGGATGTGTTTAAAAGTACTTTGCTGAGTTGGGAGTCATGTATCTCTGATGGTTATTGAGTCTCTGCTACTTCCAATTACATGGGGCAGTGAGTCCAGTGCAGAGGTGTGTGGGCCCCTAGAAAAGCGGGCCTAGCAAAGGGGAGACTTGTCTTTCATGTCTTGGTGCATTTCCAGAGACCTTGAAAAATCACTGGGGCTTTGTCATCCCAGCTGTGCTCTCACATCCTGTGTTGATGCTTTTAGCAGCTTCCCCACCCTAACCCTGCCCCTGGCCCCAGGAAGGTAAGAAGAGAATAGCTGGGTCCATTCTCAACTGACTTTCTCCTTTTCCAGACAAGCCCTGCTTTGTGCAGACACACAATTGGCTCCCACTGCTGCCTCGTGGTAAAGCATGCAGCCTGGCACGGCCCTGTGGCCCGGGCTGGCCCGGGATGTCTCAGGGCTGAGCTGTCCCTGCTCACGACGGGTACAGGGGCTCTTCACCAGATAGCACTTGTTTTTTGGTTGACCTACCATAACTCTTGCTTTCAAGGATGCAGAGCAAATATCTTGAGCTGAATTCCTTCTGTTGTTTCTACACATGACTCATGAGAGAAGAAAGGCACACTTTTCCCAGTTAGCCGCTGTTTCCAGGGCTCTTGGCTCTTGTATTTTTTTAAGTGCCCTTTTTATTTATTTTCTGCTTTCACTCAACTACCCCCCACCAAAAAAAAGTCAAGCAAAGAACAGCTATTATTTCCTTTGGAGAGTTTCCTGGCCCTTTGTCCTATGGTTAACATGCAAGCAAGTGGAAATAAAATCTAGGCACAGTGATGAAAGTGGACTGCAGACCTTTGCTGTTGGTTAGACATCATATGCAAAGTGAATGGCACAGCCTCGTCTTCTGAGAATGTACCAAAATATCATAATACCCACCCACTCACAAATATGGCACACATGTGCTTTCTTTTGTTTTAGAGCTTCTGTCAGCCTCCCTAAATGAGACAGCTACTTAATTCTTGTTTGTTTCTTTCTTGTTTGTCTCCTTCTCCAAGGATGCGGCAGCCTCAGTTTCATCAGATTAGAGATGATTAAGTGAAGGTGCACCCTTATATACAGAACACAGCCAGAGAACCTCAGGTTTTATTTCTGGGCTATTTCTTTGCGCAGGGGTAAGATTCTACTTTAGAAATATTTTGAGGAACCTTCAGACTTCCAGGCCTTCAGGCTGGTGGTCTGAGGCCTCAGCGTTAGCCACACTTGCCCTGAGCTGAGCATTACAGAAACACTGATGTTTGTCCCTGAGAGCTTCCCTCACAGAGAGTGTGTTCCAGCCCTCACAGAGTATCAGCAGTTGTCAGTTTCTGAAGACAAAGGAGAAAATATGGGAACTCCTAGAGAGTGTCTTAGACTCCAGCCCTAAACCCCACAGGGAGGAAGATGTTTTCGGGGGAAGGTGGGCTCCTCCTGGCACTGTCCCAGCTCTCCTTCGGAGCAGCTATTCCTGGGTCGGGGCAAAGAATATAAAACAAAAAACAACTAATGAGCTGCTTGGAAAGAGTTTTTACTCCCTTGCAAATAAGAAAGAGGACCAAGACAAGAGACCTCCATTTGGCTCACCTTCAGTCTCTGCACGGCCCTGTTTGGTCTGAGCCTCCTCTGTCACCACCAGCCGTGTGGGGCAGGTGAAAGTAAGACTGTGTTGGGTCAGCCATCTTTGTACGATTTCTGTCAGGTGCTGGCAGAAGGAAATGATCTGTTCCGCTCAACGTAATTGTCATGCTTAAAGCCTGGGAGAAAAGGAGATTTCATTTGGAATGAGGCATGGCCTGCAGTTAAAGTGGGTTTAAGATTCTCAGCCGTCCTGTGGAAGGGGGAAAGGAAAAGATTTCACCAGACAGTCTAGGCTGAGCAGTCTTCACTTATCTGGAATCTTTGGATACTTCATTAATCTTTTGTTCACCTCGAATATAAGATAGTTAATTTTCTGTCTCCTAAAAATTTTTCTTAAGTATATTCTACATAGATTTCTTCTAAATTGTTTTAAACCCTTCAGGACAGAGACAGAAGAGCCATAACTAGATATCTTTGTGACCGAAGTCTCCAAACCAGCTTCCTCATTTAATACCAGATGGTTCTTAGTCTGTGCTTTGGGTGGGGTGGGAGGGCTTGCTCATGTCCAGCATGGAAAAGGCTACAGGCCGTGAAGAAAGGAGTCCGGTCCCTTGCAGTGATGCTCCAGAAATGAAATCTCCTGTCTAGGGCTTGGGCTCAGCCGCATCCGTGGCCCCATCCCTGGGCCTTGCTTTTACGGAGAGGGGCCAGGGCGGTGGTGGAAATTGCTAATGGATGGTACTCTGCTCCTTTTTGCTGGTTTATGTGTTTAGAGAAGTGGATGCCAAGGCTCCTCTGTAGTCCAGAGTCCATCTGAAAACCAAACAGTTCCCGGGAGAGTACAGTGCAGAGGCAAAGTCAATGCAATTTCCCCTCAGGTGTCATGGAGCTGCCAAAGTGCAGTGTCTACCATAGCAAGTGGCTGATAGATGTTACCTGCTGCTGTTGTTCCCATTATCTCACAGTTTTGTTTTGATATATGCCTCCTGGTCCTTTAGCACATCCTCTTTTTTGAATTAAAATTTTTTAGTATTATTATTTTAATCCTCACCCAAGGATATGTTTATTGATTTTAGAGAGAGAGGAAGGTGGGGAAGAGGAAGAGCGGTCGAGAGAGAGAAAGAGAGGGGTGGGGAAGAAGGAGGGAGAGAGAGAAGCATAGACCAGTTGCCTCCTGTAGGATCCCTGACTGGGTGTCGAACCCACAACCTTTTAGTATACGGAATGACGATGCCCCAACCAACTGAGCCAGCTGGTTGGATTTCAGCACATCCTCTTTTATACTCTGTTATGTCCATGGTGTTTTACTGGGTGCCCTTGTGGTGTGATGATGTCTGAAAGGGATGACCTTGCCCTGGGGAAGCATTAGGTAGAGTTGGGAACCAGCAAAGGTCCCAGGGAAACCAGTCAGAACTGTGCCAAATGCATAGTCAGAAACACTGAGTTGTTTTCTAAAGGCCATGTGTGTGGACACCTAACACATGTGACTGTGCCCTGGGAATGGCCCCTGGAGCAGTCAGCACACCTGGGAGTGGTTTCCTCAGCTCTGTAGCTACAGACCTACCTCACCGGTGGTTCTCCCTGTTGGACCACTCTCCGGAAATAAATGGGCATGAATGTCCCCTCAAACATAGATGCCTCTGCCATTTCTTGGCCTTTCTTGATAAAAGAGGGGCATGTCCTTTTTCATCGAATGGAAGATGCTATATTTCATATATCCTACTGTACCTAAATTCTGAAAACCTGAGAAAGGCTGTGAGGTACTTTAGGAATGGTACCCAGAGGGAGTCTGTGAGACTATTTGCTTCCTTAGGGTCCTGGTGAGAAGCAGTTGAGGGAGCAGCAAAGGGCCTTCAGAAGAGGAGAAGAGAGTGGCAGGAGCCACCCATACTGAGCAGGGTTCCAGGTCTTCCTGGGGCAGCAGGCTCCACCTGTGGTGTGGCTTTGCCCTTCCCCCAACCTGAATCCTTTCCAGACTTTTTCCTGTCCTTTCTGTCCTTACATGCCTTGGTCTTTGGAGCTGGATGACCCTGTGTACCCTGCAATTAGGGTAGTACAGGAGTGTTTCTAATATCCTGAGCTACAATTCTCAAAGCCTTTTCCTGAAAACAGTATGACATGAAAGTCATTTGCTCTATAGGACACAAAGCACGGAATTCTTCTTTGAAGGTATTGCACATCCAATGTCCTCCTTCCAAAGGGGCCTAAAACTTTAGTTACCATAAATAAATGTTTTTATAGGAAATTGTGTTCCAAAGAACCGATGTGCAGTGCAACCCAGTGAATCCTTAAAGGTTATTTATGGTTGAGAGGATAGAGAGGTGAATACGTTTACTATCAGAGGAGGATTCATTGAAGAAAGGCGTGGGGGAGTTCTGGAAGGGCTGGTGGGATTTTCTGGGCATATAAATGAGGATGGACATTCCTAAATGGAAAGGAGGTGCTCCAGGGGAGGGACCTTCTGTGCGAGGGCTCATGGGGAGAGGGAACTATGAATATTTCTTTCTGGAAAATGTTAGGTCGTGTAGAAAAGGATTAACATAGCAAGGCTGAAACCATTACCTTAGAAAAACCTGCTTGCAAGGTTAGCTTCTGCTTGTCAACTGGGAACCTGAATTTGGGGAGAGTTCCCATCATTCCCTGATAAGAAAGATTCGTGGTACTCAAATGGTAAGTGTCAACAGCATGGTTTGTATTGAATGCCTGTTTTCCTTCTGGGAGTCTGAACTTCTGGTATGTGCTAGGCAGAGAGAACCCAAGTGACCCAGCCCCCAGTCACAGCCCTGGGCACTGAGTCTCTGATGAGCTTCCCTGGCCGACTGCATTTCACAAATATTGTCATTTGTGACTCTTCTGGGAGAAGACCCTCGGAAGCTTGTCTCTGGTTTCCTCCAGACTTCACCCCAAGCATCATCTCCCTTTACTGACTGTGCCTTGTGTCTTTTTGCTGTAAAAATCTTAGCCAACAAGACAACTGTGTGCTGAGTCCTAGTGAATCACTGGAACTGGGCTGGTCTTAGGGACCCCAATACATAAGTATAGTGGTGAATATTGTATTGTGGGGTAGGGAAACATAATCTAATTACCCAAAGACAGTTCATGAAATAAGGAATTTTTCGCAATCCTTTCACATAAGCTGATTTTCATGAAAAATTTGTGTGCTTTGCAAAAAGAAATGTGAGAGCAGTGTACTTCAGAAGCAGAGATATTATCGTATTGTGTTAAACTTACTACAAGTAAGCTATAGTTTTAGCGGTTGCTAAGACATGTTTTGTGAGAATATGTCTTCTTGAATTACAGAAATTCAGACGGCGTGTTCAAGAATCCACACAAGTGCTAAGAGAACTGGAGATTTCTTTAAGAACCAACCATATTGGGTAAGTGTGCCCATTTAACATTTTAGTTTCAAGGCTTTTGGACATTTTACAAAGTGACTGTATCATCGCCGAAGAGTTAAGCTTCCTTACTGTTCATTATAAGTTAGGGGACTGAGGTTTAGATGGGTAGACCATGTGTCACTATTCGAACTCCTCACCGTACAAGAATCAGTGGAAGGAGGACAGACAGTCCTTGATTTGGGACATTTATAACCCTGCTAAGATTCTTTGCTTGGATGCAGTAGTAAGTGCCTGGTCTCTTTGTGCATAATAATTCTTTGGCAAAGTAGGAACCCCAACAGGTAATGCAGACAGATCCTGGAAGATCTCTGAGTCTTCATGTGAGTTCTCTGAGCTGGTTATTTGAAGTGGTTCCATTCTCCCTCCCTCAATTCCCTGGCCTTTCTGGTCAGGAGGGGGCAAAAGCTGGACTGATGTCACCCGATAGACCTCATTGCACTTAAATACTTTGTTCTGAGTCTCTTCTTTCTACATTTCAAAACTTCAGGACCATGAAATGTAAATCCACCCTAGAAAATAAAGTTTGAGGGATCCCGGTGCTAAGCATTTCTAAGAGTTTGTCATGCAACAATGTGGTGGCTTTGCCTCGAGCTAATACAGGTTTATGGCACCCCCATGAGCGCCTGGGATGGCATAATTGTAAGGTGCCTTCAAATGAGATGCTTTGTCTCCAAGGCACAGTGATATCAAGTATCCCTTTTGGTGGCCTGAGTTCTTCCTGAAGTTTTTGTTTAATACCTTATTTAACACCGTGGGTTTTGACTCTGAATTTAACAGTGAGAAGACTATAGACTTTAGTTCTTTTAGAATTGTCCCCTGTGACATTCTTTGTGGGTCTATTGGAAATGAAGTCTTACAGATACATTATTTTATCGTTTCACAGAGTATTCTGTAAAATAAATATATTAGATAAACAACAGCAGGAGAGATGTGTAGTTGTAGAGACAACGACAGCAGAAGTTTACTTCTGCTTTAGACTATGTTTGCCATAAGGCGTTCAAATGGTTAATTTTCACGGTTATTTCACAGTAAGCTTTTTAAAATTGCAGAGATGCAAGGTTGAAATCAATCTGGGTGGAACCTGGGTGAGAACGTTCACCTCCTAAAGGGTAACTGCACGTGTGTCACCTGGAGATGAAGTATGCGAAAAACAAACTGATTCTCACCTAAAGCTGAAAATCCCCTTTATCCCAGAAAATCAGCTATGTGGAACAGTGGATCACAGAATCATGATGTAGGACGGGAAGAGAAATTAAGGATTACCTAGTCCCTCACTTTATAGATTAAAAGAAGTAAGGGCCAGAAAAGGTGAGCGAATCCCACAGTCTCTAGCCGTAGAGCCAGGTGCCTTGGTTCAAAATGCCGTGTTCGTTTTCTTATGTTGCCTAATCTGGCAGCTCTTTCCCTGAAAGGAAACAAGGTAATCGGGGCTCTGGGATCAAAGCAATGAGGCTTGTCTGTTGGGGGTGAAGGTGGTGGTAATTTAATACAGTTGAGCATCCAGGCTTAGGAAATTCCCCTACTTTACAGTGTTTGTGAATCAGGAGCTAGATTCCATTTGGTAAGGTCCAACCCTATACTGTTGGCACCACTTCTTGACTGAAAGTGTTGGAATGAGCTGTAGCCAGGATTTCTACAAATTGTCAAAAAGCATTTCTTCAAGCATTGCTGGGGTAATGTGAAATTGACCATCAAATACCAAAGCAAGATGATCATTTCCAATACGAAGTTGGCTGAATAGTAGAGCCCTGGTTGGGTAGAAGCCAGTGCAAGTCTGCAAGCAATTGGGGTGGTTTGATGTTTAGGATACTATAGGCATGTTGAAAGATTCTTACATCTCTTTCATCTTCTCCAGCTGAAGCTTTCTGTTTACCACCTCTGCAGGGCACTCTGAAAGCTTTGGCTTTAGCAGCAGAAAAACACACAAGAGGTGCATTGTCTGTTTTTTGCAACCAATTGCTGGCATAGCCTTGTACAGATTGAAACCACACACCAGGATTTTGACCTGTCAGACCTGTCCAGAAAGTCCAAACCTGAACTGGACTCTTCATTATGGAAATTAACTGGCTTGAACTCATTTGGCCGGGAAATTTTCTGAAAAGTTGTTCAGTAATGTGAATATAATCAAACAATGAGGAATTCTTGGAATGCAAGGTGCTAAATAAGGGGCCCATAGAGCCCTTATTCTAAAAGATCTAAAGTCCATTTTTGCACTCTTTAAGGCACCGTAATGGAAAGGTAATTGGGTGCCCATTTGCCTTATGGGAAGTGAGGTCTTGTTCTGAGTTTTTGCTATGCCCCTCATTTGTTATTTGATCTTAGATAAGCTATACATACTCTCTGTACTTACTGTATGATCTGAGTTAACTTCCTGTCTATAAAATGAGGATAATAATACTCCATGGCAATGTTGTAAGAATTAAATGAAATAACTTAGAAAAGATCTAATACAATGTTTTAATATATAGTAATTACCATATGATAGCTTTTGCTTGTTATGCTGATTGAAAATAATATTATAGCTAATAATAATTCAACAATATTATGTAACATATCCCTAAGTAATTTCATGGAGAGAATGTTGCCTTCTTTGTCTAAAATGACCCTGACACCTAGGAGATTGCTGCTTACCAGAAATTAAAAGGAAGAATGACTTTTAAAATCTATGTGTCCTAAAAAAATTATTCTTGGCACATACTTCGATTTCAAGGTTAAAGTCCAGGGCTTTGCTGAGATAACATTCCAAGCTATAGCTTTGTCAAGCAAAGGGTTTGTTCTGAATTTTGATATTAACCTAAAACTTTATAAATGGAGCAGTCTTCTGAGAAAGAAAATTAATTTTCTTTGAGCCAAATTGAAATAATAATTGGACTAGAAATAATCTTATTCACTTACTCCCAGGAATTACAATAATATTGAAGAATTGGATTATGACTTATTCAAGCTCTTGAAATGACTTGAAATACTCTTGAAAAGAGCCAAGTAATGTTTGGACTCTTTGGCTGGGCAGTGTGAGTAGGCATGTCAAGGTGATAAGATTTAAGTGGTGGCAACAGAGGTGAGCTGGATGGATTTCCGGTCTTTATTCCATGGAACTGAGGTGTAGGCAATCTCTCCTTGCAGGTAATTTATTTTAGTAAAACTCCCTATTTTGATAGAAAATTAATTTTCATCCCGAGTGCAAAGTTGTAGAGATTCTGAAAGATGCTCATTTCACTTTATTTCTTTGGAGATAAAGATCCTTGGAGAGTTGGGAGAACCAGAGTATAGGAGGAGTGTGTGAGTTGGCAGGTTTGTAGAGAGGGGGTGGAGCCAAGGAACTGCTCAGGGACATCCTCCCTCCCACCCCTCCGGCTTGTTTGGGAAATGGTGAGGAAAGAGCGAAGAATAACCATGGCTGGTGTTAAGAAGTATAAAACCTGAATGGGAAGTGTGTTCATCAAGCTGGCCTACAATTAATTCATTCTTAGGTGGTGCTTTTTGGAAATTCTCAAGATCATAGTCATTTTTTCATGTATTAAGCATTATATTAGGTATATTAAATGTATTATTTATTTCTTTTTAAATTTTATTTATTTATCTTTAGAGGGGAAGGGAAGGAAATATCAATGTATGGTTGCCTCTTGTGAGTCCCCTGCTGGGAACTGGCCTGTAACCCAGGCATGTGCCCTGACTGGGAATCGAACAGCGATCGTGTGGTTCGCAGGCCCGCGCTCAATCCACTGAGCTACACCAGCCAGGGCTAAATGTATTATTTATTTCTTACAAAATCTTTTTTATTGAACCTCCATTTTACAGACAAGAAAGCTGAGTTAGCAATTATCTTGCTGCTTGGTACTTAGCAACTTAGTAGCACTGAGATTTGAACCTAAATATGTCCAAAGCCTGTTAGAAAATCAGCAGTCCTTAAATTTTCTAATTTTACGATTCTTGCATTCTCTTGTTATTTTGAATGCCAATAAGCTTTTATTTTTGTGGTTTTTAACAGATACATTTAAAATATGCTTCTTTAATAAAACTTACTATTTATTAAACATTTAATTACTGTAAATATATAAATAGAGAATAATAAGTTAATATAGTCCAAATGACATATTGCATAAAAGAACCATTTTTCAAAGCAAACAAAAATTAGTGACAGGAGTGGCATTGATTTATGTGTTTACAGATTGCTTTAATGTCTTGTGAATTTAAGGCAGCTGGGTTCTCAAATCTTTCCATTCAGTTTGTTGTACTGTGTTGTTTTGTTTGATGTATGTGAAGAAAGCCTGGTCTTACACAGACACACGCTTAGAAAAAGGAGGGGTTGTGTTTTTTTATTCTTTTTACAGTTTTTGACATGCAATTTTATTTTCAAAACTTTTTTCAATTATAGTTTACATTTAATATTATTGTGTATTAGTTTCAAGTGTACAGCATAGTGGTTAGATCTTCATACACTTTTCGAGGTGTTTGCCCTGATACTTCCAGTTCCCATCCAGCACCACAGTTATTACAATATTATTGACTGTGTTTCCTGTGCTGTACTTTATATCCCCATGACTATTTTGTAATGACCAATCCTTAATTCCTTCATCTTTCTCACCCAGTCCCCAAACACCCTCCCCTCCGGCAACCATCAGTCTGTTCTCTGAGTCTGTTTCTGGTTTGTTTGTTCATTTATGTTGTCCTCTGGATCCCACGTCTACGTAAAATCTTTCTCTGACTGACTATTTCACTTTGCATAATACCTTCTAGATTCATCCTTGCAGTCACAAATGTTAAGATTTCCTTTTACTTTTAAACAGCTGAGTAGTATTCCATTGTGTAAATGTGCCACAGCCTCTTATCCACTCATCTACTGATGGGCACTGGGGTTGCTTCCGTATCTTGGCTATTGTAAATAATGCTGCAGTGAACACAGGGATGTATATATTCTTTTGAATTAGCATTTTGGATTTCTTTGGATTTGTGCCCAGAAGTGGAATCACTGGGTCATAAGGCAGTTCCATTTTTCAAAATTTTTTGAGGAACCCCCATAATGCTTTCCACATTTTTATGCTCTGTTACGCTAAAATCCATTTTACTGTCTTGCACTTGGATGAGTCTTTTTACCTATTGCTTATTTTCTACCACCATGAATTGGTCATTTGGAAAATACTGTTTCACTGAGTTAATCTCATCTCCCAAACAGTAACACATTTTATTCTACACTACGAAAACAATCACATTTGTTAGTGATCACCAGTCTCATTAGCGTATACTTTAATTATTGGGAAGCTGTCAAGCTCACGGTGGTGAGTACAAATGTTCCAAAATTCTAACTTTTTTTGTTGTCGCCTTTGTTTGAAAACTCACATTTTATCATTGACAACAAATACTGTCAGTTGCTTTCCTCAGAATGACCAGCTCACTTCATTCCCTTTTGAGAACACATCTTCCAAATGCCCCGGGAAGAATAACCATGGTCTGTCAGTCATTGTACATTCCGCATAAAAAGGTGCTGGTTCAGTTCTCAGCTCAGACAACTGGAGGCGTGCTTTTCCTCGAGACAGCTGTGCACCTGGGCAGAAAGCAGAAGTGCTCTATGTGGCTTCCTATTCTGTCACAGAAAATTACAGATGTATTTCAGGGGGGAAGCTTTAATAAAAGCAGCATTGTTACTGCTTTACAAGGGCAGTTTCAAGTGAAGAATACAATAAATGGGTGTATTCTTTGGTGGCAGCAGTTTTATCCACATTTCTTTTGTACCATCAGGACAAGTGTCAGCACAGTGATGAAAACAACTACTTTCTTAATGTTTGTATGAAAATAATCGGAACTCACAGACCTCTGGGAGGGTCTCAGGGACCCCTGGTGGTGTGGGGGCTGTTCTTTGAGAACCAGTTTGTGACGCTGTCTCCTCGGTTTGGTAGCTGATGATGAGTCCGGTGATGCTTCTCTTTTCTCTCTTGCTTTTTGATTTTTCAGCCACTGCAGTTCGCACCGTGTCTATAGTAGCTCTCTTGTAGGAGAGTGACAAAGGGAATTCACTATTGCCCCCTTTTTGTGTGTCTAGATGAGAATTATGCCATTCGGAGATTTGGGGGCTAGAGAGAAAACAGCAGCTCAGAAATAAAGCTTTGACTCGTCAATAATAACAGTAACTACTGGCATCTGTAGTTCGATCCCTTCCTTGAAGAAGGTTTCTTCCAGAGCTGTTTTTCATGACTGCATCTCTTTTGGCCCCTGAACAGCTGATTGGGAATTTGCCTAATTCACATTTACAGCAAATGGTAATTACAGGGAATCTGAGGTACTTAGTAATTGATGCACACTGTCAGAGTCAGAAATGATTCTACTCTCCAAAACCTATAATTACCCAATTTGAAACTGTTTTCATATTGGTAATGTATTAAAAAGTGTGTGTAGCATGCACAGAGGTGAAAATGGAAGGTGTCTCCAGGGACTTCCAGCCAAGATGGAGGCATAGGTAGACATACTGTGCCTCCTCACACAACCAAAATTAAGGACAACAAAAATTTAGAAACAGAAAAAACAACCAGAACTGATAGAAAATTGAACTGTTCAGAAGTCTGACAACCATTGATCCAGACTGGTAAGGGAGTTGGAGTCGGCGGCTGGCAAAGAGGGGTGAAGGCTGGAAAAAGTGGTGGCTGGTGACCCGGGTGTGCAGGCCGCAGCTAGCAGACCCCACATGGGGTGGCAATGGGCAGACCCAGTGAGATGCACAAAGTGGCTGGCTGACTACAGTCACACATTTATGTGCAGATAGACCAGGCGGAAACGGGGAGTGAGACAGACTGCCCAGGGCCCCAGCACCGGGAAATAAAGCCTAAAAGCACCAATTGAAAACACTTGTGGGGGCGGAGGCACCGGGAGAGACTCCCAGCCTCACAGGAGAGTTCGTTGGAGAGACCCATAGGGTCCTAGAATAAACACAAGCCCACCCACCTGGGTACCAGCACCAGAAGGGCCCAATTTGCTTGTGGGAAGTGGCAGAGGGGACTGAAATAAGAGAGCAGAGCAAGCGCCATTGTTTCCTCTCTGACCCCTACCCCACACACTGCATCACAACCCAGTGACTGGGTTGATCCGCACTGGTGAACACCTAAGGCTCTGTCCTTCACTACGTAACAGGCACAACCAGACCCCCCCAAAAATGGCTCAAATAGAAGAACAGATCAAAGCCCCAGATCCAAAATATCTAAGCAACCAAGAGATAGCCAATCTGTCAGATGCATAGTTCAAAGCACTGGTGATCTGGATGCTCACAGAATTTGTTGATTTTGGTTGCAAATTAGATGAGAAAATGAAGGCTACACTAAGTGAAATGAAGGAAAATGCACAGGGAACCAATAGTGGTGGGAAGAAAACTGGGACTCAAATCAATGGAGTGGACCAGAAGGAATAAAGAAACAACAAAACAGAAAAGAATGAAGAAACAAGAATTTTTAAAAAATGAGGAGAGGCTTAAGAACTTTCAGGACATCTTTAAATGTGCCAACATCCAAATTATAGGAGTATCGGAAGAGGAAGAGGAACAAGTGGAAAACTTATCTGAACGAATAATAAAGGAGAACTTCCCCAATCTGGCAAAGGAAATAGAAAGTCCAGGAAGTCCAGGAAGCTCAGAGAGGCCTGAAGAAGTTGGACCCAAGGAGGAACACACCTAGGCACATCGTAATCACATTAGCCAAGATTAAAGTGAAGGAGAGAATTCTAGAAGCAGCAAGAGATAAGGGGACAGTCACCTACAAAGGAGTTCCTGTCAGACTGTCAGCGGATTTCTCAAAAGAGACCTTACAGGCAAGAAGGGGCTAGAAAGAAGTATTCCAAGTCATGAAAGGCAGGGACCTTCATCTAAGATTGCTCTATCCAGCAAAGCTTTCATTTAGTATGGAAGGGCAGATCAACTGCTTCTCAGATAAGGTCAAATTCAAGGAGTTCATCATCACCAGGCCCTTATTATATGAAATGTTAAAGGGACTTATCTAAGAAAAAGAAGATACCGATATGAACAGTAAAAAGACAGCAAACTCATAGTTATTAATAACCACACCTAAAATGAAAGCAAACAACTAGAACCACAGGAATAGAACCACAGAAATGGAGATCACATGGAGGGTTATCAGTGGGGGAGTGGGAGAGGGAGAGAAGGGGAAAAGGTACAGAGAAGAAGTAGCATAGATGGTAGGTAGAAAATGGATGGGGAGGACAAGAATAGTATGGGAAATGTAGAAGATGAAGAACTTATGACCCATGGACATGAACTAAAGGGGGGTGTGCAGGTTGGAGGGGAATGAAGGGGGGGAAATGGGACAACTATAATAGCATAATAAGTAAAATATATTTAAAAAAAGAAAGTGTCTACAGGAACCCTAAATTTATGCTATTTCATTATATAATTATATACATAAATCTGCAGAATGGGGAATACAATTTTTTTATTTCTTTAGATTTAAAATACCGCTTTGAAAGTTGCCCTTTTTTCATCTTTACCTATTTTCTTTCCCCTACAGGAGGAAAAGAAATTTCTTTTCTTCTTTCATTTCCACAGCAGTCCATACTCACCTCTGTTCTTTCCCGACAGAATATCCCAAGTGTGGGAAGGACATGGGTTAAGAGGACAAGGGAAATGTGAAGGCTGGGTTCTTTTCTGTTAGTTCTTTTCCCACAATTCACAGCTTTTTTTCTGAAATGAGTTTACTGAGCTGATGTCATTTGACAAAGGGGGTAAGGTACTCTCAAGCATGATGGATTTTTATCTTATTATTTCTCAAGTCACCTAGGAATGCCTAGGCCAGATCAAAGACTCTGGGGAGATCTTGTAGCTTAGAAAAAGAGGTTAACGGCATGAAATTAAACCTCTCAGGGCAGGACACTTTACCTCTATCTAGCTTTTTAGGAACTGAGCAGCTGGCTACTGCCTTTCACTTTGAAAATTGTTTTTAAGGCAGTTTTGATTAAAGTCATAAAGTAGGAGTGGGGGTATTGACAAGGACATTGGATTGAAGTAAGAGAAGCTAATTAATAGTTTATGGTGGACCCTGGCTGGTGTGGCTCAGTGGATTGAGTGAGGGCCTGTGAACCGAAGGGTCACTGGTTTGATTCCCAGGCAGGGCACATGCCTGGGTTGCAGGCCAGGCCCCCAGTAGGGGGCATGCAAGAGGCAACCACACATTGTGGTTTCTCTCCCTCTCTTCCTCCTTCTCTTCCCCTCTGTCTAAAAATAACTAAAACCTTTTTTAAAAGGCTTCCTGAAAAAATAGTCTATCTCTGTATCAAAATATGTACATGTTAGCATTTTGAGTCAAGAGAATTGTAGCTGTGGTTGTACTTGGCTATTTTCTGCCCTTTTTTTTCTCTTCCTCTTCCTCTTTTTCTTCCTTTTTTAAAAAAATTTATTTTCTGAGTTATTTGCCTCCTATTCAGTTTGTGGCTGAACTTTCTTCATTTTTTTTTTTCTGCCAAACTATAAAGGAACGTTTATTTAGAAGATCACAGAGGTGGAGGAAGTGAGCCAAAGAAGTGGGCCCAGGAAACAAGTTACAGAGGGAAAAGAATGGCCAGGCCCCCAGAGCTTCGGAGAAAGGGAGGGGCTAGGAAGAGGAGGAGGGGTAAGGGGAGGGCGTGCTTCAGAGAGAGCCTCACTGGTCCTCTGTCTTGAGGGTATTTATCTGAAGGTTCTATGGGAGGATCTCAATAAAATATTCATCAGCTTTCTAGGTGTGTTCTTTTAGGGTCTTGGTCTCTACCGATTGGTTGGCCCCAGGTGCAGCTGGTCCTGATGTCAACGATGGCCTCACTTGTTTGCTTTTGCTGCTTTTCTGGGCCTGAAACTGAAACACAAACGATGCCTACTTGTGTTTGATGTGGGTCAGAACCTCACTGTCCTGGAGGCCTCTGTCCAAGGGCTGTTCTCTGGTCCCCTTGTTTCTCTTCCCTCTCAGGGAGTCTAACCCTCATGACCCGCAGTATGCTGGCGGAGGGAAGGTCAGCCTGGGGTGAGGTCTTTGTTTTCACAGTTTTGCCCATTGCTAGGCACCTGGTGACCTTCTCTACTGGGCTCATCCTCTTTCCTCTGCTCATGTCTGTCTCTGTGGCTGGACTTTCTAAGCGATGGCAAGACGACAGTGGTTGAGACAGTGACAGAGCTACAGAATGCCCTGGACCATCTCTACTTTTTAGAGGCAGCGTCTGCAAAATCAACCAGAAGGAACTACGGGGGGTGTTTCTCAACTCCTAAACTAGAGTATTCTCCTGGCCACGGAGAATATGTAGAACTGACTTCCCTGAAAAGTCTGGCCCTTGTGGTGACTTCTTCTGTTAAAAATGTTGACCCCCTGTGTCCAGCTCTGGTGATTCCTGCTGAGCGCCCACCACTGAGGGCCGGTCAGATGGTGCCCTCAGAGCCCATAGGCCAGACCCATGGGGAGGCCAGAGAGGAGCCGAGGGGCTTAAATTTCAGGAGCAGCTAGTTGTCCAGTTTTCATAATGAGTTTTAGCCTTTCTTTAGTCTCCTACCAATTGTAAAAAGAAAAGAAAAATTCTTCCCCTACTTATCAGTGCTTAAAAATGTCTAGTATCTCCTAAGACCTAGCTGAGTAGGGAGTAATTAAAATAAAGAAAATGAAAATAAGTACGTAGAAGTAGATACCATGAGATTGTGTATGTTGTAGTTCTGAAACGAAGCTTCAGCCTTGACTGTAACTAACCCTGTTAGTTTGGGTAAGTTCCTATAACAAAGCCACTTTGCCTAGCCCAATGGGTGGTGTTTTTCCTTGCTACTGTTGCCACGCTAGGTATCTTTTAAATTAAATGTTACTTGCTTATGTGGCTATTTGAAATGCAAACATTTTGTGACAGTCTGCCTGAGGCTCTCAGAGGGAAATATGAGGCAAGCTGTCTTGTTTTGCCACCTTGCTTCCTCTTGGAACCAGCTGCAGACATGCATTTACATCCTGGACACGGCAGGGCTAAAGGAAAGGATGAACTCTGAGGATAAAACAAAAACAAAGAAAACATCTTTTAAAAAAACAAAAATAAAAAACAGGCATCCCGAGTCCACCAGATCGTTTTCTTCCTATAAGACAAAGATGTCAAGGGGTTGCTCATCCTTAAGGGCACTTGGCAGGACTGACCTATTGTTCTAGCAACTTCCATGGTAGCGGGTGTGCCCACAGCTGACGTAACACACAGGCTTGGTGTGCATGGATGAAGGCAAACTGTTTTTGAATGTCCTTGGCAGGTGTACCTCAAGTTCCATTTCTTTGATAGGAGCGGACCTTTTTACTTGTTTGTTGGAGTTTCAAATCTAGTGAAGGCTTAATGGGGTATCACATGTTCTCTGAGGATGGGTGCCCTTGGGGTAACAGCTGTTTTTCCTGAGTACCCGAGTGTTCTGCTTGACCAGTCTACTTTACCTCCAGGAGTTATTATGAATAAAAAATTATTAAAAAATTATAAAAAAACAGTGAACTTCATCCACATCAAATCCACCGTCCAAATGCAAGGTGGTACTATTTTTAAATGAAGTTTTACAAACTTGGCATTTGTGAAATCTCAACTCTGACAATGGTATGCGGTGTCTGCAACTTCTTTAAAGTTATAACGTCCATGGGAAAAATTAAGCAAATCATCCCTTATTGAATTTCCGGAAGCCCATAAACACTGGTCTCTCTCATTGGCCAGTTTAGTGTTTTCTGCAGCTTAGTGTGGCAAGACAGGGCTGAACGTAGATTTGGACCCGTGCCTGGATTTCAGCGATTGCATCGCCATGTGCCCAGTCCGCCCCTCCTTCCCTGTGCAGTCTTGGCTCCGTTAGCCAGCACGCTGTGGATCAGTCATGGTGGAAAAAGTACATTAAGCAAGTCCCCTTTTTAAGAAAGTTTCTTACAGGTGATTCTTAAGCCTCTTAAGCAATAAAATGCAAAGAAGGGACACATTCACCTTTTGCCCCCTGTTCTTGTACGTTGAAATGTTGTGGTTTTCCTCGTTGCCATACCTAAAAGCTCCTGCCTCCTGTGATAGAGTCCGGGCCTCCTTACCCCATATTTTCTTGCAGGCAATGCATGTTTGTGATGGAAAAACAAACGTTTTCATGGTGGCTTCTCATGACTGAGCATGCGATGGATGTCTCCAATAGATTTTTCTTTTTTCTTTTTTTAAACAGATGGGTCAGAGAGTTTTTGAATGAAGAAAACAAAGGCCTTGATGTTTTAGTGGAGTATCTGTCATTTGCACAGTACGCGGTAACGTAAGTAAAACTCGGCTTGTTTCTTTTGAGTTTTCTGTGGTCGTAGAAGATGCAGCTTTGTGCTGTAGTTGCACACTGCACTGACGGGAGAAAGCAGAAACAGATGTAGTGTGGCTTAAGGAGGTTTGTTTCTACTCAAATAACCAAAAGCAAGTCACGTAATTGTTACTAGAAATGCTTTTAAGGCAGAAATAAAACAGTGGAGTAAAAATTACCCTTAGAGGAGTCCTTGTTTGAAAAAGAACTACTTTCTTTAGTGCTCAAGTTACATACAGCCATGTGGTAGGGTACTGTAGTACTTACTGAAAGACGAGATGATGCATTGTGGAGTGAATAAAGCAAGATACAGAGGAGCGTCTCCCTTTTCTTATTTCTTCAAAAATTACATGTATATGTGTATTTGTCTATGCCAGTAAAGACAGAAATAGATACCAAACTGGAGGGAGGGTAAAACAAGAGCCTTTTTCTTTTTACTTTACATGTATTGTTTTGAATTACTTGTTGTAAAGGTGAAATAGACTAGAGCCGGACAGGCAAAAAATTAACTTACTTAGCCTAATTTTCATTAATTTATACAATTTCCCCATTTGCTTTACTTCTGGAAAGATTTACGACAGGAATAAGAGGTGTACATTTGAATGAAATATTCTCTCCTCCACATTTGCTCCTTTAATCAGAAAATATTTCTGTATCCACAGATATACTCTCACACAGATAGAGGAAATAATATTGTATTTTTAATTTGACTGGAAGACATTGTGGCTCAGGTGGTATCTTTCCCCTCAACTCTTCTTTTGGAAGCAGTACCTTGTTTTTCATACTGCCTCACTCCAGTAGAGTCCCAGGACCTGGCCAGATGCTGTCTGACCCTCGTCACTTCCTTGAGGATTTGTGAGGAGAAAGCTGCAACCACACCTTCCTTGTGGAGGCAGAAACCACAGTATTAACTGAAATGGGCTTGACGCGTTTCAGTCTGGATGACCCTTGTATATTATAGGGAATAAAGTAAGAACAACCAAAAGACAAATTCTTCTCTTCCTGAGAAATTGTCCTCTGAAATATAATCCCAGTTTTTATAGCGCAGTCTTCCAAAGGTTGTTTCTTATCTCCATTGTGTCAAAACCGCGGATCTCCCTTTACACCAATTATTATGATAGACTGATAATAATGCCCTTGTGGCATATTTTAAAATCTGGAGGAGTGCTCATGGAATTGAGGAAGGGCTAAGAAACCTCAGGAATGATGAAGGGAGTGGCATGCTGTGTGTGACATGTGTTTGCTGTGACTCGGCCCTTTCTCTGTGTCATACAAAACCAATGGGACACGGTGCTGCCCCTGCGAGGGCATGCCTCTCGTCTGCAGCACGAGGTCGGACCCAACAAACATCAGAACTCACAGCTTTTGCTTCCCAGTCTTCTACTTTTTTTTGCATTAGCTTTACATTTTTTCCTGATTAGTTTTTTTTTTTTGCATAACTTAGATGAAAAACTATATATAGGTCCAATTTATGTTCTTCCTTGAAACTAATGGGGTGAAAAATGTCCTGTCATTCCTTGGCATGTGACAGTTTCCCAGCTCATGTAATATGAAACAACAGGCTCATGCTCCATCCCTGAAGCAGGAGCTTTCCCTAAGGCATTGCTGTTCCTGCCATGTGAGAGCTGGGGATGAGCTGGAGGAACATGAGAGTGCAGAACAGCCGAGCAACGTGGGAACCGCAGAGTTGAGCATGTTGAAAACCTGAGTGATCTTGAAATGTCCCCTCAGCTACCTTCCCCAATATCAATGACAGGATCTGTTTGATTACTTCAGTTCCCCTGCCTTTCTGTTCAGCACTGTTTCCTGAATCCTGAGGCATGACAGAATTGTCAGGCTGAGTCAGTGACTTCAGTACACCAGTCTGTGACATCTGGAATAGTACTTAATAGATGGAGAGTATCACCTAGTTTACAGATGATTGCTCTAACCAAATATTTTATTTTGGCAATCATACTTCTTATAAAAGTCATACTTTTTCATAAAAGGGTTGCTGTTTCTTCTGTGATAGCTTCCAAGATCCCCCATGTGTTACTAATTATGGCTGCCTTCTGTTTATTCTCTATCTGATCAGGTGTTGCTTGGTGGAACTATGGGTAGAAGCAATTAATAAAATATTTTGGGGGGAGAAAACAGAGCTACTGACTTTGGGAGGAGAAAATGCATAGAACATGAAGCCCGTCTGTTTAAAAACACTGTTCTTAAAATTATACAAGAATGAGTGACTTAACTTGCCATTTATTCTAACATGGTTAACATGACTAATAACCTCAAAAAATGTCAAAGAAACAACAGTCCTACTTTAAAGAGCACCACATTGGGAAGAGATTCCGAAATCAAAGCAAATTCATAGGTTTGTGAGTAATGCATCACATATGGTTGGAAAAGCACACTTGCCAGCACACTAGGAGCAAATGCGCAGTGAAAATTGATGGGTAGGGATAAATTAGTATAAGCCTAACATATTGACTTGTTAAAGCAAAATGAAGACATCTGTGAGATTCTACTCCCCACCCCCCACCTTCACTTTCCATCTTGGCAATGTTGGCATTTGGCAAGTTAGCGAGTTTCATAGTAAAATACAAATAGTACATCACTATTTTAATTTTTGCTATTGTTTAACTATTTGCCTGACCCAGCATTTGTCTTTCTGTGTTTTCAGAGTCACCTCTGAATTCATAGACATTTCTGTATTTCCCTTTTAGTTTACTTTGTTTGCAAAGACTAACCACATTAGGGTGCAGATGTATAAAAGGCAGGAGCAAGGTATGCACACCCATGTGTTTGTGTCAGTATGAATCTTTAAGTCTTCTGTGGCGTTTCTGTTCTGTTTTAGTTTTGACTTTGAAAGCGAGGAAAGCACTGTGGAGAGCTCGGTGGACAAATCAAAGCCCTGGAGCAGGTCCATCGAGGACCTGCACAGAGGGAGCAACCTGCCCTCCCCCGTGGGCAACAGTGTGTCCCGCTCGGGAAGGCATTCTGCACTGCGGTGAGTTCCTTTAATCAGGAGCGAGGCAAATTTGGTAGGATGCATGGGGACAGCAGTGTCTTTTCTGTGATGATCTTGGGCCACGTATTCCTGTATCTTGCCACATAACTTGCATTTTCAGTACTTTCAAATGAAAGTGTTTTCAGAAGTTCATGGGATCATCGCTTGGGCTGTACTCTGTAACATTAAATAGCTTCCAGGAAACACCATTCCATCATTCAGCACAAAGAGAAAATTCTGCTACCAAATTATACAACTGCAGAGTAGTCTCTATAGGCAGTTAAGTTTCTGAGACCAGGGAGATGCTGACATCGTGACTTAGGCTTGGTTTTCTGGGTGGAGACAGCACATCAGGCTTTGAGAATCTTAAGAACAGCTCGTTACTTTCTGTGCCCTGCGCCTCCCCTCCTTTCCTCCAGTGGTAGCTCAGCTGTGTGTTCTGTGGGGGGTGTTCTTCGTCACAGGTGTGGGATGCTAGAGTGAGTTTTATTAATTATTATTAGTGAGATGTCCTTAAGCATGTTTCTTTGGTTAGGTGTGCTCAATTTTGAGCTTTCTATTTCCTTCTAATCCTTCTAAGGATTCCTTTTCTAATCTCTCCTGGCAGAAATACCACCATGTTAGGGAGGGTGGGTGCTGACCACCTGCACCACTAATGGGCATAACATCACTGAATTGTTTATTCATTCATTCCTACAATTATTCATTCTCTGAAAAATATTTTGAGCTTCTGTAACTTGCCAGGCACTGTACATGGGTGTGTGAATCAAAACTACCTGCCAAGGTACAGATACCATCTAGAGCCAGTTCATAAAGCTCTCCATATTCCAGGACTTTAGTAAAATTTCTGTTATTTTGGGCTTTATCTGGCAAGTGGACTTTGTTGCTGTAAGTGTTAAAGATCGCCATGGTACTAGGGCATTGTAGCAGAACCCATGTGTCAGGTTGTCACTGGTGAATATGTGGCTTTCGGGCTTTTCCTATTTGGTGGCCTTTTAATGACCTCCTGTCCCTTTGACTTGGGTTTTGGTCATGGAAAGTTAAAGTCTCTGTAATGAAATTCAGTTCCACTGAAGGATTTGATGTTTGAATGTGATGCTTCCAGTCAACTTTTCAGAATTTTTTTTTTGTTTAGAAATGCCAAAAATATCAGTGGGTTTAGAATGATTCAATAATAATGAGTAACAGTGTTTTAATTCATCCCATGGTATTTGTAATAGGCGGAGGGCTGTATAACCTGCACGTCTCTATCAACTTTACATGTGAACGGGGACGTATGTGGGCTGATTTGGAAGTTGAGAAAGAAGGTCTGGTGTGCTGAAGCATTCCCTGATCACCTTAGTACGTGAATGGAAATTCTTATCATTTGTATAGATGTAACTGTAGGTAAGGGATCTAATTGACAAAGTGGATTTTAATTTGCTTTTCCATCATTTCTTACCTAGAAAGTATCATTTATTGACTAGCTACCACCTTAACAAGAATTTGTTTTTCTGATTAGTCATTCATTATGCCTAGTTTTCCATTATTAAGACTGTTCATTGAGAGCACATCGTTTCTGTAGAGTGGGGGCGTCAGGAAAATGTGGGGAACATGCCAGGTCCAAGGAGAGTTGTAATCCCGGGCCCTGGAAGGCATGGTACGAGACCTCAATTTCTGATGTACTTCACGGTTAGCTCCAGCTAGATTCTGCTAGAATTCATTTTAAACTGGAAAAAGAGGTCCAAAGTGTAGAGAGATGAACATGATGGAAATGCTTTTCTGAGAAACTCAGGAACTCTGTGGCATTTCTGGTTGGCAGGTGTGTTTGAAGATGACCAGCTAAGAAGCCAATATCACATTCTTCTGTTTTGTGTGCAACCAGTTTGAAGCTCAGGCACAGAACACTGGAATTTCCTCCATAGGTTCTAGTCACTCAACAGTATCAACATTAGCTTTCATGCGACTTTTGATCTAAAGCTTAGATTTTTATTTTTAAACAATGCGTATCAATTATATTCCAGCTCTTGTGGTTCATGGATTTCTGCCTGGATTCAAATTATTTGCTCATTTGGTTGCATCTGTGACTTATAAAAACAGCGATCAGAAGTACACACATATGGTACATGTTGCTTTTCATAGACCCAAAGATTGTTTACATTGTTTCTCTTCCTTCCTCTTCTCTCCCCTTTCTTTTTCTGCTCCCCACACTTCTTCCACTTTTTGGCTTCCTTTCATTGCCCTTCTTTTTCATTCTGCTGTCTCATTTCTGATTGTCTTTTCCTCTTCTGCTTCGTCCTTTCTGTCCCTCCTGTCTCCTCCTCTTCCGCTTCCTTTCACCTCTTACACCACCACCAGATTGGTTTCTCTGCCTGAGTGTCTTCAGTGCACATGCCACCAGAGCTGCTTCTGTCCCTGTTGCCTCTGGAGCAGCTTCAGTTTACACACTGATGATGAGGCTTCAAACCGGAAAATCCCGTAAGTCAGGGGGGGAAGTGACACCCGAGAGAGCTGGCAATGCATGGTGGCAGGGTGTTGCAACCCCCCCCCATGTTATGATATGATAACCTCATGGCTTAGTGCCCTCCCCCTGTGCTGGATGTGGCCACGGCCTTTTAAACTTGGATACACTCTGTCATCATATTACAGTTTCCCATTAAGAATTCAAACATTCACAGTATATTATATATTTTTTTTTACTGTTGCAGGTTTTTTTAAAGAAAAAGAGGATATTAATTTATGTTCTATAGAGATGATTTATTCTAGTAGCTTTGTTTGATTTTCATTCCCTCATCCCAATATCCAGATAATAATGTAGATTGAATCATCTCATCCTAAATATCACTTGGTAAAAAGGGTGAGTTAAACTTGGAAGAAGAAATGAGATTTTAAAAAATGTAAAACACCTTATAAATGGGGCATGATTAAAGAAAAAAGGAAAAACACTGTTTTAAAACAAAATTCTAATGTTGATGCANGCGATCCTCTGGTTCGCAGGCCCGTGCTCAATCCATTGAGCTACACCAGCCAGGGCTTGTTGCAGGCTTTTTTAAAGAAAAAGAGGATATTAATTTATGTTCTATAGAGATGATTTATTCTAGTAGCTTTGTTTGATTTTCATTCCCTCATCCCGATATCCAGATAATAATGTAGATTGAATCATCTCATCCTAAATATCACTTGGTAAAAAGGGTGAGTTAAACTTGGAAGAAGAAATGAGATTTTAAAAAATGTAAAACACCTTATAAATGGGGCATGATTAAAGAAAAAAGGAAAAACACTGTTTTAAAACAAAATTCTAATGTTGATGCACACTCTCCTCTTTGTAGTCAGACTTTAATTTTTAACTATTTAAAATGGATTGTTAAGCATTTTATGACGTGACATTCACCCTCAGTTATGTCAGCTGTTAGATTGTACATTTTCATACATTTGTCAGCTTGGCCAGTAGTGAAAATGTTGGTGCCAGTGCAGTAGAGATGTGGATCGTGCTGTTCTATAAACTTAGAGCCAGTGGACCTTCAGTTAGGACAGACTTCTGTTCGTGTGGCTGCACATCTGGCTACATTAGATGCTGCGGCAATGCACACATCTACTGTATGTGCATGCTTGATTTTTGAAGACAAAGACTGCATTACTTCAGATGCAAGAGAAAATAATTTCTAATATTAAAGAATGTCACTGTTAATGCCATTGGACTTAAGTAAGCAGTGACATAGACAATAAATAAGTGTTCTGAGTTTTTAAAGAACGAGCTGGGACACTGAGAGCCAGCTGGGTGGTGCCGGGTTTAAACTGGGACTCTGGGTGACAGCCAGAGTTGGTTTTCAGGGTGAGGACAGCTATTCCTGGTGGAGGTGAAGTGAAAGAGGACGAGAGGACCACAGCCTTATATCAGAGATCAGGATGTTGGGAGAGAGAGGAGAACCTGTCTTTTGCGGGACAGAGGCTTTTTGATGGGGGTGGAGGGCTGCCTGATGGGGAGCCTGGGTCGTAGACATACAAGGTATGTAGGTCACCCCACTGACCTTCCCCACTGTGGTGTGGACACCAAGATCTACAATTTCTTTAGGGTATTAACTACTATTAATATTTCTTCCTAAGATTCCTCAGAACAAATTTTGCTGTTTTTGCTGTTTTTGCTGATATTATTAACTTCATGGAATGGCATGTCATAAATAGTCATCATCTGACTCTTTACCACCTATATGCATGGATTTATATGAAGAGATGAAGAGTTCACATTTGGACCCTTGTTTATGTATCTTAATACAGTAATCTCATTCCTGGCAATGTTTTTAAGGGGATTTAAAAGTATTTAAAAATGGGCACAGAGATATAGATAGTGTTGCTACAGTTTTTATTGGTAGTGGCGGGGAGCTTTTATTGAGTGTCCACTGTGTACCAGGCACTGCTCTAAGGGCCTTCTGTGATTTACTGCCCACGGAGCTCTGTGGAAGAACTACTCATATGGTCCCATTAAGGAAACTGAGTCCTTTAGTTGTTGAGCGACTTGTGTGGGGTCAAACAGTAAGTAAAGGAGGTAGCATTTGAAGTAAGGTGGCCAACCCCAACCTCCACACCACATTTTCCTGCCTGAGTATTTATAGGATAATTTCCCCTCCAGTAAATATGTTTTCATATCAAGGTGTCTGCATGTCCTTAGTTAAGTTGTCCCCTGCTCTAAATGGGCTTTTCGCTCCTTCCAAGAAAATGTGACATTTTCTACTTCACACAAAGGTGTCAACTGAGCTAGTGGAGAGCCCGATCAATATTCTGTAATATTTTTATAGCTATTAGAGAATAAGTTCTTATAGAAATGTATTTTCTAAACAAATGACAAGACCAAAAGTTCTATATGTATATAATTTTATTTTCACTTATTTGCAAATGTGAAGACACTAAAAGGAAAGTTTATTAAAGGATAAGTGACTTTTTTAATCAGAATATGCATGAACTTCTTTCTTTTCAAATTTTTGTTTTATCAAGTTTATTGTGACATAAAATACATATGCTACATACCCATGAATCAGGTAGGCAGAGACCACGTGATAAAGCCCATCAAATGGTGGAGTTTGGCTCCCCCCCCCCCCCCCCCCCCCCGGGNCCCCCCCCCCCCCCCCCCCCCGGGCAGCAGTGGGGTGGGAAATCACGTGAGGTGGATGGTCTTTGCCGGCGAGTAGGGTCTGGGGATGCCCAGGAAGTTGACTGGGGGAAACGCTTGTGAGGCACCTGGCACTCGGAGCTACACACAAAGAATCTGAAACTTAGAACATAGAGCAAATATAAAAACATCTGAAAACAGACTTGGTGGTCAAAGAGATAAAAAAAAAAAGAAAAGAAAGTTTTGTGTATGATTGCATAGAAAAAATAGAACCACTAGTGGAAACAGGAAAGTCATAATCTGGAAGGGATCCCTAATGTCCTTTATTCGACTTTGTATCGTTGAAGAGGCACCTGAGACCCAGCTCTAAAACCTTGTTCTTCAAGGAGTTACGTAGCTCCTGAGAACCTGTTTCCGTGTATGGACTAATGGCCCATGGAATCTTTTGGCCTTTATGACAATAAATACTGCTGTTCATAGCAGTTTTCCTGACCTCTGTGTAATAGTGATCCCATTTAAAGATATGGGAACACCTACTCTGTAGCAGTTTGCTTATAAAGTAAGGGGTCTTCTAGAAGAGTTGAACTCTTTTAGGCTCTTACAAGTTCTTGTATTTTAATAGTTATCATGTACCTTCAGTTTTAATTGTTGGGGGTCAGGGAAATCATGTAACTTCTTAAACTGTTCTGGTATCACATAAAAAATCTTTGAATTTGATAGTTAAAAGCTGAAGCACTTTTTATCTCGATTCATAATATGGAGGTTGAACTCAGTTTTGTTAATTTTCCAGCTTATATAAATTAGGAACCTAATATCTGAAATGATCATCATTCTTTTTCCTCTTCCCTTTTCTCCCAAATTATACAAAATCGACCCAGATCTTTTATTGTCTTTATTATTGAGAATCATCATTTGTATTTTATTCTACAAGTATCTCCTTAACTCTATTTATTTTAAATCTCTTCTGTGGGAGGGTATTGAAGAATCAAATTTATTCCCATAGATGCCAACTTAAATGGGAGACAACTACAAAGAAAATATACTTAAAAATTATTCTCATTAGATGAGACAGCAGATGTTGATTAAAATTTTCACTAATACTTAATTTAGAAAGGTAAGGAGTGGAAGAAAAAAGGCATAATGAGGAGACAGTCATCAGAGAAAACACCCAGGTTTCATTTCTGAGGGAGGAAAAATGTTGAAGATATTCCTTAACTTGATAAACATCTGAGGTTGCAGAAAATGAAATAACCATCTATAAAATAAAGACTTTCCAAATTTGCAGACTTTACAGAAATAATCTGTAATTATAAACTTTCAATTTTACTTCTTGGCACAGTGTAAGCAGAAATAACTGAAAGTGTTGGGTTGTTGTATTTCTTTATTTATTTGAAGTTGCAAAAAGAGAAGTTTACTAGGGTTACGAATGTGCATTCCAAGTATTCAGCTTGGAGTTTGTTTTAATGTCTCTACTAGTGAAAATGGTGACAACTTTAATTATATAAAGCTTATGGGTGTACTGTACTGACAGATTTGTCCAGCATTTCCCACTCTGAGTTTGAGTTCACTTTATTTTACCTTGGACCCAGTGAAAAGCCAACCAAGAGAGACGGTGTAAGAGTGGACAGACAAGCCACCCAGCCAGTGCATTGTAGGGGAAGGGTCTCACAGGTTCTCAGGTCAGTGGAGACGATAGGGTCTAGGATCTGCGTCACATGTTGTGGGGTTAAATGAACAGTTCCTGTAAAGTAGGTGGTTACTTCGGCGAGATTTATTGTATTTAATGTTGTGAAGGGTGCTTTGCCAAGTTCTGAGGATACAGAATGATACATTTGTATATGATTTATGACTGATAAAAGACTTGTTCATATAATACTTACTGTATTATATCTTCACAAGATCTTCAGGAGGTAGTCAAGGATCATTAGCCTCATTTACAGATGAGGAAGCTGACACTCAGGGAACTTACCCACAGCTGGCAAGTGACAGAGTTGGGATCTGTAATCAGAGCCTCCTGACTTCTTCCTACTATGTGACAGTGTCTTGACAATTTGAGAAAAAGTGTATAGATGTTTGTGGGTGTTCATGCATGTCCAAACTAACATACGTTAAATGTCATGTGAGTATAACCAAAACTAGCCATGTGGGACTTTAGAGGCTAGAGTGAACAACAGATTCTATGAAAGATTCATCATGTGGTCTGGATATGAAATAACGGTGAGTAAGACTTGGAGGAGGGACTAGGGAAGGAGAGGAGCAGAGAGGGTGGTATGAGCAGCGGTTCAGTGGTGAGACTGTGTGGTTTGTCTAGGGAACGACGAATACAGGAGTCTGGCTGGCAGTTGTTCAGAGCCAGTTTATGTGGCGGTTTGAAAGCCAGGTTATTTGAATTGTCATTTTAGCTCACTGGCAATGATTTACTGATGGTTTATGAAAAGAGGAGATAATTTGGGATAACAGAAATCCTTCTATCTAAAGGTCACAGGGGATATATAGGTTTGTTGCACACTTCACTTGGGGATACATCCTGATTCACTAGCCACTCAATAGCAAATGCCTTTGTCAAAGGGACTACAGTGAAAAATCAGAAAATTAAGACTGATAATGGCTCTCCGTTCATAGGATGGAAGAGTGTTCATTCACTCACTATATTCAGAAAGGGGGTACTGAGACGTTTTGATTTGCAGGGTCTGTTCTAGATGTCATTTGGTCCTGTAATGGGAAATGTAGATGAATAGAAAATTTTAATAACTATAAAAATGTTTCATTAGGAGTTTAGTGTACTTTTCTCTCCCTGTCTCTGTCTGTCTCCCTTTATCCCCACCTGAACTATCTGGATTCAAGTCTCTAAGCTCTATTTCTGTTGGCTTTAGAGAGTGTCAGAAAAGTGCTTGGCTCATTTATTTTAGCATCATATATTTTATGAGTTTAAATGATAGAAAAAATATGCCCAAAGTAACGTCATGTCTGAAGGGTAAGAAAGAGGAAACCTAAAACCCTAAATCTTGGTCACGTTGTATTAGCCCAGACTTTGGAACCATAAAAGACTAGTACAGTTATGCCAACTTACGTGACATACCCAGTTGGCCTTGCATTGCAGTTGAGCTGAACACTTACATTAGTTTTCAAGGTAGTTTTAATTACTGTTCTTTATTTACAGGTAGATATTAGTTTGATGTGCAAATAGGTACACTGTTTGAAAATTCTTTTTGTAAGAGAAAAAATATATACCTTTTCTTTTCCTGTTGCCGTTAGAACCTAGAAATTAGAAATCTCACAAATGTTGGCATGGAAGCTTCACAAGAAAGTTTGGAAACTAACCTCCGCTCCTTTTTTTTTTTGCCAGTCTCTGAGAGGGCCTGATTAGGTCAGCTCAGGAAATGTTCACGGGAGGTTCTGCAGTACTATATTGTCTGTGGCTAATACAGGCTCAGAGGGAGAGGCAGACATGCCCATAATCCACATCCAAGCAAATGTCCAGCAGTCTCTCCCTCTGTCTTGATCATGCTCATGCCTTTACCTCTTTGTCTTCCCCCAGGTGTACTTTCCGTGTCTTTCCTTCTCCAAAGCTCCGAGGGCCCTTCTTTTGCCTCCATATCTTGTTTCCTGAGCCCAGGCAGCCCAGCTGGCTCACTGCTTCCATGTTTACTTCCTCTACCTCTGTAACTTTCTAAATACACTTTTGCTTGTAAAAGAAAAACATGTCTAAATGTCATGCATATATTGTTTTAAGCATATGTTAAGACAAGACATATGCTTAAGCATATGTTAAGACAATATATGATTGATGTGACTTATTTCAAGGCTTCACTGGGTGAATAGCAGTCTCCATATATTTGGGTTTACTGTTTAGCACTTTACAGGTGTAGATCTCTGAACAAAATCCAGTATTTGATCACATCTAGCTTTTGCTCAGGAGTCATGTCTTTTGTCTTGTACTCCCAGAATTATCATTGACACATTATTTATCATTTACTTTTTAAATATATTTTATTGATTATGCTATCACAGTTGTCCCATTTCCCCCCCTTCATTTCCCTCCACCCTGCACACCCTCTCCCACCCACATTCCCCCCCTTTAGTTCATGTCCATGGGCCATAAGCTCTTTAGCTTCTACATTTCCCATACTGTTCTTGCCCTCCCCCTGTTTTCTACCTACCATCTATGCTACTTATTCTCTGTACCTTTTCCCACCTCTCTCCTTCTCCCACTCCCCCGTTGCTAACCCTCCATATGATCTCCATTCTGTGGTTCTGTTCCTGTTCCAGTTGTTTGCTTAGTTTGTGTTTGTTTTTGTTTTTAGGTTCGGTTGTTAATAACTGTGAGTTTGCTGTCATTTTACTATGCATGTTTTTTATCTTCTTTTTCTTAGATAAGTCATTTTGACATTTCATATAAGGGCTTGGTGATGATGAATTCCTTGAACTTGACCTTATCTGGGAAGCACTTTATCTGCCCTTCCATTGTAAATGATACCTTTGCTGGATAGAGCAGTCTTGGATGTAGGTCCTTGCCTTTCGTGACTTGGAATATTTCTTTCCAGATCCTTCTTGCCTGTAAGGTCTCTTTTGAGAAATCCACTGACAGTCTGATGGACACTCCTTTGTAGGTGACTGCCCCCTTATCTCTTGCTGCTTGTGGGATTCTCTCCTTCATTTTAATCTTGGCTAATGTAATTATGATGTGCCTTGGTGTGTTACTCCTTGTGTCCAACTTCTTTGGGACTCCCTGAGCTTCTTAGACTTCCTGGAAGTCTATTTCCTTTGCCAGACTGGGGAAGTTCTCCTTTATTATTTGTTCAGATAAGTTTTGCACTTTTTGCTCTTTCTCTTTCCCTTCTGGTACCCCTATAATTCAGAGGCTGGAACATTTAAAGATGTCCTGGAGGTTCCTAAGCCTCTCCTCATTTTTTTTTGAATTCTTGTTTCTTTATTCCTTTCTGTTTTGTTGTTTCTTTATTCCTTCTGGTCCACTCCATTGATCTGAGTCCAAGTTTTCTTCCCATCACTATTGGTTCCCTGTGCATTTTTGTTCATTTTACTTAGTGTAGCCTTCATTTTTTAAATCTAATTTACGACCAAATTCAGCCAATTCTGTGAGCATCCTGATCACTAGTGTTTTGAACTGTGCACCTGATAGGTTGGCTATTTCTTTATTGCTTGGTTATGTTTGTTATGGAGCTTTGATGTGTTCTTCTGTTTGGGCCATTTTTTTCTTTTTTGTCTCAATGCACCTGTTACATAGTGAGGGGCAGAGCCTTAGGTGTTCACCAGGGCGGGTCGACCCAGTTGCTGGGTTGTGATGCTGTATGTGGGGCAGGGGTCAGAGAGGGAACAATGGCACTTACTCTGCTCTCTCTCAGATATTGGTCCCCTCCACCGCTCAATCCACTGAGCTTCACCAGCCAGGGCCATTTCTTGCTCTTCGTCTTTTGCAAGGCCCCCAAGCAAATTGGGCCCTTGTCATGCTGGTTCCTGGGTGGCTGGGCTTCTGTTTATTCTAGGACCTGTGAGTCTCTCCAACAGACTCTCCTGTGAGGCTGGGAATCTCTCCTGGTATCGCAACCCCCCACAAGTGTTTTCAATCAGTGTTTTGAGGCTTTATTTCCCATCACTGGAGCCGTGGGTTGCATGGTCTGTCTCGCTCCCCCGTTTTGCCTGGTTTATCTGTGTGGTAATGTGGGACCACCCAGTCAACCAGCCACCTTATATGCCTTGCTGGGTCTGCCATCTGCTACCTGCGTACCCAGGGTCTGCCCACTGTCGTCTTGTACACCCGGGGTCCGCAAGCCACCACTTATTTTTGCTGCAGCCCCTCTCCGCCTGGCTGCCCAACTCTGCTCCGCCTGGATGAATGTATCTATTTTAACTCCTTGGTTGTTGGACTTCCATACAGTTCAATTTTATGTTAGTTCTGGTTGTTTTCTTGTTTCTAAATTTTTGGTGTCCTTATTTTGGTCGTGCGAGGAAGCACAGTGTGTCTACCTATGCCTCCATCTTGGCCAGAAGTCTCCATTTATTCTTAAATTTATCACCATTGTTTTCTTAATGTACTGATCTTATTTATTTTTATTTAAAAATATATTTTTACATTATGCTATTACAGTTGTCCCATTTCCCCCCCTTTATTCCCCTCTGCCCTGCACACCCCCTCCCACCCACATTCCCCCACTTTAGTTCATGCCCATGGTCGTACATGTAAGTTCTTTGGCGTCTACATTTTTCATACTATTCTTAACCTCCCCTGTCTATTTTCTACCTACCATTTATGCCACTTATTCTCTGTACCTCTTTTCCCCGTCTTTTCCCTTCTCATTCCCCCACTGAAAATCCTCCATGTGATCTCCCATTTCTGTGATTCTGTTCCTGTTCTAGTTGTTAGCTTAGTTTGCGATTGTTCTTGTTTTTAGGTTCAGTTGTTAATAACTGTGAGTTTGTTGTCATTTTACTGTTCATATTTTTTATCTTCTTTTTCTTAGATGAGTCTCTTTAACATTTTATATAATAAGAGCTTGGTGATGATGAACTCCTTGAACTTGACCTTATCTGGGAAGCACTTTATCTGCCCTTCCATTCTAAGTGATAGCTTTGCTGGATAGAGCAATCTTGGATGTAGGTCCTTGCCTTTCATGACTTGGAATACTTCTTTCCAGTCCCTTCTTGCCTATAAGGTTTCTTTTGAGAAATCAGCTGATAGTCCAATGGGAACTCTTTGAGTTAACTCTCTCCTTTTTTTTTTTTTTTTGCAGCTTTTAAGGGCGCTCCTTTATTTTAATCTTAAGATTCTCTCCTTAATTTTAATCCTGGGTAATGTAATTACGATGTGCCTTGGTGTGTTCTTCCTTTGGTCCAACTTCTTTGGGACTCTCTGAGCTTCCTGGACTTCCTGAAAGTCTATTTCCTTTGCCAAATTGAGGAAGTTTTTCTACATTGTTTGTTCAAATAAGTTTTTCATTTCTTGCTCTTCTTTTTTTAAAAAAAAAAGATTTTATTTATCTTTAGAGGGGAAGGGAAGGAGAGAAGGAGAGAACTATCGATGTATGGTTGCCACTCGTGTGTCCCTTGCTGGGAACTGGCCTGCAACCCAGGCATGTGCCCTGACTGGGAATCGAACTACGATCCTTTGGTTCTCAGGCCTGCACTCAATCCACTGAGCTACACCAGCCAGGGCCATTTCTTGCTCTTCTTCTTTTCCTTCTCGCACCCCTATGATTTGGAAGTCGTAATGTTTAAAGATGTCCTGGAAGTTTCTAAGCCTCTCCTCATTTTTTGAATTCTAGTTTCTTCCTTCTGTTCTGGTTGAATATTTTTTTTCTTCCTTCTTTTCCAAACCATTGACTCCCAGTTTTCTTCCCGTCACTATTGGTTCCCTGCACATTTTCCTTTATTTCACTTTCCCTACCCTTCACTTTTTCCTTTATTTTGCAGCCATACTCTACCATTTCTGTGAGCATTGTGATTACCAGTGTTTTGAACTGTGCATCTGATAGGTTGCCACCTCTTCATCACTTAGTTTTATTTTTTCTGGAGCTTTGATCTGTTCTTTCATTTGGGCTATAATCAGAAATTCAGGTTTATTTGCCTTGTCGCTTATTAGAGTAAGTCGACTATTTGACATTCACTGACCAGTCAGTCTGAAGGGCTTTCAAAACAGAACTGCCTTCTTTCCTTGTAGCACCTGCTGCCAGTGCTGTGTGCATTGAGCTGCTCAGCACCTGCTTGTCAGCAGGTTCATTGCCACACAGGAGCTTGGTGATCAGTTGGCAGTTTTCCACGATAGTCCTACATAGGAAGTGTCTTATATATGTTGTTTGATTTCCTTCATATGTGCGATAGTGAACAAACTGAACTAACAAGCAAAATGGAGACAGACTCATAGAGAGCAGGATGACAGCTAAGGCAGGGAAGTAGAGGGTAGAGAGATTGAACAACAAGAGAAATGGACTCGTGGATCTTGCCAATAGTGTGCTGGTTGCAGGGGTTATAAGGGGACTAAATGGTAATAGAAAAAGTACAATAAAATTATTAAATAAAAAATAGAAAATAGAGGATATTTATAAAAATTGCCTTTTTATGCCTTTTAAACTTACACTAATATTGACTTACAATTTTTTCATTTGAGGGATATATAACTACTGGTACATAAAATTAATACAGGTGGTTAGAGTCATTTCTCTTTGGTTTTGATCTTAGGTTAATTTTATAATGTCTTTCCATATTCTCAGAACTTTCTGAATTCCAATTGGCAACCTGTTCCAGCTAGTGTCTCATCTTTGAATGCTAGGGTCACATTTAGCTTTTGTTCAGTGCTTGACAAGATACTAGGCAATTCTCAGAGTTGGAGAAGAGGGCCTGAGAAATTTGGCGGTGTCAGTTTCCCTACAATTTCTGTGAAAATGGCCTCTTAAAAACCGGGATTGTCTTAAAACTCCTTTTTTTAAAGATTTTATTTATTTGTCTTTAGAGAGGAAGGGAAGGAGAGAAATATCAATGTGTGGTTGCCTCTCGTGAGTCACTTGCTGGGACTGGCCTGCAACCCAGGCATGTGCCCTGACTGGGAATCGAACCACGATCCTCTGGTTCGCAGGCCCGCACTCAATCCACTGAGCTACACCAGCCGGGGCTTCTTAAAACTCTTGAGACTTCAAGAAAAAGCCCTGAATATCTCTTCTGCATTATTTTTCCTACATAAGGCAGGAACTTCAAAAGTTAATGCCCAGGGCTGCTTTCTGCCTCTGAGAAAACTCCCTTTCATGTCTGAGCATTTAGAGCCCCAGAGGTCGCTTGCCCATCTTGGGGAACTGGGCGTCTCAGAATGGCATTTAGATGGTCTTCCCCGGGAGTCCAGGCATTGGGCTCAGCCACTCCATAAATATTTCATTCCCCTGTTTTCTCCCTCTGGAATTCAAGGGAGTTGTCTTTGACCCCCAAGTCTTAGGGAACCTGCTCGACACACCAAAGAGACCTAATTGCTTCAGGACTTCATTAGACTTGCTCCCAGCAATTTGAAGGAATTGTTACACTTCAGAATGAATGCGTTGGGTGGAAAATTATCTCTAAATGCCTGTTATGGGATGTCAGTGAAAATAGTAGAATAAGGACCTTGTAAACGCTCTCATACATAAAGCTAATGAGAAAACTGTCGAAATATGCCAGAAGTAACTTTTTTGTACATTAGAAATGTACATTTTTCTGCAATCTGGGGAGTATCTATTCAGGAAAAACGAGTGAATCTAAGTAAGAATAGTTACCTTTGTGGTGTTTTATCTTGTGTTATTTGTCTCCCTCCCTCTTCAGTTCCACAGCACCCTCGAAACCCAGTAGTTCTACAATCACAGTGCAGACCATTGGCCTGGCAGCTAGTCGAGGGGGATGCATGGAGCTGAAGGTCTTCCCAGGCCCCTCCTTGTCCTAGATTAAGTTGTGATGTACCATGAGGTTTGAGAATTACTAGTGAAGAAGCCAATTACAAGTCTCAGTTAAATGCACCATTTAGCTGTTGACAGAATCTGGGAACACTCAAGACGTACTACATGGGACAGAACTGAAGCTCATCTGCATGAGTTATACACAGGAGACCATGCAGACACCAGGGCTGCCTATCATTGGGGCATTTTGAATATACCTCAATGAACTGGAGGGACAGTCTCCAGTCAGTTCCAGTAATCTCACAGTAGCTTCAGGGAGGAAATATTACAGTAACTGGCTTTGCTTTGTGTAATTGTGTAACAGAACACGTGCCAAAGGGTATCAGTTCACCGGAGAGGCACGCACACCTCCTCCTGAGTCACCAGCTTACTTCCTGTACAGCTCAGGCCTTTGTGGAATGCGTATTTAGAGCACTAACAGAGGTGATCACTGCTTGGGAGAGGTGAAGACCGTGTGGCCTGAAGGCAGTGTTACGGAACCTTATCTGCTCCGGGAGAGATTGTATATTGAATTACATTCACTTGTGTTAATGTGATTACACAGCAGCACCTGTACATACAATATTTGGCAGTTATAACCAGTTTCCTTTGAGCTGTTTGAATTTCTAATTGGTGACTGATTGTTGCTGCTATTTCCCAACCCTACAAAGGGGAATCGCTGTGACTCATATACCTGGGGGAGATTGGTGGTGCTAATCAGTTACCTTCATCCTGTTTTTAGATAAACTGTTAATCACTGTATTCCAGCTTATTGACACCCATATGGGGATTTGTAGCACTGGGGAATAAGATTTTTCAAAGTTTAGTCTTTCCAGTAGTGATACTTGGTCTTTTGTCACATGCACTGTGGTGGGACTGGCCATGTCACAGAACCCCTAACCTGTGCGTTATGAGGACAGACCAGGACCAGCTCAGAGGCCTTCTAGGAAGTGTTCCTCATAGTGAATGAAGTGGAGAAAGCATTACAGCCCCTTCTTCAGCTAGCCCCCTGTCTCAGGGGAATGTAACCCTGGGCCATCTACAAAAGTTTGTTTCTTATGAAATGTTTATTTCTTTATTTGGAAAGGAATACACGTCTGTTGTAGTACATTTAAAATATAGACAGATAATATGCCCTGGCTGGTGTGGCTCAGGGGATTGAGTGCTGGCCTGGGAACCAAAGGGTTGCTGGTTCAATTCCCAGTCAGGGCACATGGCTGGGTTGCAGGCCAGGCCCCCAGTAGGGGGCGCAAGAGGCAACCACCCATTGATGTTTCTCTCCCTCTCTCCTGTCCCTAAAAATAAATAAATAAAATCTTTAAAAAAAAGTATAGACAGAAATAATGAATGGTAGTGTCTTGTAATTTCATCACGCAAAGAGCCATAAGACAGGCATGTTTTAAATCTGCTCTGGTAATATTTCATGCTCAGTGATGTTCATGGTCATGGCACCTTTTGATACTCATCCCACAATTTGGCCATGTCTTTTATATTTACTTGTTGAAGTCGAGCCCCATTTAAAAACAACTTTTATAAGTAATGGCAGTTACCAATAGGAGGTCTGTGTTAATTAGCTCTGTCAAATCTGGCCTGATTGAGAAAATCTCATGTTGACTATATGAGGATTTTAACTTAGATTCTTTGCCAAAGAAATTCTCTTTTGAGAAGGTGTGACTGTCCTCACTCCACTGTATTGTGCTGTTCAGGTGTGTGTATTATTATTGAGTTTATTTTATACATTGGCGATGTGTATGTGACAGACGGGGTAGGCTGGGGCTGGATTGTGGACGGAGCAAATCATTAATACGAGGACTATCCGATAATAAACATCTATTGCCTCTCAACTATGTGGTAAGGCCTCAAGGGCCAAAACGACATCTTTATCCTTCCTGTTTCCTTAGCAACTTAGCAGAGTCTAGCATAAAGAGTGGATGCTTAATGAAACCAACTCTGGGGCTTCAACAAGAGATTCAGGCTGATTTTCCGTGGCTGGCAGAGAACACTGGAGGCCAGTTCTTCTAGCTCGCTCACCTTGTCCAGGTGTCCTTGTTGTGGTAAGGTGGCTGTGTCTATTGTTAGTTCTAATTTCGTGGATGTTTTGGAGTCAACTTGGGGGAATCTATTAAAACTAGGTCCACAGGAATAGGGTTTTTGGGGTAGTATCACTGTTGTGCTTTGCAGCTGCATTTAAAACCTGTCCAAAAAGGAAAAGGGTATAATAAGTTACTCAGATGATAAAGCAAATAAATGTAATATCTTATTCTATAGATTGTCAAATTCAACAAAATGTGAATGTGGAAGAGTAGATTGATGTACATGCTAACCTGTGGCATAGTCCCTAAAATCTAGCTTTGGAGATTTAAGGTGACCCTAAACTAAGTCCTTTGCAAATATCGTATTTGTAGAAGTAAAGAGTTGCGACATTAATCAGGGTACATTTACTTAACGGCAGAAAATTAGAATGAACAGTATACTGCAGAATTTCCTATGAAGCTAAAAAATTCACACTTTTCTGGTAAGTGATATAGGATAAAGAATTCAAAAAGAAAACTGCTCACCAAGTGGATTGGCCCCTGTGTTGTGAAGAAGATGACCAGGTGCTACTGTCGTCAGCAAACTAAGCCTTAGTCCTGCGGGGGGCAGTGATTACTGGGGGGTGGGGAGAATGACACCTGTGTAGCACTGCAGCACAAAAGTCAGGATGGCAGGATGCGACCGTTTGACAAGGAGCTTGTCAGCACAGATGGCTGTAGGAAGTGGACGTGTTGTCACTAAGTCAGGTCGAGAAGCATCTTGTAGAAAGTGATGGCCCTGAATCCCAGTGAAGAGATGTGGGGTCTGGTCTGGTCTCCTCTCCTCTCTTTTCTCCTGTTTGCTCCGAGCATCTGACTTTTCTGGGCTTCAGTTTTCTCACCTGTATCAGGTAAGGGACATCACAGATCTCATTCGGCTGTCGTCACTCTGCTTCTTGTTCTTATTGGTTGGGGTGGTGGTGTTCTGTATTTATTGTAATACTATGATTTGAATACAAGTGCAGATGTTGCCATTACTGCCTAAATAAACCAAAAGTTGGAGAAAAAAATCTAGACTAAATACAATGTACTTGAGTAAAAAGCTTTCAGCTCTATTGTTTTTAACCATAGACTTATTAATAAAGAAACACATTGTTTTTATCTATTGATATCATATATTATATATTTTCTCAGCTTCTTAATACTGATAAATATCGTGTGCTATTTCATATTAAATATATTTTAAGTGCTGGTCCAGAGTATCTATTTGAGATTAACCATCTGCAACAAGAAGTTTTTGTGTTAATATTTAGTAAATAGAATACTCTTTAATGAATCAATCTGTGCTTGTTTTTGCAAATGATGACAAAGACATTTTGGCTCTTTAGAGTCTTGCTACTATGTATCTGAAGGCCTAGATTAGTAAATAAAAGTAAGGAAGCTGTTGTGTTACTTTGCATCTCTTAGGAAACACCATAAATGTATAAACTTGATCCACTTGCCACAGTCATTAAAATTTACTTGGAAGTGGTGCAGAAATGTGAGACTGCGTAGAACGACCTGCCCTACCTTCTTAACGAGTAGCTTGCGTTGGCCAGTAGCTCTTCTGCAGTCATTGCTGCCCATAAACACAGTTTAGCAAAGGATGGTTGATTCTCTAGACATTACCTTTTCTTTTTAAACTTACTCTCTGGTACTTTTACACTAATAACAATTGCTTTTAATTAATAATGATGGCTAGCCCTCTAATCAACTCTTCTGTACCTAACAAGTGGTTGCACTAAAGAAACACAAGACTGAGGTTAAAATCAGGATGGTAGAGGAGGGGACAGGATTTCGGATGCAGACTAAAAAGATCAACATGTTCTTGGGCCAGACTGGCGTGTGGTCACTGTTCGAAGGTGCACCAGTCTCTGTGAGATCTCCATCAAGCGTGTTAGCAGTCCTGCTTTGGCAGTGGTTATGGCAAAGTGACACATTTTAAAGTCACATCTTAGATCTTGAAATCAGGCTTACAGATACCAAAATCTGAATTTGTTTCCTTAACTTTGTTTTTGCATTCCAAAATGAATGAGGCCAACTTCCATTGCTGAAACGTTATTTCCCAGTGTGAATGCTATAGGAAGTCCAGGAGTAAAGCATTTTTCTTCTAACCAGCATGGTGAGCAAGCTAAGTTGTACACATTCAGGTACATTGAAGAAAGGGATGTATTGAACTGTTTGTCAAAAATTTATTTGGCTCATGTGATAGAGTCTTCTTTCTTTTATTTGACAGTTTTTGAATAGAAAATAAAATTTAAACAGGCTTCTCAGCAGAACAGTTTCAAAAAACTGTCATTTCAGTTTTCAACTTCTAGCTTGCACCTGTAGGACTTTTGAAAACTGTGTTAATCCTCACTTCCTTAAAAATTTAAATTAGTTTAATTTGAAAAGGAACAGCTGTAGCTTCTTTTGTGTAACACTTGTCACTGACTCCATAGGGGAGGAGTTGAAATTTGCTTTATTTCAGGATGGAGTTGGAGAGAAAACTGACTTCAGTGTTGTCATACTTTCTGCTCGCACCATGTTATATTGTTACTTCTTTACGCTTGTAGGCTCTGATAAATCTGCAGACACACTACTAAGGCTTAGCAGTGTAGGATCTGTAGAGTGGATCCTGCCATTGAGACATCTCAACCCTGTGAAATATCAGCATATTCCCATCCAAGTTTCAGCCACCATTCCAGGCTTTAGGTGAGGGCTCAGGCTGTGGAGGCATTTGTATACTATTCAGGTCATGCATATTATAAGGGTTCCATATCATAGGCTGATACCAAAGTTGCTGATGCATGATGACCTTGCCTACACTTAAACTCTGAATCCTGGACTCCTAAGAGCACTCATGGGAAGGTGTAGTTAAAGTGGTATCCGTGGTTGGAGGCCAATATATGGGCTAAGTTTTACCCCTTCGCTTGTTTGCAAGTGCAGTCTGCATGCATGCTGTCCCAGATCACTGCAAATCTTGCTTGACCTACTGATCAGGAGCTGGAGGTTGTTGAATCCCACATAGTCTGATTTGTCACCTGTTTGAGTGGAATTGAATTTCATTGTTTATGGCTGTCAGGCCCAACAAGTGATAAACCAGTCCGCACAATTAATGTGTGTCTCACATACACAGGAGTGGCTTTTTGGTAATGGGTTTATTGGTGGTGGTTTTGACCTGCAGTCCTCAACGAGGTGCAGGTGAAGGTAGAGAATGATGTCCATTTTTTCAGTGCTTGTGCCTATGCTAAGAGTGTAATCTATAGTTTTATAGAAGTTTCCCTTTTTATTTGTAGATATAATACTTTGCCAAGCAGAAGAACCTTGAAGAATTCAAGATTAGTCAGTAAGAAAGACGACGTCCACGTCTGTATCATGTGTTTACGTGCCATCATGAACTATCAGGTAGGCTTGTGGTTCTAATCCTTCAGAAGAACTTGAATTTGTCAGACTCCAATCTTGTTCTTTTTGGTTTCTTTGTATTATTTGTCTTTGAGGTAAATATGAGGATTTGGTGGGATTCTGTTGGAAAAGAAAGGTCTGGTGTGTTCTAATGCTCAAGATTTGATCATTGCCCTCCTATTTTAATTAGCTTCAGTAATGTATTTAAAAGGAAGATGTTTGCCTCCTGCAGCGGTACACCTGTCTAGATTACTTGGGATATTAGTGAAGGAAGACTCTAGGCAGAGAGGAGAGTGCCAGCAAAGGCCTCGAGACAGGACTGAGTCCGATGTTTTCCAGGCACAGAGAAGAGGGCGGGCTGGCTGGATCAGAATGAGGAAGAGGGAAAAGTAGAAGACGAAATCTGAAGCTGACAGGGCTTCTTGATTGTGTAGGGCTTTATAAGCCAGAGCAGGGACATTGGCATCAGTATGGGTGAAAAGCTATTGAGGGAATCGGAGGAAAAATGTGAGTTGATCTGACACTGAAATTTGTCATGATTGCTCTGGTTTGGATTTGGGAGTAGCCTTGGGGGACGAAGACAACAAGGCGTAGACCATTTAGGAGTCTGTAGCTTTAACTGAGGTGAGCGTGGATGGTGGTGTGGACCAGGACTACAGGAGTAGAGAGGACGAGGGGTCGCAAGATCCTGGTGTGACTTGGATGGCAAAGGCAGCAACATTGGCCGTGTGGCGAGGGCGGCTCCAGGGCGTCTGCCCTGGCACCTGTGCGATGCATTCGCTGTCCGTGAAGATAGGAGGGCTGCCGCACGAGCAGGTCTGGGACACATGACTAGGAGTTCTTTGGGAAGGATGTTAACTTTGAGATGTGCAAGGACATCAAATAGGGACCTTAAATAGGTGTTCAGATGTGCCATCTGGAGTTCAAGGCAGAGGTCTGGCTGGACAAACAAATCTGGGAGTTAATAGATGGGACGCGAAGCCTGTTAAGTGAGTGAGATCTACAGGGGCACGCAGAGAAGCCGAGGAGTCCCAGATAACCATGGGGCATTATGTTAAATGTCAGAGTGATTAGGAAAAACTAGCGAGGGAGACTTAGAAGTAAGTAGGCAGGGGGGTAGATGCCAAGGACAGGAACGGTTTCCAGAAGAGCGTGTTCGCTGTGTCCAGTGCTGCTGCTGTAAGTCATGTGGACGAGTGAGGGTTGACCGTGGGCTCCAGCAAAGGGTGGGGCATTGGTGATCTTGGCACACGCAGTTTCCCTGGAGTGGCGGTGATGACGTGTCTGACTGGGGTGGCTTCAGGAGAGAACAGGAGAGGAATGGGAGTCTGGGTGTTGGAGTTTTGCTGTAGAGGTGGCAGAGACACGAGGCAGTAGCTGGACACTGGTCGGAGGGTCAAGATTTTTGGTGGTGGTTATTGTTACTTAGGGTAAGGTGATTTGCATCCTGTCTTCATGTTAATGGTGATGAATCAGGGAGGGAAAAATAATGATAGGGGAGGGGAGAATTGCTGGAGTATATACTCTGGAGTAGGTGAGAGGGAATGGAGTCGAGGAGTCAAGTGAAGGGCTTGGCCTTAGATCGGAGCGGGGGAGAGCTTCTCTTTAGGAAGATGTGAGGAGGTAATCCGCATGTCTGTGTGGGAGTTATGCAGGTGATGGTGGAAGCTGTTGGAAGCTTTTTTCTGCTTATATTTTCTCAGTGTCATTGGACATAAGGTCATGAGATAAGAGGTACGTTTGGATGACAAGGAATAATCCTCAGCTCAGTAGAATCAACAGTGATTCTTGAGCCTGTCATTGAACTTACTTCATTTTATAGGATGAGGTAATATGCCTCTGAGCAGTGGGGGCTTTCCTCGGCTTTGGTCCTGCGGGCCATCACACAGAGGAGGGACTGGTGCGGTGGTTATTCACTGCAGAGTCCCTCTGAAAGCTTAAAAAGACTCAATGCCAGGGTCCTGTCTTTGAGCATCAATGTTTCGTTTTGTTTGCTCTTCTGGGTGAATTTAACAAGCAGCCAGGATTGAAAATCCCTGGGCAGGAATTTTTTTCACCATTTTAATGAAGAGAAACATGAAGTTCATTCATAAAGAATGGAAATGGGGTCCCTTAATAGTAGCATCATCATTCCTGAAAATTTTCTGGGAAATATGTTTAGAGAGTGATGTACTAGAGACATAAATGTATTTATGATGTTAGAAATGGTATTAGGTGGAAACGCCTTTCAATCGACATTGACACTCCCCTAAGTCGACTCCTAATACTTTGTTTTTTGCACATTAATTACAGTATGGTTTCAACATGGTCATGTCTCACCCACACGCTGTCAACGAGATTGCACTGAGCTTGAACAACAAGAACCCGAGGTAAGCCTGAGTTGTGATGCACCAGTTTACATCTAACCAGGGAGAGCAGAGGGCTCGGTGACACTGAAGTTAGAGTTCGAACACTTTCAAGTGCGACTCTCTGAAATGGGATTGCCAGTAGATTCCTTGGCCACGTGGAACAGCTAAGTTGCAGTCTTACGTGTGGCAGAGTTGAGCAACTGACAACTCCGCCGCTCATTCTTTCTTCTCCTTAAGCTTTCATTCCTTTTGAGGCTATTTCTTAGCATCCTTGCAAATGTAACAAAATTTGGTAGAGAGCATCAGGTTGCCAGGATGCCAGTACGGATATAGCTTAGATACACCAGATATTGCCAAAAGCTAACTAGAAGCACAGCCCCTTGTCCACACTTCACTTGCAGTATTTAGATATGAAGCTTTTGTTACCAATGAAAAAAGAAACACAAATAACAAAAAATACTTGTGTAGACAGATTTCCCTTTATATTCCTATATATGGCTTTCCTATAAAGGCCATATATTGTTCACATCACAGATCACTTGTAGAAGCCTGTCTTCATTAATTCATTTTAGTTATTCTACTGTGTTGTTTCACATTCTAGTGAGGCATGCTGCACTTGAAACGTATTGTTCTCTTTTATCAGTACCTCTGTATAGAATGTATGTCTGAAAACTGTTAATTCAAGTACAGAAATCTGGTTATACATTAGACCCTTTCTGATTGGGACTGCAGTGCAAACCATGAAGTCCTGTTTAGATGTTGATACTATTATTTCAAACTTCCCCGGATTAAAACTTTTGCATCTTTGTGAGTGCTTCCTTAGTTTACTATAGCCGTAAGTAGTTGAGCCTCTCTGTGTCCCTGTCCTTCCTCACAGGGAGGTCATGATTCATTGTCCTTAAGATAATTGACATTGTGGTCATCAGATGGGTATTTGTTTAGAGGTCAGTAATAGCCTTTAGTCCAGAAAATGGTGAAATACTGAAATCATCTTATGGTGAAGAAACAATGCTGTCCTTGACATTGTGTTAGAAAAACTTGGAATGTATCTCTGGGTTCTCCTTCTAAACATATTTCAGATGGAGTTTTATTTTCTTTCTTGAGTCACAAAAAATATCCTTGTGTTGGTAGAGCCGAAACCCAGCCCCTTTCAGATCTCCTGTGGAGGAAGAAGAGAAAGGGCGGGACCTTGCACAGTCACAGGGGATTTTTATGGCACTGTGTGCCAATTAGCAGCTTTGAAATGTGGGGCATTAATTTCAATTGATTTTGAACTTTCTTGGCAAATGTTATATCTCTGCCTCTAAAACCAGAGACAATGTTTAAACAGTGGTTTGTTTTCTTGAATATTTCCAAGTTTCCTTTTGCCTTTAGCTCACTGAAAAGACCTTTTCAGCCATATTGTACTAAGTGATCTAATGATGGGACTAAAAGACCGATCTTCCCAGAATTAATTTTCATCAGTGAATAATTTGTAAGGTAGCAAGTGTTATGTCTCCATGTCCGCTACCCTGGGTGGATCACGTGTTATAGAAGTAGGGAAAGGTTTAGATATGTAATTTAGTATATCCATATCTTCGTGAACGTTTAAAAAATATACATGGACAAATATTTTTTATCACATTCATCTTGGAATCAAGGAACAGCCGATTTCATCTTGTCACTTTCGCTGACGTGTGGTTTTCCTTTTCTTCTTGTTTTGACAGAACAAAGGCCCTTGTGTTAGAATTGTTGGCAGCCGTCTGTCTTGTCAGAGGCGGGCATGAAATCATTTTATCAGCATTTGACAACTTTAAGGAGGTAGGAGGCTCTTTAGTTTTAAAAAGAATCTTCACACAAACATCTTGTATTTGGACATCTTTGAACGAAATGATTTCATCTTTATTCTTGGGTCTGAGTGGTATAATTGTTAACTTTCTAAGACGTCAATGAGGGAGTGCTGGATGCATTAAACGTTCTTAAATGGATGCATTAAACGTTCTTTGGTGTGTCATTTCCAAGAAAACTTAAACACTGTTTGCAGTACTCATTTTTCCTTGGAGAACGTGGGATAGCCAGTTTGAACACAGGTTTTGTTAACTGTATGTGGTTTTCATTATGGGTGATACTCAAGCATCTACCATGTAAGTTCCATGAACTCTTTCCTCACAGTTAGTTCCCTCAGATCATGTGTATTATCAATTACTTTGCTGGATACTATGAAAAACGTATCAAATCCACACAGACACAGATTTTAGCAGTGAGTAATCTTAACCAGGTGATCCTGTTCTAGGAAAACGATAAACCAGTGGGCACGCATGATTGGAAATGGAAATTAAATGACTACAAAAGAAGAAACAGTTACGTATGAACAGTATGACACCAAGGGTGCTGGCCCAAAGGTGATGCATCACCCAAGGGTGATGTCTTTTGATGAAGACATCAAAACTGCAGTCATAGCCAGTTTCCCTTAGTGGTGGCGTTTTCCCTTAGCAGGGCCAGGAACAGTGCCTGTTAGCTCCCCTAGTGTGCGCTAGGGTGCCCAGCATCTGAGGCTACTTTGAGTGCGACATGACGGAAGTAATTGAGGGATCTCGGAGGTTACCATCGGACCCTCGGCCATGTTATGCCTTATTCTGGCAATCCCATTTGATTCCAGATGCTTCTGGATTAAAATCAACATGAGATTAAAATCTGGATCAGTGGGACTGCCAGACTCTCTCTCATCTTTCCAGAGGGCCTCTGGAGTAGAACCCAGCTAGTGTGTATTGAGGACCTACCGTATAGGCCAGGGACTGTGCCAGAAACACACGGGAAATCATTGGATTCTATAAGAACTTTGACAACGTGTTGTTGATCCAAATATAGAATCTGATCATTGGATTCTGTAAGAACATGGTAAGACAAGTACTAATATCCCCTCTTACAGAAGAATAGACTAAAATTCCAGATATACTGTTGGCCACAGTCATATAGCCAGATAAGGGACAGAGCCAGGTCAGGATTCGGTGCTCCTTATTCTGAACGTCGTTTCAGGTGACCTCGGGGCCCAGCTCTGTGTGAATCTCCTGAGGGAAAGCAAGAGTTAGGAAGGACCTTGGAGCCGCTCCCCAGCCCTGCATCCTGTGAACATATCACATAGCGTATCTGTTTCATACTGGAAGCACTTACTACGCAGTTATCAGTGACCTGTTATAATATGAATTATATAACAAGCATATGATTATGCTGTGGGTCAGATTATGTCCTGAAGTTATAATTGCACAGAATCAGTGGTAATTAAAGTCAGTAATTCATAGGATGAATGTTAATTGTGTTTTTCCTTAGGTAAACCAGAATGTTCTTCCCATGTGTAATAGGCACACAGATACTTGCAGAAATGAGTTTTGTCTATCGGTGTTAACACTGTATGTGGATTAGGCATTTCGGGTGAGTGCAGTGTGTACTTAGTTAGAAAACCTCACTGGCTGGTCCTGATGAGAACTAATTAGTTTTGACTTTGAATTTTTAGAGCTTTAACTAAAATCTTCCTCATTTCTGTAATTGCTTATGAGTAGTGGTGGGTGTTTAAGTTCTGGTTTTCCCCAGGTAGACATTTGCATCTGGGAGAAGCACCTGCCCCATGGGAGAAGGGAGGAGGATAGAGCTGGTTCTGTGTGTGCTGCTGGCCTGCACTGACCTCAGGCTGTGGGGCCCATGTGTTCTCATGGCCTTGTGCGTGAGGGTGGGGCAGAAGCGTGCCCCTGAGGAACTTTATTCTTGTGGACGAGTCCCAGGAGCACTGACCTGTTTACCTGTTCAGTCTTGGGGTGAAAAAGTGTTTTTGTATTGATCTTGTCTTTTTTGAGGGGTGGGGGAAGGAATGCCACTCACAGCCCAGAGTCTTTCAAATCCCCACTTTTTTTCTTTTTTCTCTCATTTTTGTATGAGTAGATCTTATTTTTCTTGAACATCACAGTGTATTCTTTAATCTTTTAGCCAAAATGTCATTGGAATCTTTTGGGTTTAGGGTGGTTTGGGAACCAGCTGTTCCCGATTAGGAAAAGTTGTCCTGTGATCTCAGATGCCTGTGCAAATAGGGTTTTGGTCGGTGAGTAATACCTACTGAGCTGCTGCTGGCAGAGAGAGTACCATTCCAGGTACCAAGATACCAGGGAGTAGGGCCAAAGAGCAGCCTTTGCCCAAGAAGAAGATTGTTTTTAAAGCCTTTTATCCCACTTAGTAAATTAAGATTCCATCCATCTCCTTAAGAAGGATGGAGGGGTAATCCCTGTTTTTGCAGTGGGGAGTAGCGTATGGTGGTGGTGAGGTTCCATATTAAGTGTCAGCGTTTATTATTATTTTTTGCATAAAGTGGTATGCATTCGAGTACCGGACCCTTTGGGCTTTGATCACTGGTAGAGCACAGTGGAGCTCACTGCTGTGACGTGGCCCCAGCTGCTGGAGGAAGAAGGCCATGCGTCTTGTGTACCTAGCAGGATCCCCCCTGCCCATTTGTTCAACGGATAAACTGGTTCTGTCCTGTTTGATTACCACTTTTTAACTCAGATATAAATTGAAGGAAGGTATTTTTTACCTCTTGATAGATTTTTGTCTGTGATTACCTCATTATCATATTTCCGTTAATACTCAGAATCCCAGCAACTTTGGTTTTCTTATACTTTTTCCTTTTTGCAAAGAATCTTTCTGTACATCTTATCTCTGAAGTACATGTTTGAGGAAAATAGAGAGCACTTCTAATTTAATGATATCTGATGGTGGTAAGAACATTAAACCAAGGACTTACTTTCAGTGGGTGTAGGGGTTGGGACCTAATACATTGAGTGAGCACCTCAGTGTATATGATGATAAATGAGTTCCAGTTACATAAATTCAGATGGCAGACTTCTACCAGCCCTGTTTTGTGATATAACTGACAATGTGGGTATAGTAGTGAACAGCTGAAAACTAAACTTGTAAGTCAACCATTATTCTCCTTGAATTCTATCATCTTAAAATTTTTTCCCCCAGCACTGGCAGTGGCTCAGTTAGTTGGAGCATAGTCCCATACACCAAAATGTTGTGGGTTTGATTCCCAGTCAGGGCACATACCTAGGTTGTGGGCTCAGTCCCCCAATTGAGGTGCATATGGGAGGCAACCGATTGATGTTCTCACATCAATGTCTGTCTCTCTCTCCCCCTTCCTCTCCCTCTAAAAATCAATAAACATATCCTTGGGTGTGAGGATTTAAAAGTTGTTTTTTTCAAATGAAATTAATGTGTCTGGTTTTGGTGTTGAAACATGTCTTTATGAACATTTATGGTCCTGGGATGAGGATAAGGGTGAGAACAAGGAGTCATGTTTTTTCTTATTGGCTCACTTAGCCATGTGGAAGGGCATCTTACCATCTTTCCTTAAATTGATACTTTTTTAGTTGCATGGCAATTAGATATTTTTGAGTATTTAGTCTACCAGACAGAAGAAAAAGCAATTTGGAAATAAAGGTCATTCTTTTGGCATTTGCATTAGTTCAGGGTCTGGTTTGCAAGAAGCAGAAACTGACTCTACCATGCAGAGGAAAGGGTTGACTGGGAGGTTGTTGAGAAGTGCACAGAGTGGACAAGGAGCCTCAAGAGACAAGCCTGGAAAATGGAAAGGTGCTCCTAAAATACGGCTCGACTCTCATGCTGTGCCCTCTCAGCCTCACCACCATAAACTCTATTTGGGGGTCTGGTCATACTTCTTCTCCTCTCTCAAATAGCATGGACCACAGCTAGCAATTTGCTGGGCTATAAAACTATACTTATGCTTAAGGACATCAGCTAGCCCCACTAGAGGCTCATAAACACTGTATTTAATGTAGTTTCCCTAGGAAGCTTCTACCTAGACCTGATCTCCTCAGTTTTTCTCGGTCTTCCTACCTTTTTCCATTATGTTCTTTGATGTATCTGAAGTTGCCTTTTCAAGTCTCCAAAGCTGGCAAAAAAAAAAAAAAAAAGCTCCCAGATGAAATCAAAGGGAAAAACTACCGAGGCCCCTGTAGACTTGGCAACAGAACAGCCTCCTATGACAGCAATAAAACCCTCGGAGGGCTTTGAGCTACCAGCTCCCCCGGGCGGGCTGCTGGGAGGTGCACCTGGAATTCATCAGGATTCCAGATCGATTATAACTGTGTTCTCATCTGCTTCCAACATGACAGCATCTGGCTTTAACAAATCAGTCTGAGGCCTGAGTTGGGTTATTAAAGGCCCAACTCTTTCCCACATTTGACCTTCCAGTACAGATAGATGGAGCCTTGTGAATGAGTCACTCAAGGCCACCAGCTCTCTTGTGTAGGACACTCTTGGCAGTCTCCATTATTTTCCCTCTTGCTAGAAAGCTTCCTAAGAAAGCTGATGTGGTTTAGCTCCTGGGCATCTGAAAGCACTTGTGCTACACATTATTAAGTTGATTTAAGAAAGCCTGTCAAGTTTTATTTACAGTGGACCAAATTGGGCAGGAAGGAGAGCAGACATTTTGGTGTCCTTCCAGCATCCTTCTGAGTTTCTTCCCATCTAATCCAACGTCTTGAACGTTTGCGGGTGTAAGATTATAAATCCAGCACGAGACTGTGCGATAATTCCTTCAGTGGTAAAATTTTTAATATGGAGGGAAGGGTACTTTTTTTTTGTCTCATTGAACTATGTACGGTGTATCAAACATGGGACTGTGGGAGCTACAGTTCCAGAGCCTGTGTGTATTTCACCATATCAGACCAGAATTAGATGAGACTGATTCACTGAGACTGCGGTAGCCAGTCCCTCTTCCTAGGATCAGCAAGCAAAGTCACAGGAATGATTTTCTGGACTGTTGATTAACTGTCACTGTTGTTGGTTGTGCATAACACATGACCCCAAACTTAGTTTTATTCCGCTCATAGATTCTGTGGGTCAGGAGGTCACGCTGTGCAGGGCAGAGATGACTGTCCTGTTCCAACATGCCGAGGGCCTCATCAGTGGAGATTTGATTGACGAGAGGCAGGGCTTGATTCAAGGGCTTCAGCACTCCTCTGCCTTGTTTCTGGGCGGTGATGACTCAAGAGCTCAGTGGAGCCTGTCAACCACAGGGCATCCACGTAGAACTCCGTGCGGCTGGGGCTTCTCCCAGAAGAGAGCTGGCTTTCCAGAAGGTGTGAACAGGGAAGAGCACCAGGAGAGCAGGCGTTTAGAGGCACAGAGGTTGCAACATGCCTTCTGAACTAGTCTCAGAAGTCATTGCAGTCACTTCGGTTGCATTCTGTTGGTTTAAGTGAATCACTTAAAGGTCAACCCAGATGTAAAGGGGAAGGTAATGACCTCACTTCTTAATGGTGGAGTGTAAGGGTAGGAGAGGCTACTGTGGTTATTTTTGGACAGTACAACTCACCTCAGTGACTTTTGGAGAAACACCAATATATCTCCAGTTGTTCCTCTGTTTTCTTTCTCAACTTAACCCAATACTCGGTTTCTTCTCAGGACCAGAAGTTTTACAAACTTTTTCATTGGAGGTAGAAAGAAATGGTTCCCACTTCTTTTGAGCCAGTGTACTATGGACAAACTATTTTGAGAGCTTTTCTGGAGGAGAAAGCTATTTACATAGGATTCTGGAGCCCCTGGTAATGAACTAGTTACTTCTTTAGCAACCGTGTCTTTATTGTCTAGTAAGGAAGTTGTGAAGCATGAGCCAAGACCAGCCATTCAAATGGAAAAGTAGCTTGGGTGGCCTGTAAGTTGGGTGGGGTGGACTCTCTGGGGATCTCCACGGTGGGTCAAACAGTGCTAGCCAGGTTGTGGACTCTTAGATACCTCTACAGTCTGTGGGCCCTGAGGGAGGAGGGCCCAGAAAAGGGACACTGGCCTCTGCTTGCCTTGATGCCAGATACCTCAGTCTCCCCTGCAAGCTACTGGTGCCCCTCAAGCCACCACCCCATCCTTAGAGCCCAGAGGGGGTGAGTCTGAGTAGGTGAGTTGATGTGTGGGTTCTTTAAGAGAAACTACTTGGGGCTCCAGAAGTTTCTTCCACCAACTCAATCCCTGTAGGTTTTTGCTGCCAGAAGTTTTGGGGGTTTATCTTCCTGGCACTGGAACCCTGGGTGGGTGGGTGTGGGGCTTGGACTCCACGCGCCTAGGATGTCCATCCTGAATTTTTATCCACTACATGTGGGTGAGGGACCAGCCTGTCCTGCGTTTTCTCCCCTCCTGCTAGTCTGGATGGATGAGGTTTCTTTAGTTCCATAGTTGTCAGACTTCCTCTCAACTCAGTATCTGCTGATCCTGAGTGATGGTGGTTCTGTTTTTTTAGTTGTGGTTGTGGTTGTGCGAAGAGGCGAGCCATGTCTGCTTACACTGCCATCTTATCCAGAGTCTCGTGATGTCATTTTATGCAAAGAAGGTGGCAACTCACTAAAGCTTCATGGACTTTAGTTTACTTGAATCTGCAGTCTTAAAGGGAGCAGAGTATGGGAAGAGAAAAGGTGTGCTAGGAATTTAGGGGCAGTTCAGGAAAAAAACCTCACTGCTTATTCCAGAGTCTTCATATTGCTATGTAGCCTAAGGGTAGCAGAGAGCAGCAGGAGAAATGTGTTCCCTAGTCTTCTCCAGGCATTGGCTGTTCAAATAGGCTCTCTTGGTGGGTAAAGAAATGGCTGTTATATTTTGCTCCAGAAGTCAGTTGGCAGTGAGCTCACCATGAGGTCACTTTAACAGAGCAGGGTGTGGTCAGGGTCTGAGACTTGTTCCAGAAATTTTGCCATTCATATTTCTCATTCCTTGGGCCTTTTCTTTCACTCCAGTCATTGGCTCCCTCAGCTGCTGTGTCCATTCACTTGTAACATCTTCAGGACATTCCTTCCGTGTGGGCCAGGGGGAACTTAAAAATAAGAAAAGAAAGGAAAGAGGAAGTGCAGGAGGACAGTGGTGGCCAGGACAAATGGGATTCTTGTGGTAACTGGTGAATGTTTGTAGAGATGCCTTGCTTTTCAACCTGACTTTAATTAGACCCTCCCTTTTCTCCACAATTTTGAGTGCATTTTTTTACAACAGGGAGCTTAGTTTTTTCTATTTATTCACTGCAGCCACTTAAAAAAAACAGGGTGTTGCTTCCTCGTTATTTTTACTCGTGTAAAAGTGCCACTTCTAAAACCTTTGCCAACTGTAAGACAGTTGGCGCATGTGTCCTTATTTCATATTTTGGGAAGATGGCAATGAAAGACATGGAGAAAAAAGTAGTGAGTGCTGTGTGTTGCTTTGAGACCCCTTGGAATCTGAAACAGGCTGGCACAGGTCTCTAAACGAGGAACTGTCCCTTGGAAAGTGTTTCCCTGAAACTAAGATGCTGTTGTGGTTGTGAGGTGCATAAGGGCAGTGGTGTGACATGCATGCTGTGAGTTGCAACGGAACTGGAGTCAGAGCTCCTGCAGCTTGGGCAGTATCATCACCAACTCCCACAGCCCTTAGAATGGGAGTTCTCAGTTCCCAGTGAGGACTCAGCGGCCATTCTGGAAGTTACCCTGCGGAGCAGTGTTAACGGTCTCTTTTAGGGTCACCTAGGTTTCTTTTTCCTGTGCAAAAGCACTGCTTCCCTGTTCCCTCTCACCCTCACTCCTTCCTGACTTGAATAGTAAGGATCTTTTTTAAAAGTCAGTATCTTGGGACCTAAGTATACTTTAGTGTTCTTAATCTGTTCATTTTTAAGTAAATATAGAAATCATTGTTTGAAAATGTCAAATAATTATGGACTATAGGTTATTTTAGTGGTCATTAAGTCCAGATCCGGACTTTATCATCTGGTTAAGTAAGCTTCTAGGTTCAAATAGAGCTGTTAAAATAGGAAAATGCTTATGCCAGATATGTTAACTAGGAAGAAAACAAGATAAATCCTATATATATCTCATGTATACATATGTGTGTAAATATATATTATATGTGTGTATTTTGAGTAACAGCATCAAGGTGTACTTCTGCATAGTAACAAGCCCCAAAGGGAGACAAATGAAAGGGTTCAAAGTGGCAGAGTTGCTTCTGTTTTGTGTGTCTGTTCATTTCTGCCGTGTGCAGTGTCGGGGGGTAACATCATGCCTCACATGGCTAAATGTCCCCACTGGGTGGGATTAGATTTTGTCTTCTAGTAGCATTTCATATGACCAGCTTCTTCTTGTCTTTTCTAAAGATGCTCAGTTATCTTTGTGTAATGTGTCTCCACAAATAAAGGTGCTGATTTGCTACCTTTTCTCCAGAACTAATTAACACAATCAAAATTCCTTAGAACTTCTAAAGAGTGGTTGGGAAAGTGCATTTCTTACCATGGAAAAAGTACTGCTCTAAGATCAGGCGAGTCTGACAGAAACTAAAAGGTATGATTTTTTGCCCCCCAAAGTCTGTTTCTTCTTGAGAAAGACAGGACTGACTTTAATAGATACTTACTTAAGGACCAAATGTCTGCTAAGCTTAACAATTGGAAGACAGTAACTCAAAACTTTAACAACTGTGCTTATGTTTATGCTTTTATTCCCTACCATCATTTAAACTAAAGTTTTAGGTGTTATTGCCAATGAATGTGCTTGTTGAGCTTGATTTCCTGTTTGAGTCAGGTTCAGATTTCATTTGAATTTTAAATCCTTGTAAAACATAAGCACATTTTTATTTAGTTGGGCTTCGTAGTCAATACATAAGGGTTTGTTTGTTTGGTTTATTTTAAACTAAAAAACAGTCATCTTCAGAAAGAAAATGTGAGTAGAGTTCATGAATCCATTTTACTTTAGGTTGTAAACATTAGCCAATGAAGTTGTTACAGCATGTGTACAGAAAAGGCTTATGCAGACATAGAAACAGTGAGGGTGCCATTATTGCTTGCTGAGTGTCTGTAGGGTAGTGTATATTACTTCAGTTCTGAGATCTACCCTATGAAGTTGGGGTGAGGAGAGAGAAATTCAGAGCAAAGAAGCCTACTGGGATACATTAGTCAATGGCAACCCTGGGATTTTTACACAGATCCATTTACCTCCAAGCCTCATAGTCTATCTTATATAACACACCAAACACTTTCTACACATGTTCATGCACTCCTTCAGTTTTCTGCCAAAAAGAAGACCCATTGGAACAGTTATAGATTGGGTAGATTATTGGAGTGTTTGAAATTACTAGTAAAATTCAGGACCAAGTGTGCTGTTTTTTAAGGCCCAAAGAGAAAGGATAGGTCTCGACCAACATTATAAAAGAAGGAAGAGACTTGATTTGGTTGGAGGAGGGAATTCTAGGGACAGAAGAAGGGGTTGGCATGAAATCTGCCTCAGAGCAGGTAAGTCAGAATAAATGTGGGGCTGACGAGGAAAAACATCTGACTAGGACCCATGTTCGGAGTCAAGCCTGGCAGGCGGCAAGCATGATGAAGCTGCTGAGAAAGTAATAGTGGGGAGAGTTGAAACCCGTGATGGAACAGTCTCAACCAGAAGATAGATAAAAGGAGGAGGGAAGCCCTGTCAGGGTTGGGGGTCACAACATTGTCCCAAAAAGCCAAGGTTCGATGCCCAGTGAGGGCACATAAAGAATCAACCAGTGAATGTATGAATAAGTGGAACAACAAGTCAGTCTCTCTCTCTCTCTTTCTCTAAGAGGGGAAAGAAAAAGGTGAAGGGAAGTAACTAGTAAAGTACTTTGCAGTGTGTAAAGCACCTTTATATCTATTCCATTTGATTCTGTGGAAATCTAAGATAGATACTTTATGTAATTATAGTACCTTTATGCTCTGCATAAAATACGTTACAGGAAAGAGTTGTTGGAGTTTAGAGGATAGCTATTTCAGGTCTGAAATGACTGGGCCCTGGACCAAGTTTGTAGCCATGACAATGGATGTGAATTCACAAACTTAAAGAAAAGTCAGGAAGAATTGAAACAATCCACTGAATATGGGGACTGACATGAGAGCAGAATGAGAATCTACTCAATTAGTATACGCTTAATTAGAAGGCAAGTAGCATAACCATGGTGAGCAAATATGGGAATTTTCTCAGTTGAATGAAATAAGCTTTGTTTTTATTAAATTCATATTTTTTAGTGATGGCGAAGTGCCTAACATCAGAATTTTAGTTCTGAAGACCTGAATGAGCAAACAGGCTTAAACAAAGGTGGTGTGTGTGTGTGTGTGTGTGTGTGTGTGTGTGTGTGTAATCCAAATAGAAAAGGAGATTTTAACTAGGAAGTTACAGGGCGCCAGTCTAGAAGAAGAGTAAGGAGGCCAGGCTAGAATGTGCTAGAAGGATGCTTAGAAGGGACCAGCACAGAACACAAAGGTAAGTCAAGAGGGTGAAAGGATACCAGCAGGGTCTGCTGTCTTGGGGTACAAATTCTGCTTCAGTGGTGAGTTAGTCAAATGGTCTCTATGTGTATTCCGAGTCTATAGTTTTATGTTGCTGTATGAAATTTTGTTTACACATGCCTGTGTGCATGCCATGTTTTAGGCATATGCACTCAGATAGTTACATCTGAAAAGAGTTAAGTGCTTCTTTGACTGCAGATATAAAAACTAGGTACCTATATAATAGAATGATAGGTACAAAAATTTATAAACAAGGACAAAAAGTAATGTGTCCAAGTCTAGTTAGTTGGTAGGGTAGTAACAAGTTAAAAATGATAATAGGTCACTGTGATTTTAGACTACATAGTGACTTTAGTTCCCAGTTCCTTTTTATAACTGTCCAGAAATGGCCGTATCATCTCTAAACCCAAGTCTCATTTTAAAAATCCACAATGCGCCAAAGGAGCTTGCTACTTCCACAGCCGGAAAGTGCTGGGCACACTTTTGGGACCTGCTGCTAGTAAGGGCCTTCCTGTGAAAGCGTCCCTGGCTTGAGCAGTGTTTGAAAGACTGAGTTGCCGAGTCGTTACTTAGGTTGTTCCCTTCCCGGCTCCTCCATCGGACCCATACCCCAGCCCCTGGTCTGCTCACTGCAGTTCAACACTGTTCTTTCTCCCTTCGCCATGGTGGTGCCTGTGGCTCCAGCCCAGCTCTTTCATTCTGTATCTCGGTCTGCCACAGATGTAGTCATACTTAGTTTTCACTCACAACAGTTGATGGAAGTACCAGGAGGAGAAAATGGCTCAGCAGTTCCCAGTTATGGTCCAACAGTCACCGTTGGTCACCCTTCATCGTACCGTTGAGCTCTGACAGAACTTTCCCCCGCAGCTCTGCGTCACTGGAGGGTGGAAATGGTTCATCATGGTAACATGAGCTATGGCTCTGCTTTGTTTCAGCAGTTTGGTTTTGGCCATGGAAAACGAGTGCCCATTTCCCACCAGTAGATATATGAGCAACATTTGTGGTACCCCAGATTTACTGGTACACCACTAAGAACAACACTGACTTTTTCATTTAAAAAAAAAAAGATTTTATTTATTTATCTTAGAGGGGAAGGGAAGGAGAGAGGGAGAGAAATATCAATGTATGATTGCCTCTCATGAGTCCCCTGCTGGGAACTGGCCTGGAACCCAGGCATGTGTCCTGACTGGGAATCGAACCATGATCGTGTGGTTCGCAGGCCTGTGCGCAATCCACTGAGCTACGCCAGCCAGGGCGAATTTTTCATTTTGAAGTATTTTCTAGGAATAGGTGTAAAACTAGGAGACAGTGTATTCTATGTGGTAGGTATTAAGGACGTGTTTAGTCCACTGGTAAAAGATAATCATCTTTATGTTGTTTGTGTGTTTGTTCTTGGTCATTTGATATTAAGGGGGTCAGGCATTCCAGGATATGTCTGTTTACTTGGGTGAATTCAGTGAGTCTGATTTTTCCTGAATTTTGAGAAACATATATACTGTCGACCACATGGGAGAGAACTGTTTCTGTATTTCTCTCATATTTTTGTTTGGGGTCTAGCATTCACTTAGCTTTGAGAAACGAATATCTAGCCTTATAATGAGCTTCCCTGTGACGGAGGCAGGCACATCCCAGAGACAGCTAGAGAGCAGTTAAGGACTGCTGCTTTCCAAGCTGGTAAATGCCAGGGATTGTCCCTGGTCTTGTTACACATAAGAATCGAAGGGAGGTCTTTTTTTTTTCCCTACCCTGTAAATTGTTAGGGGGCTCCTTTCTGTGTAGGGAGACCTGGTCTGTCTCTGAATGGCGTGACTTCATCTTGGTGGAGAGACGGTGGATGTGGTTGGTCTTTATATAGCGTGCTCTCTATATATAAAGCACGCTATCTTCGGTGGACTCCCCGAAGATATTACAAAAAATTTTACTAGAGGAAATCCATTTATTTGCTTCTCAGGTTTTGGGTTTTAAGAATCTGTCGTCTTTGTAAAATAAAAAGGTGAATAATCTAGTGGTTCTCAAACCTTTGGCCTCAGGGCCCCTTTTTACACTCTTGAAAGTTACTGAGGACCCCCCAACAAAAATTTTGTTTATACAGGTTATGTATTGGTATTTACCATATTAGAAATTCAAGCAAAATTTTGATAAGCTTATTTTGTTAACAATAACATAATAAACTTATTGCACGTTAATGTTAACTATTTCTATAAAAATTATCTGTTTTCTGAAACTAAAAATAAAAAAATCAGCGAGAATAGTGCCTCAGTCATCTGCGGCCGACATAACAAAACACCAGGCCCGGGACGGCTGGGGTAATGGGAATTTATTTTCTCGGGTATGGAGGCCGGTGGTTGGGTTCCCTTCCCGGCCTTCTCTCCGTGTTCTCAGATGGCCTTCCCTTTGCTCATGTGTATAGGGATACCTCATTCTCTTCTCTTTTTTTGTTGACTTTATTGGAGTGACATTGGTTAATAAAAGGATACAGGTTTCAGGGGCCCTCTTTCTCTTCTTAGAAGGCCACCCCTCTCATTAGATGAGAACCCAACCCTTACAACCTCTTCATACAATTTATGAAGAATTATATTGTGGAGCTGTATTCTGTAGAATTTAATGAAGGCCATCCTTTTTTAAGGGAGCTATAAAAATGCATTTCTTATTTAAGGTGTGGTGTGTCAACAAGTTATCCTCAGGGGATTCCATAGCCTTTTGCTTCTACATCAGAATTCCTTATTCCACACAGGAAGATATGTGCACAGAAAGTAGAACGGTCATCTGGGTGCTTCATGCGCCTGGTGCCAAACATCTGGATATTTGGAAACATCTGGAAAAGTGACTGGTATTTTCAAAGGGTGTTTAACATTATGTGGATGAAACCTCTGGCTCATAATCAGATAACCACTCCAAGATTGATATAAATATTTGACTAATTTACGAGGAAGGAGGGTTGAATTGTAAATTGTAGAACACACTCAGCTGTTTCGCTTTTGTTAGCTCTTATTTCTGTGGAGTGAGTTAAGGGTGTTCCGTCACAGAAGGCTTCCATTTGATGAACATGTCCAGCTTCAAATCCCAAGGAGACAGCAGAGCCAGCGCCAAGTTGGAGTGATCTTCTCCTGTCATGGGAGCCCTTTGATTTCAGAGCATAAAACAGCTCCTCCCCCCCCAGGGAGGAAGACAGTAGGCCCCCAACAACCAGGGAAAACCTCAGCAGGGTTGTTGGGGACCAGCTGTCATGGCGTCGGGAGCCCTCAGACTGCTGGTGCTCTTAGTAGAAGGGAAACGATGCTCTTCACCTAGGACTCACTGTGAAATAACTGTTTACTTCATGCAACCCTGAAAAGAAAACAGAACTTTTATTCCTGGGCAGCCTGTGCCCCCCCACCCCAAGAAGGGCAGTCTAATCAGTCATAATAGACTTTGCCTCTAAAACGGCGCCTTCCTGCAGGGAGCCCTGCAGATCACAGGGGCCTATTGTGAGAACAGAAAAAGAAGGTATTGAGGCAGGCGCCAGGCAACAGGGCAAGGAGGAAACACTTAAGCAAGGGGCCTTTTAATTTTTATATAACTAACCCAGAAACATATTTTATAGCTCCCTCCTGAGAGTCAGGCCTCAGGCTGGCTGCAGACTTTGTGTGATGTCCTGGGACCTGTTGCTGAGGGAAGCCAAAGACAGTCACTGACCTTGAAGGGGGACAGGGAAGTGGCTGAAGGCCGGCAGCCTGTTGTTCATTTTAACATCTGGCTAGCAAGGTAGTACTCTCTATTTATTATAAGGCTTTTGTAAAACTATCTTTTCTCTACTTTTAGCCTTTAGGGAAATCACCCCCCAACTGCTGCCCACCTTTAGAGATGCTTTAAATGACCATCCCTTTTGCATCCGGAGCCCCAGATTTATTCAAACGGTTTGGGACAGAGTTCAGAAACATCCTTCGCAGATGTTGGAGAACAGAGTTGAGCTGTTTTTCTTTCTTTCTTTCTTTTTTTTTTTTGGCAGAAGCTGTGCTTTGCTTTAGTCCTTCCTGAAGTGAAAACGTATGTTGCTTTGTCTGGGGCGTGGCCTACTTTATCTGGACAGGGCAGGGTTTATCTGCTTTGCCGGCCCCAGCGAGCCAGATGCTGTGAGTTAGTGCTTTGGACTTGTGTTTGGTGCTGAGTGCCTGCACCGTGCCAAGCGCATCTCTCCCAGCTTGGTTTATGTAGAGCTTCCAGGCCTGTCAGTTTGGGAGTGTCGTGTTATATTGCTAGGCCTAGATTAGAATTTTAGAGTGTCAAGATACAGAGTGAGAGAATTTTTTTCCAGCTTTTATTAGCCGTGGAAACCTTCAATGAAACTTTCTTTTTCCGAGAGAAATCTCACTAGGAAACTCATGTAATGAAGCAGAGCTGGATAAATGAGTATAGAAGTCCCAAGAACCTTTTTCATTGTGCTTTTCCTTTCCCTGCCAAGCCCCCATCCTTGGAGCTTCCAAAGCATTCATTCCTCTGTAACCTGTATGGCTGCCTAGAACAGGCCATGAAAACCGAGGATATGATCTCAGGCTCTCAAATTAATGCATGTGAAACCGGAGCTCATGGAGGTTCCCTGCATTACCCAGGATCACTGTGGGGTGGTGGCAGAGCCATGACTTACAGCCCCGGTTCTATGGTCCCCTCTGAATACCTCACACAGTCCCATTTCTGCCCTTACTACCCCTCACTCCCGTCAAAGTTAGAGCTCAAAGGCAGAGCGGTCCACCTGTATTAGGACCCCATGGGGGGGGAGGGACAGCTGTGTTGGTTCCCTGAAGTCTGCTTGCTGCAGGATCCCGGCCTGAGCGTTTCTACTTGACGCAGTGGCAATGAGGGCCAGTGAATTTTTCACGAGTGTTATCTGTAAATGGTTCATAGACGAAGATGCCTCTTCAGTTTATGGTAGTAAACATGAGCTTAAAGTAGAGTATCTGCTTTTCCAGAGCATATGCTTTTATTTCTCGGCTGGTTCACTTAGTTTCTGGGAGCCCTGACCACTGGAGCAGAAGTCTGATTGCTGACGAGTGGCCCGGAACACAAAAGGCTCCTCTTCTGTCTGCTGCACTCAGCCTTTCTGCGCCTGTCTCTTAAGTTCACTGCCTGCCCCGCCTGCTCCAGGCTATTTGGTGTTGATACAGGACATCTAGTGGGGGATTACGAAATACCGGTGAATATAAAACTCAAGAAGTGATAGGTTTCAGTTGCCATAGTGCAATACTTTTGTTTGTTTGTTTTAACCTGTAAGTTTTCAGATCATGTTTTGTCTGGCCTTTGTTGGAAGTTATATGCAGCAGCATATAAAATACAATAAAACAGACGTGCAGATATATACTCTGGCTCTTATGTCCATTTTGATAAAGGCCTTGAGAACATCCCAGTGTGTGGATTCTGGAAACAACTGAGAATCAGTAGTCTCATTGCTTTCATCCTCACCAGTGTTCCAAAATGAGGCTGGTTTCAGAGGAAGGAAGCAGCACGTTCAGCCAGGACGGTCCTGTGTGAGCCTGGTGTGTGGGGGTGGTCCAGATGTGGGCTGGGTGTGCTGTGACCACTTTCCTTTCATGTGGACATGACTTCCCAGCCTTCCCCAAACATACCTTCCCATCTCCTGTGGGATTCGGTGCACACACTTGTTTAATGATTGCTCAAGTGATACGGAAGCACATGTGAATCTGGTGTGCACGCTTCCCTTCCTTCAGCAGGAATGAAGGGGCTGCTTGGGCCCATGCTGTTCCTGTGGAGCAGTGTCTGGGATCCCACCCCAGATCCACTGGTGGAGGCGGCAGCAGAGCAGCGAGCAGTCTGTCTAAACCTTCCCGGGACGGGCTTGCTGGAGCCGAGGGAGGGGCCCTTCTGGTCCCTGCAGTGGGAGAGCAGAGTGGGCAGTCAGACCCTTCTTTCGGGGCTTCCCGAACCTGGCATCTGTGTTGGCAAAATGTTGTCTTGTGCATTTGGGTTCTTTTCACAGTTAAGTTCACAGCAGCTGGAAATTGGGAGACATGTATGTCTATTTTTTGGTGAAGATGAAAGGTATTTCTGTTTCCTAACACATACTGTCAGCATGGATTTGTTAACAGAATGAACAATTTCTAAAGAAATGTGTATGTATATTTAATGTCTATTAAATAATAGATGTCTATTTAGACATTATTATTGAAATAGACACACCATTATTGAAATAGACAATAATGTCTATTTCACTCCTCACTACCGATGAGTACAATGATTTCGGGGATCTTTTCCCAGCATGAGGTTAATCTAATGTTGCTTGTTTGGGAGCTGATGCCATCTCTTTTTGTTCACAGGCCACCGGTAGTTTGTTTTGTTGCTGCCCACTTGTGCTTTCCTTACCCATGTAATTTTTGTTTCTCTGAGGCCCTGGACACAGTTCCTGGTTACTTGGGAACTAGCTTATTCATCACTGCAGCTGTGCAGGGTTAGTGGGCCAATCCCTGATCCTTCCCTATGATACCTAAGAATAGAAAGTATGTATCTTCATTTTTGTTGTGAAATGTGAGCTTGAATGAATTAGAGAGTTCATGATCCAGCTCTCCAGTTTACAACTGGTAGTCAAAAGGCTGAGTGCCCAGGCTGGGTGGCTCAGCTGGTTGGAGTGTCATCCCATACACCAGAAGGTCACAGGTTTGATCCCATCAGGGCACATACCTAGGTTGAGGGTTTCATCCCTGGCTGGGGCGTGTATGGGAGGCAACCAATCCATTCAATGTTTCTCTCCCTTAGCCCCCTTTCTCTCTCTCTCAAATCAATAAATATGTCCTAGAGTAAGGATTTGTAAAAAAGGCTGAAGGTTTAATCAGCTAGTCCTGCAATTTTCAACCTTTTTCATCTTAGGACACATGTAAACAAATTACAAAATTCTGTGGCACACCCAAAAGTACAACTTTTGCCGATATAGCAACAACAAAAAATAGGTGCTATTGTGACTAATTCACACTGGACAGCTATTGTGTTGTCTGTTGTCATTTTTTTAAAGATTTTTAATTTATTTTTTTAGAGAGATGGGAAGGGAGGGAGAAAGAGAGAGAGAAACATCAATGCGTGGTTGCCTCTCACATGGCCCCCACTGGGGACCTGGACTGCAACCCAGGCATGTGCCTTGACTGGGAATCAAACTGGTGACCCTTTGGTTCCCAGCCTGCGCTCAATCCACTGAGCTACACCAGCCAGATCTGTTGTCATTTTTTTATTTGACAGTCTAAGGGGAAGAGGTCAGTGCCCCTGACTACGGGCACACCAGTTGAAAATCACTGAGCTAGTCTGATATTGTATAAGCCACTGCTTCCCAAAGTGCTGGTCTGTACTTTTTAGAAGCACAGCTTCCTAGTTGTGTCTGTGGAGGTTCTCACTCAGTATGTCTTGATTTAGACCCCAGGAATCTGCTGTTTTTAGAAGTTCATGGAAGAATCTGGCATGTGGACATCCACTGTATACATGATATAGTGACTGTGGCTTTTAATAATGCTTTTCATCTCTGTTGGCATCTCAAGTAATTTTGGAACGCTTTAACTATTGTCTCAAATGGAATGTACTTATCTGAACATTCTGGGCTGTGGGAGAAGGAGCATCGGGCTTGCAGCTGGGGACCTGGGTCCAGCCTCAGTGTGAATTTTCATCAGGTTGGAGATATTTCATGTGTCCAGGTCTCAGTCTCCTTCATAAATTGAGGGCACCAGATTACCCAAGGTACTTTCTGGATTTCTGACATTCTTGAATATAAAGAGCTCTGCCTGCCGGTTGGAAGGAATTGTAGTCATTACTGCTCGCTGGTGGGCGCTGCCTGGGCTGGTTCAGTGAGCGCCCCGCCGCTCCAAGACGTTGGAGACAGCCCGTTTCTCAGGAGAGCTGGCAGCCAGATTGAAGACCATCTCTGTTCCTTTCTCTTGCCGCTACCACCCTCCCAGAACAGACTGAAATAAACCATCATCCTGGGTAACAAGTTCTTTGCTGAGGTTTCTCTTATAGAAAAATTCAGATTGTAAATCTTTTTCTCTACCAAGCCTGGGCAGTTTTCACCTACTGGGCCCTTGTTGCCAGCTAAGGACACCTGTGACTTTGGGCACAAGACGTGGCTGGAGTCATAGTCTAGGAAGCTGATCTTGCACTGCCTCACCGCTTCAATAGACCTTTTGTTTCCAGGAACTTACTGCGTGTTTGCTAGAGGGGCTAGGGACAGAACGCGTTCTCCCTTAAAACTCTGGTGCTCAGCCTCTGCGGGGCACCAGAGTGTCCAAGCCCGTGCCACCTCAGCCCCACCGGGCCTGCTGAGTCAGGCTGTCTGGGGTGGGGTCGGACAGGTGCGTTCCCAAACTTTCTGTGTTGTCGCGTGTGCACTAAAATTACTTTATTAGATTATTCTGCTTTTCAAGGAATTTAAATACAAAATTGGTAAGATTTCTTAGCATGTCTGGTTAAAAAGTACTTCTATAAAAAGAAAAACTAGTGATTTTTTTTTAACCACAAGCCACATTGTGGAATTCTGAGTGCAGGTTAATAGAATTGGTCAGTAGACATCGAAAAATAATCGTGAAAGAAGAATACATTTGATATGGGTTTCAGAATATCAACAGAACACACAAAGGGAACCAAGGATCAGCGTGGATCCTGGCTCAGGATGCTATTTGTGAGTTAACCAGATTAGAAGAAAAGTAAATAATGTGTGAAGGAAAAAATGGATAATTCTGGAAATGATTATTAATGCTGACATTTCTATGTCTAATTTTGGAATGCTTGTGTTTGGAATTTCACATCCATAATGAAAATGTGTGTTTCAGGTTTGCGGAGAAAAACAACGCTTTGAGAAGTTGATGGAACATTTCAGGAATGAAGACAATAACATAGATTTTATGGTGAGCTATTTTAGTACCACATTTAATAAAACAAACTCATTTCAGCACTTTTCCCTAAATCCACTGATATTTTTATAGATATTATACATACATATGTACGAATATGTTACAAGGGACAGGAAATCGAGCATAATATGCTATGGATGCAGTCTAGACTGTCCCTCTTGATCTGTCTTTGCCCTTTATGACATTTACTTCCAGTTGGATTCGTTCTGTACACACTATAGTGTAGGCCACAAGTACTGACTATCTGTAGCACATCAAGGGCAAGGTCATACACTTAGGAGAAGGGAGTTAGTGTGTGGTGCATGTGCCTGCACTTACTAACGTTAGCTGCCAGTGGTGCTGCATGAGAATCCTGTAGGCAAAAAGTCAGTTCTTGACCATCTTTGCCTTCGACACGACCCGCAGTGTACCTTCCCCAGACAACATTCGCAAAGACTGAAGTGCTTTGTTTGTGGAATGGACTGCGAACCTTCTCCAAGTTAACATAGAGCAGTGATCCTTTTTTCCCTCCTCAGTCTCTTTCCAGCTCTGGTAGTTCTGTGAAGGCATACTTACACTGTAGATCCCCTTACAGNTGCATGAGAATCCTGTAGGCAAAAAGTCAGTATCTTGACCATCTTTGCCTTTGACACGACCCGCAGTGTACCTTCCCCAGACAACATTCGCAAAGACTGAAGTGCTTTGTTTGTGGAATGGACTGCGAACCTTCTCCAAGTTAACATAGAGCAGTGATCCTTTTTTCCCCCCTCAGTCTCTTTCCAGCTCTGGTAGTTCTGTGAAGGCACACTTACACTGTAGATCCCCTTACAGGGTAAATCACAGGCAACCACGTGGGCTTCAGCCGCAGGACTGTCATCTTCGCAAACGAACAGCAAAAGGAGTGTGAGCACTTCTGATTTCATATACCTAAGCTTAATCCTGGGCTGAAGGTGGAATCTACTATGGAGAACTCCCTGAGACAGATTACCCTCGAGTGCACCCAAATTGGCAGGCCTCCTCTGACCTCATCCAGGATGTGCAGAGAGCTTCTGCATCCAGGAGACCCTTACCTGGGCTCACTCTCCCAGATCACCCCAGTCAGGTCTTACACTGTCCACCCTTCTAAAACCTGGGCTTAGGATGCCAGCCAGAGTTTTCATTTGAATTGCTTCGGTGACTACAATATGAAACACAGCTCTGCAGATTTCTAACCTTTTTATGTAAAATATTATTTTCTGGATCCTCAAATTTATTTATTTTTTTATGGATCCTCAAATTTAATACACAGCGTAGCCCTTAGCCCTTTCCAGAACCAGTGAGAAAGATGAAATCTTTCATACAGAAGATGTTCTGTTCCATAAAGCATTTGTATGTATGTTTTTTAAAAGGTAAAAAATGTGAAACAAGGAATACTTTACACTGACTTTTTAATTCTTGCTATTAGGATTTTTTTTGGGGGGTTGTTTATGGCTGTTGGCACTGATGATAAATATGTGAAGACATTATGCCCTGGCTCACCTTACTAGTTTCTGTTCTCGGCCTCCTAAGAGAAACTTGTTTCTTTAAGCTGGAGGCTCCCAGGCTGAAGCCAACCTGTGGGCTTGTGAGTTAATCCACCAGTGATGTCCTTCTACAAAAGGACTTGGAAGTTGTGCATAAAAGTATGGATTTCTGATTTTCCTAAGCTTAAAATTTTTCATAACACCATAGGCCCCCATTCTTGCGAAATATCAGCAGCTGGAGCCACGGGGCCTCTCTTCCCTTAGTCTGAAGATACACCTCCCAGTTCGTCACATGCCACTCCCCACTGTTTTACACATGGCCACCTCCCTCATTTTCCATGCAGGCAGGATCTCTCGCTTGCGTTTCTGCTAAAATTATAATTACAGGTCCTTTAAAAAACCTGCACTGTTTACAGACAAGAGCCTATTTGCTATGAGCACACCTATTCATACAGACATGCACTGAGGAACCTTACGTAGAGGCTGCCGGCACATGAGTACTGTGTGCTTGATTCTCATGTCAGGCATATCGTAAAACTCAACAGATCATTTAGACTTGCTTTCAGAAGAGAAGTGGAAAGATGCCAAAATCCTACCATATTTTTCTTCCAGAAAAGAAGGCTTTTCATAAACTGCAATCGAGGTGCATAACCTCCCAAACAACTTATTCCTTATAAAATATAAATCCCTCTAACATAGCACAAAATCTTTTTATGTATTTTTTGGTGGACAAAAGAAAACAAAAAAGTGACTGAATCCTTTTTGGCTTATTTAATTTAACCATAGCACCTGCAGTAACTTTTTAGTAAATTGCCATAGTGTCTCCTTGTCACCTAGAGGAATAACCCGTTTTCCAGGGATATTCAGTGTATAGCATACTCAAGGCAGATTCTGATGTGATAAAAATAATTTTAGAAAGATAAAGGAGAAATAGGAATGGGGGAGAGTGAGGTGATTTTCAGAGTGAACTTGAGTCTGGTACCACAGTCATTTCACCTCCTTGCAGTAGGCTCTGTTTAACCATAGAGAAAAGGCATTAGTGAGATATTTTCACAATAAATAAATTGACTGTTTATAAAAATTGACAATAAATAGAATCTCTATTACAAGCAAAATAGATGTGTCGAACTCTGAGCTGTTTTACCAGACTAGGGACTGCTTTTCTCTGTGGGCCACTGATGCGGTTGTGGGTAGAAAGCAGTAATTCAAAGGTTTCTGTGAAATGGAAACAAGCTGACTATTTAAAGTGGAAAGACAGGCCCTGGGCAGGTAGCTCACTCGGCTAGAGTGTTGTCCCGAGATGCCAAGGCTGTGGGTTCCATCTCCAATCAGGGCACGTGCAAGAAGCAACCAATGAATGCCTGCAGAAGCAGAACAATAAATCGATGTTTCTCATTCCCTTTTTCTCTCTCTAAAATTAATCAATAAAAAATAGGAAAAATGGAAAGGTGGGTCTGAGATCCTGAAATGAACCTGTTGGTGTGGTGGGGCCCATGATGAGATTTGAGAAGTGATTATACTAAAATCACCTGTGATCATAGGAGGTTTGAATGTTTTGTAATGACCTTTATATTTTCTACCATATATCTGTAATATCTATAGGTATCATTACCTATAATAAATACTAGTTTATTCCATATACCTATAAGAATTTTAATGGCTCTACTGAGATATAATTCACATACTATCCAGTTTACCCATCTAAACTATATGAATCAACGTATTTTTCATATATTTGTAGAGCTCTTCAGTCCTCATTGAAGTCTAATTTAGACGGTTTTGTCACACCACCCCGCCCCAAAGAACCCTCAGACCCCTTAGCAGTCACTCCCCCCTTTTTCCCATGCCCAGTTCCAGGCAGCTCCCAACTTGTCTTCCGTCTTGGTAGATGTGCCTCTTCTGGGTATGTCGTATGAGTAGAATTACAGACGTTATCTTTTGTGACTTTTTTCACTTATAATGTGTTCCAGTTCATTCATAGTGTGGCACATATCAGGACTTCATTTCTTTTTATTGTCACAGAATGCTCCACAGCATGGAAGTGTCACAGTTTTGTAATCTATCCACTGATGAACATTATCCCCCCTCCCCCCCCCGAGACACACTTTTGGTTATTTCCAGTAATGGTGCTGTGGATATTTGGGTACAAGTTTTTCTGTGGATGTGCATTTCCATTTCTCTTGGGTATATACACCTAAGAATGAGCTTGCTGGGCTGCTGTAAGGAACCGTTGGGCTTTTCACAGTGGCCACACTGTTTCTTCTCCCCACCAGGAACGGACGAGCCTTTCAACTTCTCCATAGCCTCATCAGCACCTACGGTCTTTCCTTTTGGTTATAGCCATCCTGATGGACGTGAAGTGGTATCTAATCATGGTCTCTATATGACTTTTGAATTTTAAAAATATATATATATATAAAGTATTTTTAAAGACCCAATGAAAAGAAGGAAAGGGATTCTGGTAAATGAGCTTGGATTTTTGTGGTTGAAAACATTTATTGTGATTAAACTGAGCAAACAAGTCTGGAGCACATCTAACCTGTTGGCGATTTCATTTCAGGTGGCCTCTATGCAGTTTATTAATATTGTAGTCCATTCAGTAGAAGATATGAATTTCAGAGTTCACCTCCAGTATGAATTTACCAAGTTAGGCCTGGATGAATACTTGGATGTAAGTATAAGTTGAAAGCTTTGGCTGTAATATAAGACCTGATTTATTGCCTGCCCTCAAAGACACTCTTCCATAGTGACTAAGGAACACATAAAGCTCTAATCCATCAACTTAGTGTGCTGCTAGTTACAAGGAGCCAATCGAGTAATGCAGTCTGCTGGAGAAGCCGGATGCTTGCAGACCTCCTGGGACCTTAGGCTGTCCTCTGCTGGCCATCTTTTAGCACTCAAGTCAGATAACCTCTTGTAGCCTTGACGCAGCTTTCCTCTGCTTTTGAGCTTTGTCTGGGTCAAGTCTCAATGCACCCTTCATTCGGGCTGTTGCGCAGTTTGCATTCTTGGTTACTCTGGGGAGCCTGATTGGGCAGGGAAAGCCCAACCCAGACTGCTGTAGACTTATGAATAATTGCTTAGCGCAAAACAAACAAAAAAACCCCCCGAGGAAACGAACACTAGAGACTTCCTTGTGTAGTTGTTAAATTCTCTTTAAAATGTTTGTGGCTTTAGGAGTTCTACTTTTAGTTCTTGGGAAAAGGAGGTTCAGGTTTCTCTTTCTCTCGCTCCCTTGCAGAAGTGCTCAGCCAGTTCACTGACATTATTCAGCTTAGACACAGAAAGTGGTGAAAATGCTAAATGGACTTGAGTAGCTCTGTGTGCACAAGATGTACCCCTTTCCTTTCACTCTTTGGCAGTTAGGGGTTTCCATTCTCTGTAAGAAAGGTTCATTTGAACTTGGAAGATCACTAGTGATAGGGCAAGAATTGTTGAGCTCAATTTCAAGGCTGTTTCTAGTTATGAAGAAGACAGAAGTACTTCCCTTGAACATGTCGAGTTCAGCTGCCTGTCTTTCTTAGGGGTGAAGCCAGGGAATCGCACATCTGCGCCCTTGGTTTATTGTTAGGTAGAATCACAGAATTGGTTACTCTGAAGCTGGTGATCCTCCTTCTCATACCAGCTAAGGCTGCTCTTGGATAGAGTGTCTAAAGACTGCTCAGGGAGAGGCCCGATGGATTTCCATTAAAGAGTTGTTTGAATTGGTTTCCCATTTAAAGGGCCACTAGTATCTTTGACAGGATGTTGTACTGAAAGGCATTTTTCTGCTTGGAGACCAAGGTTTGTGTACCCTCTTTCCCCACATGCTCTGAGAGTAGCAGTATTTGAGCAGAATTTGGGTGCGTAGCTCCCTAAGGGTGTTCCGGGGTCAGTTTTGTGCTGGCCATGCATCATTTCAGGCTCCAGGCACCAGGAGTGACGTACTAGCACTTGTTGTTCACTGTGAGTCCTGTGAAAAGTCCTGCTAAACTCTGTTTTCTTTTCTAGACTTTGCCCTTGTTCAGAAATCTTTTTCATTTCTTACTCACAAACTAACGTGGAGCATGCTGTCTTCAGAGCAAGCTCAGTTGTAGATTAGACCTAGGAGAAAATTTGTTCTCCTGAGAATTTAGGTAAAGTAGAATTCCTCATAAAAATGTAAGACTTTTTCAAAACTCTCTATTTCTTTAACTTCCTGGTTGTGTTGGTTCTGGACACTGAAAAAGAGAAATTGTTAGAAGAATAATATTATAAGCATGTAATATATATATGCTTCATTAGTTTACAAAATCAGCCTTGTTGCCCTGACCAGTGTGGCTGGGTTGGTTGGAACATTGTTCTGTAAACCAAAAGGTAGCAGGTTTGAATCCAGGTCAGGGCACATACCTAGGTTGAGGGTTTGTTCCCATCCTGGGTGTATACAGAAGGCAACCAATTGATGTTTCTCTTTTTCCTCCTCTTCCTCTCTCTCTAAAAAGCAATAAACAAATGTCGTCAGGTGAGGATTAAAACAAAGAAAACAAACAAAAACCCAGCCTTGTTAAGGAGTGATTGGTTTGTTCAGTGAAGTTTTTTTTTAAGTATTTTTTATTGATTACGCTATTATAATTTTCCCAGTTTTTCCACCTTTCCCCCCTTCCACCCTGCCCCCCCAACCCGCCAGCATACCCCGCTTAGTTCATGTCCCTGGGTTGTACATATAAGTTCTTTGAGTCCTCTGTTTTCTATACCATTTTTTATCTCTCCCCATTTATTTTATACCTACTAATTATGCTGCTTCTTCCTTGTACCTTTCCCCCCATCCTTCCCTTCCCCCACTGAAGTCCCTCTGTGTGACGTCCATTTCTCTGATTCTGCTCCCATTCTCGTTGTTTACTTAGTTTTTGTTTTCATTGTTTTTATTAGGTTCATTTGTTGATAGTTGTGAGTTTTTGTCATTTTATTCATATTTTTTATCTTCTTTTTCTTAGATAAGTCCTTTTAACATTTCATATAATAAGGGCTTGGTGATGATGAACTCTTTTAACTGACCTTGTCTGGGAAGCATTTTATCTGACCTTCCATTCTAAATGAAAGCTTTGGTGCATAGAGCGATCTTGGATGTAGGTCCTTGTCTTTCATGACTTTGAATACTTCTTTCCAACCCCTTCTTGTCTGTAAGATTTCTTTTGAGAAACCAGCTGATAGCCTTATGGTATCTCTTTTAGGTATCTGTCTCCTTATCTCTTGCTGCTTTTAGTATTTTCTCTTTGTCTTTAATCTTGGGTAACTTAATTATGATATGCTTTGGTGTGTTCCTCTCTGGATCCAACTTCTTTGGGACTCTCTGGGCTTCCTGGACTTCCTGAAAGTCTATTTCCTTTGCCACATTGGGGAAGTTCTCCTTCATTATTTGTTCAAATAAGTTTTCAATGTCTTGCTGCTGTTCTTCTTCTTCTGGCCTCCCTATAATTCAGATATTGGAACGTTTCAGGTTGTCCCAGAGAATCCTCAGCCTCTCTTCGTTTTTTTGGATTCCTGTTTCTTCATTCTGATCCAGTTGGATGTTTATTTTTTCCTTTTGTTCCACATTGTTGCTTTGAATCCTGGTGTCCTTCCTGTCACTGTTGGTTCGCTGAATATTTTGCTTTATTTCATTTTGGGTATCTTTCATTTGTTTTTTCATTTTTTGACCAAGCTCAATCAGTTCTGTGAGCATTTTGATTATCAGGGCTTTAAATTCTCCATCAGATAGGTTGGTTATCTCCTCATCACTTAGCTCTCTTTTCAGAAGTTTTGCTCTGTTCTTTCATTTGGGCCATATTTCTTTGTCTTGGTGCAGCTGATAGGTTGTAAGGGGGCGGGGCCTTAGGTATTCACCCAGCTGGGCAATCCTTTTTGCTGCGATGCCTGTGGGGGAGGGGCCAGAGAGGGAACAGTGCAGCTCATGTGCTCTTCTCTAGTGCACTTTCCAACAGATTTTTGTGTCAGACCGAAGTTTCTCCCATTGTAACAACCCGCCTTAGCCCACAGTCAGCTCTGAGTCTTAGTTTTCCCCTTAAGTCAGTTCCTCCCTTGCAGCTCTGCTGAGCTCTGCTGGTTGCCACAGTCAGCCCCACCCCTCAGCCGCCTTGAGTGGTTTTTCTGAGTTGGCCAGTGTGGTCCTCCTTAGCTGTCTGGTTGTTCTGGTTGATTTTTCTTTAATTCCTTGGTTGTCGGAGTTCCGTGCAGTTTGATTTTCTGGCCATTTTGGTTGTTTGTTGACTTTAGATTGGTTGTCATCCTCCTTTTGGTTGTGTGAGGAAGCGAAGGGTTTCTACCTATTCCTCCATCTTGGCCAGAACTCCTACAACTTTTTTTTGTTCAGTCAAGGTTTATTGGCATCATGCGTGTGCCAGATATTACTCTAGCTACTTACATGCTCCTCAGGGAAAGCTATACTTAGGTTACGTCTAAGGAAGACTCACTGGTTTATTTGACCTCTAATTTCACCTTAGAGTTAGTTGACTTCCTTTGGAATGCCTGGTTCTGGAATGCAGACAGTGAGGGGAAGCGTCCTGATCTGTGCTTTGGGGAATCCTGAGTGCCTCGTGCTGGGGCAGTGTCTTAGGGAAGTAATTGTGGAGGGGTGGGTTCTAGCAGTTATTATTGGGTTATCTCAAATAATTATCTCAAATAATCCCCAAGGCTAATATACTCTGTCAGTGCCTCCCCTGCCTCCCTTGGGTTCTCAAATTATTATTTGAGTAATCTGATGGTGCCCTCTTAGATGGGTACTCCCTAATTCTCTTCAGGAGGATGATGTATCAAACCCTCCTTTGGAAAAAGCTGGACTATTTGGAACAAAGAAAAATGTGTAGGCTGTTGCGTAATTGTGTTCTATTGATGTTTTCACAGATACGCTAACACCACCTTCTCTTTCCCTTTGATTTTTAGAAGCTGAAACACACTGAGAGTGACAAGCTGCAGGTGCAGATTCAGGCTTACCTGGACAATGTATTTGATGTGGGAGCTCTGCTGGAGGATGCTGAAACCAAGAATGCAGCCTTGGAAAGGGTGGAAGAGCTGGAAGAAAACATCTCTCATGTAACTACTTCTCAGAAAAAATGTCTGTGTTTCGACTTGGGTGCAAAGCAGGATAAGCATCAGTTCTTGTGACAGGAAATGAAAGGATCCAGAGTGTGGGGCTAAGCTGGGACTTGGGATAGAGGGCGAGAAGAAGCCATGCTGGATTCTTGCAAAGAAGGCTGGTGTGTTACTGCACACTGAGTGGAACCCATTGCCTTGCCTTAGCTCACCTGCCCAGTGTCTGCCAAGCCCAGATTCCCCTGCCAGCTTTGTTATCGGCATGGGAGAGTTACACTCAAATGGGGAGGTGCGACTCAAATAAGTGGATCTGGCCTGAGGCAACTAGGGGCCGATTGAATTGAGACTGAATGAGACATCTTTTACCAAGGGTGTCCACACAAGCCCATGGACAGGGGGTCTGGTGGTTTCATGACACATGTCTTCACATTCCAGCCTGGTGGCTTCTCCACTAGTTCTACATACATTCATTTCAACAAGAAGCGTTTTCAGAGGAATCAGTGAGCTTTCCCATATATCCTCCTCTTTCATAATGTTCGCTCTGTGTCAGGGAAGGGGCTTGTTTTCCTTTGAGGGGGTTTTCTTGCCACAGACCCAGTTGAGAATAAGTCCAAAGGCCTTTTGAGGTTCTTCATTTGTTCATCCATTCAGCTCATATTATAATATTGCAAGCACGAACAGAAAAAATGGCATTGCTTCAAAACCCAAGCATTGTGAGGACCAGGGTCTTTTTATGGATCCTGAATGACAGTGCCCTTATTGTGAAATGAATTGTCTCTTTTTGGGAGGGGTATTATTTTCCCCTTTGAACATTTACTTTCCTCCATGTTTTCTTGGTTGCTAGTATCACATGCATTTACTATCCTTCACCTTTTCCTATGAAACTTCACTTTATCCTATCACCTTTTCCCATGAAACTGCAGATGGGCATCTTTGTGGCTTGTGGTTAAGCGATGTTGTCAAAATTCTTCCCTTTGAAATGCTACTGTGAGGCCTACACCCAGGTGACAGGTGCTTGGGAAGAGCATTCACAGGTTTGGTGTTTCTTCCCTTAGAAGATTTGTATCATTTTCTGAAGCTGATGAATGTAAATCTCTACTCTTCCCTCCCCCACCTCCCTGATTTTCTTCACTTGTAATCATTTTCAGCGGGATGTAAGAAATAGAAGCCACTCAGTTCTAGAGTCTTGTGAAACGTAACTCTTTAGCACATGGCTCACTCTGTCCTCTGCTTGAAGCCTCAGCTGGCGTTGCGTGACCACCCTCCCGTAACTCACTTTTGTAGCGGCCACCTGTTCACTTGAACTGCCCCTCCAAAATGACTTCTGTTATCTGGGTAGTTTGGATCAAAACAAGCAGTAGTATTTTTTTCAATTGGTTACCTATGACAACAGAGCCAAGTTTTCCAGATCAACAGTTTTCAAAGACTTTTGTCTAATGGCCCTTCTTAGGGAAGGAAAGGTGGACTTCCCTCCTCCCTTACCCATTGTTCTCCAGCCCCAGCTGAAATGGAGAGAGACACACTGTGTATGTGGAGATACTAAGGAACAGCTGTATGGGTTTTAGTAAGGATTGCATATAAATGAATTCACTCTAGGAACAGATATGTATCCAGAACCATGTTATAAATACTAACATTTGCAGAAAACGGCCTGCGGAACACATGCAGAACTCCGGTGGGCCCTTACAGTCTTTGAGTTCTGCTTTATGAGAACGGAGAACCTGATCAGAATGAGCCTGTGTCGTGACCCAACTTCTCTTTGAAAACTTTACAGTTGTCAGAAAAACTGCAAGACACAGAAAATGAAGCGATGTCCAAGATCGTGGAACTGGAAAAGCAGCTCATGCAGAGGAACAAGGAGCTGGATGTTGTTCGAGTACGTATGATGATGACAGCAGCCCAGATGGACATTAGGGGGCGCGTGCTCCAGCCTCAGTCTGGCAGTGCATTCATGTCAGAGGAATGCATTGATGTAGCGTATTTATTGGAACCATTTCAGAGGTGATACTCCAAAGAAAAGTACACATACTTATGGTCTGAGTGCACATGTGCGTGCAATCAGATGCTCGGGGTTCACTATGTTCTTATCACAGGTTTGGGGAGCAGCAATATTTTCCCATCTGGACAAGTCGGATTTGATTATGCGGATCACCCATTTCGTTGGAAATAAAAGCACAGCACAGATTTAATTCATGCCACTTATTTATTTTTAATAGAACTTAGATTTCTTTGTTTGCTCTGCTTCTACCTGAAACCAGATTTTGGTGGTTGCCATGGAAATGGTGAAATCTCAACACAGGCGAGACCTAATGGCATTCACCAAAAGAAAGAAAGAAGAAAAGCAAAGCAAAACCAGTCCATGTTTATTATCAGATAATTGCAGCTTTTTTTTTTTGGCATTAGTATTGTTTTACCTTATGCACCAGGTATTTATGGAGGCCTGTCTATGTGTTTAGAATTGTACAGAACATAAAATCACTAAAATGCCTGGAAGGCTTTCAGGCAAATGGCTTGCCTTTATGCCACCGTTAATGAAATGGCACGTTTTATGTGATGGTTATCATGTCTGCGTGTGTTGCTTGATATTCTGACATGTCCTACAGTTAACTCTAGGAAATTTATTTTCTGGCACACCATCGAGGCAAAGCTGTAGCATATGGACTCAATTCAAGTCCAGCATCTCAGATTATTAATAATAGACAGGGTGTGAAGAATGTTTCCCTGCCTGCTGGAGGTTTGTGGTGAGAGATCCCATGTCCAGGGCCCAGCAAGTAAGTTCCATAAAAATCCTTTCACTGGAACCTCTGTGGGCTCCTTATAAAAGGAACCAGGACAGCCTTTGAATTGAAAATTGTAACTCCTTTGTTTTTTGCTAAAAACCTAGACAGAAATAAGTACTTGGTGGAGGCAAGCTTTGGCCTGTGTTGTTAACTGCATTAGCAAAGGGAAAATGTTGCAACAATTGCTGTCCTGAGCTTGGTCAAGGGAACATTGTGAAGGCCAGAGAAGTCCATTCAGGAGCAGTCAGCCCCTGGCTACTCCACACTAGATTATTCCATGCTTTGCAGATTTTTAAACCCATTCTGACATCTATCCAAGTCTGATTTAAGGCCCTTTTTGTCCACTGTTAGCTGATATGTGTCTGGGAGTTAAAATGAATTTTAAAATTAGTGAAAGGAAAACATGCACACCACCAGAATATCCCCAGGATGCTCAAAGTCAGCTATAAAACTATTTTGGGGTCATCTGTGCCTTGTTTCTCTCCACCTACGGGGAAGACCAAGTTTGCTGCCTTTGTCGATGGGAAGAACCACAGTAATAACAGGAGTTGCTAACATCCATTGCACACATTACCAGGGAGCAAATGATAATGAGTGGAACTTGGTAGGTTCTGGCTGAGTTCCATAGAATTCCAATATGTGAATATCCTTTTTCTATCCTATTTTTTTTTTTTTGGTTATTTTCTTTGTCCTCAGTTTGCCAGTCTGATGGTAAGAGGCATGCATGTCATGTGAAGACAAGCTCTTGACCATGGACTCTTTTGCAGGAAATCTACAAAGATGCAAATACCCAGGTTCACACGTTAAGGAAAATGGTCAAAGAAAAAGAAGAAGCTATTCAAAGACAGTCTACCCTGGAAAAAAAGATTCATGAACTGGAGAAACAAGGGACCATTAAAATTCAGAAGAAAGGGGATGGGGACATCGCCATACTGCCCGTCGTGGCTTCTGGCACATTGTCCACGGGGTCAGAAGTGGCAGTGGGTAACTTTGTGGGACCAGTAACAGGGGCCGCCTCCTCAGGACCCTTGCCGCCGCCTCCCCCCCCACTACCTCCGTTGTCAGATGCATCTGAAGCAGGTAAGAAGCCTTGGCAGGAGGACCGAGGGAGTATTGGGGTATTTGTATTTATTTTTGTGTGACCCACTGTCATTTTTGCCCTTTGTTGTTGTTGGCATGATCTTTTACTTAACTGATTTTAAGAACTTTCTACATTTTGAGATTGAGGTTATGAGTCTTCATTACACGTGTGTTGCAGGATATTCCACTTTGGCAAATTTTACTCTTTGAAATAGTTCTCTGTCCTTTGCAGGGTTTGTTTTCTGATGCATTGTGTGCGCATGACACATTTCAGGAAAAACCATTCTCCTAGTTTCAAAGTCAGTTTGTTTCTTTTCTTTTACTAGTGCAAAATGGTCCAGTCACACCACCTATGCCACCCCCTCCTCCTCCCCCTCCCCCGCCTCCTCCACCCCCTCCCCTGCCTCCACCTCTGCCGGGGCCTTCGGCTGAGACTGTGCCAGCTCCTCCTCTACCACCACCCCTCCCTCCTTCTGCACCCCCGCTGCCTGGGACATCGTCACCCACGGTGGTTTTCAACTCAGGATTAGCAGGTAAGAACACAGAAATGAGACTCAGGTATTTGTGTAATAAATATTCATTTGTTTTAACTCTGAAGGGTTAAAGCCATTCTTTTGAAGTCCAAGTCTCTTGAAATTACATGTATCTCCTCTTACTATAAGAACCATCTTGCTAATACACAGGGGAAATTATTGTGCACAGAAGGCGTTTCTGTCTGAGTAGATTTGTCACTCTCTCCCCAGCAGGAAGTTCTGATCTCTCACTGTCTTAGCACCATCTAAAGACGGGAAGAGGGACAAATTCCTTCTCAGGGATTGGTGCTTTTTCACGGGTTCAGCAAACACTTCCGGACACCTGTCATAGTCAAAGCTCTTGACACAAAGTGACTCTAGTGCTTGCAGCTCTTTTTACCTTGCAGGTATTTGCAGTGTCACCTAAAAAGGGAGAAAGTGCCTTTTTGTGTAAGTGCCACCCGTAGGCTTGCAGACATTTCTTCTGAGCATTTGTGGACATCAGAATTCACTATAGTACAATTAAACTTCAAGGCAAAGTGTTGCCATCAGCAGTATCTCCACGCCTTGAGATGCTTAGGTATTATACATGTTGTCTTCCTGCTAACCAGGACAAAATGCAGCACCCTTCCTTAGCAGAAATAAGACAGGGTGGGTGTGGGCAAGAAGAATAAAAGTGCTCCAATGACTTGAAATGTAAGTTCTTATTTTCAACTCACAGAAACGAATGTTCACTCTTCTCTAAAACACTGGGAGCCATTTTCCTGGCCATGGAGAGTTCTCCTGGCATTTGGAATTGCTCTGAGCTGTGCTGTGCTGTCTCCGGGACATCGGACAGTCCTGCTCCTCATCCTCTGCAGTCCCTGGAGAGGTCTCTTCTGCTGAAGAGCCGCCCTTCTAACACTCACCATTTCCAAGGCTGGGGTCCTTCTCAGAGCCCATTGCCCTGACAGTCTTAGCTGTAAAGATTTCCGCGTCTCCGTCCCGTGGAGTGTCCCGTGGAGTGTCTCGTCACAGCCTTCCCAGCCTCCTGCAGGGCTGATTCATCCTGGTGACTGCAGCCCTTTGGGCACCGGAAGGCCACTCTCAGCAAACTCATCTCTCATCAAATCCATGGTGTTTACTTCCACCCCAACTTCTGTAAAACTGTCAGTCACACACAGGGCGCCTGTTCAAAGTAATGTTCCCAGTAAACCAGTGACTTGTTTTAGCCTTGCAGGGTCTCCCACCTACCACTTTCTTCTAGAACTTTCATTGTTCCTGAAGGGCAAAAATGGAAAGTGCGTCATCATGGAACCATTGGTCTTTGGAATGTAAACAAACAAATAAACCTCTTAACCAGTCCTAGGAATCTGTCCCATCAACAGACTGTTCTCAGTGACTGAATGTGAAAACCTGTCACTGTCATGTGCACCAGGCTCACGGATCAGGCGTGGGCCCTGAGCCACGTGCGCCATGGGAGGTGGCTGCCGTGGGGTCTCTCCCGTGGCGCTGTGCCCTTTCTCTCTGGCTGCGCCTCCCCTGTGCTGCAGCCCCCCCACCCCCCCCCACTCACCTGAGTTCTAGCGCAGAACTCAGGCCCGCGGTGGCAGAGGGGCAGAGCCACCAGGCTGACAGGTGTAGGTCCTCCTGAATGAGTCTTGTCCTCCCTGGTTAATTTTTTTGCCTACTTAATTTTAACAGTTTATCGGTCCCATTGCTTCCCTCAGTTTTGTGGTGTGGAACTCTGTTCTGCGGACTGTCTACCTACTGCCCCCTTCAGAGTTGGTAGGATTGAAACTTGTCCCCTTTGTGTCCTGTGCAGTTTAGGGAACTGTAAGTGGGACTGAAGAAATTCCTCTTTAGTGCTGTAAGTGCCCTTTAAGTAATTGCAGGGTGTTCTGTTTTACAAGATGTAAGGATTATAAGACCCCTTTATGAGTGTTGGTAGCTTGACATCAGACCATTTCTATAAGGCTTTTAATCTCTTTTCCTGACTCATCCTTAACTTGGCCGTTAATGCTCAGTGGTTCTAGCCCATGTTGTGGGATGTTTTGCCTTTATGTTCAGTAGCGTGCTTGCACGCGTGCGCGCGTGCGCTCACTCTCTCTCTCTGGAACCAAGATGCCAGGCAGAGTCAGACTGTCCCAGCCGAGGCAGAGCTGAGATGATACGCGAGGGCTCCTGGGAGGCCAGAAACCTGTGACATCACTAGGTCCCTGGATCTGTAGGCAAAAGGATATCTGTCCCTTCAACAGGCAGTGAGCACATGTGTTCTTGGTGGTCAAACGGGCTGGGAAGAGGTCTCCTAGGTTTACCTAGTTGGGTTTTTCTTTGCATTTCATAGAGGAAATACTAGTGCTGTGAAATGTGCATTTGAAGTATGTGGCTCACGTCCTCAGATCTGTGCTGGATGGACCCAGCTCCCATTCCCTGGTTAGTTCATCTGTGATAGAACCCTGGGCAGCCTGTACCTCGCTGCCTCTGTGGCAGAATGTGCCCTGGACCGTCACCATGAGAAGGTGGACTCTGGCTGATTATTTTTCATTGAAGAGTTGTTCATATCTTAAGGAGTACGTAGCACAGTTGCATATGGCTGTTTGGGACCACCATAATGAAATCATTTCCCCCCTCTTCTAAAAAGGATTATTTTTAAAAACAAAACAAATGAGTCTTCAAGGAAGGCCCAAAGGGAAATGCATTTTTGGCTCTGCCCTGCCTTGTGAAATGCGTCCAAGAAGCATGCAACTCTGCGCGGAGAGTGTGTCACCTGCTGAGCCACTGGCCTCTAACCGTATCTAATTCTTTTTGTATTTCCTTTGTTCTTGCTGCTTCCACCAAAGATGGGCCAATCAAGCTTTTCTGTAGGTTGCTCCTCACTGAGTGTGTTGCGTATTTGCCTTGTGCTCCTGTCGGTCACACTGTGCCTTGATGTCTTCCACTCCATCTCTCACTGACCCATTGCATTTGGCTTTGTGTCTGCCGGCAGGCTTGGTGTTGACTGGCGGCTGTTCCAGGTTTGCCCGCACTTTTTAGTTGGACCTGTAGAAGAGATTGTGGCCCTTTAAGCAGACATCTTGTATCACGTGCCACATTCCTGTCCCTCTGACAAAAGGGCTGTTTTTTTTCTTCCCTTTTTGTTTAATCTTCACGGTTGGATCTAAGGCCTCAGCTCTAGGGGAATTTTGGATTTATTCTGAGGGGAGAAAAGAAAGCTCCACAGAAAAAAGAAAAGCTACTGGGTGCCGTTTTTTTCCATTTCCCTCCCACTGAACACTGTAGCCTGAACACTGTAGGTCAAGGTCACCCACAAGCTCCTCCTCCTCTGACTCCTCCCACCCTCACCCGGCCCCCATCTATTCCCCAAAGCCAGGACAATCTTCCAGAAAAGAACCTTTTTGCCTGTGTTCTGATTTCAAGCTTATTCCTAATCTTGCTAAAAAAAAAAAAGGTAGGGTGCCTGCAAAAGGAATGACTTTAGTGAGTGTCCCGAGGCCTGTGGTGCCTGAGGAGGACTGGTGGAGCCAAATGTCACCCACCCCTCGCCTCAGACTGTGGAAACATCCCTGCACAGCCCCTTCCCTACTCCCCCTCTTCCCCTCAACATCCCGAGGTCCCTGCCAAGAACAGCGTCTGATCCTGCACCCCAAGAAGGACGTGGGATTTCCTGGGCAGTGTAGGCAGAGATGAAGTGCAGCGAGGAGTCCGACACTGTTGGGCGGTAGGGACTCAGGTGTCACCTGTGGCAGTGGAAAGGCCTGGTTCGGCAAAGCTGTGTTCTGTGTTGCTGCATGCTTTTGTGTCGATTTGTCAGACGACATTCCTGCTGGTTACTGTGTGGCCTTTGTAACTCTGGAGGAATGAGAGGAGCTGTCTGCCTCCGCTTCCCAGTGACCTGTCACTGGGGCAGGCAGCCAGGTAAAAGCCCAGGCGTGTTTTGTGTTTTGTGTTTCTGTCGTCCTCGTCATTCTGCATGGAAGTCCTGCTCTTCCTTGCTAATGACGGCCAACAGCAAAGCCCCCCACATGGCAGGCAGACATCCTGGGATGGGTTTGAGGGGGAGAATATATATAACTTTAAGTGGTTTGGGAAGCTTTCTTTATGATGTGCAATTAACTAATGGGATTTTTGATAGATTGCCATTTTTAGATCATTTCCCCAAAGTAAGAGGAGTTGGCACTGACCCCTTGGCCCCTCAAAGATAGAGCCCCGCCCCCGCCCCCCCGCCCCCCCCCCCACTGAGGTATTTTCAGTGTTTTTAGTGAGTTCATGCACGCCTTCTCATCACACACAGCTGACCCCTGAGGAGAGCTGGCTCTTCATGGGGGGAAGGGACTGTGGCCATTCTCAAAAAGCCATACAAATCCTGATTTCCAAGTATCCCCTTCCGTTTTAAACATTTTCTCTTTGGGGCCGTGCATGGCCCTTCATCTGTTTGAAATAACTCAACAGCCAATATAATCCCCATTATTGGGGATTAATCACCCCCAGAAACGCACTGCTCTGGCTGAGAGTCAGCATTCTTGATGTTCCATTCCTGGTGGTGTAGATAGCCACTGTCTGCAGCCTCCAATCATCTTTTAAAATTTGTTTGGAGATGTGTGTGTTCTAGAACCAAGAATTTAGGATGTCAAAATTGGAGTCGTGTTCACCAGTATCAAACTGAGTCACAGAGTATTTGCCCTCTCTGCTTTCTAGTAACAATAATAATTTTTGTCCTAAGCCTTGTCCTAATATTGTGACAATAATGCAACAAACAGTTGCTGCATTAAAAAAAAAAAAATCAGCCTCTGGCTCTTAGCTGCCTCTAACACTGAGTTGTGTCAGTCACTGTGACCTCAGATGGCCTGGTCAGAGCCGCGGGTGGTGTTTTGAAGCACCCGGGCACCCCTTGCCACCTTCCTCCAGTGTTCAGGTGTCATCGGCAGGGACTGTTGTCTGATGGCTCCTCAGGCTCACGGAGTCTTGGCAGAATCTTAACTTCCTTTTCTCTGACTACTACAGCTGTGAAAATTAAGAAGCCAATCAAGACGAAATTCAGAATGCCAGTTTTTAACTGGGTTGCCCTGAAGCCAAATCAGATAAATGGCACAGTCTTCAATGAAATTGACGACGAGCGGATACTGGAGGTATCTTTCTTGTTGGTCAGACATGTGGGGCCTACTCTGTGCAGCAAAGCCAAAATGGGTGCGCTGTCGTTCTGGAAATTTCAGTGACTAAAGTTCACGTGTTTTAAGTGCTTTGATGTAAAGAAAAAAGGGATATATAATATCAGAGGATAAGATTGGACATTATTTTGAAAGGTGGTTCTAAAGTATGTTTAAAAAATTGTTAAAATATGCGGGTTTGGAGGGGGTGGGGAGAAAATACAACTGTATGTGAACAACAATAAATAATTAAAATAATAAAAAATTGTTAAAATGAAATAGTTTTGAACATCTTGCATGTGGTCTGTTTAGAAGATATCTAGCCATGTAACATGAAAAAATAGAGACATTTATTGAAGATACAGGATACAAGAAACATTGTACATAGGACAAGGACACTTAAGTCCCCTTCAAAATAGGCACTGTGGGACCTCACACAGTTCTCCCAATCACCATCAGCTGTGCTGTGCTATTTTTCTGAATCTCATCAACATGAGATTCAGAAAAATATGACAGGGTGATTTTAGCGTTTGGAAGAGCTGGAAGTCACAGGGCACCAAATCTGGGCTGTAGGGGGACTGAGTCACCTGGGTGATTTGATGTTTTGCAAAAAAACTCTGCACAAGATGTGATGCATAAGTGGGTGCATAGTCGTGATGAACCTGCCAATCACCAGTTGCCCACAGCTGCGGCCTTCTGAGTCATCCGAATAGTCCCCAAGGAACAATGTTCAAGCTTAACACAAAATTAGATGCAGATTCCTTGCTTGACTCGCTCAGTCATTTTGAATGCGATACAGTACCATGCTCACTCAGTGCTGTCTACCACCCTGCCTGACTAGTACAGTGAAGTCATCATTGTTCACACACGCACATTCCAGTCCACTCTCCTTGGCTGCCAGGTTACATTGATGTCGTGCAAACTGTTCTCATTATATTAACAATGGCTGGACTTTTTCTGGACAGACCTCATGTATATCTGACACAATATCTGCCTCAACTTATAAAAGGGCATAAAACTCTTTATTAAATTATAAGTGAATAAGGATTTAATAGTCATACTCACTAGCTGGTTTGATGGGTAGTTTTAGTCTCTGGTGGCCTTCCCTGCAAACTGATTATTGAAAGGCATTTGAATTGGCTGGTGGGATCAGTTGTCTCCTCTAGACATTTTCATTTGTACATGTGGCATAAGTCACATTTAAACACAAATAGGAAGATAGAACTGGCCATGGTCATAGATAAGTATTGAGTAGAAAAAGTAAATTCTTTGACACCGAAGGAGCTTCCTGACTTAATTTTTAAGTATAATCCATTTGTCCTCTCTACTGCAGGATTTAAATGTGGATGAGTTTGAGGAAATATTTAAGACAAAAGCCCAAGGTCCTGCCATTGACCTTTCCTCAAGCAAACAGAAGATACCACAGAAGGGATCCAACAGAGTGACGTTGCTGGAAGCAAATCGTGCCAAAAACCTTGCCATAACCTTGAGGAAAGCTGGCAAGACTGCCGATGAGATCTGTAGAGCTATTCATGTGTAAGTTCAAGGCTTTCTGGGAAACAATGTTTTAGTAAATTTAGGATCAGAACGAGAAAGTTAGGTATTGGTAGGTGACACAGATAGTTCAGTAGTGAGGCAGGATCTAAGGTAAAAAAGATGGATCAGTTCTTGACGTCCACACAGCAGAGAATCTCTCTGTTACATATACCCAACGTTACAGTGTAAAAATGTTAACCACTGAAGAGGTGGACCAGGAATTACCCCCGGGAGTGCTGTGTTAGAATGAATAATTACGATGGTTGTAGAAGAATAACAACGGGATTGTGATACTTGCTATCTTGGTCTGCTCTCTTAATGTAGGTCTGTAGCAGAGCTGACATGGAAGGGAAACTGAGTGGAGTATCGCAGATGCTAAGAAAAGGGAGATAATGTCAGTTTTCTCTGGAGTATCTGAATTTTAGACAGATTTGTTGAATACAAATTTGATGGCATTTATGGATGATAAAGTTTGATACCAGATGCACTTACAATACAGATGCATATTTTAATTCATAACAATAGGAATGTGATTGCTGTTGCTTTTAGTGCTGCCAGGACATTTTAAACAAAGTTCAGTGATTTTTTTTGCTTGCTTGTGTGTTTGTTTTTCATCCTTGAGTAGCAGGGAAGGCATTGCTTTTATTTAACTTCATTGTTAGGAGAATATTTCTACTCTTCCTACAGTCATGGTCACTTTCAAGTGTGATGAGGGTGCTCTTAGATGTTTGAGGAACCAAGTCATGGTGAATTGGCCGTTCATCGGTTTTGATCAGGGATTCCCATAGCAGTGCACGGACCTGAGAAAGCGTTTGTTCCATTTGTGCCCTCAGCCAGGACTGTAACCTGATGGTCTCATGCACCCTACAGTCTGTTCTAATTTCTTTCTTTTTAAAAAATATTTGATTTATTTATCTTTAGAGGGGAAGGGAAGGAGAGAAGGAGAGAAATATCAATGTATGGTTGCCTCTCGTGAGTCCCCTGCTGGGAACTGGCCTGCAACCCAGGCACGTGCCCTGACTGGGAATCGAACTGCGATCGTGTGGTTTGCAGGCCCGCGCTCAATCCACTGAGCTACACCAGCCAGGGCTGTTCTAATTTCTGATGTTGGAATCTGACATGCACTTTGGTTTTTAATTTTCATATACCTTGTGTGTCATGATCATTAAATATATATTATTTTGCCAAACAAAGATTGTCCAGAGAATAAAGTAGAGATTTAACACATACTTTTCTTAATCAAATTGAGCATATATCCACAAAAACTTGGTATTCCTCCAAGGGATCCATACAATTAAGCCAAAATATCCATATGGAATGGGCATTTGGATGCATCTTTTTCTCTACAAGAAGAAAACATATAGTAGGTTATTGGTTTACTTGAAATATTTGACAAAGTTCACCTGATATTCTGTCATTACGTGTATAATATTAATGTCCCAATTAACAGTATATAGCATTCCTAAGACCCATGTCCTTGAATGACTTAACCATCAGATGCTTCTGCCTCCCTCTGCCGCCTCCTGCTGGCATTTACTGCTGAGATCTAGAGGTTAGAGCTTTGCTAACAGCTTAGAAACTGGTGTGGTGATGTCACAAGGCCCAGGTTTTCAGGAAGGACCAATGAGAGTACTTGATGCCCAGTCAGGGGCCAGTCGTCACACGGGGGCATCATCGCCATCCAGCCGTGAAGTGCGGACTTGGTGGCTCATGAGCCGGACCGGATGGGGGTGTGGTGGAAAGGGTAGGGGGTTTTCTCCCCAGCACTGACAGGCCGGCATCTGTCCTCAGATTTGACTTGAAGACGCTGCCTGTAGACTTTGTGGAATGTTTGATGAGGTTCTTGCCCACTGAGAATGAGGTGAAGGTGCTCCGGCTCTACGAGCGGGAGAGGAAGCCCGTGGAGAACTTGTCGGACGAAGACCGGTTCATGATGCAGTTCAGCAAAATTGAGAGGCTCCTGCAGAAGATGACCATTATGGCCTTCATTGGGAACTTCGCCGAAAGCATTCAGATGCTGACTCCTGTGAGTGGGCCGCCTGGCAGGGGGGGAGGTCCAAAGAGATGCAGAATCATTTTCGCTTGTTTCAGTCTCGCTTGTTGCACTTAGTGTCGTGGGCTCTGGAGACTCCTTCCCAGGACTTTCTGGATCCATTTTCACTCCAGCCAGCCTTTTCCTATTGCATAGGCCGGACAAATTTGAAAAGGGTGACTTTCCATTTTCCATGTTGCCACTCTCCCTCTGGAGTCCCATTTTCCGTGTCTGTAGGAGTCCTCCGGATTGAAAGTGCATGTCAGTACAGAGGACAAGGGGAACCACTTCCCAAATGTAGTCCTCTCCTGAGGGTACCAGTTCTCTGGTTGGGTTGGCGAGACTGCAAATGTGACTTCCACTTCCAAAAACGAACCCGTGTGTTTAGTGAACAGGCTTGTTAGCTTTCACTAGGAGCATTACGTTTATCATAGGCATCTCCTTCCTTGGAGGTTTGCTGTAGCACACAGTGGTGATGCAGCACACAGTGGTGATGCAGAAGTAACAGCCAACCACCTGTTATTCCTTTGTGTCAATCTGCCGGAGACTTATGAATGTCATAAACATAATAGCATGAAAAGCTCTTTCCCAGTTCTATTTCTAAATAAACTTTAGTGAATGACCGATTATAGTCGTATGTCTGTTCAAAATGTGTTGAAGGAGCTTCTGGAGGGTGATTGTATCCCTTTGCTGTTTGGTTTTCACTCTTGGATAGCCCATTGATTTAAAAATATAAATTGTATTACATGACTGGAGGTGGAGGGCAGGGGATTGAGTTCTGCTAGAAGATGCTGTTGACTGAGTTTTGTTGTTAATAGGATTTGTGATAAGCAAGTTCCGATGTTACTTCTTATTTCAAATACTTTTAGAGAAGAGCTTGCACGTAATGATTCCATTACCTAATACCTAGCAGACAACTGAAATATATGTTCAGGAAAAATAAAATCTCAGCAGTAAGTCTTTAAGGTCCAACTGCAGGTTCATTTTTAGTTTCCAATTAGAGTTGCCTATTTGTAACATATTTTTCTCTCTCCCCTCCTTTCCTTTGACTGGAATCTAGCAACTGCACTCAATTATAGCAGCATCTGTCTCCATAAAGTCATCTCAAAAACTCAAGAAAATTCTGGAGGCAAGTGAAGTTGTCCTTGTCTGTGTGTGTGGAAGAGCTGACTTGTCCACTGCATTTCTCTGCCTGGAGCTGTGCTGATGGGCTTCTCTTTGCTCTCTCTCTTTTTCTGCAGATCATCTTGGCCCTAGGGAACTATATGAACAGCAGTAAACGAGGAGCAGTTTATGGGTTTAAACTTCAGAGTTTAGATCTGGTGAGTGGCCTACAAGAAATACAACGGCTGTAGGAGGGGTAAAACAGCCGGCAAAGACGAAGTCCTGCAGCGGCGAGCATGTGCTCTTGGGAGTGGGGTGGGCCCTTTTGATGATTCTCAGCTGGTGGGAGGACCAACTGGTACGCAGTTCCCAGAACACCATTTGGCAGCAAGCACTTAGAACCTTAAAAAGATTCGTACCCTTTGACCTACTATTTCCATTTCTAGGAATCTGTCCTCAGGAGTCTGAATGATGGGTGCTATATCTGATGTATAATTGCAAATAATTAGCAACAATGTAAAGAGCCGAGAGTTTGGGAAATGATTAAATATAGTGTAACAGTAGTTAATACGGCGAACTCTTTCTTCCCTGTTGGAATACTAATGAAGAATTAATTTTCAAAGAAAAACCATTTTGTGCTGAGAAGAGAAAGCAGGATGTTAAGTCGAATGTACAGGTCAAGTTCAGCTATGTAAAGTAGGTAGAAAAACTGAAAGAAGTATGTTGAGATAGTTACAGAGAGGAAAGAGAATTAGGGAATTTTTTTTTGAACTACTTCTTTATACTTTCATGTCTTTTCTAAAAATTTTTGTGTCCTTCCTGGATGGAAAGGGTGTCCCGCTTTCTGGAGTCACCTGACTTCTGTAAATGCGACTAGCAAACACCCAGTGTGGCAGCCTCTTCCCCGGGCTGTGTGGGGCTGACGTGGCTGCCACGTGAAAAGGTGGGGCAGTGGGTTGAGTCTGCAGCCTCTAGGGAGACGTAGTTGTTTGATCAGGAGTGTCCAGTCAGTCGCAGTTCAGTCCTGCAGAAAGCCATGCTTCCGTAGTCACATCTTGGGTCACGAGAGGCTGGGGACTAGGAGGGGCCAAGCTGAATGTGAAGACTGCAGTGCATTGGCCCTGCTCTGTGGGCCCTGGTGCACCCCTGCGGCTCCGCCCTCACTCCGGCTCTGGGCCTTCACGTTGGAGAGCACTGGAGCTGGGGACTCCCCGCTTTTAAGCCCAGAGAGGCAGTGCAGCATGTGGGGTGGGGTGTTCATGTGCAGGGAAATGTGGGGCCAGTTCCAGGTGCCAAGAGTCATCCCCCAAGTTGAGTGTATCCCTGCCCAGGAAGCCCTCTAGTCATTCAGAAATCAGTGGGCTGGTCCATCAAGGAACAAACCCAGCCTTGAATGTTCTGTGGGAATGTGTTTTGTCCATGTTGGGGCACCTACGCTCTGCCCTTGACTCTGGGGAAAGGTCTTCTGATGGGGGCCTCTCTCACCACCTTTCTCTCTAACCTCTATTCCCTTTTGTTTTCAGCTTTTAGATACAAAGTCAACAGACCGAAAGCAAACACTGTTGCACTATATATCGAATGTTGTAAAAGAAAAATATCACCAAGTGTCCCTGTTTTATAATGAGCTTCATTATGTGGAGAAAGCTGCTGCAGGTACTGGCCTTTAGCTCACAGGGCTACTCGTGGGTAGTGAATGCCTTGAAGTCATGGGGGACCATCCCCTGTTAAGATAATGCTCCTCAGAGCCTTTTCGAAGAGGCCCAGCCAAAGCATCCAGCTCTGAGCTGGAACAGGTGGACCATGGTGTGGCCCATTCCTGGGAGTGGTAATGACAGGGGACATGAAGGTGGCCTCTCTCAGTGTCCTCTCTGTAAAGATCCAGGTTTCAGGGCTTCATGAACCTTCCCTCTCCCAGTTTTTTGTCCTTTTTATTCTGTTGCTGTTGTTTGAAATAAGGGAAGAAGAATCTGAGAATCACCTCCAGCAAACACTTTGATTTTGTGATGTTTCATGTGCCTTTGGCCTGGAAACAAGTTAAATTATCAGTACTTCTTTTGCTGTGACAGGCATGCATTTTCTTAAAACCATCAGTGATTAGGAGAGAGCTGCGCTGTACTAAGTAATTGTATCCCCATGTTAAAGATGAGAAAACGGACCTTTTTAGAGGTTAAATGTCTTGCTCCACATCACAAGTAATAGAAACAGAACTAGAATCCAGAACCTAGGTTGTCTTCTCATACAGTGTATCATGCAAGTACCACGTCTTCTCACGAGAATACTAGGTTAGAAAGAGGGACCACGTGCAAATTGACCTCAGAGTTAATTACAGGCTGTGGTTCCCAAATTACGATCTTGAAATATGGTGTTTATTACACATTCATGTTCCTGGGGCCTACCCCAGACTACTGACTCGAGTCTTTCAGGTTATTTAGCAGTTTGCATGTCCGTTGCAACCTGTGTACTTAGAGGCTTAATCAACTTTTATCTATCTCTTTAAAATTTATTTTTCAATCACAGTGGATATTCAGTATTATATTAGTTTCAAGTGTATAGCAAAGATCCCCCTGATAAGCCTAGTGCCCACCTGGCACCACCATAGTCATTACAGCAGCGCTGACTGTATTCCCACACTGCACTTCCCATTCCCACAGCAGATTTGATCACCGGCAATTTGTCCTTTTTAATCCCTTCCACCTTTCCCACCCCCGTCTTCGCAGTCCAGCAACCATCAAAATATTCTTTGTGTGTTTAAGTGTTACTTATCTTTATAATTATTTTGCCCCTGGCAGATTGGTCTTGGGAATAAATGAATGAGAACAGGAACACAGGAATGAGCGAATGACAAGTGAATGAGTGAATGAGGTGATGTGCTGTTACTGGGATGGAAGCCTCGGTGGAGACCAAGGGGTGGGTGGAAGTGGCCATGTGACTGTGGAGGGCTCTGCAGCACCCCCGCGTGGTGTGGGGTGGTACTGCAGGGCCCAGGGCGCAGGGCCCAAGCTCACTGAGGCGTTTCCTTCTGGTGGAGGGATTTTCCTCCTTCCAAGTTGTCCTTTGCCTAAATTAGAGTTCTTTCGTGTCACAAGTCTAATTTTTAAAAAAGTTTTTTAAAAATTGCTATCTTACTAATTAGCACAATTTTTTGGCCCAAATGAGATTCCCCAAGTGTCATTTGAAAAAAATCAGTTGGGGAAAATGGGGGGACAGAGGAACTCTGGCTGAACTGTTTCTGTGCTCACTTGTTGGTGCCCCGGTGAGCTGGCCCAGATCCTTGTGCCTTCCACTCATTCCTCCCCCACCCCTTCGTGGATCCAGTGGGCCTTTTTGATTCCCTGCTGTGTACTTGGCACTGTCCTAAGCATTGAGGAGTCAAAGATGAATAAGACAGTGTGAGTCTAGTGAGGGGAAAGCGTACTGCATTTTTCTGTAATCCATCTATGTGCAGAGCTGAGTCAGGCAGTAAGGAGCCAGAGCAGGAGGCTGCAGGGGCCTGCCGGCTCTAGGAGGTGGCCACGTAGTGCACAGAAAGGGTCATGCTAATAAACCCTTCTGAGGCAGGGAAGGACAGTTTAACAAAAAGAAGCTGTCCAAGGCTGTCTGGGGTCTGAGTGGTCATGCAACTGAAGTTCAGCAGGTAAAATGCTACCCCCTGCTGGACAGCCACAGAAATGCAAGGAGTTCAAAGTGTTAAGATCTCACCTCTGTGGGCCTGCCAATGGGCCAGCATCTCCTATAAGAGAAACGGAATAGTTGTGCAAGAGCACAGAAGGTGGAGTTCCTGGCTGCTGTCCGAACTCCGTCTCTGCGCCCTCCCAGCCGTGTGACATAGGGCAGACCACGTAACCACCTTGTGCTGCTTTTCCTTGTGGGTAAAGTGGGCTAACAGTACAAAGGAGTTATTGCATGTGAAGAATTTAATTAGGTGCCTGCTAGTGAGCACTTGCTAAATTATTTATATTAAAGATCTCTACTCTAAAAGCTGGAAATTAGATCTAGACCCTTGGGTAACCCTAGGAATCCACGGGGAACGCGGCTTTCCAGCCAGACTCCCTGTGGTCTTGACTCACCTGGTTGAGGTTCATAGGAACATTGCTTTCTCTACTTCAGTCTCCCTTGAGAATGTTTTACTGGATGTGAAGGAGCTTCAGAGGGGCATGGACTTGACCAAGAGGGAGTACACCATGCATGATCACAACACGCTACTGAAGGAGTTCATTCTCAACAACGAGGGGAAGCTGAAGAAGCTGCAGGATGACGCCAAGATCGCCCAGGTCAGTATTGTGCCCCTGGACACCCACAAAGTAGAACTGATTGGACCCTGTAAAGCCTCCTGGGGTGCTGGCCTAGGATATGGGGGGAGATCGCCCTGTCTACTGATGGTAGAATTCTTAAGTAGCTAATGACAGGGGGCTCTTTTCACTGTTGTACCCAGAGAGCCCTTGTCTTGTTTAATGTCCTCTCTAATTTGGGGGTCTTACCCTCTCCTCTAGAGGCCCTCCCTTGCCCACCCCTCCCCTTCCACTTCCAGGTTTCCTGTGTGTGAGTCCTGTATTCAGTTCAACCAAAATGTGTCCAGGCCTGTGCTCAGTAAAGCAGTGTTCCCAGTGTGTTGGGTTTCTGTAGGCCTTAGGCCTTGAAATCTTACACTACCCTAGGTGGGGGGGGGTCAAGTCTACACACTTGAAAAACAGCCAGAGCTGACTGCAGTGTGTTGTGGGGACTCAGAAAGCGGACATGGCGAAAGCTCCCATTTGAGCCTGGCTGGCTGGTGTGGTCCAGGGCCTGCAGACCCCAGAGTGCCCCTGAGTGGGGGGTACTAGAAGGAGCAGTGCAGTGGCAAGTTGGGGGTTAGAGTCTGAGTGACTTGTAAGATCTCTTCTACCCTCGTTGGTTTTAAGTTCTGCAGTGGCCTTAGAAAGCTCTTGAAAGAACAGGGGCGCGTGTGCACGCGTGTGTGTGTGGAAGTGGCAGGGCTCACAGAGGAGGATTCCTTCACCACCATTGCACTCCCGCTGCCTCTGAGCAGGCCCTGGGGGACACTTGGGCCGCAGGGAACCCTGGGAGGAGGGCAGGGCAGATTCGGCAGCAGCGGGATCGTGTGTCATCACTGCTGCTTTGCTGCGGCTCCTCAGCCAGAGCATTCGGCTCAAATGCTGGAACTAACGGAATTCAAGAGAAACCTGCTTTTCCCCAGGATGCCTTTGATGATGTGGTGAAGTATTTTGGAGAAAACCCCAAGACGACACCGCCCTCTGTCTTCTTTCCTGTGTTTGTCCGGTTTGTGAAGGCCTACAAGGTAAACAGGGCCTGGTGTCCTTCAGAGCCTTTCTCGGCATTATTTTTTCAAGCGGGCACCCCCTCAGGGTGGGCGCCCTCTCACCTTCCTGAGTCTCAGCAGTGCTGCAGAGGCCTACACTGCTGGGGGGAGCACGTCTGGCGGTCAGCGAGGCAGCAGTCTCTGGCCTGGGGAGGCCAAGCGCTTCTGGAGCCCTCACGCCCGTCATGCTCCCTGTCTACACCCAGCCAGTGCTGGGGCTCAGGCTGCTCCTCGGGGCAGGTGGGGTGCTCCAAGGCCATTGCTGCCCCCTTGACTGTCTGCCCTCACAGGTGTGTTGAAGCACTTAGAACATCCAGGCCCCCCCTGGTGTAGGACAGGTAAGAGGAGTGAGCCCTGGCCTGTGGCACAATGCTGTAGCTGAGGTCAGGGACAGCCTCCGGTGTTAGTCCTGCCCAGGCTTTCTGGCCGTCTAGACCGACACTTCTCTAGTGTGGCCTGAAGATGACACCTGGCAGGACAGTTGCTCTCTGTTTCTTCATGGGGACCAGGCAATGGCCCACCCATCCTTTAAATTGGAGGCCCTCTTCCACAGTCCAGGCTCATGCATGTGTCAGAAGAATCTGTCCCTTGAAGAAGAGTGATAAGGGGGGCATTAAGGAATTTCAGTGCAGTCAGGAAGCGCTGCAATCCATACGCTCCAGGCTCGTCTGCCTAGAACCAGGCAGTGCTGGGGGTGGGCGGGCGATTGTAAAGGGGGGGAGGGATGCACCACGGTTATCTGTGAGGGGGGACCTCAAAACCCCAGGAATTTATTTATAAAAATTATGTATTTATTCTTCCATGTTTAAACTTCAGTCACCTTTAAAGCCCTCTCCATGTGATGCATGCAGTACACCTACTGAGACATTTTTTCTGCTACTCAAAACAGTTTTTAAACACATCGGTTTTGATGCCTGTTAGTGCTTCTGCTGTTTTTTTGCTTCACATCTTCCACATTAGCAAAAAAACTTCCCTTTGGGGACTTTTTTCATCTGGGGAAACAAAAAAAAATCACTCTGGGTGAGATTGGGTGAGTAGGGAATGTGGGGTATGGATTTTTTGTCAAAAACTGCCGAATACTCAGTGTGGTGTGGGCAGGTGAGCTCATAAATCACCCATCATGAGATGGGCAACCGCATACAAAGAGTCTCAGAAAATTTCACCCAAGTGGAACGCAGCCTCTCACACCACCACCAGCTGGCACACTGATACAGACAGGTCCCTAGAACACTCATCTAATGGGGGAAGCCTGCACTACAAGGGGCCTGCCCTCCAGAAGATAATTCCAGGTTTTTTGGTCCCCCCTTTTACATTTTTGGGAAATACCCCTTTGGAAATAGTGGGTCACCTCTGCAGCATGACCAGAGGCTGATGGAGAACCGTCCTCGGGCCTTTTCCTGAGACTCAAGAGATTCCAGTATTGAGCCATCTTCTCTCAGCGCGGCTTCGTGTAGCAGTGACAGCACAAGCTGTTTGCAGAAGGAGAGTGTCCTTGGAAGTGAGGACAAACGCAGACACAGCACAGAGTTCTTGTGCAGGCCATGGAGCCAGGAGCAATAAGGAGGTCGCTGGCCACCAGCTGCTGACCGTGGTGCCCTGGGGTCCGCTGATGGCTGGGGCTAGCGTGCTGCAGAGATGGCCCTGGGTGGCTCCTGTTACATGCTGGGGCCACATCTTTCCACATAAAAAAATTGTAAGTCTCAGGTCTAAAGAGAAAATACCAGCTATTTTTAAATTGTATAGTATTAATACAAGCTGGGAAGTGCCTCGGTCCGATTGGTCTCAAAGCCCGATGCTTCAGCAGGGACATGTATAGAGCAGAGGAAAACAGGCAGCTGCCCTGGGGAGCCTGTGGGGTGTCCCAGGTCGGAGCCTGCCGCGGTGCCCCTTCCATACCATCTTCAGGTGGCCCTGTGAGCTGGCTCTGGGAGGCACTTGTCAGCAGGTAGGTTGCAGGCTGTGTCACTTGCCCCAGGTTGTGCGTGATGAGCAACGGGCCGGCCTGGCCCTGGCTGAGGGACTCTGTGCACGGGGGTTGGGGTTTTAGGGTGGTGTCCGCCTCTCCCTTCTCAGGTTCAGTCCACAACGAAACTTAAGACAAAAGCAAGAGAGATCAAAATGAAAGCTTTATTACTGATTAAAAAAAAACTGGATTGGAGTATATGTGAGTTCCCACAGCCCGACATTAGGTGACTTAAGCAGTTCCCAGCTAGACTGTTAGAAGTCTCTCTGGGGAGGCTGACTTCAGAAGAGAGGGTGCCAGGAGGGCCGTGGTGAGGGTGAGCCTGTTTGACTTGTTGTCCCAGATTTGTCTGGCTAGTCACTCTGCCTCTGACGGAGACAAGAAGCAAGGGAGTGGAGGTCTTCCACTAATGAAGGGCAGGAGGAGGGGCATCTGAGGAGTCAGAGAAGCTTTAGGTGAGTGGAGATTCTGGGAGCAAAACAGTCTCACTTGAAAATCGCTGAGCAGAGCTACCAATGAGGTAGGTGCCCTCCCCATTTTTGGGACTGGGACTAAGCGACTAAGCAGGGACCAGGAAAGGGCTTCTGGATGAGGTAAATCTCAGTTCCTGATTGGGAAGAGATGTCACAGGGACAGACAGGGAAGCTCCGAATCAGCATGATAGACAGGCACAACGTGTAGATCTTCTAAACCTTCCATTTACTCGACTTCCTGGCTCACCAAGGATTCTTGCAGAAATGACTTAACAATCTACTGCTGTTTGCACTGACCTGTGTTTTGATTCTTTTGCCTTTACGCGCAGCAAGCAGAAGAGGAGAACGAGCTGAGGAAAAAGCAGGAGCAAGCGCTCATGGAGAAACTCCTGGAGCAGGAAGCTCTGATGGAGCATCAGGATCCGAAGGTGAGGAGCCTGGCTCTGACGACAGCCCCGTGGGAGGGGTCCGTGGTGGCCCCTCAGAGGCAAGCAGGAGACACGGGCAAAAGCCAGACTTGCTCAGGATCCTTGTCCCATCCTTCTAGGGCTTGGAAACTTGGCAAATGGAGATTTGTTCATTAATAACTTTGTTCAGCAAAAACTGCAATGAGGCTAAGAGCGTGTTGGTGTAGCATTACTGTTTACAGAGACCTGGACCTTAAATCTCAGTTGACTATACTGTGCAGAGAGGCTGTATTTGATGATGGGACAGCTTCGTGTCCAGGGAAGGCTTCGTGGGGATGCCGCGGGTGCTGGCCTGCTGGCGGTGGGGCTTTGCTAGGAGGAATGGGGGGAGCATTCCATGGAGGGGAACATCAGAGGTGAAGACCGTAAAGGCTGACAGATCAAAGCAGTCTTCACTGTGACCCTCTGCACCAGAGTTCGAGAAGTTAGGGGTTGCTCTGGCTGGTGTGGCTGAGTGGATTGAGCGCTGGCCTGCAAACCGAAAGGTTGCTGGTTTGATTCCTGGTCGGAGCACATACCTGGGTTGTAGACCAGGTCCACAACTCGGGCCATGTGAGAGGCAAGCAATCACATGATGTTTCTCTCCCTTTCTTTCTCCCTTCCTTCCCCTCTCTACAAAAGTGAATAAATAAAATCTTTTAAAAAATTGTTAACAAGTCAGGGGTTATCACCACAGGATCCACTACCAGCTGGACTTCTGTGGGTTCTTCAGTGAAAGTTTGTTTTCTTCCCAGACACTTTCTGGGTTTTTCTCTGTTTGTGCTCGATGCAGGCTGTGCCGTTTCTGATTTTGGCGGAGGCCACTTCTCAGCAACATAGTGCTGAGGTACAGTCTGCCTTTTCGCAAACCTCCAGTGGGGGCTGGTCCCACTAATCCCTGCCACGCTCTTTTCTTCTCAGTCTCCTTCTCACAAATCAAAGAGGCAGCAGCAAGAATTAATTGCGGAATTAAGAAGGCGTCAAGTTAAAGATAACAGACACGTATACGAAGGAAAAGACGGTGCCATTGAAGACATTATCACAGGTAAAAGATACGTCCTCATCGCGGCCCTTGGACTTCTTGCCCGCTGACTCACACCAGCCCTGTGCAGGTTTCCCTGCCTCCTGCCCAGGGTTTACAGTTCTGTTGATTTTAATCAGCTCCAGCGTCGTGCAGACTCTCTGCTAGTGTTTGCAGTGCATTCACAGCAGCCTGTGTACTGCCTGTCGGAGAACCCCAGCACACACCATCTGAGACATGTCTTCACTTCTCAGTGTCATTGGAGCCCTTTAGGTCTCCCCAGGGCTCTGTCTCCTGGTGGTTTTCCATCGTCTTTGGTTTGTCACTACGCTCTATTTTCTTCCTTGTGGCCACTCCTGCCCACCTGCCTGATTACTAAATGCCATGGCAAGACCCAGTCAGTGGTCTGTACTAACCGTCAGTACAGATGCTCCAACGTGCTCTTTAAAAGCCCGCTTGCTTGTCCACGGTAACCAGTAACTGGAAACAAGGAGATGAGGAGCTGGTGCTTTTGTCCTTTGGCCAGCTGAGGACGGGCCTAACCCAGCGTGGCTCCTGCCCGGTTATGTTGTAGCCTAACGCTTTCTGCTGGAACTGGCTCCGTGCAGTCGCTGCCTGCCCTCTGACCGGCCGGGACAGCGATTTGGGCCACTGCCCTCTCACATCTACTGCATATGAATACTACTTATCAGCTCCCAAGATGCTTAGGACTTTTTACTGTGCAGAGTGTTTTTAACTGTGAAAAAGTATGGAGACTGTCTGGTGGGTTTCCATGTACCCACCACGTTTCAAAACGTGTAGCTCGGGCCAGTCTTGTTACGCGCCTGCTGTTGCCCACTCCCCGCTGCCCAGTCTCGGGGGTTATTTTGAAGCAATTCCAAGACATACAGTTTCATGGGGAAATATATCAGTGTATACCCTCAAAAGATAAGGATTCTTTAATAAGCAAAGACCCACAGTACTATTATCACACACCTCCCACACTGTTTCTTGATAGAAAACATCTAGTCATTATTCACATTGCCCCAGTTGTTCGAATTTGTTAAAACTCCTAGACTTTTTAAATTCTTCTACTTTTGGCTTCCCATTTCTTGTTAATAGCTTAGTCAACATTGTAAATAAGGATCCCAAACTGCCAAAATCGCAATTTTTTTCACCAGCTCAGACCCAAGGAAGTAAAAGACTAAAAAGGAAGTCAGTGAAGTTTCTTGCCCAGAGGAAGGGAGAGTGCCTTCTCAGTGGCTGGGGAAGTGCTGGTCTCTGCACCTGCGCAGACTCTCCACACACGTGTGCCTGCCGGTGCCCCGGCGTCCACCTGCAGCGGTTTGTGGGTGCCCCCGATAAAACTCCTCTTGTTTAGTGTGACTCCCTGCTGTCCCCGCTGAGGGGACCTATGCTCTGAGCGGTACCAGGAATAGATCTTGGGTAAGTGCCCCTTCTCCTCGGTGTTGTGATAAGATTAACTTGTAGGTGGATTAATTTGTAGGCCAGCCTTGCACTCTTAAGAACTTAGAGTTCCTTGGCCTCAGTCTGGTCTCCATCCCAATGACACCTGGCTTGAAATTGAGCAAAGTGTGCAGTCTTTATTGGCCTGACCTAATCTGAACCGGCCGTGGGAGGTGATGGTGCATATCTGGTTGTGGAGCACTATTTATTATCCTTGGAAAAGTTTCCGTTTGGTAACCCACAACCACACCCCGGACTGAGTGACCCTTAGATCTTATGAGCTCACTCAGGTGTATATTGCCTTCCCCCCTTGCCGCTCCCCTGCCCCACCTGTTTCCCCAGGTATGATTAACATAGCACTAACCGTGTACTAATGCGATAGGTCCTGGCTTCTTACTCTCTTCTGTTTGTCTTGTTCGGCTGTCGTTTCGGATGCAGTGCTGAAGACTGTGCCCTTCACTGCTCGCACCGCCAAGCGTGGCTCTCGATTTTTCTGCGAACCTGTTCTCACTGAGGAATACCATTACTAAACTATTACTCTTTCTCACCTGATGCTCCTAAAAGGTCGCTGCAGTTTTTTTGACCTCCTGTGCCCCTGTCTGTCTGTCTGTCTGTCTGTCAGGGCCACCCAACATGCTAGCATGGAGTCACCACCTCCGCCGTGTTGTGTTTCACGTCATCTTCGTGCTGCACGGTTTTGCGCTTCAGTCCTAACCTCCTGCCCGTGGCTGCTTCCGTGTGTCTCTGAATTCATACAGCTGTGATGGTCTGGGTGTGTGTGAGTTGAAGTACAGAATTGCTTGCAGAAATTTTCAGAAAAATAGTAAATAGAGCACTTCTTTGAGAATCAGGATTGGGATGAGCTAGATTGCTTATAAGATTTTTGCACTACTATCTTCGAACAAAAAATAATGGTCATTAGTAACAGTAGCAACTATACTGAGCATTCATTGAGCCCTTACTATGTTCTACCAGGTGTACATACAGTGAGTCAGCCTTCCTTTTGTACTCATTTAACATGCCTTGGTAGTAAAACGAGCTGCCGTACAAGTGCTCAGGAGTGTAAGGTGCTCTAACGCTGCGCAGTGATTTTCGGAAGGAACTGCGAACTGCGCACAGCTCTAAGCCGGGCCTTAATGGTCTCACACAGTCTGAGGCTGTAGTCCCGTGTCATGGAGCTCATGGTACAAGCTTCAAACAGGGAGCCCTTCCAACCCAGAAGCCTGTGTAAGCGATCCACTGCTCAGCAATTCCCTGTTGGACTTGGGCTGTTAAGCAGCAAATGAAATCAAGGCTTAGGAGCCCCTTACCATCTTGCCTCATTCCTGCTTCTTCACTGGGTTCCATGTCAGACCTGGGTGTCCGTCTGCGATGAGGTCGTGCCTGGACCTGCTCCTTCAGTCGGGGCAGTGGCACCAGAAACAGGAATCACACACACTTCTCATTGGGAAATGCCACTGCTCTTAGAATAAAAAAAAAAATCAAATTTTCCCAAGAAGTGACTGCCTGGGCTTAGATCCGGATGCCCAGATAAGGAGCAGAGCTCTCTGCAGCGCCGTTGGTTAGACCGGTGGCCGGGCCGCACGTATTCTAGTAGGAGATTGCCATGCTGAGGTCGACATGGAACTGGGTGTATGTTCGTTGTGTGGCATTAGCTCTCCTGTAATTGCACTTGTGTATGTTTCCTTGTTTCTGAAGGTATCAAAGGGTGTGCATGTGTTGTTGCCTGCTCTGCAATGTGCTTACCCACCAGTGCTCATTAACAAGGCTAGAAACTGTTATCTATTGGCAAGTGTTTAACTGTCTATCATTCTGGAGCCAGACTTCAAAGCAGCTTGGATCTGGGTGGTCCGCGAACTGGATGGGAAGACACCTCATCTCCCCCGTTTTGGCTAACGGCTCTTGTAGTGATGGCCTCCCACTCTCTTGCTCTGTTGGCTAACATGCCCGGGAATATTACGCACTAAGTTGAATTGCTTTTCATTTTCATCCCATTTTTATTTAACCATCATTTTGTGTTTTTGTTTTTTTTTCTGTTTAGCTTTAAAGAAGAATAATATCACTAAATTTCCAAATGTTCACTCGAGGGTAAGGATTTCTTCTAGCACACCGGTGGTGGAGGATACACAGAGCTGGCAAGCATCACTTTTTACTTAGCTTCCTCCTCTCTCTGTATGCAAATCAGTGGTTTCCATCTATGGCCGAGGGTGATAACTGGTGAGAGTCTGACCAGGGAGAGGTCTCTGTGCCTCACATTCAGTGATGTGAGGCTGAGCCTCTCTGTCGGACTCTTCCTGGCCTGCTTCCACGTTCTCAAGTGCGATGGCTTGGGCAGGGGTTGTTGCTGATTATTGTAATTGCTTTGGGTGCTAGGATTACCCTCTTCTCAGCCTTTGAGTTATTCACTTAACCCATTTTTATGTGAAGAAATTGAGAGGAAGTCCTGGCCAGGGAACACAGATAAAGATAAGGACCTTTAAAATTAATTGCTTAGAAGTCTCAGGAATCCCAGAGATGCAGGTCACTGCGTATCCTTAGCCAGAAGCAGAGTTCTGACCTTCCCGTGCCACCCCGGGCCAGGAAGCAGTCTCCAGAGGATTAGGGCAGGCAAAACAATACTTGGTTGGAATGCAGGGGCAGGGCAGGGCCACCAGTCCCACTGAGTCGGGGGCTGGGGAGGACCGTGCTGAACCTGCGGAAAGAGCCCCCGCTCTCCCTCACACTCAGCTCTGGCTTCTTTTTGTAAGGTAGGAGTTTGGGCCCAGTACTGCCAGGTCCCCCCGTTTTCCAACAGAAGTCAGAAACCCTAATTTTTATGTTAATCGCCAATTTAAATATCAGGAAACTATAATTAAAAATGTAAGTCGAGGCCAAACATTTTGTGAGCCAGGTATGGCCCATCAGTTCCATTTTCAATCCCACTGAGTAGGTGAAGGGACAAAAAAGATCGAGTCTGGCTTAAGTCTGTTGCTTTTGTTTCCCTTTCTAAAGGTAGAATGTTCCCCAATAGAAATCCGAAGTACTAAGTTAATGAAAGGGAGATGTATACTAATTAAACAGAACAAGGGGAAGAAGTGTGAAGCCTGCTTTATGTTGTCACTGTGCCCTGACTCTGCCAAAGGGGCTACCTGCCGGCTGGGCTGCCTGCCTTACTCATCATTGCACGCCTCATACTTGAGTGCTTTTTACCTAGACAATAGTCCTCATTTGTCCCACTCTGTCTCTCCAGAATAATGCCTCCTTGAACTGGTATGCAGTGGTTGATTCATTCATTCAACAAGGCATTTTTTAAAAATGTTAGGCATCTTGCTGTGCGTTTCCAATTGGGGAATGCAGAAGGGGCCCGTCAAACTTCTCCCCTTTAATGAAAAACAAAACTGTTGGGTGGCGGAAAGAAATGTTCAGGAATGGGTTATTATTTTGACTTAGTGATTCCTTTTATGGAGTAGTTAATTGAGAACTATATTTCTAATTCACAAATTAAAAACTGAGCTAATATTAATAGAATAAAAATAATGGAATCTATGTCTGCTAAGCATAGGTTCCTTCCTTGATTAAAACTTCAGAGAGACAGGGCAGTTGGTTTTATTAGTTTTGCAGCTTAAAATTCATTGTATTATAGTTTACATTTAGGTTTCCAGAAAGAAAGAAAGAACCCAAACACTGAAGCCATAGGGATTGGATTCCCCATTGATGAAACGTTTCAAAATAAGGTTTCAGCTAAACTCTCTGGCCAGTGACAGAAGAATCTCCTCTCCTGTATATTTTCCTAAAAGTTCCAGAATCCCAGCAGTATTACATCATGTTTTGACATGACTTTGGCTCCAACACTCAGTGGGTTTGGAGGGCCTATTAGCAGACTCTTCAGCACAAGCTGCTTTGATTGGCTGCCAGCTGGTCTTTGTCTTGCTTAGACGGGCTGTTCACTCACTGGTGCTCTCCTCTTCACAGATCTTAGAAACCAACCCTACAGACGAGCCGATGCGGTGAGGAGGAGTGTCAGGCGGCGCTTCGATGATCAGAACTTGCGTTCTGTTAATGGTGCCGAAATAACCATGTGAACCTGAGGCCTGACTGTGAATAGAGAGTGTGCAGGAAAGAAACCGTCCACAGGAACTTTATGTGCTACCATTTAACTGCAGCCTTGAACATAGATCAAATATTCCAAGGGCTCAGATTTAGCAAACACATAGGAATTTGAAAATGATGGGCTCTCCTTCCAACCTTTGTTAACAAGTGCCTAAAAGTGGAAGTACCTGCTCAGATTAATCAAAGCAATAGGATTTGATTTAAGTATCTTTTTACATTGGTATGTTATTAACTTTTTAATCAGATTGTAAATTTGCTATTATAAGTATTACCTGCCATTGTGATTGTCCCATGACGGCCTACCGTGGTTTCCCAGTAAGTTGTAAATAACAAGAATGCATCTGCTGTGGGCTTCCTTTGCTGAGGTGTCTTTTAAGGAATTAATTTTGTGTTTCAGCCATTCCCATCAACTTTGTATTTTTAAGGGCTTGCAACATGGAAGGAGGAGGCAAAAGTCACATGATAAACTCCTGTCCATAACCAAGGCCCAGCAAAGTACAAAGAGGATGCAATTATAGCAGCACAGAAGTTGCCCAGCCAGTAGCCTCCTTTCAGATTCTGCTACTTCTGTGCTAGAGTACCATGCCCTCCCTCCCTGGGAGACTCACCTTACGACTGCAGGAGTATGATGGCATACAAATGCCTAAAACTTACTTGCCATACTGTGTTCTTCAGCTAGGGGCAGCTTTAAAAAAATAACACAAATGTATTTATTAATTAGCACTAAAATGAACATGTCAGTAATCAGTATTAGGATTTCTGAGGACCATTATGGGTCAAACCTGAGAACAGAATTCAGTGCCTTGCTAGCCAGGAAGAGGTTCCCTGTCCACAAGTATTCAGGAATCCTCCTGTGAGCAGAGTAGTGTTAGTAGCCTGGCCTTACTCTCCTGACAATCGGTTGTTTTTCCCCCTCCTTCCTTTTGTAAATTGGAGAAGACATATTTGGCATCATGTATCAAAGCTAAGAACTTCTATTTCCCAGACTACTTTATAGGGAATTGCTCAAATATTCACGTTGGGACTGTTTATAAATGGTATGTAATGGGACTCAATGGCCAGCCAAGCCAGTTGCTTCCTTCCTCTCTGGCAGGGCACTTGATCCATTCCAAAGTCAAAAACTGGACTGAAGCGAATTTGTACTTTCCATAATATACATTCTGCTTCTGGCTTACCTTCTTGGTACATTACATCAATATATTAATTGTAAAGTTTACTGTATAGTATTTAACCACTGAATTTATTTTATGTTGTGCTTATGTGAACTCCTTGGTGAAGGTCCGTTTTCCTTGGATAATGTGTAGTTATATATGACCTCTTTTTAAATGTACAGATATTTTGCTATAAAATTGGTGCAGTTTTTTATGGTTTTTACACTTCTCTTTAATTCCCACCTAAGCCGCTGGGTAATATTGTAAATATTGTTTAAAAATGCATCAGCCTATGCTATACAATCTGAATGTTATTTTAACTTATAGTTTTTTTTAATATATATATTTAACTACAAGGACAGTTTAGGGGTCAGTTACATTTTACATTAGCATACCCATTTACAAAGATTGCTTTTAAACTGTCACCTGCCAGCAAATTTTCATGAATGTGTACTTTAAAAAGAACATGCCAAGATTTTGTCTTTGTTGACTCAATGTTCATTTTGATAAAGCAAGTCAACCATGAGATACACAATACAAACTGTTGGTCCTTTACCGAAAGCAGCTGTTTTCCAAAGCGCAGTGCAAATGGGCATGTTAAAATACTTGCTATTTATTAATCTGTAAGTAGACAATAATGTTGGCATGTTCTTTTCTGTTTGTCTATTAACAGGCTTGCTTCTTACCATATTAGAATGTTTTATAAAAGCAGCTCATGTTACTTTTCTGGTCTTTTCATGGCATATGAACAAATAAACTATTTACACTACTATCCTGTAATATGTTGTAGTCTTTCAATGGTATGCTTTAGGGGTTTTGCCAGTTTTCTGTAATAGCCTCTATCTTCTATAAACAGGTGTGTTTTGGTGCTTAGACTCAGAATCCTAATCTGTGTGGTAAACTTTTACTAAAATCCCTTCTCATGCAAACTCTTGACCACTTGCTGTATGGAATGAAGTAACCAAATAGATATTGGTCGTGAGGGAGATACACCTCCGACATGGTCGTGAGGGAGATACACCTCCGACAATTAAACTTACTAATTTATACTTTCCCCTTATCACTGTAATGATACTCCCAAGTCATCAGATAAATTTAGTATACTGTTTTCAGTATATTTTTTAGGGAAGTAAGGAAATTTAGTATTTTAGAATACTGTATAAATGGCTTAAAAACACTTTAGAGGGGTTTAGTCTTTTAAGAAATTGTTCCATTAGGTCTTTGCTCCCAATTCGGCACTCTTTTTACTGCACCAATAAGGTAGCTGAAGCTTTACCTTATGGGGAGGGATCAATTCTGCAGTTAGTCAGAATCTCTAGTTTGTTTTGTACCAGGGCAAAGTGCTTCATGGTAAAAGAAGTAATGTTTTTAATATTCCACAAATTCAGAATGTATTCAAACCCAAACTACAGTAAGTTCAAATAAGGCAGAGATGGTTAGATTTAAGGGCCATTATATACCAACTGCATCCCTTGTTTAAGATGTTTACCAATGATCCAGAACTAAGCCCCTCACTCCCAAGTCTAAGTCCCCATCCATTCAGATCAACAACTGCAGACTCAGCACTGCTCTGCACAGAATGGGCCTTGCTGGTTCAACACACTGGATTTTGTAGAATTATCTAACTTTGTACTGTATTACTATAAAAGACATGTTTTTATAATAGTAACTTAATAATTCACATACCTACTGATTTCAATATTTGATAAACTCTTCTTAGCCCTAATACATGGTTCCTAAATTTGATCAAACATGTCTGCAAAGATGAATATACTGTCCTCCCAGTTCATTCAAAACGTATTACTAGTTTTCCATTTCATTTAAGCCTAATACCCCATCTATTTCCAAGAGGAAAAAATTTGAAGCAAAAAACAAATGCATTAGAAACTATTAATACACTTTTTTTGATCTTTTTACAGAGAAAAGCAGGTACCACACTGAGAAAACGGAGGGTGGGCATCTAGCATCTCACAACACAGCTGCTGCGTGAGGGGTGCGCAAGGTAAAAGCTGGCAGAGACAACTTATTTAGCAGATGCCATTTTTCTAATAAATTACGTTTATTTACAAAAGGTCTAATTTTATATAACTGAATTTCTTTATATCAGAACAGTATATAAATAGAAGATAAAATCTGGTAATTACACAGAAACTTCGTTCTCCAATGATTCACCTTTCAGAACAAGTCTTAAGTTTAGTCGAGGGAGGTAGGTAGAAGGCACGAGACCAACACCTACCAAAAAAGTTTGCAGGAAGGACCGGAAAAAGAATGTTTATAAATAGCACATTGAGATACCCCACGGGTTAGCATAAAAGAAGGGCATCAAGAAATGGCCTATTTTAAATCTGATGTGAGTGGGCAAGTGTTTTGTTTCATAGTCCGTGACTGAAAACTGGGGTTGAGGGAGTTTAGCCAGTGGCCCTGAAATGCAAACATCAACCTGACCCCAAAGCGATGACCCGTTCAGTCAATTACCAATCACTAACAATGAGATGGCTTTGAATTAGATCCTGCTGTGTCACAAAAGTAGTTTTTATATAGTAAGTTTACACAACATTTAATCACTGGGGTACACACCTGAAACTAATAATGTATGTCAACTGTAACAAAATAAAAAGTAAAACAAAGAGTGTAGATAATCTACTGCAATTAAAGAATTCAGGCCAGGCAGACAAGCTACATAAAATGGAGGACTGGGGGGAGGGTGGTAATTGCAGCAAAATCTCACTTCCCACCTCATCACTGCGTCAGCTCCACTAACATCTGAATGCCTACCACATTACCACTATTCATCCCTCTGTCAAAATCAGCCTGAAATGGTTAGTTCTTAGCTTGTGTTTTTAATAGGAAGTTTGCTATTGTGTCCCTTAGGGCTTTTAAAGACCAATTCTGATCTAGCTGATTGTTAATTTCTCAAATTACTTTTGAACTACTGTTGTGTACTAAATGAATAGTTACAACAAAGATGTATTTCAAATCATCAAGGGGTTTCCTTTCCTATTAAAAAAACACGTGGAAGTTACATATTCAAATAAGCTTTTGAATTTTCCTGAAGTGATGGTAAGTAAGGCACAACCACCTCAGTGCCCTTCAGTTATGCACGTGGCTGTAGTCGTGGGTTAGTGTGGTTTACTACGATACTTTTTCAAGCCCTTTAGTACCTGTCAACTAATGTTTTACATTCATTCAGCAGATGGCCTACTGTGTGCCAGGCACTGTTCTAAGCCAAGAATACAGCAGTGAATGAAAACAAATAGGAACTAGACTAATGAAGTCAAAATAATTGACAACTTAGAGCAAGGTAAGAATTAATAAGGAAGGTAAGAATTATTAGACTGGTTATACCAGAAGTAGACAAAGAGATAGATTATGAGCCTTTTACTATAAACCTACTAAAACAATTTCATAAAAGTTACGTGAAATCAGTGGTTTTACCTAGAGAACGCAAAAGAATTAAAATTCTACCTCCTGAGATACTTTTCCTTTGGGAAAAGTCTCAGATTTAAGATGTAAGGAATTTTGTGCTTTTTGCTTTTAAATTATATAATATGCTTAATAGCCTATACATTTTAAAAACAGCATTCACTTCTCTTCCCAGGGTACCATCTGATTGGACATTGTTCTCTCTCCTAAATAGCATCTAGGGTTAAAAAAGGTCTGTGTATAAAAGGGACACCCCCTTTTGGATGTAAAAATAAAAGTGGCTGCCTAGTCGGCACTCAGTTGACCCTTAACAGTGGAAGAAAACCAGAGTCATCTAAGGCTAGTGCTTCTTAACACAGGACAAAAAGCCCTTTGAAAAAGCCCTTTGGTAACTGAATGAAAACTTACATTGTTTCCAGGAAATGTACAGAGATGTCTGAGGAATGTTTATTTCCTTTGCTCTACCATTGTGAATTAAGATCGCCTTGCTCTAGGCCTTACAAATACTTTTCATTTTATAGTATTACGAGGCTCAATTAGCAAGAATCAAAAGAGCTGTGATACTCTGATCACATTCAGACCTATCGGGAGGCATGAGAAGTATTTTTACTGTTGAGAAACATGAATAATCTATACGGTGAAGCTACTCTTAGGTAATAATAACAAAATGCCATCACTATGTTTAAAAAAAGTGGGCCTTTTTAAAAATTTGAAAGTGGTAAGCTATTTAAATATACTTGGCAAAAGTGCAATGAATACCTCACACTTGATTGACTAAATTAACTTTTCATACAAATTCAATTTTCCCACATAGGAATTATAGACCAGAGACAATAGAAACATCAGGTATTTGAAGTTGCTATTTTGACTGATAATTGTGAAATTAAATGTATTAGTGAATTTAACCTAGTAATTCTTATTAATGATAATGAGGGAAGATGAACCCTCAACATTTATGTACATCTGAGACTTACTTGAAAAGTAGACAATCCCCTTATCTGAAAATAAGCATGCTTTCCTGTCTGAACACATTTGTTCAAACTGTTTCAACATCTGTTCAATTCTAATGGAATCAGCAATTTAAAACATTTTAGTTATTACCAGAGTAAATGTACTTTGTTCTCTGATAAGAGAACCTTTGAAACATGTTCTCGTAGGAAGAGTCTGAAACTTAAATCTTTAATCTAATTGGTTAAAAATATTTAGATTATTCCCATCACCTGTGCCTTCAGATTGGACAGTATCTTTCTGGCAACTAAATCTCATTTGACGGGATCATTGAAGGGTGCTAGACAAGGATTATATTATAATAGCCATGTTAATAACATCTTTTATAACAAGAATGTTGTATTTTGAGTTGTAACTTGTTCACCAGTTTTGTTTTAGGTCAAATAATTTTCATAGGTGAGCTATAGGGAAACTTGAATTTGTATTGTCCTATAGGGATTTGAGGTGGTGATAAGACAGTGTAAGAAGTACAGAAATTTATTTTGAGGACATGCTAAAACACATCAATAGTTTTTTATTTAAATAGAAAAATCAAAACTTTGAAGTTGTACTTAAAAAATCATCATTCATAGAATTAAAACATTTTACAGATTCTAAATTCTCTCGTGAAACATCACTAGTATTTCTGCCAGTATCATATAATTATTTTAAAGATTTTACCACTGACTTCCATGTCATATGTTAGACATGATTGGCAATATTACAATGGGACCTCTGAAAATTAAGTGTAGGTGAGTCCCTGTTTAAGTAGTTATGTTTTGGTTCTAATATACAATAGGGGACTCAAGCAAGCAACTTGATTACTTCACATTTTCTAAAAATAATGGTTCTCACTTTCTACAAAGTCATATCATATTTCACATCAGAAAAGCAAGAAGCTGAGAAACCTCCCTACCCACCCCTCCCACCTTTTTTTTTTTTAAAGTTTTCAATAGTGGGTAGATTTAATTGAAACAGGGAGGAAGGATGGGAAAAGAGTCATCCTGCTCAGTCCCACTTTTCAAATTCATTAGTGTGCCGAAGAAAAAATAGAACGAACATTTTGTTCTTTTAAGTCCCAACTTGAAATAGGATTGCTCAAAGTGTCCAAAACAACAAAAAAAACCTAAGGTAAACCAAAGACTATGTGCTAAAATTTCCTATTTAAAAAAAAAATCCTGCACTGAAGGAATATAGTATAAATTTACATTACCAACCTTTAAAAGTTAGCATGTAAAAAGTATTCTAGCTCAAACCACGGCCTCTCTGAAGTATTCTGCAGAAATTCACAGATCAAAAACAAATATAGGGGCCTCAACGGCACTGATTGTATTAAAAAAGGAAAGTGGCTTAGCTATGTGGGTGGGTAAGAGGAAGCAAAATTTCAGGGATTTAGTTTATCTTTAAATGATCATACAGTTTTTTTTAAAGAGCTGAGCACAGTTTATGTAGAAATAAATACTAGTACACGCTAGAAGAGAAGGTTTAATAATTGATAAAAATGTACAAAAATATTCAAATCAGAAATGCTTTAGAATGTGTACCACGAAGTCAATACTTCTCAGTGAATAGGGAAGATAAAAGACTTCCTCAATGAAAAAAGCAAGAGAAAGATCGAATTAAAAAAAAAAAGAGACAATTGCTAAAGAAAATGTTTAAGTCAACATTGATTTTTGTTTTAGACAATGATATTGCAACTATCACTTAGTTTGGTGGCACATTCTTTAGTAGGTCCTTAAGGCAATATATTTAAACTAATCTACAATTTGACTTGATGTTAATGTTTAAAACATCACCTCAAAATAATGCCCTCACAATAGCCTTTTAAAATGTATTCAGATGTTTCATAAAAAATAATGGTGGCTTTATTATAGCAGTGTTCACAGGCACCGCTGTAGTTAAGGGTCTACCATGTTTCCATTAAGAACACCTATTTCTGGGTTCACCATGAAAGATCAGATTAGCTCCAACCAGTTGGGTAGTGCACAAAAAAAGTAGTTTATCAGTTGCTGGTGCTTTTTTGGTACAACTAAATATCAAAAAAACTTTCATTTTCAAAATCCAACTTCCATAAAGTTAATCAAATCATCTTAATGACTTAGACTTTAGAACAAAGTAGAGACGTCTGCAGTTATTAGTAAATTGCCACCTTTAATCCATCCTGCAGTGCCCTATGAAAGGGTCACAGAAAAACAGTTATGACCATATGAAAATATGATTCTTGATACAGAATCAAAAGTTAATTTCAGTTTCCTTTGCTTTTATAAAGTCCACAATAACAATACTTAAATGCACTTTTTTTCCTGTGATATAATTAAAACCCAGTGTTATTTCAATTGAACATAAAATAGAGTCCTTGGTCTGAATTAGACTTTAAATCATACTGTAAACATATATTTGGTATAATTTATTGATCATCATCCAGTTGCTCCAAAAGGGTCCTTCTGCGCTTTTCCAATTCCCCTTCACTCAGTTCACTGCCAGAAGTATCCCAGTTACCCTGGAAAAACATTGAACACAATTACATTTCATGTTAGTACTCAAAAGGTAAGGCTGCGTAGTAAGGAACTTTTGGCGGGCAGGGGACAATCCAAATCTACATCACCATAGTTTAATGACTTACTACTTCTTTCCCCAAAGCCTACCAGTGGGTTGCGTTAAGTATATACCTTGGTTATATTGGGAGAGATCCTGAATTTAGAATGAGGTTTTTAGTAAACATTAACATATAAATCGGGGACAATGATATATACCAGTTTCTTAAGAAACATACTCTTTTCATTTAATGGAAGCCAGGTGTTCATCTCCTAAGCACTGTATTTCTTGCTAATTTTGCAGATTCTAAGTTGTCCTATGAGTGCTTTATATTAGAAAAAAGTATGCTTAGTACAAACATTCAAGATTTATGAGCAGCACAGTTTTTAGGGTGAAGAAAAAATTCAAACAAAAACAGTAATGCATTATTTGTGAGAAACAATCTTTGAAAAGTGTATGATATAGTTCACCTATCCTCTTTCCCTTCGGGAATTTCATTTAAACCTAATATAAGAAAGAAGGAAGCATTGAGCTGTTCGTAGGTATAGAGGACATACTCATTTTCCACCAAGGATGTGCACCAGACTCAGCAGTATGGCATTTAACGCCCCCCCCCCCCCGCCCCCTGCAACTCTACCAGAACACACAGAGGGCGGGCCAGGGCTTCTCTGCCTGGTATAAACTCTCCACTGGTAATTCCAAGGCACAGTCCTTGCTAAGCTCACAGCATTTGTGGGAGGAATGGCAAGGCCAAGAAGATCTGTGCTATTGTACTGTCATTCACACGTGTTTACACACACACATATGGGAAAATAAGGACTAATCACATAATTTGATATTAAAATATTAACTTTTGGTTACAGTCCCATCCTATCCATTTGCCCTTACCTCTCCTCCCACTGATTATTCCCAACAGTTACTGGAATGTTACGCTTTTGAAACCAGACTTAGTAACAAATACAACCGTGAATGTCTGGAGAAGAACCCTGATTTGAGTCTCTCAAATTTTATATTCCGGCCCTGACTGGCATAGCTCAGTGGATTGAGCATGGGCCTGCGAACTACACGATCGCAGTTCGATTCCCAGTCAGGGCACATGCCTGGGTTGCAGGCCAGTTCCCAGCAGGGGATGCACGAGAGGCAACCATACATTGGTATTTCTCTCCTTCCCTTCCCCTCTTAAGATAAATAAATAAAATCTTTTAAAAAATGTTCTATTCCTTAAAAAATAAGGTAGGAAATGTGCACTAGCACTTCTTAGTGAGAATGTACAACGCAGAAGACTGTATCCTCCTTTCTTAGTGAGTCAAAATAATAGCTACGGAGTGTGCTATGTTAGTTTTTTAAAGAATTTAGGATACTCCAATTGGGTTATTTATGGATGCACACATTAGAAAAGTATTTTGTAGTTAACTGAATTTCCATTGTTTTCTTTAATGGTAGTAGATCTGAAAAAAAGTCTTTTCTTTAAACACCACCATAGTTTTAATTATAGTCTCCATTTCTATATTATAAAAATTCTACTTACAGAAGAATCCTTTCCAGTCTTTTTCTTAGGTGATTTGTGTTTTGATTCAGATCTTTGTCTAGTTCTGTCTTTCTCACTTTCCCGGTCTTTGTCTTTTTTATCCTTCTCTCGCTCAGCATCTGACTCTGGAGAATCCTGTGTAAATAAAAAAAAAGTTCGCAATTGACAAAGACAAATGCCCATATAGGTAGGATTTAGGAAAAGCCACAAATAACAAAGAACGTATTCACAGTGGTGAAATTTAAAGTGTTAAGCTCAAAGATTCTGACAATTCCAAGATTCAAGGGGGCAGTGGCCCATTCCTACAGAAAGGATGACATTCTGGTAAGAGTAACACACACCTACTAAAAGAGCTTCACTAAGTTACGGATGAAGGCACATTTCCACAAACCCAATAAAAGATTACTTATTATGAACATAAGATGCTGTGATCAGCTCAATCACATAATAGGTTGATTGCTGTATAATAAAATTCCTCAAATTTGCTACTGAGTACCAGAAGGTATTCCAAATGTAATGTCAGTGCCCAAACAAGCGGTCCTTCATTAGGTATGCATAAGTTCAAGTCAGCAGCATGAAAAAAAATCTCCTTCAGCAGGTCTGAGGTAACATCCACGACCTTACATTTTGAACAAGACTTCAAGGTGTACCTAAGGTAAACTGGTTCTCAAGAACAGCTATGAACACATACATAAAACATAAAGACTTGTGTTTTCTTCTAAGATTACTTAAAAAAAACAGAGTGAGAATGTTAATATTGTGGGCATATATATTTTTTCCCCAAAGCTCACCAAGATTTTTATGGACGATTAAGACAAAGATCAGCTGTAAAGCTCTTGGATTCAGGTGTCCATGTACACACTGTGCTGGACCGCACAGTACTAGACAGAAAACGGTCTACTGCCCCCAGAAGAGTTGAAGGCAAAAGCATTGTATAAAAATTAAAAACCTGCTTACAGATTTGTGTCTCCTCTTCTTGCTTTTTTTCTTATGTTTTTTTGACTTCTTGTAACTTCTCTCTAAGCAGCATGAAAAGGAAAAGTGTCAGAATTTGAGGACATCCAAGTGTCAATGATTTGAATCACGTTAAAAGATACACTTACCAGACTCAGCACTAGAAGAATGTTCTGAAGCAGAACGAGACTCTGATCGTTGTCTTTTTTTCTTTGTATGGCTGTCGTCATCATCTGAATCTGACCCCTAAACAACACACATAATTTTAGTCATAATGATGCTAATAAATGTTTCAATACACTCAGAGTGCCATCCAATAAACTTCCTTACAGATCGAGAGCGGGAACGTTTCCTGTGGTGTTTTTTGGATTTCTTAGAATGTTTCTTGTTCTTTGAATGATGATGTTGACATTCATGCTATAGGAGCAAAGAAAGAAAATACTCAGAAGTTTACATTTACTTTAGAGAGCAGATCATAAATAAGTAAGTTTTAAAAGCTATACAAATAAGTTCTTAGAGTAAAATCCCATTTTGCATATTTAGGATGTACTCCTTTGAAACTGTGTAAGGAATTATAATCACTTAAAATGTTTTCTTCTGAGCCTTAACCATCATTTAGATATCTAAATACAACAATGTAAAAATATTAATAAAGTACTTTTTGTAGGAATGAGAAGGATGTGGGTTAGTAGGGATAACTGATACACTCCAGGAAGGTGTAGTTTACAGAAAAGTTACACTGCTTTCAAAAACAATTAAATACCATTGCATTCAGAGATGTTTTTTCTCACAGCTCCACACCAAGATAAAGAACTGTCTCAGTCAGGACTGTCCTTTAACTAATAAATGAAGGTTGGTTTCAGAATGAATATATAATCTACTGTTTCTTTTCACACAACGAGCATTCCCTTCTGAGTCAAACTTAAGACATCCATCTATAGGCACTCTAACCCCACATGAAATCAGAAAAAGTGCTCTCTCTGGATTTTAATTCTTACTAATAAAACAATTATCCAGCTAGCAGGAATGAAAACATGCTGCAGGAAAAAGTCCTTGCCCCCAACAGATCTATAGCTTTGAAAATAAATTTTGCTTCAGTTTACAACTAGTGGAAATAGAAAATCTGGCTTAGGAGGGACTCTCATTTTATGTGACTGCTAATTTTTCCTTTTCTACCTCTAGGCCCAGAATATTGGGTTCCCAAACCCAATAGGTTCAGCCTTTCCCTATGCTACCATCTCTATCTCCATTTATGACCTCACCACTTTACCCCCAGCACAGATCATGAACAAACTTTGATGGAAGATTCTTGAATTAGGGGAAAATGAATCTTGTTAAAATGATGATTCTTATACAGGAATTCTGCTGATGGGGTCTGAGGCTTTGCATTCGTCAGTTACTACAGACAATGCTAGTCGAAAACACTTTGAGTAGGAAAGATCTAGAGGCAGCTGGGAAACTAATACAGAGTACATGTGCGTATATTAACAGAGCAAAACTTGTCAACATTGATATTCATTAAGAACAATAATAAATACAATGAAACACTCAAGTCAATGTAAGTGACCTGCTATGCCCAATATCTATGCAACACTATAATAAATATGTGCCAGTTTTCAGATTGTAAAGTATCAGTTTATCTATCGGTTTAGCATGTTTGTTAAAAGTATTGACTCTGGAGTCAAAAAGCCTGTGTTGGAATCCCTTCCTATAAATCTCTTTGCCTCCGTTTACTCATCTTCATAGCATTGTTCTCAGGATTGCATTCATATGTGTAATATTTGTCTAACAATTAAGCAGCGCCTGGCCCACACATGCATCAAATATTTACTATATACAAGTGCCTATCTGAAATCAACAAAATACCCTTATTCAGCTAATAAAGTAATTTGCAATTTTATCATTATTATAACAAAACTTATTTCACTATTTCTCAGATCGCCCCTGAAATACATCTATGTAGTATATTTTAAATGTACAAGTAGAATCTTGTAAAGCAGATAGAAATCAGTTTTTAAGTTTTCTTTAGGTTTACTGGTCAGTTGATACAGCTGCTAAGTTGAATTTCTAAAACAATGTAAAAATATGAAACACGTGAATAGTCTCCACAATCTTTATATCCCATTGCAAGTTTTATTTGTTTCACTTACAAGCAGTTTCTATTTAAAAGGAAAAAATACCTTAAGTATCCCAGGTAACTACATTTGCATAAAAGCAGTGTCATTTAAGTAGCATACTTTTGTTCTGAATTCCTTAATTTTTATGATTTGTATTTCAGACAGTAATGAGAATACTAAAATTACCTCAAGTACATGCATAAAGTCTTTAAATATTCGTTTTCTTTCAGACTCTAGAGTTATGTCCTCAAATGCTGGCTCTTTTACAAATCTCTCCCGGATCTGAAAAAATTCAGATATGCAATAAATATATTAATGGCAAGAATATATGACTAAAAAAGTGAAAAACGTGACAGCTTATTCCCCTCAAGGTCTATTATATTACTTTCTTTACTCTGAAATCCACAGTATTTTTAACAAATATTTCTAAATGTAGAGTCATAGCTGACTTTATACTTTTAATCCAGTCTTAATGTATCTAATATGCTGTACAAATAACTTCAGCTTATTTTTGTGGCTACAAAATGAAAGGAACTGAAAGGGATATTATTTTCAATTGTAAAGAAAACAATTCATTAGGAAAAATTTTCAAATATACATACGTCTTCCCAGACAGCATCCAACTCTATTGGAGGAGTAGCTTGTTTCAACATACTCTTAAATGCAGACTCTTTTCGTTTCATCTTTCGAGCCTCCTCTTTTTCTCTTTCACGTTCACGGGCTTCTGCCTTTTCTAGTAACTTTTAGAAGATCAGTTAATCAGTTACAATAATTTTTTTAGTTGAAACAATTCATTGTTACTATTAAGATTTTATTTTTAGAGCCAGGGTAAGGAAGCGAGAAAGGTAGAGAAACATCAACTGGTTGTCTCCCACACATGCCCTGACAGGGGACCAAACCTGCAACCCAGGCGTGTACACTAAGAATCAAACTGGTGATCTCTCACTTTGTGGGACATACTCAACCAACTGAACTACACCAGCCAGGGCTCATTACTTTTAGGTATTCTCCATTATTTATAAGTTAAGATGCAATTTACAACGGCAATTAATTTGAGCAAAGAAAGGTTAACATCAGCCCATCATCTAAATATATTATTTTCTTTTACCTTACCCTGAAAGAGGTCTACTACCGTATGAAATCCTGCTCATATTCCCTTATTCCAGTATCTTACAACCGAAGTACTTTTGGCTGAATACTTAAGAACTGTACTATTGTTCATGACAGTAAAGACAACTTACACTATTAAAAGCCAACTTAATATTTCCAGCATCTAATGTGGTTGATCTTTTAGTTGAACTGATTACTGCCACAAAGTCTTCAAAAGTAGTATTTACTTCAACTACAAATCCTTTATCCTAAAAAAAAAGAACCAAAAATATTGTTAATAACACATATCAAAAGAACACAAAATTTTTTAAATGTACCACAGATTAACAGTGTACAATTTACCTTTAGAATGTCTTTTATTATCTTCTTCTCATCATGATAACGTGCTTTAAGATCCTCAACATAAAACTTGAAAAGGTCAAGTGCAGTTGATCCTAATGAAAAAACTAAAGAAGTCAAAAGCTAGCTCTAACTAAAGAGCTGCAATTATTTTTTTGTTTATAAAACAAAATAAAGTGCCCCTCCCTCCCATTTTCCAACACAACCTCCTGGCTCATTCCATCTACTATCATAACTATTAAGTTAGGAAAGAAAAGAATCTCACCCGGCTGACCAAGCATATTAGTGAATCTAATGTCAGAACTAATTGTTGGATACAATTCCATCCAAGATGACATAGAATGCAGTTGTCCATGTTCATGCAGTTCATCTAAAAATATCTGGAAAATTAAGGACCATTAACAATAATAAGAAATAACAACAAACCCCATACTATTCAAGTCATCTCTAAGGACATTAGAAAAATACCAGTGTACCATGAACACAGACATTAAAAATGCAGCAATATTTAAAATTCTTCTACCAATGCTATCATCTCCAATATGTATAAAATGCAAACATTAAGGTGGTTCCTTGATAAAGTAAAATCTGCTTTTAGGCAAAAAAAAAAAAAAAAAAAAAAGTGTTTTGTACTTCAAAGAAAAGGACCTTTGAAAAGCTATTACATTAACTTTCCAGGCTCCGGTTTACTGTAGTGTAAGACAGAACATCACTTCCAGTTTCAAAAAAGATACAATGGTAAAAGTAAACTAAAAATACTGAATATTATCTATTTCAATTGATGATGCTAAAGAATGTGTATACATGACTCATAAAATATACTTGTCTTTAACATGGTGCCTGATATGTTCTAGGTGTTTTTATTTTTTATTTAATTTTCTTGACAAATGTGGACCTCTTAAGAGGAAGACACATAATTTTACCAAAGTAATATATACACAGAATTTTGGGGAATGAGGACTTGAACCTGTTATCTGATTTCAAAACCTATTCTTTCCATATTACTATTACAAAGTTCTAAATCTCTGCATGCTTATTATTTCAATTTCCCTTCTTTATTCTTTTACACTACTTATAGATTATCAGGGCAACATATTAGGACTTCAGTACTTCATAATTTCCACATTTCCTGGCCTCCCAAACCCTTAGGGAATTTAATCCTACAAACAAATATTCCTAAAGAACAATAACCCCAATTTTGCTCCTAAAATTCCTAACCCTGCAATGTTCAATATGGTAGCCACTGGTTAAATGTAGCTTTTAAGTACATGAAATGTGGCTAGCTGGAACTCAGATGTGTAATCAGTGTTTGTAGCACACAAAGATTTTGAAGATTATCCCAAAATATCCATTTAAAAAATACTGAATGCATGTTAAAATGATAATATTTGGGACATATTGGGCAAAATAAAAAATTAGTAAAATTAATTAATTGAAAATTAACAAGAAATTAAAATCAGTTATGTGGTGGACAAAATTTATTGTATAGCACTGTCATGAGTAACAACTGGACATCTGTAACTCCACTTCTCTTCAAACAAGAATAAGCATGTCCATACAGTCTTACACTTCCAATATTTTTTCTCCAGTTTATTACCTATCCTTTTGTTCCCATCCTTCCTACAACGTAAATGGAATCCATATATTAAACCAACCCCTGTTGTGTGATCACAACTTTCTTCACTTGTTCCCTCTTCTGATTGCCTAAAATAGCTTAGAAATCATCTTCAATGATGCTCTCTAGGGTCTTAGAATCCACCTCACTCTATTATACCTGCTCTGCTAGTATCTGTTTCACTTTCAGGATGCTAAGATCTGAAGAGTCATAAAATTTTGATATTGAGTCCATTTCAGAAGTGAATCCCTAACCTGAGGGGAAATTACAATCACCTGAAAAAATTTTTTTACATTCTGATTTAAAACTGGGTATTTGTAATTTTACTTTTTAAAGTAAATGACTTTATGACTTTGACATGAATTCAGGTTTAAAACCATTATGCTAAAACTGTATGGTTCTACTGCTTTTATTTACTAACCCCATCTTGGAGTATGCAGCAGGAGCCAGTACTTTACGGCAGAGAAGGCAAGTTGCTTCAATGATGTCCGAGCCTGACATTTAGAAGGGAGGCTCCCAAACCTTGGCATTCACTGCCTCAGAGTCAATTTAATATATTTCCCCCCTCATTTCCTTCCTTCTGTCTCCTTGTGTGTTGTTCATAATATACCTGTTAACATATATATGCTTGAATTCCAAACCTTCTAAGATTTTGTTTTATGAGAGAGAACTCTATCACTCAATTTTCTTCATTCTCTCGACTGATTTATCTTACTCAAGAAAAGCCATTCTCTTTCCCTGGCTGGTGTAGCTCAGTGGATTGAGCGCAGGCCTGCGAACCAGAGGATCCCAGTTTGATTCCCAGTCAGGGCACATGCCTGGGTTGCAGGCTGGTTCCCTGCAGGCCAACTCCCAGCAGGGGATGCATGAAAGGCAACCATACATTGATGTTTCTCTCCCTCTCCTTCCCTTCTAAAAAGATAAATAAATAAATAAATAAATAAAATCTTTAAAAAAAAAAAAAGAAAAGCCATTCTCTTAACACTGAACTTATTTGAACTTCCCCATCAAATGTCTTCAAGAAAGGTCTGATTTTACTTCTATTTACCTTTACCCTTTAATGTTCCCTACCATACGAACAATTACGAAACACCTTAAATGCTACACCTATAAATATTCTTTTGGTCTTATTTCAAATTCTTAACATTTGCTACCTTTGGTGGGTTCCTCTACCTCAGCAGTTTCTCAAAGAAGAAAGATGGGTGAAAATCAGACTGTGGGACCCCACCCCCAGAATGAGATTCAGTAGGTCTGGTGTGGAGGTTGAGAATATCCATTTCTGTAACTCCCCACTCCACAGGTGACTCTGATGCTATTTTATCTGCCAAGCTTTGAAGACCACCGCTCTATCTTAAAGCTCCACCTTGGCTTCTGAGACAATATGCATCCCCCTGGTTCTCCTTTAAAGTCCCCAATCACTCCTTTCCACTCTTGATAGAAATTCAAAACGCAGTTTTAAGACTTTAAAAAAATCATATATTCCTAGTCATAGATGTCACAAATATTTGTTCTTATCTGACTGGCAAATGAATACTCAATAAAATGACAGACACCATCATAACCATTATTAACGACAATGTTCTTTTCATCCCTGATCAGTTTTCTAACTTATTTTACTGAACTTTCTAAATATATCTTTTGACAGGTAATATGACACAGGAAATTTACCGAGCTGAATACCTGAAGCAAAACCAATATAACATGCTAACACCAGTTACATCAAAACAGTAATCAGAGTCCAAGCCAGATATTTACCAGTCTGATTTAAAGCCATATTTTAGGCTTACCTAGAAGACCCATGTGGCCCTTACGTTAGGGTTTCTTCTACACATTCTCCAGTCCCAGTACTGACACGATATATTGTACTTGTCTGTGTGACACAGATTTCCTTATTTTTTTATTATTTTCTCATACTGGTCTCATTTTAAACTACTGCAAAACATCTTTAATAACAGACATTAGCTCAATCACTGGTTGCAGAAGAGTATTAACCAGCCTTCTGAAAGTCTGTTTTCCCCTTCTTCCTGCTTATTAAATCTAGGTTCTCTCCCTTTCTTTCAGCTGGTTACGGCCATGTGAATAAACTCTCAGCCTTAGTATTAAGGAGTAGAAATTCTGTACCATTAGATTTTAAAAGAAATGCCCTTTTAATTTACTTGGCAAGTTCTATACGGATGGAAAAGCGGAGTGGTAGTGATGGCGAGGAAAGAGACAAAGCTCGTCCCAGACTCTCACATCACAGATTCAGCAGCCTCACGTACCTGAGGGGGGACTAAACCCAACACCGAGATTTTTTTCTTATCTGACTGATAACACTCTTGTCAAGGTATTTTGGGGTGTGGGTGCTATTAGGGGTATGTATATATGTGTGTGAAGAGTAATATTTTTATAATAGCTGTCTAAAGTATTTTCCACAATATATTTAATAATCAATGCTTTAAAAAGCAGTGGCATCCTATAAAGTGGAAATTTAAGTTCTAGAGCTTTAGATGTGAAACTGAGGTGATATTGCATTGCTTTACCAAGTGGAAGTGGAAATCTGGCCTGGAAACCCCAGGAAGGCTTGCAGACACCTCACCATAGCGGCCAGCACCACCACAGGAAAGACGCAGAGACCAATACTGTTTGGCCTGGACTGTGTTTCCACTTCTAAAGGGATAAAGTGTTTTGTTTTGTTTTTTAATAAGAAGCCATACTCAAAAAATTTTTGAGATATGAATGTGATTTCTAATTATATCAGATGTTAGTGTTTTAAAGCTGTAAAAAAGCTTAAAATTTCTACTTTGAGCCCTGGCTGGTGTAGCTCAGTGGAATGAGTGCCAGCCTTGGAACCAGAGTTGCCAATTCAATTCCCAATCAGGGCACATGTCTGGGTTGTGGGCCAGGTCCCCCAGTAGGGGGCATGCAAGAGGCAACGGCTGTGATATTTAAGATGGTCAGTGACCTTGGGCGTGGTGGTCCAAGTTTTTCAAAGAGTATGCTAGATGATTGTCATGAAAGTACCAAGTTTTGAGAACCACCATCTTAGGGTATAGCAATGTGCCCTACCCTAAACCAACTAGCTGTTATTTTAAGAAATAAACTTGTTTAAGCTACTGTAACTTAGCATTTATCCTAATACACTGTTTAATGGAAGAGACTCTGTAATTAAGAGTGTGTAGATTCAAGTTTTGTTTCCACTATTCAGTAGCTGAATTTGAGCAAGTCACTTCCCCTCTCCCTGATCATTTCCTTATCTAAGTAGACATAACAAAAATATTACCTACTCTTATAATACAAGGCTGTCATAAAAATCAAGAGATTTAAATTTAGGATGTATAAGTAGTAAATAATCAATTAATGCTAACTGCTATCATTATAATTCACTGGTCCATGATACTCTCCATTACTGAGTGAATAAAAAGTGGTACTTGGAGGTGAAAAAGAAACATTAGCCCATATAACAGACATGTGCTTCAACTCTTTCTTATGTGTAACATTTTAGAATTATGTCCCACCCCCCAACCTATACCATAAGCATTCCCTACAATTCTCTAGAGCCTAAAAACCAACTAATACTAATGACTCATCACGCATATTTTGTTTTCAGCCTTCCCTCATCCCATTTCTCTTACCCAAGTAAAACCTCATCTATCAATCTGCTCTTTAAATACCAAATCTGCTATAGTCTTCTATATTCCCCTGGATTAAAATGGCTGCTTTTCCTCAGTGAGGTCATAACTAATTGTAGAACTTAAATGTGTATGAATACTTCACAAAGTCCACATCAGTGATCTGGGATCAGGTGCTTTAAAGTTGTTTACAGCATTGTTGAAGTTCATTAACCATATTATAAAATTAAGCTAGAAAAGAAAATTTTAAATACCTGAAAAGATTCTCTATTTTTACGCTGCCGTCTCCGTTCTCTCAGCAAACTCTTCTGTTTTTCTTCTTCTTCTTCCTTTTCTAAAGCCCGGATATGCTCTTCAAAGCAAATTAATGCATCTTCTTTATCCATGTCTAAAGTTTTTTTCAGTTAAAAAATTAAAATGTCATTTAATTATTTGTATTAATTCCCTATAAATGTCAAACTCACCTTTCCAAAATACTTATATTTAAACTCAAATATGACTCATAATTATCTAAATGGGAAAAATTTAAGAAAATTTAAAAAAAAAAACCTCACCAAAAGAAACTTTGCACCTGAGAATGAAACAAAGACACTGCACATGATACAACTAGTGAAAATAAATTATGATGATAAAATTTGTCAGTAATATCAGAATTACCCAAGGAGCTTTGCAAAGTGTAAAGTTCTAGGCCCTGTCCCAAACTTCCTGAAGCAGGGTATTCAGAGAGGTAATCAAGAAAAATGCAATTTAAACAACAACTAGATAGTTAAAAAAAAGAGAATTTGGAGAAGCTTAATGGAATATAATGCTAATACATTCTACGCATTTTGCAAATCTCTAAAGCCATTATCTCAAGATGACAGCATGAATAAAATGTGGCAATTTGGTTCTTACCAAGTCACACAGACAATTTCAAATTTAACCAATGATAAACATATTTCAAAGATTATCTGATAAAGCTAACTTCACACTTCTGGAAAAATAGTTTGTCACAGATCACAAAACAATTAGAAGTACCCAATTTCGTCAGCCCTGGCTGATGTGGCTCAGTGGACTGAATGTCGGCCTGTGAACCACAGGGTTGCTGGTTGGATTCCCAGTCAGGACACGCGCCTGGGTTGTGGGCCAAGTGAGTCCCCAGCACGGGGTGCTCAAGTGGCAACCACATATCGATGTTTCCTTCCCTCTTTTTCTCCTTCCCTTCCCCTCTCAAAAACTAAATAAATAAAATCTTTTAAAAAAAAGAAACAAAACACTTTTTCAGAAATGAATGAACAGTTGTATAAAATTTAGTTGTCTCATAAAAAATGTGAGATTCCCTTGCTGTTTGACAACGTGTTAAAAACTGTTTCTCCATTTAATTATTATGCTTACTCTGTAATTCCTCATCTTCCGCAAAAGTTGGATTATCCATGAGATACTGCTGGGCTTCTGACCAAGTAGTAGAGTATGTTACGTTAGCCATGTTGTCAAGTATGTTTTTTAAGGCTTCCCAATTTCTTTTTCGCAACTGCTTTGCTTGTTCCTAAATCAGAAGTATAAATACATGTTTTGAAGTGCAAAGAAATACTTGAACTGCAATTAGGAAAGGTTTCTTTGTATTTTAACTGATGACCAAATTTTAAATGTTACCCATTTACTTTGAATGTCAACATTATTTACCTTTCCAGTGCTCTAGCCTAATTTCTTGGCTTGGTACCTACCTTTAATTTTTTCACCTCTCTTCTAAAGCCAGAATCTGGAAAACAAAATGTCTCTTCCTAAAACTATGCACTGTAGGCATGGTCTAAAATACTAAAGTTACTGCAAACAAATCATACAATGAATAAATGCTAAGATCTTCACTTGCAGGTAAATAAAATGTCTGTTAATAATACATATCTGTAAGTCTCCTTAAGAATAGATAATACAAAATTTAGTGCGTATAATTGTTATGAGGTACTTTAAAATACTACCCTGTAAGTACATTTTAGTGGAAACCATTATATAGTATTGCCCTTCTTACAAAAGAATTGTAAACAAAAGCAGTGTTTAGCAAAAACACTATCTTATCTCTCAAAGCAGGCACAAAACAGCCAACTAAAGACAATTCAAGCAATAGATAAACCTGTACTTACTACGTCCACTTCAGTACTTATAGGAGCTGTTCAATTTTAAACCTAACTTCTAATAAACAGATCTGCTGCAACATATAAACTGGATAAACAAGCAACAAAAATGAACATGTTATAAAATAACTATGAATCAGAATGAAGAAACACCTTGTTCTAGCTATAAATACCAGTAAGAATGAATTATACCTTTTCTTTCTTTGAAAGAAAGAATAAAACATCTTCATAGATTTCAAGCCGGTCACGTTCCGATATTGCATTCCAGACTTCCATCTCACCAAACATTTGCTCTGCTTTTCTATGTTAAAACAATTAAATGTTACACTATATAATAAAAATTAATCTTAAACCATTTTAATTTTGTAGAAAATTTAAAACTACCATATGAACACACTCTTTTCCATTCTAAATCTATGACTGTATTATTCAGGAAAACTTTTGAATTAAGAACAAGAATAAAATAGCTCAGGCTTCCTTTATTCTTTAGGGTACAGGGGTTAATTCTAACTGAGCAATGTTTTATAGTCAAGACTATCCCTAATTCTTAGAGTAGCTAGAGTGACTCTCAAACTGCCCATGAAACTAAATTATACACTTCAAAAAGTTGTCAGAAATTCAGTTAACACATAAAATAAATATTTAAAGAAATAAAGTTTTTCACTAAGGCTCTACTGGAAGAGTGATAAAAATAAGAAAGCACACTCGGAAAAGGAACTTGATAACTTACTGTATATGTTAACATTGAATTACCCACAGTTTTAAACAACAAAGTACTCTAAAATCAGGAATGCTATGTAAATACAGATTTTCAAAATGCTATGTTTAATGAAAATACACTATTTTCATCACAAATACCAAAAATTTCAATTCTTAAGTACAGAGTAGCTCTAATCCCTAATTAATACTCAGTAAGTCTTTAAGTTAAATTCTACATTGAACTACTGATTTATCATGTACCCAATAAAACTGCTGTTTATAGTCATCTAGTTTTATTTAATGAGCATCTACTTCGGAACACTTACTGCGCACATGTCAAAAAGCTAACAGAAACAGCTCAGTAAACATATATCATGCACCATTAAAAATCTTACTTGTATCTGGTTGTGGATGTCATTTTCTCATGATTTTCTAGAAAACGCTGAAAGGATTCCTTAGCTTCTTTGTACTTTGATCTTGCTTCTTCTTTTTCTTCTTTCTCTGTCTGAACTTTATAGGCATTAAAGGCCTGCTTTTTTTCACTCAACTTTGCTAAAGCACTAAATAGAAAAATGCCACATAAGCATAAATGAAGGGAAGACAATCGAATACTGATGCTTTGAAAAGTAATATAACTGATTTTATTCACAAGAAAATTTACATAAGACATTAAAGGTATGAAATAATTACAAAAAATAATTTTTAACTTCAAAATTTTGAATTTTAATTTCATTTGTAGTAGGGCAGAACACTCAAACTGTATGACAAAGCCTTTTTTGGTTCATATCGTAAAACAATCCTATTCTCAGTATATAAAATAATAAAAGACAATGGGAGTAAAAAGTTATACTGTTTTATATAATTCTGAATTTGCTTGGCTTGCTATATTCAAAGTGAAAAGTAAATGTAAAACAACTAATTACCTGTATCGTGGATCATTTATGATCATTTTCATAGCTTGCTCCCATGAAGCATTAGATGGTACCCGCTGAAAACCATTTAATGAAAAATTAAAACACAAAAGTCATATAATAGGTAACAAAGTATAATACTCTCTGAAGCATCAAACATTTTCCTTTGCAGTTTATAAAAAGGTCTAAAAAATAATTTCTTACTGAAGCAAGGCAAATATGAGTAACAATATACCTATAGACTAAAAAGAAAACTTAAACTGAAATATAAACAGAGCATGAATACTTTTAAGACTACTGATGAAAAGATAAACATGTTTTATAAATTAAAAAATCTTACATTAAACATAGAGGTCAAATATATTTTATACTTTGGCACACAATAGGTATTTTTTTTGTTAAAGTCAGCTTCATAAAAATATTCTTCAAAAAAGGAAAAATTTACTTCATTTTCAGTTATAACAGTTTATGAAATTAACATTTTCAATAAAGACATCACAGTACTGATTGCAATAGAGAGTAACTTCATTTATTAGATAAATATTTTATGTCACATAAAAATCTGTAATATAAATACCTTTTCTTTCAATAATTCTTTAAATGCTTGCTTTGCCTCTTCCTTTGTATTCCAAGTATATGTTTTTTTTGCTGGTTGGCTTTCTTCCTCTTCTTTTTTGGGAGTAAAACTAGAGAGAAATTTAAATATGTTATTTATAATTTAAATAAACATTTCTTTCATTTAGAAAAATTTAACTATTTGATGTTGAGCTAAAATTTGACAATGTTAGATTAAATTTTCCTATATGAATCCTACTTACTTACCCGAACATATATAATTTTTTTTCCTGAAACATTTAGTTATTAAGGCCCTGCACAAAGACCAAAATAAAAATTTAATTACACTAAAACCCCGATTCCACCACTTCACAACTTAATACTTTTAAATGGCTTACAAACCACTTAGTGCCTTTTAGTTTAGTGCCGTTAACAACTGAGAATTTGGGCAAGCATGGATAAATATAAAAAAGAAAGATCAATCTAAATCAGGGCAGGCAAATGCTGACCCGTGGGCCAAACCTAACCTGTGGCCCGTTTCTGTGAATACAACTTTACTATGACACAGCCACAAAGTTTACATGTTGTTTATGGCTGACTGGATGCGGTCACAGCACAATGTGAGTCACTGTGACAGACTTTAGGATCTATAAAACCCAGAGTATTTTACTCTGACAGTTTGGGGATCTTTATGAAAAGTTGTATATGCTTATATTTTTTCTTATATACAAACAGAAAAGTCCAGGGGGAAAAAACTAGGTAGAATGCTTACAGAAAGATAATGGAAAACATACTAACAAAATATATATTCACTCTAAGTACTTGAAAAAAAAACAGGAACTAATTGTTAAAATTATGAAAAACAAATTATGGTGGAAGCATACAGTACGTATAAGAACATTAAAAGAATTATTCTAACAAGCCTAAATATCTATGAGTAGAAGAGCACTTAAAACTTATTTATGTATGCTATTAAATAATATGCCATTAGTCAACATAATGTGGAAGGTGTCATATATATGTACATATTTTAAACACACAGAATAAGGGCAGGATATAAGTAAAATATAAAGAAACCACTTTTATGCCTTCAAATATACTACATAGTTTTTTAAAACTTCTTAACATTAGAAGGGTTATAGAGCTATTTTCACTTTGAGAAATGTACCTAAGAAAAACAAAAGCTTTATAAACAGGGGGAGAGGAAAGCAATATGCTTAAATAAGATAGGAAGCACAGCTCAACGTTACTTTTTACAGCTGTATAAAGCACCACTATATGAAATATTACTAGTTCTTAGGTATACAAGTACTTGCAAACTTTTGCCTTATTAAAAAAGTTGTACCAATTTAATTTCAAGTTTTCCTACATCCTGTTATGTGTTATCTTTATATTAGCCTATTAATTTTTGCTTATTTCTTCACTATCAAACTATAGAAAACTTCTTTGCAGTGCTGTGCTAATAAGCCATGTTATATTTGAGACTGAGGCAAAAGAAAATCAGTAATACTGATCTTTATTTAATGTTTTGGTATTTATTAATCATGGGATTTTTGCACTAATTGCTTTAAAATGCTGCAGTACAATATGATGTATCTTGATTACTAAAGTTTTTGGCATCCCTTTTAATTTGTGTCTCATCCTAGGAAGCCCTGCTTCCAAAAATTTCTATGGATTAATTTTGCCAGAGTTTGATAGCATGACCCCCATCAAAATCCAGCCTCATAAATGATTATCTTAAGGCTTATGCTATGATTCTTTTTTACCCCTTTTTGTTGAGTTTACTGAAGTGACACTGGTTAACAAAATTAAACAGGTTTCAGACACATAGTTCTATAACATATAATTTTATAAACTGTACTATGTGTTTGCCACCACAAATATTTTCTCAAAAAATTAATGCAATAGTCACTGACTAACTGGCAATTTATTATCTATATTGCAGATGTGTTGCAGAAGACAAGCTACTAAACTTACTCAGCTACAGTTTCCTTAGATGTCTCTTCTCCAGCATTACTGGACACTTCAACACTTTGATCCTGAATAGCAGGAGTACTAGTAAGTTGTGCTTGTTCTTCAGTTGAAATTGTTACTGTGTTTTCATTATCTACAACAGTAGCAACAATTGAAGTAACTTCAGGCTCAGGAACAACTGGAACAGTTCCACCGACAGTATTAGAGGCAGAGCTGGAGGCACTGGCATTGGCAGCCGCAGCGGCAGCAGCGGCAGCAGCGGCAGCTGCAACAACAGCAGCTGCAGCCTCTGCAGCAGCCATGGTGCTCATTGTGGTCGGAATTTCTGTTGTAGGAACTGGGGCTGTTGATGCTGTGGTGCACTCTTCTTGCTTACTATACATTTTAAAGAAAGAAAACTGGTTATTTGATTACTAATAATCACAAAGCCAAATAAAGCTGGTTTTTAAGTATTATACAATCATATGAACAAGAGAAACTCTTAAAATGGAAAAAAAGCAATGCTGCCAAACTGTTAATCCATTCCAAAAAATTAATACCATGAAATAAAACTTGACTACTTTGATATAATTCAACAAACATTCATGAATTAAATCAAAGCATGACAGGCACTCAGGCAACACCACCTGGTCCTGGCTGGTGTAGCTCAATGGACTGAGTGCTGGCCTGCGAACCAGAGGGTTGCTGGTTTAATTCCCTGCCAGGGCACATGCCTGGGTAGCAGGCCAGGTCCTCAGCAGGGGATGTGCAAGAGGCAACCACACACTGATGCTTCTCTCTCCCTCTCTTCCTCCCTTCCCCTCTCTCTGAAAATAAATAAGTAAATAAATAAATACTCTTTTTAAAAACAAAAAAATAAAAAAACCACAGTTTTATATTAACAAAACACACCCTCCATTTCCTAAAGTCTAATAATTGTTTTCATTCACAAAAGACCTATCAGATTGTATCATGCCATAAAATTTGGTATGTATCATAAATTTCTATTAGATCTTTAAAATTTTACTCATTTCATCCATTAAAAGAAAAATATAAATAAAGGAAAAAGACATATATAGATGGAATATTTCTTCCATTCCCAAATTAAAATAATTGTCAAGTAAAGCATCACTTGCGTACCTTGAGTAAATATCCCTATTCCCACCCTCAAATCTTCCAAAGATACCAAAACCATAAGACCTAATATATTAATACTATTTATACAGTTAAAAACAAGATTATAAAGTTTCTAATTTCTAAATATGTACTGATCTCTAAAATTGCTTACCTGCTTTCTTCAGCTTTGATCATTGCTATTAAAGAGAAAACAGAAAAGTCATGTACTACACAGCTTTTAAATATGATCACTGAAAACAAACTTTAAAGACTTTTTAAAACATTTCACAAGATACAATTTACCATCCAAAAAAAAAATCCTCCCCCCAAATCACAACTTTTACTAAGCAAGCGCTTGTTCCAAAGTTCCAGGGCAGTAATTAAAGAATGAGGACAAATTTAAATAGCAGTTTTTAGGAAAGCTTCTTCCCACACTGCTGTTTTCTTAAAGACTGCAGGCTACTGAAAAAACTTCCTGAAAGTATCTATATAATTCTGGAATAAAATTGTATTGTTCCCAGAAATAAAACTATGTTATTTTTTAAAGGATATTATATTCAAAACAGAATCAAATTCATGTTATAAAATTCCAGCACATATATACTAGCATTGACAAGTAGATAGATAGTTATGCATACGTGATAGGGTTATATCAGAAATGAGCTTGATATTTCTTACATCAATAAATTGGGAACCTACCTATCTACAATGTTATTAATTAGCCAATGCTAGTACAGAGATTTAGGTAAATTTTTCTGTAGGGGTAAAAATATACCTTACTCAGCTTCATTAGGGAATGAGGTGCTCCATGTAAGTGATAATATAAGCTTAACTTTGAAAATATTTTTAAAACTAAATCAATTCTGAAAATCTGTTTAGGATTAGCTGGCAAAACATACTGAAGGGGTTACCATTACTAATATAAACGAACTTATTTTTCAGATACAAATGATATGTAAGTTAATGAGGTGACACGGGGTAAAGGTGAATAAACTTAATACCACAGTGCCTTTAAGAATTGTTTATTCTTTTTTCTGTCAGATGTCATTTCACATTACAGTCTACTTTATTAGCCCCATTCTCCTACATTCTGTTGCTTTTAACCCACTATAGTTTGACAGCAGATTCTGTAACAAGTGAAAGTCCTATGTTTTATGTGTTTCTAGATTTCAAGCAGTATGCTGAACAGCTGAGGACGTTAAAAAAAAAGCCCCCCTTTTTAAGTGAGGCATGGTCTTTTGCTTATCTTAATTCCCCCATAACAAGCATGAGGACTATTTTGCAACGTTGTTATTATATAAAATCTGCATTAATTATACAGTCTGATAAGGATCTCTGCTAAGTCCCGTATTCCATGTATGCACTAACACCCAAAGCTGTATTTAGAAATATTGTACTTAATGTCCTTGTTCAATTTTCCAGTGACACGTAACTTAAAAAAAAAAAACCAAAACCAAACCAAAGTACAACTCTAAAAGCTACAAGCTCATTTATAATATAACCCTTAAATTAAAGGAATTCTTTGAATTAGAGACTTCTCACGGCAGATTTATCCAATCATGGTTAGTGAACATTAGTGACATACTCTAAAAATGTTAAATGACAGAAAATGAATTATCAAAGCGCTCACCATGCAGGTTTGATTTTGTAATAAGACTTCCAGCAACAATGGTATTCTGGTATCCTAGTTTCAGTGGAATCAAATCAAATAAAAATCTATTTAAAATCTATAGAACTGAGATCTAGAGCAACAAGAAAATAAGAGCCCATAAAACTGTTATGCCATTTTAAACATTCTAATAATATAATTAAAAAAATAAGGCCTTTGTTTGAATACTTCTACTTATGGACTGTTTCAGTGTGAATGACATATATGTAAAAAAATTAACATTAAGAATTATTTTTTTCTGTTTTACCTTCAAGATCTTCAAGTTCTTTAGGTTTGGCCCAACGGGATTCTTTTGTTTGAGAATTATAATAGTATGGCTTTCCAGAGTCAGATTTGTACTCTTTCCAGGGGCATTTAGACAAAAGTTGCTGGAGGGAAATAAAAACTGTCAGTTAACAGTAATGTAACATTTTCCAGACACACTGTCTCACTCTAAGAAGAGCAAGTATTTGTAATTTAATTTCATCTCCATTAAATCAACCCTATTTGAAAATTTTAAGAACTTATATGACACATGAAGTCATCCAGGTTTACTATAAAGAGGAAATCAATTTGAAATATAAATTAAAAAAATATAGGGCAGTCCTTTTTGCCTTCCAATCTGTTCTTTAAGTCACCTTTCTTAAATTAATGTCACCCCACAAAGGTTCCTGAATAAGGGATAAATCAGTAAATAAAATTGTTCTGTTCAAAGAAGGAAATGAGTATTGTGTTTTTGCTGATTGGTGTGTTTATTAACTCTTTCTCCTTTAAATGCCTTTTGAGATATAAGCAGTACAATTTGGATAGTCAAATACTCATGACATCCTAAAAAAGAAAAAAGAAAACATAAGGGGGAAAAAAAACACCCAATCTACTTAATAATCCCTGATTTCCAGCCCTAAAACTTTTACCTCAGCAGGTGTTTTAAGATCATCTGGTTTCTCCCAAGTAGACTGTTTTGTTTCAGTATTGTAGTAGTAAGTCCTTCCATCAGGTGACTTATGTTCAGTCCACATTGATTTCTAAAGAAAAAAAATTGTTGTACAAAAACATTTAAATTGTGTAACAGTGCCACTGACAGTGGATATCAGTATCAACTGTTTCAAAGCAATATATGAAAAATTAAAAGTATAAAATGGGCACACTTTTGATAGTTAAAGCATTTAGGGAGGTGACTGAAAATCAGATTTTAAAAGGACTTCAAGTACAGCATGAGTCAATTCAGGTTTTAGGATCACTCTCTCAGCAAAATCTCAGAATTGTAAGGATATGAGCATTTCCATAAAAACAGTAACTTTTTAACTTAAACATGTGAGATACTATTTTAGCCACACAAATCAATGCCTTATGGATAAGAGTCCATGCTAATGTATTATAGGTTCATTGATTATGAACCCAATCACCCAAATTCAAAGAAAATTTATATCAAGTCGGACAAAGCTCTAAACAGACATGCTATAAAAAGGCAGCAGTCAAAATTAAAAAGGATGACTTCTGGATGACAATCAGAATTCAGTAATCAACAAGGTGAAATTTAGCAGGACTAAAATGTGAATCCAAATGCCCTAATCCAAGATAGGTGAGATAACGTTTCATGAGATTAGTCTGATATATATTGTAAATCCACTCTTGGAATGTAAAAAAATTACTAACAACCTACTAAACGTTCCTAGTAAAACCTCAGGGCTTGTTAAGAGTTTTAGAACATTACTATACACATAAACACACTTGTACACACACAAAATAATAATAAAGGGATGGGAGAAAACTGTGAGAGATGATAGGTATCTATGATCTTGAGGGTGGCGCTAGTTTTACAGGTGTATTACTTGTTCCCCAAACCACCCAGGTGCACATATTAAATATGTACATCTTTTTACATGTCAGTCATATCTTAATACAAGTGGCTTAAAAAGTTTTACAAGGACTCATGAGTGAATGAATTACTGGATGAGAGCAAAGGTACTAAGTCCAGTTCTGGCAGATTTTTCAGATGGTAACAAACTGAAGTACACTTGAAAGAGGGTTATAAAGACGATCTCATGTTTCTTTAATTCTAAGACAACATTACTATATATATATAGTAATGGTATATATATATACCTAAGGTATGGTATATATGGTATATATGGTATATATACCATATGGTATATGGTATACCACATAGATATACCATATAGATATACCATATATACCATATATCTATATGGTATATATGGTATATCTATATGGTATATATGGTATAATGGTATATATATATATACCTAAGAAAGAAAAAAAAGAGTTGAGCTATTACTTAAATTTCACATTGAGACATCTTTTTGTATCAGAGTTGCTGATACAGTCACACAGTATCACTCCTCTGTGGCATTAAGAACACTTACAATGCAACACTTAAAAAAAAAGAAACCAAAATAACTAAAAACCACTGGTACTGCTTCTAAATTTTCTTTTGTAATTATTGTAAAAAGTGGGAATATAGAATAAGATGACTTAGAAGAACATAAACTGATTTTAACAAACAGAAGAGGTAAGATGATTATTTTCTACAACTTTTGAGAAGACAATTACAATGAAAGAATTATAAATAGCCATTAAACTGAAAGAAATTGATAAAATCTGAGCTGTTTAGTAACAAAATTAGTTCCTCTGATAGAGATTTGTAATCTGACAACTGTTTACAGAGTGGATTTCTGAATAATGTGGCAAGATATGTAATTCTGAAGATGTAAAAAAATTCTTTAACATTCTAGCACCATGTACAAAAAGATATGACAACTATAGTCTCTCTGGAGGAAAGATTAAAATTAACTGGTAAAAAATATTTAGCTGTTGTTATTCGTCTACTTATTTTCATCAAAAATTGATGCAATTAGAAGCACATACAAAAGATTCAAGTGTATGGGTACTACCTTAAATCATAAGTTATATGGTGCTTTCATAAATAAGTTTGTATTTGTTTCTGATGTTTTAAAAATTAACTCAGTAGCATTTCAAGACTATATTATCTTAAAGAGAAATCTGGTAAGTTCCAAAATTGTATTTAAACTTCTAAAGTCACATCTGCTCAAGGGCATCAAGGAAAGAAGACGTTCACCAAAAATAAACTTAAGATATCGTGGAATGTGAAAGACCAAACAATGGGGAGAATAAGGGGAAATGTACAAACCAGTGAAACAAATACTAAACAATTTGGTATTCACTATCTGTTACTTTGGGCCTTCCAACTACACTACAAAGAATGTTAAGACCACCAGCCCCATTTTACAAATAAGAAAACCAAGGCTTAGATGGGTTAATAATCTGCTCACAGTAATTCAGTAAATAAAAGATAAAATCAGAACAATTCAATCATATCTGCCTCTAAAGACCGTATTTTACCCACTCTGAAACACTGTATCAAGCTTGCTATATTCAAGGACCATCTTATCAGTAAGAACAGATAAATTCCCCATACACCACTAAATGTTAAGCCCTCTAACTGCTTTGCATCAATTATCAGTTATTACTGTAATAATCTTCTGAGGTAGCTACCAATTATTAGCCCTACTTTATAGAAAACAGAGTAAAGTAACATAGCTTGCTAGTTAGTTCATTACAACACTGTTCTGGCCCAAATTAAGGTCCTATTAGGAAGCAAGGTTCCAAATTTTTGCATCAATAGAAATAATCATTTCAGATAGTGATATAAATTCTGAACTAATATCTTAACTAATATGCAAATTCACTTACAGAAGTTAATTTTGGAGTGAGAAAAATTATTTATCTGATAATTTCTTTTTACTCCTTTTTCTTAAATCTGCAGCTTAAAAAGTAAAACTGTAATTTATTTTGCCTTTGGCCAAAACTAATTATGTTAAAAGAAAAACTTAAAAACAAATGGCTCTGAATGGTGAATATAAGATGAAGAATGGCATAAAACATTAATGGACATATTAACAACTACCTTCAGAGCAATAAGCAAGTGTCGCCCATCAAAGACTTAGACTGCCCTTGCAGCAATGCGGGGGAGGGGATCTAAAAAAGATTCAGATGTGTATTTTGAAAGGACCAAAGCCAGGAAATTAGTTTTAACCTTAAGGTTAGTTGCTTTGGGGACTTGTAGGAGTGAAGATATTCCTAATACTGGAATTACTCTGCATTTTTGTCAGATGACACCATTCCCAAAATTATTTTGTTACTGACATAGACACTGTATTAATAAAAAATTGTTGACATAAATGGTAGTTCTGAGGAATCAATCAAAAGCAAACATTTTTACAAATGGTAGACATTTGCAAATAAAGGCATTAAAAATTTTTATCCTTCAAATAGAAAAATCTACTATAATCAATAAGACAATCTAATGGGAAAAAAGCATGGCTTTTAACAGAAGTCAGTACAGATAAATACATCTAGATGTTCAACTTTATTAGTAAATCAAGGAAGCACATACTACAATTGATGTTTTTGCTCATCAAATAAATGACAAGACTATCAGTATACAATATTAAAAGGGTGTGAAGAAAAGGACAGTCTAATGCTCCTATTGGGAAATTAGTATTTTTCACCAATTTTATATTCTTGCTAAAATTAAAAATGCAAACATTTCTGGATCCTGAAATTTCACTTTACAAAATCCCACTTACACAATTGCAAAAATATTTCCTACAGGATTGCTTGTCATGTAGAAAATTAGAAACAATTCAATATCCACCCACAGGAAAACAGTTCAATTACAGTTCATTCATACTATAAGACGTATCTTATGCAGATCTATTTTTAAACTAGTAAAAAATATCTAAGATGAAGTGCGGATATAGTGGCAAAATATACACAGAAAAATATAATTATCAAGAGAGATAATAAAAGTTTCAGATTCAAAAATGTTAGTCAACATTGGGTTGTGAATAAATTTGGTACACTCAAATTCAATTATGTATACATAATCAGAGATAAACATTTACATACTCATAAGTATTTATACAATGTATAAGCTAAACTGAAATGAACTGAAAGAGAAGTTATGAAATCCAAACACTAAACAGGAAGACCCCCTTCACTACTCTAAGTAAGGAAAATTAAAACCTGAAGGAAATTATTGTCTCACATACTACAAAAATACAACACAGAAAAACACATCACAATGGAATATTCTAATTACCATAGAAGCAACAGAAAAATACCCAGCCAGATTCACAGTAAAATACTATATAACCTTTAAAGAACAGAGTTAGGATAACATTATTTCTGATCATAGAAAAAGAAAGTTCTTTATTAGTAACAAAACAGGAAAGGTACCTAAAAAGAAAAGCAGGCAATGTTACCTATGAATATAAATCTAAGAATTTAAATAAAATAATAGCCAAGAGAATCCTGTAAGGTATACACTTTGACCAAGTAGAATTTATTGTAGAAGTACAAAGGTGGCTCAATATTGAAAAATCTATTAAAAATTATTTGTATTAACAAGTTGAAAAGAGAAACCACCACCATGTGATCACACTAATCATAAGACTTGTTGTGATTAAACCACACCCTAAAAATTCGCAAGTATTCAAAAAATAAAAACATAAGTATTAACATTTATTTTAATATTCATAAAATAAAATATCTAAATGATAAAGGATAATTTATCAAAAACCAAGAAAAATAATTCTAAAGCCACTTCATTAAAATCATGAAAGCATGAGTTTGTAATCACTACAATTCAGCAAATACAGCACAGCTATAAAATGAAATAATTGGTATAAATATTGCGAAAGAGATTTATTCTCTTTACTGCTAAAGGCTCAAATGAACTCTAGAAACTAAAATTTAAAAAGCTATTCTAACTACCCAGGAAATCTGGTAATATACCTGGCTGCAAGATAAACATTAAAAAATGTGTGATTTTTCAAATAACTAACTTGCAATAAAAATGGAAAAAATAGTCTATTCACAATGTAACAGGTTTTTACAAGGCCAAAAAATAAAAATTAAAAAAATAGGTATAGTAGCTGTTTGCCCTAATAGAATCTAAAGCAAAAACTATAATGGAAAAAGGACTTGTATAGTAATAAACGGATACTGAAACAGAACAGAAATGAAGCTTTAATAAAGTGCAAAAAACCAACTTCTTATAGAATGTGTTTTCTGATCATAATATAAAAAAGTATACCTAAAAAAACCAAGTTACCCCAAAACATGATCCATAAAATAACTGATGGGATGAACTTCGTTAAATTAAAAAAATTCTACGTCAAAGAGTCAAAAGAATAAGAACACAAACTGGGAGCGAAAGACACAACTGATGAAGAAATGGTGACTCTAGACTCGTAAGAAGAATGCAAGCTGACAGCTGTGGAGTTGGGGTGGGGAGGATGGAGGGATTGGGGGGGAAAGGAGAAAAAATTCATGGACATGAACAACAGTGTGGTAATTGCCAGGGTGGTGGGGGGCTGGAAAAGGCTATAGGGGGGATAAATAGTTATAGCGGGGACAGAGACTTGACAGGGTAGTAAACACACAATACAGTGTACAAATAATGTGTTGTAGAACTGTGCCCCTGAAACTTGTATAATTTTGTTAACCAGTGTCATCCCAGTAAATTCAGTAATATTTATACATAAAACTCTTTAAACTTAACATTAAGGAAAAAAACAATTGAAATATGGGGAAAAGATCTGCGCCTTAACAAAAAGATACAGATGGCAAATAAGCACATGAAAAGACGCTCAACGTCATACATTATTACAGAAGAATAGGGATAAGAGGATTTTTAAAAAAAATTTTTAGATTTTATTTCTTAACCTTTAGAGAGGAAGGGAAGGAGAGAAGGAGAGAAATATCAATGTATGGTTGCCTCTCATGAGTCCCCGCTGGGAACTGGCCTGCAACCCAGGCATGTGCCCTGACTGGGAATCGAACCGCGGTTGATTTTGTGGTCTGCAGGCCCGTGCTCAATCCACTGAGCTACACCAGCCAGGGTGATAAGAGGATTTGTAGAGCAGTAAAACCATACTGTATGATACTATCATGATAGATACAATGTCATCACATATCTGTCAAAACATATAGAATGCAAACCACCAAGAGTGACCCATATGTAAAGTTGAGTTTGGGTGACGCTGTCTTAAATACATGTTCAGTGGCTGTAACAGTGTCAGGGGAGATACAGATAGTATAGGGGAGGCTGTGTGTACGTGGGGAGAGTGGGTTATGGGAAGAATTCTATACTTTGAGCTCAATTTGGTTAAAAAAAACACAACGACCCCCCCAAGTCTATTAAAAATAAGGATATCTGAAAACAAACAAGTTAAACACTGAAGTTAGAAAAAAGAGCAAGAGAGCACCCAAGGAAATAAGTGATGGCAGAAATAAATTTATGAAGTCACTCTCTCCCAAAACAAAGGAAGGAAGATGTTAGGATTTCTAATATCATGCCAAATATTAAAACTCAGCAAAATAAATAAATAAATAAATATCTGTGAAAAACCAAATTATTAGAAGAAATTTAAAACTGGAATAGCTTCAATAACCACTAAAGAAACTAAAATGGTAAATCCAAAACTTCTTCTATTCTCAAAAAATATTATGTGTAGTCAATGTCTGGTTGTTATATTAAGCTGTTAAGTTGCTTGTCTTTGGCATTAGCTGTTCTAGGGACCAGAAGGAGGGGCTCCTGCCCAGACACAAGCAACATAACAATTAACAATGTAAATCCAGATGAAATTAAAAATACGTGTGTGCACATATACACACCCTAAACACACAAATAATGAGTAATCAGGATTCATTTTGGTAATGCAGAGATGAGTTAATATCAGGAAATTTATCTGTGTACTTTCACATTAACAGACCAGAGAAGAAATGTCTTATGATCATCTTAGTTAACAGTGAAAAAAGGACTGGAGAACATTAATAATAACCAGGTATTGAAATCCATACCAACAAACCAGAAATAGAAAAAAGCTTGAATTTAATAAAGGTTATATACCAAGAAGCTATAGCACACACTGTATGTAATGGAAAAAGTTTACACATACTCCCATTAAGAAAAAAAACAAGACAGATGCCAGCTTATCATTGCTACTTCTCATCATAATACTCAGGGTTTTGGCTGGCACAATAAAAGTAGAAACAGATGAGGATTAGTAGAGGAGCCAAACTGTCATTTTAGGATGATAGTTAATAAACACAGAAAATCCAATATGCAACAAGTGTTCAGCACACCTACTAGATGAACACATAAAAAAATGATTATGAAGCTTGATAGACTCAAAACAGCACCAAATCTTAATATCTATAAACTAACAGAATGCAGGATATGTAAGCCTTCAATAAAGAAAAATTAGAGCTCTCTCATAGAACAGATACAAAAGAAGACCTGACTATCATGTTCACGGACATAAACAGGTCCCCATGATCTATAAACTGAATACACCTCCAACCAAAAGAACAAAAATATTTTTTGATTTTGACAAATAGATTTGAAAATTATACAAAAGATATGGAGCAGGAAAACAGAGATCAATAAAAACATTTAGGTTATTTTTTAAGAGAAAAAACATGTAAGCCACAGGAAAGATAGCACAATGCCATTCAGGAAAAAAAATGCATCGAAAATCCTAAAAACTAAAACAAAAATATTAAAAAAAACAAAATCAGTCAAGTTGCAGGATATGAAATCAATATACAAATATATACAAATATATACAATATATACAAAAATCAGTTACACTTGTATTCAGTAACATTAAACTATCAAAGAAATTAAGATAGAATTGTTATTTACAACTGTACCACACCAAAATAATAAATATATAAATAAAAAAATAAAAATAAAAACAATCCACCTAAGAATACATTTAATCCAGGAGATAAAAGACCTGTACACTAAAAGCTATAAAACACTGATGATAGAGACTGAAGACACAAATACATGGAGAAATATTCTGTATTCATGGATTAGGAAGAATTAACATGTATTATAAAAATGTCCATACTACACAAAGCTATCCACAGATTCCATGCAATTACAAAAGAAGTTCCAATTTTTCACAGAAATAGAATAGACATTCCTAAAATTTCTATGAACCACAAAAGACCCCAAATAGTCAAAGCTATTTTGAGAAAGAACAAAGCTGGATGTATCACCTCCCTAATTTCAAACTCTATTACAAACTATTGTGACCGAGACAATATGGTATCGTCCTGACTGGTATGGGTCAGTGGGCTGAGTGTCCTCCTGCAAACCAAAAGGCTGATGGTCCGATTCCCAGTCAGGGCACTGGGTTGTGGACCAGGTCCCTACTTGGGGGTGTGTGAGGGGCAACCAATCAATGTTTCTTTCTCCTTTCCTTTCTAAAAATAAAATGTTAAAATTTAAAAAAAAAACCCACAAAAAACAGCATGGTATCGGCATAAAAACAGACACCTAGGTCAATGGAACAGAACTGAAAGTCCAAAAATAAATCCATGCATATATACAGTCATTTAATTTATGACAAAAGAGCCAAGAATATATAACAAGAAAATGACAGTGTGTCTTCAATAAATGATGTTGGTAAAACTGAACAGCCAAATTCAAATAATTAAACAAGACCACTACCTTATACCACACAAAATAATGAACTCAAAATGACTTAAAAACTTGAATATAAGACCTAACACTAACTACAAAGGCTCCTAGAAGAGAACATAAGTGGTAATAATAAGCACCTTGACAATGATCTTGGCATTAACTTTTGGAGCTGACTCCAAAAGCAAAGGCAAGAAAAGCAAAAATGAAAAGTGGGACTGCAACAAACTAAAAAACTTGGGCACAGCAAACGAAACCATCAACAGACAAAAAACAACTTACTGAATTGAATGGGAGGAAATTTTTGCAAATCACATATCATATTGCCATGTATAATGAGCACTTTGCCCAAATTTCTGAGGGAAAAATAAGGATACACATTATACATGGGAAGTACTAATTCTGTATCTATTTAAATGTTTTTCTTTTATTTATACTTATGTATTAAAAGTGTAAGTCTAGAAAGCAATGATATCCGTATGCAAAACAACACCCTGGAATATAATAATCAGTTTTATTTCTAAATATAAATAAACAACTGAATTAAAAAATTTAAATGAAAGATTTTTTCCTGAAAGTCTGGGCCAGAAGTATGTGTGTATTATGCATGGGAGAATATTATACACAGCAAAATTCAGCATCTGATAAGGAGTAAGTATGCAAAATATATAAAGAACACATAATCCAATTGAAAAATAGGCAGAGGATCTGAACACACATTTTTTCCAAAGAAATAGAGACAGCTAACAGGCACACAAAAAGATGCTCAATGCCACTAATCACCAGGGAAATTCAAATCAAAACCACAAATATCACCTCACATTCATTAAAAATTACTATTATCACAAAGACAAGAAATAGTAAGTGTTGAAGTGGATGTGGAGAAACAGAAATCCTTGAGTACAATTAGCAGCAAAGTAAACTGGTGCAGCCATTATGGAAAACAGTATGAAGGTTCCTCAAAAAATTAAAAATAGAACTACCAAATGAACCAGCAGTTTCACTCCGGAGTATTGATCTGAAGAAAACAAAAACACTAACTTTAAGATACAAGCACCCTAATGTTCAATGCAGATTTATTTGTAACAGCCAAGATATTGAGATCAAACTATCTACCAATGGATGAAATGGATAAAGATGTGGAACATACATACAATAGAATACTATTCAGTCATACAAGAGAATGATACTTTGCTATTCACAACAACATGGATGGACATTAAGGGCATTATGCTAAAAGAAGTCAGACAGAGAAAGGAAAATACCCTAAGATCTCACTTATATGTAAAATCTAAAAAAAAACCCAAACAAAAAAACAAAAACCAACCAACCAAACAAACAACACCCCCCCCCCAAAAAAAACCACTAAACAAGCCAACACACAAAACCCCTAAGCTCATAAATACAGTGAACAGACTGGCTGCCAGAGGGGAGGGGTGGGAGATAGGTGAAAAATGGGTAGAGGGTGTCAAAAAGGTACAAACTTTCAGCTATAAAAGAAATGTCATGGGGATGTAATGTACAGCATAATGTCTACAGTTAATAATACCGTATCAAATACGTGAAAGCTGATGAGGTAATAAATCTTAAAAAAGTACCCACCACAAGAAAAAAACTTTTAATTTGTATAGTGAGGGATGTTAACTATTTTATTTTGATCATTTCACAATGTACACAAATAATGTATCACTTATATTGTATAACTGAAACCAACTTGCCAATTTAAAAAAACAAATAAAACTAAAAAAATTCAAGAAAAAGAAACACAAAATAAGTGCACACACACAAAAAAAATCATAAAATTTTCCTAATATAAACATGTCTTAGGACATGTATTCACATGATTGCCACTGCAGGTTGGGGCAATGGGAGTGTGAACATGGAGAGTAACAAAGAAAAAATGTGAGGGACCCTCCATAGATCAGTTATAATGACCATCATCTGAAGCATACAAGTAACTCAAATTTATGTATCTGAAATCTAAAAAGAAAAAATACAACAAGTTTGTATTTTTCATACAAAGTAACTTTGTATGCACTTACTGCAATACAGTGAGTTTTCAAACAAATACACAACATTTTCGAGTGAAAAAGTTTGAAAGAAAAGTATGAAAATGTCAATACTCCTAAAATTGAAATGAATTATTACCATTAGTCAAAAATAAAATAAGGCACTTGTAATGGAACAATATCAGACAGATATGTCATAATCACTCAACTGTTAATGCAAAAAACACAAAAAAGCTTAAAATATTTATATACATTTCAGTTAAAAGTATTCCCTTCAAATTTAAAATATTAACATATTCACAATTAACTTAAAGCTTTCTGCATTTCTTCAACTGGGAGATAACGGTTACCTCCCAGGACTATTGTTCTGATTAAATGAAATTATACATATAAACTCTTTTTTTCATTGCTGTTTAGAAAAAACAAAAAGAAAGCCACTAAGGCTAAACAATGAAGCTATTAAAAAGTAAATATAAAAAAGCTACATTTAAGTGAGGCCTCAGGCTTATTATTTTCCCAAAACACCATAAAAATGTACGATAGAATACCTTAAACGGAGACATTAGCAAAAACAACCAGAAGATACTATCTCAAAAAATTCAAGTGTTGAGGAAAAAATTATATCATAATAATATAATTCTTTTCATTTCTAAAAAAAATCAAGCAATTCTAAATATTCATTTGCCTTTCTGACACTGTGTTAAGGAAGACAGAAGCAAAAAAAGCATTTTAAACTACTATGTATTAGTAACAGTCTACATTAGGTTTACAGTTATTAATAAGGGTACATAAATATTTGTACGTAAGGATACTAAGGTAATGCTTAAACTAAAAGTTATTTTATTAATTACTGTTTACACCTATAAAGTTCATTTCCCTACTACTTGTGACAGGCAGAATTCAAATCCTTATAAAAACTAATACATATCTGATTTGCATTTCTCTCATTAGGTCCCATCAAAATCAGATTTTAAATAAATCATTCAGCCCTAGCTGGTGTGACTCAGTGGACTGAGTGCTGGCCTGAGAAACAAAGGGTCACCAGTTTGATTCCCAGTCAGGGCACATGCCTGGGTTTCTGTGCCAGCTGTCCAGTTGGGGGCGCACGAGAGGCAACCACCCATTGATGTTTCTCTTCCTCTTTCTCCCTCCCTTCCCCTCCCTAAAAATAAATAAAGATCATCTTAAATAAATAAGTAATTCACAGAATTTTTCAACATTTGGTCCAGAAAGGAAAAGGTTTCAACTTAGCAGACAGATACTTAAAATAGAAGTATTAATATAGTAGGCTAAAGAAGTATAATGAAATATGTTCCAGAAGTACTTACTGCGCCTGATGCACCTTAAAAAAAAAAAAAAGGAACAATATTTACAATGTGATAAATCATGCTACGCTCTCCTTAACAGTTTAAAACATTTAATGTTTTAAACACCACACCACACTAAATATTCTAAAACATTTTCTAAAATGTTCTAAAACAGTTTAAAACATTTAATGTTTTAAACACCACACCACACTAAATATTCTAAAACTATGCACATGACCTATGTGCTTGCTCTTTCCAACAAACAAACATGAACAATGCAAGGAATTTCAGAATTAAGTGACTCACTAAACTTTCAATCTGCAAACTAAGAGCTGGTCTGGGAAGTATTAATACATTTGCCTTTTTTCCCCTCTTCTTGTTACCAGACGTCATGACCTCTTTCTCTGCTACATGAGGGGGGACCCTCCCAAAAACGGAATTTGTTTATAAAAAATTGGGTATCTATTCTTACATATTTAAACTTCAGTCACCTTCAAAGTATTCTCCATCTGATGCAATATACCTATTGAGACTTTTTTCTCCCTGCTCTAAGAGAGTTTCTAAACTTTTCAATTTTGATGCCCTTTAGTGCTTCTGTCATTTTTTGGTCTCACCTCTTCCACATTGGTGAATCGTTTTGCTTTCAGGACTTTTTTCATTTGGAGAAACAAAAAAAAGTCACTTGGGGTGAGACTGGGTAAATAGGGTAAGGCATGGAGGTCATGATGTTTTTTGTCAAAAACTGCTGAACACTCAGCATGGTGTGGGTAGGTGCACTTGTAAATCATCCATCCTGAGATGGACAAACACATTTTGGAACGTCTAAAAAAAAAAATTCACTGAAGCCACATGCAGCCTCTCACACCACCACCAGCTGGTTGGTATACTGATACAGATAGGTTCCTAGAACACTCACCACAGAAGAAGTCTGCGCTACAAGGGGCCTTACCTCCAGGAGGGTTTTTTGGGGTCCCTCCTGGTTTATGCTACTGAAGTAGAAAAATCCCTCAAACATCTGACCCTGTGTTTTAGAATTATGGCAACTTCAACTATCTAGGTTCCACTGAGAGCAATTAAAAGAAGCTACTATGGACCAAGAGTAGAGCCAATGTATTTAAAAAGTAATTAAAAAGAAATGTTAGGATAATTATTTAGGGGAATAAAGGGGAATTATTTAGATTACATGTAGCAATCACTTCTACATATCTAAACAGGCTAAAATATTACATTAGGCATTTTAGAACATCATTTCAGCTTAAATAATGATACTTGTGAAATCTCTTAAAAACATCAATTGTGTACCCTATAAACTTGCAGGAAAGCACATGGTGCATCTAAACATGTTGTGACACATAATGTTTAAAACAAAATATATTTTGGCATAATCACAGGATAAAGTTTAACATACGAAATACTAACTTATGTGGAACATTATTATTCATAAGTAAATGAAGCAAACTATTATATATTAGTCATGCTAGTCAAAATAAACACTTACTGATAATTGGTTGAAGAAAATAATTATCACAGGACTTACAAACTACAATGACTACAAGATCCAAGCAGGTAACAGAAAAATGGCTAAGTAGTAGTCCAGAAGGCTAATAAGAATACATCTTGTATTCTTAAAACATCACAAGAAAAGTGTTTTTCTCAAGATTACCACATCTGAAGTATGGAAGTGCTACCCCATTCTACAAGGTTTGCTGAGTGCAAATATGAACTCAATCTCAGCTTTTCATTCAAATATTCTCTACTGTGTTTACAAGGACTATTATAATCAATAAATACTCAGATCATCCGATTTTTCAAGAGAAATCCAATCTTTGGGTAGAAAGCTATATCCAAGATAAAGCCAAATTTTATGTAAAAAACCAACAGACTTTAAGTGTTAGCAATTAATTACAAAATTTAAAAACATTGTGTAGGCCAAAGCATATCTATAGACCAAAATTTGGTCCAGAACTCTGTATCTAAAATTATAGTTTCTTATGGATTCAATTATGAATGCTATCCCTATTTCCCATTGCTTTAAAAAAAATCATGGGCTGATTATAAAGCGCAAGAAACCCTGCTTTCAGTCCTCATTAGAATATGGTAGCTATTGTTCAAGGTAGTTTAATAAATACCACCATAAATAGTATACATACCTGCTGCTACATCCATATTATTTACTCCTGGCTATAAGAAAAAAAATAAAATTACTGACATTCACCTTGTTTATACTATATTTTACATAAGTTCCTCATAAAGAACAATCAGTCCCCTCTGCTTCTAATTCTCAAGCCACTGACTCAAGGATTTTTTTGTAGTTTTAGTGATCTAAGTTCACCTGGAGCTACTGAAGCCTTTAACTGTTATGTTTATATTTATATGATCATTAATTAAATACAGATCCACAACCCTTCACCCATAATTCTGAAATCAAACAGCTCTGAAAACCAAGTTTGACAATAAAACTCAGTGTAGTGGCAAAAACCTGTCCTGAATAAGATGAACTCTTAATCTGTATTTACCCTAGGTCAGAAGGAACATCCCTAAGTTTTGCTATGTAAATATTATGCTGGAAATTATAAGGTACTGCCCAAGACCATACAGAAAATGTGTATGTAATATATAGAATATGTTATATATTACTTACAATATTAAAAAAAGATTTGACCCTGGCTGGTGTAGCTCAGTGGATTGAGCGCGGGCCTGCGAACCAGAGGATCGAGGTTTGATCCCCAGTCAGGACACATGTCTGGGTTGCAGGCAGGTTCCCTGCATGCTGACCCCCAGCAGGGGACGCACAAAAGGCAACCATACATTGATGTTTCTCTCCCTCTCTCCTTCCCCTCTAAAGATAAATAAATAAATAAAATCTTAAAAAAAAAAAGATTTGAAATATATCTGCTCTTAGGGGTTTTGGATTAGGTAAGTGCAAAGTTACCACTCCAGTGGAGTATGCCATATCTGTTCATTACAATCACTGGCTACTATGTAATAAAGAAATTGTACAAATTTGAGTATCATATTGATTTATATATTGCTATTACTACTTAATAAGGGTGATACAACTATTCAAAGATGTTCTAAGTAATGTGTCACAACTGAAGTCTCAAGAAATAATAAATTTCAAATGCAATCTTTTTATTTTAAAATCTAAAATCTAGTATTAAATCACATTATATCAATTTTCAATTGACAGTAAAGCAAATGTCTACACTTTAATAGATTATAATGCTAGCAGAACAATAAAATACTTCTAGCTCACAAATTGTGCCTTTCAGTATTCCAGTCTTGTTTAAGGAAGAACTAATATAATAAATGAGGTTCATATACTATAGCATATACGTAGGAAAAAATGTAAATGTTCATCATTAACAAATGTAAATGTTCATCATTTCCATTAACATGTAAATGTTCATCATTCAAAAACTAAAAACAAAAGTCCACTATAATTCCCCTTTTACATTACAGTACACCAGAGGCACTTAAAAAGCTAATACGCAGCCCTGGCTGGTGTAGCTCAGTGGATTGAGCGTGGGCCTGTGAACCAGAATATCGTGGTTCGATTCCCAGTCAGGGCACATGCCTGGGTTGCAGGCCAGTTCCCAGCAGGAGCTTGCAAGAAGCAACCATACATTGATATTTCTCTCCTTACTTTCCTCTCTAAAGATAAATAAATAAAATCTTTTTTAAAAAAGCTAATACGATTGCCTATAAAATACATATATATTATTTCACATATAAAAGTAATCAAAACATCACAAGAAAAGTGTTTTCTCAAGATTACCGGTAAGGCAGGCTGCATGGAAGCCTGAGACATATGAGACATCATCATTCCAGGCATTACTGAAGACATCATTCCAGGCATCTAGAACAGAAGTTTAAAAAAACAAAAAAGAAAAGAAAAAAAAGGTTACTACATAAGACCAAAGCACTTACTATGACTTGAAGAATCTAGATTTGATTATTAAAGCTAGTATGCACAATAAGATTAAAACCCTATGAGCACTATTACATAGATAATATGCTTAGTAAGTGCTTGTTGAATGAATGAAGTACTTTATCAGTGATCTATTTTAATGCTTATGTCGTAATTTCTACGTCTAGAAATCATTTTAACAAACTTAGAAGTTGAGACAATTAAGTTACTTGTAGGGTAAATTTAATAATTCCCTTTAAATTTTAGCTCATCACTCATGCTTTTCTCTTTTTTTTTAGAACAAAATTCTTTCAGTATTTTTCACCTTTAATTTTTAATATCTAAATGAGATCATTTTCTAGCACTCTGGTCCTTTATAAAATTTTTAGATCAAAGGTTTTTAAATACAATGATTCAAAAGAATACTTAAAAAAAAACTTCAAGCACAAATTATATACCCTCTCTGGAAAAGAAAAAATTAAGAATATACATGAATGTCTTAAGAAAAAAATACTAGCTTGGGAGCTTAATCTAGTCTACCAATGACTGCCATCCAATCTTCCCTAATAAGCACGAATAAAGATCATGAAGATTAACAAAATTTCCACTGGATTCGGACCCTATTCTCATGTATATTAGCACAATCCCACATTTTAATTTTGATTTTACTATGAACACATCCAAAGAAAACATGGAAGGTGACAAAAATTATATAAAACAATCATATGTACTTAAATAAATGACCAGTTTATTCCGCAGCTGCAAATTAAATGGTCTAAAAAATAGGAATGATGAAAAAGAAAGAGCATATTGATCAATAGGGACATAATAAAGCCACTAAACATACGAGACCACCCACACACTAAATTTTATTACTTGTGAAAGTTAAGTCATGAAGCAAATCCAGGCTTAAGTACAATTAAAATGAAGTAGCGCTGTATCAATGGGTTAAAGGAAGTCTTTTTTGCCCCTCAAAACATTACAGAAACTGTTTAAACATCACTAAGCAAGAACTTGAAAGAAAACATGACTAAAATTTGGAATACGTCGTCAAAACCTCATTTTTGACATCATTTTGACATCATTTTTTAAAAGGGTACTGAATTTGAAAACCAAAGTTCTGACAAGCCTCCACAATTCATACCAATACAATAATGAAGGTAATTTACACATTAAATTACACATAGGGAAAGAACAGTGATCAAATGAGAACTAGGCTTGTTCCCTTCTTCTCCCCAACCCTTCACACATACCCTCACATTAATTTTGCTTTAAGGTGATAGCAAAGTAAGTTTGAATTTTTAAGTACTAAGTGATTATGGGGGAGAAGTATGGTGGGCAACAAAGAGAAACAGCCTGCTATTTAAAATGGCCTGTTTCTAAATCAAAAGCTAGCATACATCTAAAAACCAGAACTGTAAGCTAAATTGAGAAACTGAAGTTTGAAAACTTAACTGAAGGACAAGTCCAAGCATACTTTCATTAAGAATTAAAGAAATTAAGAAAAGTGGGATAAAATCCCCATCATGTAACAGGACATTTCCACATGACAGTAGTACAAAAAATGTAATTTCCAATAGAAATACTGAGTTCATAAGACAAACAAGTTATCAAATCTCATTTAGAAAACAAAAGTTTACTAGACAAGGCCAGTGACACACCAGATAATATTTGAAAATCATCAAGGGACAGAGTTAGACAGAATTTTCTCAACTGTTCTTCCCACACTTCAAATTTTAAAACATCCAAAAATTTGCCCTTAAATTAGAACTCATGCTATTGGTTACAGAATGAGATTTAATTTCAAATAAAAATCTAAATTCTCACTCAGTATCTCTGTAAATTTTGAGGACTGGCAACTGGGTACACTTGTTCAACTGGACAAACACTAGCAACATTCTTAAATCACCTACAACTGATTATTCCAAAGTTAAATAGGTCATTAATATCATTTAAAACCAAAACTGTGATGTTATTTTATTCTTTAAAACCAAAGAACAAAAACATAAATATGCAAAAGTACTATGCTTCTTATGAAAAGCTACTACAAAAGTTTGATAACTTAATGGTATTTCCAGAGGCTTAGGCATCACAGACAAGCCTGTCTTCCAGAGCCTGCAGAATCTACTTTGTGGAAATGTTATTTCTGTTTTTCATTAATTCCACAATACACACAATATAGAGATGCATGTTTCACCCCTGACGTGGCCAGTCACGTGGTTGCACCATAAACTTGAGACCATTAAATTTTTCTAAGTTACTACTTTTTTGTTTTAATATCACAATAATAATGGGAATCCAGGCTGCAAGCTTATGGAAACTGGCTTGCGGTTCCAATCCTCGGAAATGATTTTTCTTTCCTCTGCCCAATAACCAAGGTTGAGACAGTCAAGTTATTTTGCTGTCCTTTTTGATGGTAGGTTTACTTCTCTCTTGCTTCATATGGATGGAAAAGCACTTTGGTGTCCCAGCTTTATTTGTAAGAGAATTTTAGTTTTCATTTTAGGCCACAGGTGGCACACACAAGGCCCTCCACCTTGTTTTATCAGGCCTGGCACCTTGTTTCTATCCTGTGGCAGCGCCCAGCACTTTGCCCCTAGTTAAGGAGTAGTGTCATTTACACAGTCCTAAAATTACATTTGGCCCTTGGAAGGTAACCACAAGGCTGACGTGGCCCCCAGTGAAAATAAGTTTGACACCCATTTTAGGCTTATTTTTTATCGTGCTTTAGGGAACCATAATACAACAGAGTGCCTCAAAAATGATGACACTGTTAATTCAATAAAATGGGCTACTGGCTCAAAATGGTTACAGAGAAAAAGTCTTTTTTAAAAAAGATTTTATTTATTTATCTTTAGAGGAGGAGAGAAGGAGAGAAATATCAATGTATGGTTGCCTCTCATGAGTCCCCTGCTGGGAACTGGCCTGCAACCCAGGCATGTGCCCTGACTGGGAATCGAACTGCGGTCCTGTGGTTTGCAGGCCCACGCTCAATCCACAATCCACTGAGCTACACCAGCCAGGCTAAAGAGAAAAATCCTTAATGTAGTTGCTACAACACCACCACAACAAATTCCATAAGCCAGATCATTCTTAAGTTACAAAGTGGTAGTTTTATAAGCTTAATATGAAGCACACTATAAAATCACAAATGATGGCCTCAGGAGGTTAGCTCAGTTGGTTGGAGCACTGTCCAGTAACAGAAAGGTTGCAGGTTCAATTCCCAGTCAAGGATTATACCTAGGTTTTGGGTTTGGTACCCTGTCTAGGCACATACGGAAGGTGACCAACTGATGCTTCTCTCACATCAAGGTTTCTCTCCCTCCCTCCCCCGTCTCTAAAGAGCAATTTTAAAAAATGTCCTCAGGTAAGGGTTTAAAAAAAAAGAACACACAACCATGATTTTCACAAATCTCAATTTAAACTACTTTGGCAAACAAGTGCTATAATTAAGAGTTTCTAGTTATTAAGAGACAGAGAAAATGGAAGGGTGAAAGACATTTTTGAGATGTAAGCTAAGCTACCTAAAATATTACAAATCTGAATTTTATGGACACTATGGCACCTTCTAAAAACAAAAAGTAATTCAGATATACAATTTGATATACTTTATTGATAAGTGACCAAACCATCTGTGTACGTGTATATATATTATATAAACAATTTTATGTATAGTTCTATACTTGTAATAATAAAAGATTACTTATCAAGATACTCTCAGAGGCCATCCAAAAACCAAAAAACCAAACAAAACCTCAGAAGAATCATCAGTGTGAAGAAAATAACAAACCAATGAGAACTAGGGAAAACCACATAATCAGCTCATTCCTAGCATCCCAGTTTGAGGAGTTTCTAATGTTAGACTGAAAAAAAAAAAGCATGCCTCATTTATTACTCTAGGTATGTTTTAAAAAGGTATGATAATAAAAGCAATCCTATCACTGCTACAGCAATTTAATTGTACAAAATGTAAAGTAAATTAGCCGATTTTACTGTGATCTGAAAAGGAAACATCTTTATAGACACTTCAAAAATTATTTTTTTTACAATTATGTCCCAAAGTTTTCCTGTTGGAAAGACATTATACAATCTAATTTATTTCTGTTTAAGTATTAACTCAAATTTGATTTTTAAAAACCATTCTTGCTGCAAACTTGCAGTTGCAAATTGATAATTGTAGTTTCAAATTATTAATTGAAAAAGTTTGATTCTTGCATTTTTACTTGATTCCTTTTAAATGTGTCAAAGTACACTCTACAGAGACTATTAAGTGTACTATTTAAAAACAAGTGTCTTCTATATCACTAACTTACCTTATGAACAAATATATGAATAAAAAATTAATCTTTGAATAACCACAAAACAATTATTTTTTGAATTTAACCAAATATTCATTGAACTGGAAATAGGAATATCCCTATTTAAAGCATATGCTTAACAAGCCAAAGTAAATACCTGCATATAACCCATCAAGAGATATATAAATTCAAGACACTTATAGTTTTCTCATAAAAAAATGTTTAGATAACCAAAAAACACACAGCACTGGCTCTGTAAACTGTTACCACATGAAACAGATCATCATTTAATAAGTCAACTGTCGGCTAGGGGTGCTGGCCTTTGTGCAGTCTTAAAATCCACAGGTAATTTGTGACTCCCCCCTGAAGTAACTACTAATAGCCTATCAACGACCAGAAGCCCTATCAATAACATGGTCTATTAACACACATTATGTGTGTTACATGTAAGCTAGAAAAAGGAAAGTATTATTTTTTAAAAAATTAGAAAAATACATTTACAATATTTGTTGAAAAAAATCTAAGTGGACGTGCATAGTTCAAGCCTGTGTTGCTCGAGGATCAACTGTATACACTTTCCTTCAAATTCCAAGAAGGCTAGCTTAATGACAATCTCATACTGCTTATGCAGGGAAGCACCCTAGTAAGCTATTAGGTATACTCCGGAGGCAGTCTGCCAGAGTTCCTATCCCAGCTTGGCCAGTTCCCAGCTGTGCAATCTTGGGCGAAGTTACTTATCTGTGTCTCAATATCATCACCTGTAACATGGAGAATACAGTACTCATGACAGGACTGTTGCCGGGATCAAATGGAAAATAGACGGAAAGCTCTTAGAACAATGCTCTATAAATGACAGCTTATTACCACTGTTCTCCTTCAATTCATGTACAGAACACAACTCTTAGGCTGTCCCTTTTCTTACCTATTCCCTGTTAGACAGGCCCTTTGGTTTTTTAAAGGCATCTAGTAAATATTGTAAAACATCATCTTCAGAAGGAATCAACGCACATAACAACAGGTAATAATTCCATCTTAAATATCAGTTTAGCACTGGCTCTGCAATGTTACTGTACAATTTACTTAATTGGCTGGGTCTTACTACTACCATCTATAAGTTGGACATCCATGTAACCAACCCACTTTTCAGAGTCAGGAGAATCACATTTGACAGGGTATACAAATCTCTCAAAATTATACACAATCATGGTAATATAATTCTAACACACATTAGGTATTCCAATCCCAACCCCTGAAAACAAAACAAAACAAAACAAAAAAACCTATGTGAAAAAGGGCGAGTAAGCCCTGGCTGGTATGGCTCAGCTGGTTGGAGTGTCCTCCTGTCTATCGGAAGGATCACAGGTTTGACTCCCAGTCCCTTGGGAACTAACTGATGAGAAGGCAACTAACTGATGTTTCTCTCTCCCCCTGCCTTCCCCCTCTAAAAGCAATGGGGGGAGGGGGGCCTCAGGTGAGGATTTTTTTTAAAGTACAATAATTTACATTATTTAGTAATACTTATCCCACTGTCTCTTATAAACCACAAACTAACTTCTTCAAAAAGGATACAGAAAATATAAAATCACTGGGTTTGGATATGTGACATAAAAACTTAAAAACAGAGCTGAACAAAAATGAATGGCATCACTTTATTTTTAAAAAGCTCTAAACACACTGGAGATACACTAATTGTAATATCTCAATTAAGTCATACAGAATCAAAGACTTTAAAACCTACTAAAAGGTTGTCTAAGCCTTCTTTTGGACACAGGTTTCTAGAACACAGGTATAAAGGGACATAAGGTTATTACTATCCTCTTTCCCAACTAAACCAGACTCAGTGTATCTAGCTAATTTTCATAAATACATTTGTCCACCTGAAACTTTATTTTTAGTTTCTTCTCAATTGTGGGCATTTTTAGAACAAAGAGCATGTCTCATTTACATATGTATTACTGGTGCAGGACAGTCACACAGACATAGCAGAAACTCAAATACCTGTAAGTAGATAACCTTAAGACCAGTTCTTAATTTTGTATAAGAGTGGATAATTTTCTATTATATGTAACAAATACATAATGACCTTGAAATTACTGAACAACCATCTTTCAGAGAAGTAACAACTTTCTTGATACCACATGGCCAAAGAAACAATACCAAGCCCATGTTTTCAGAGACTCAATGCTCATTCATTAATCAAAAGGTAATTTAAAAAGTCTTACCCCAAACAGAACACCAACACCTAGGGAATAAGATAACATTTGTATTGTATTGTAAAGAAGCACAACAAACAAACAAACAAAAAAACTATTATTTCAACTCAAAATAGTCCTTACTTGCTGGTATATTTAATGCTTTAGGAAACAATGCTAACAGCATCAATCAAATTCAGAGAAGACTGAGACTTTCACTTTGAGTTCAGTACACCAAAAGGAAATAGAAGTACATTTTTCAAGCTCATCACGCAAAATACATGTTTAGTAACTACCTATAATTAACTTTTAAAAAATATTTTATTTATTTATTTTTAGAGAGAAGGGAAGGGAAGGAGAAAGAGTGGGAGAGAAACATCAATGTGTGGTTTCCTCTCATGTGTCCCCTACTGGGGACCTAGCCTACAACCCAGGAACGTGCCCTGACTGGAAATTGAACCAGTGACCCTTTGCTTCACAGGCCCATCCTCAATCCACTGAGCTACACCAGCCAGGGCTATAATTAACATTTTTTAATGAGCAAAAGAAATGTATGATTACTTGACTAGTGAGAGAAAGAAAAACACGAGAGACTCATTTACACTAAATATTCAAGTATCAAGTACTGTGATAGCCAAACCAGCAGTGAGAAGACGACAAAACAGTTTAGGCAGGCACCTGAGTAACGCCTGTAAGTTCCTTGAGTTCAGAGTATACACATTATTCATCTTTACACTAATACCACACAAATGTCTACTGACTAAAAGACACTGAAGGTATGAAACAAGGGTAAGAATGAAAGTCCAGTGACAACTTTTATGAGACAGAACTGTACTCATTCCTACTTATAAACCTTCACAACTTAGATCTATTATTGCCCTAAATTAAAAACAAAAAAGCACCATAATTCACAGCTATGGGATATACACAGGTACCAGATCTTTACTATCTACTGATATACTACTTCATGATGACTGAAAATTGTATCAACATTTCTAACAAACCCAATTAAAAATCAACAGGTTAAATAAAACCCAACAGATAGGTGTAACCCAAAGAACAAAGCAAACAAATGAGCAAGAGAACCAGAGGCATGGAAACAAGGAACAGACTGACAGTGACCTGGGGTGGGAGGGGCTAGCAGGGAAAGAAAGGGGAGGGTCTAGTCAAGGAAAATGTGTGATGTGAGTCTAGACAAGGGCTCATGAACAGGGACAACAGGGCAGGGATTTCCTGTGTGGGGAGCCAGGAGGAGGAGGGGGAGCTGGGCGGGGGGAAGGAGGGGGAGAACAACAGGAAAATTTGGGACAACTGTAATAGAATAGTGAAAAATAAAATAAAACCAACAGGTTATAGACTACTGACCTTTGTTCTCCTTTCTTTTTGAGCCCACTACTTAATGCATTCATATGTTGCACTCTATAAGCTGCTTCATTTATGTGTGTGTTAATACTAATTTATTTTGAAGTCATTTTTTCTCATAAAGAGAAGTGAGTAAGTGACCACATTTTGGCATTTCTCAAAAATGCTAATTCCATGCAATGTGCTAGACAAAAAGCAAAATAAACAGATAATGGGTAACAGAGACCAAGGAAGTAGAGGAGAAGATGGTCAAAGAAAACCCAGAAATACTAAGTAAAAACAATTTCAGAAGACTTCTGCAAGACTTTAATGAATTCCTATCTAAAGATAATGAAAGCAAATCTTCTAATATCATTAATAAAAACTATCAAAATGAACTATATATATAACCTAAGAATTATAAAACGCATTAAGTCCAGGTCAATTCTATTTTTAAAAGTACTTGCCTGGGTAATGTAAATGCATACAGAAAGGTACCTAGATTCAACAGTTATAAGCATATAGCCTTTTTTAAAAAGTTTATTTTTGTCAAGGGCTAATATTCAATTTAGTAGCACAGATTCTGTAAATGCCCAAAAGTAAGGGTAATTTCAAAGCAAAAGCAACAAATCAATCTGTCGAATCAGTCAGATAAATCTAAAATAGTAGTAACTTTAAATTTCTCTGGAAGGCCTACATTCCAAATCATTTTCCCCTAGAGCATGGAAAACCTGTTGATAAAACTTCTTGAAGAGATGATCAATGAAGTAATACAAATAAAAAACAGATTTGCCTATAATTGAAATTAAGTGGAGATTACCATTTGCTTTAGTAACCAAAAGTTATTCATTATTTCACTTTATTTGTCTTTCATTTTTGTCAAGCAAAAAAAGCAACAGTAAAAAGGTAGACAATGAAAACAAGAGTAAATGTAACAATGTAAGTCACACAGTTAACCACTGAAAAGCCACATGTAACACCTACTAGCTTATACTATAGGAAGGAGTATTTGTGTGTTTCATTCATTCAACAAGTATTTTACTGAGCACCCATGATGTGCCAAGAACTGTGCTCAGCATCTACAGAATTCTTTATAAGTATAAAACATTGCCCCTATTCACTAAGAGCTTTCAATCTATTACTTGCTAGGAAGACAAAAGCAAATTAACCATAAAACAAAACAAGTCAATAATTAAGTGGCAAAATAGGTGAAAACGTAAGAGTTATAGGCAGATTACATAGGATTTTATTTTAATAATTTGAAGGGGAGGTGTATGCTATGCAAAGTTTGCTGAGGACCTAACAAAGGTAGGACTTGAAATGGTAGAACCTAAGTAAAAGAAAGTTCACTATGGTAGTGAGTGGAGGGCAAGGAGGTGACACAGCACGAGCTTAGTCATGAGCTGATACAACACTCAAGATACCACGAAAAGACTAGCCTGGGTTCAAATTAGGGAATGTGAAGACATGCAGCTCAGATTGCACTTTGAATTATACTATTCTTGAAAGGTAAGCTATGGAATTTAGTTATTATGTCATAGGCACAGAAAAACACTAGGAGTTCTTGGGCAAGGAGATAACACGCTGAAATTCAAGAAAAAAATTTTCTGTGAGAGCTGGCTTGAAGTAAGAAAACCAGCTCAAGAGTTGCTAAGGATATCCAAGGCATGGGAGTGTAACAACTTGGGCTCAGATGGCAGCAGAAAGCCTGCCTCAACTCAATAAAAGAAAATCACACTCACTTGTACAAGGCAATTATCTACTTATGTTTATTGAACAAAAGCCACCCCCCATCAAAAACAAACAAACAAAAACAACCCTACAGAAAATTAGAATTTAGGGAGGCATTACTAAAAGAATTTTGTTTTTATTTCCCTATCATACAATCTCTTACATATCATCTACTCTTATCAAGTGATCTGAAATGAATCATAGGCTGTTAGAGCTGAAAAACACCTTAAATTTTTTTACTCATTAAAAATAACAAAAATTAAGAATTAAAAAAGAAAAGAAAAAATGGAGCCAACTAGGAGGACTCTCTTGGGCTTAAGTGAAGGCAAAATCATCTGTGATAAAGAGAGGACTTACATGTCTTTTGTGTAAAAATAACAACAAAGGAATAAGAGTAAAAACATTTTAAAGGCAAAACATTACTGACTATAAATATGGAGAAAGAAGGCCTCTTACACAATTATATCTTAATGCATCTCTTTTCTGAAAATTTGAGTATTGCCATCAAGCAGAAAAATTACTTTATTAATATATTTTTAACCAGTGATAAACCATTACTTCATCACATTATTTCAAATTCATGCAACTTACAAAGCCCCTCCTAACTATAAGCACTTATAATTCTGTAAAAGTAGAAGCATGACTTTCCTATATGAAGTTAATTAAGAAAGAAGCAAATTTAACCTACAGGACAACTGAAATAAACTTGAAAGAAATATTACTGAGCTCCACTGATAATATTCAAATATTTATTATTAATAGATTCAGCCTGAATTCTAAAAAGAGCATTCTGGATTATGTCTAGAATAAACTAAATAAAATAAAATGAACAAAATACTTCTTTAATCTAAATAAATTGCTGCATTTGAAAAATTATGAACTCTGGCTTGTGTAGATTGGTATTCTGCCCTGCCTGTAGATTAATTTACAAATAAGGGTTAAATTTCACATCATGTTTAATAACATTCCAAAATCCACAATCATTTAGAAGACTGTCACAAATTTTAGTCTTCAGCTGGTCCCAGAATGAGATCTTGATGTGAACCAGCCATTTTATACATGAAGGTTATATACCTTCAGCACTAAAGTTTAAAATTTGTCAATTTATTTTTTAAAAGCTGGACAGCAGGACCCTACCAACTCTGCACCACTAGAGTGAACTAGACAGGCACCCCACTTTTCATTACCATTTGACCACTTACTACTCATTAATACTTCTCAGAGTGGGTCAACAGAAGAAATGACACAGAAAAAGAAATCAATTCTGCTAATTATCAATTTTTATTTTTAAGGCCGTTTGCAGGGATTTAAATCAGATTTCTGGATTACTTGAATATTGAAATTATTCATGTCCTCCCAGTCTATTATCAAATGTAAAATAAAAACTGTGTTATCAAGATTTGGACCCAGTATGTCAGATATTAAGAGAAAAAAAAATCATCTGATTTTAAGGAAAAACAATGGAGATTCTCTTGGGACCCTCAGAGCTGGACTTCTAAGACATACATTATCTTAACAGTAGACAAGGAGAGACAGACTTCTAAACATTTAGTCAAGTACACCTAAAAGTCACAGGGTATATACTGGCCTAAGAAAAAAGTAGAAGAAACCCACAAGGTAAAATTCAGAGTACCTGAATGGATGTGTACCAAGTAGCAATTAATCTTACTAGAAAGACGGTCACTAATACAACTAAAAAGAAAGGGCCATAGAGCAAACTGTGACCAGCTTATGTCAATAAGATACACAAAAGTACTTTAAAAAATCTGCGTTTTACTGGAAATGACTAGCTGGCATCTTGTTTTTGGTAGTGCAATAGCACCATTACAGCAAGGGTAAGCAGGTCAGTCCCTTGCAAAACTTACCTTGATTGGCCCAATGGAAACAGAAGGCCCCAGAAAAGAGAGAAGCATCTGGCAGTAGCAAATTGTTTTATTTTATCTTTCTGTGGAAAGAAACTAATTTTAAATAAGAACCAGAGCATTTAAAGAATAAATATTTTTTAAAGCTCATTATCTAGTTAGAGCAGCTCTACTATGAAAATAAGAAGAGCTCCTCCCAGTTTAGAGATGGAAAGAAACAGAAGAAGAATCAGAGTTGTTTCTCCATCACCTAGGGAGTTTTAAAACTTGTGTTATTCTAGAGTAACAAAGCAAATGGTTCTTTTATTATTTAAAGAACTCCTACAGGCAGAACCTTTTGGGACCGGTGTCACTGAATAAAGATTTTTTATACAAAATAAAGGGCTATACTCCAAACGAAAAAAGGAAAGCACTTAACATTAAGCCCTTCTTACTCTTAAGGTTACATAAAAAGAGAAATACAGAGCGAGCTCCTTTCTCCACTACAGTGTCACTAATAAAAAACCATCAAGGCTTAAATGTTTATTGAAGTAATGAACATTAATTGACAGAAAGTTCATACCTAATTGGCTTTCCAAATATTTTGTTAGCCTAAATTTTTGATGATTTACTAAGATTCTCAAATGGAAAGAACCTAGCCACCAAACCAATTTTAATAAAAGCATTGTATTACTAAATAAGAATAAAAGCATTTAAAAAATAAATAGTTTTAAAGCTCATTATCTAGTTAGAGCAGCTCTACTAAGAAATATTGTAGAACCTAACAACTAAACCTGTTCTCTTTCTTGGATGCTTCTCTAGGAACTCAGTTCTATTGAATTCACCGAGTCAGCATGAAAATCTTTTAATCCAAATCACTCCCACAAAATGTCCTTGTAAAATTTATGCTGGTGATGAAAGGGACAGCACAAAAGCAGGAGTGCAGAAGCAATAAGCATTAAAAGAAAACAACATAGTATAAGTGGAAAATGAATTACCTATTTGTCACTGTCCTATTAAGAATTAAATTAGAGTACAACCTACCAACCTCCATCCCCACCACACATAGACACACACACACACAAGAGCAAGCTATTACACAAATAAAATTCATTCTACCCCAAAGACCCAAACAATTGCAATCTTCAGATTCTATGTATTTACATGGTCCACGAACATAAACTATGTTGTTCTACCAGGCATTACTCTTAGAACATTAACTTCAATTGACCTACTTGTGGGAAAAAGGTCATTCAACTACAAAGCCTTCAGTGTTACTTTTAAATTTATATTAAAAAATCCTTTTAGTTTTGTTGCTGTGAAAATAGTTCTTTTATGCAGAAGACTTCATTAAATTCAAAATGGTTAGTGTCATGATTCAACATTTCACATATTTGAAAACATTCTTTTATCATAATCCTTAAACAGCTACAAGTATTGACGCAAATTTTGCAATCTCGACACAATAATACAACAGACAAAAGTAAATAAACACAAAAAAAACAAAATAAAACAAAAACATTCTTACTTGACCCATTGGCGGGCCTCCCATTGGGGGCATCATTTGTGGCATCATTCCATGAGGTACAGGAGGCATATTTGCTCTCTGACCCATTGGGTGCATTCCCATTGGGGCATAATGCATGCCAGGATGCCCCATCTGAAAAACAAGGACAATTTAAAAGTTAGCAAGTAACAATAAATCCTTCTCAAAAGTCTGATTTCAACAAACCAGTTAAGTGTAGTGATATTTTAGGGTAATGCAATTTAACTATTAAGTTAGTTTATACTTTAGTAAATGCACTACACCGATATTTAAAATGAGCTTTCAACTAACCTAATTTCAGAACAAAATATAAAAATTAAAATCATTACTGGACAGCTAGATTATAGTTTTATTTTTCTTTTAAAGTACACTCATTTTAATTAGTTACTGACTTGCTAAACTCAGAAGTGCATGTGAAAGCCAATTTAAAAACTGTTAAGGAAAACCACCACTCTGTCCTATCTCATACAGATAGAAGACAACGAATTTATTTTATAAATCTACTTATTCTTAAGCTTATTCCTAAACTAATTTTAAGCTTTAAAACGCTGCAATCTACCAAATTAACTCATATCAAGGCTTGTCTTACTCAACACAAATAGCAGGGTATTCAGGGACATCTCTCTCCTAATAACACATATTTCTTCCAAATATAACCTTTACACGGGTGGAATTATTTCTGCCCTCACTTTTTTATTTCAAGACTGAAGTCTGTCATTCATACACTAAATGAAAACAACTAATTCATCCACTTTAATGCGCTTTCACAAGACAAGTACTTCCTTTACCTGTGTGCCCATTGTTCCAGGTCTTAAAACCAAGTAATTACTATCTGACAATTCTTCCAGCTGTCCACCCTACAGACATCACTACCTCTAGTGCAAACAAATCTTGGCAGGCTCTTTCAAAACCTACAGACTCACGTCTCCGCCTCCCGCTCCTTCCTAAATCGGGCCTACCTTTCCAAGACGCTCAGCACGCTCCGGGCCCAGCACCTCCACGGCGCATCTGTCTAAGCCAGGCCCACTGGGAACTTCCAGGGTCCCATCTTCTCCCCTCCGAGCCATCCCCACCCTCCAACTCTCTCCTGCGGAACACATCCCACCATCTCGAGCTCTTCCTTCGTCCACTCTCATCTTCTCCTTTTGGAGAAAGCTTCCTGTCTGATTCCGTTTTTCATTGTGCCACTCCGATCCCTTACCGAGGGCCGTCTCCTCAGGAAGCCGTCAGCAGAGACCCAAGAGCTGGAGCAGAGGCTTGAGCCGGACAATCTCCGCTCCCCGTCCCCAGGACCCTGCGAGGGAGGATGGCTCTCCATTTCACTCACCATGAGGCCTCCTCGCTCGGCTCCCGTCCCTGGCCTCATCGTCTGGCTCAGACTGCTCCGCCGGCGGCCACTGCCGCTGCATATACCAACAAGAAGCGATCTGAGTGGCTGGCGCCCGCTGGGGCTAAGGGTTAAAGGCTGCCCGGCACTACGGGGCGGGATCAGCGGGGCCAATAAGCTGACAGGCTTCCCCGCTGTCCAATCAGAGTGCGCTGCCGGCACGCAGCTCTGCGGCGATTCGCCCCCGGCCTCAGCCTCACTTGGTGTCGCCTGCATGGAGGGGGGATAGGGGGACGGAGGAAGTTTCTGCGCCGAGTCCTCTGCCGGAAAAACTCCACCAACTTCCCCCCGGGAAGGGAAGACAACTGTGTCCCAGCTTTTTGAGCTTAGACCGCCTCACCCCGTAGGGGGTGGGGCAGTTGGGACCTGCCACCTTCACCCGCCCGCCCGAATTACGTACGCCCCACAAACCTGAGGCCGCCAAGGGTAGGGTGGGGAAGGTGGAGGTGAGGTAAGAAGCTTCTAGCGTTAGCGGTGGCCCGGACCCCACGCGCGCGCGCAGTGTTCGAGGTGAAGGGAAGGGGGCGGGGAAGGCTAAGGACGGGTCCAGAGCGAGGACTCGAGCTCCACACGCACCAGCTGTACAGCGCGCGCCTGGGCGGAGGGATGGGGGGAGGAGGCGTGTCGAGTAGCGTGGAGGGAAGTTGTGGTAAGGGAGGGGAGAACAATGCAAAAGAGAAAGAGGGATGGGAAGTTAAGGCAAGGCGAGAGCACCGGCGGGTGAGCTACCGTTAGTGAGGGAAGCCGTGGAGAAGTGCGAGAGTAGAGGGCAAGAAAAGAAAAAGCAGATAGGTTTGGGAATGTTAATCAGAAGTTCAAGGGCGGGCGCTAGGACCGGGCATCAGGAAGATGCAGCTTTGGGGCTGCTGGGCCCCGCGCCTGCCTGGAGGTGACGCGGCAGTGGCGGAGGTCTCTGGCCGACACGAAGCACCGCAGGGAGAGGGGTCTCGGCAACTTTCGGCTTAGACTCGCCTCTGTCCGCGCGCTCCCCTGCTTGCTTTCCCTTCTAGTGAGTGGGGGTCGTGCTCTGGTCTAGGGGTGCCTAAGTTCTCCTCGGGCCCCATGGTACCTTGTCCGCTCTGCCGCTTTCCCCTGTGCACCCCTGCGCGCTGGGGCCGGATGGTGCAGGCCGTGGGGGGAGCCAGCCGTTAATAGGCTGCTGAGAACTCGAGGCGGGGCGCGTGAGAGACGCCCGAGCTCCGCGCCTCTCTGTGTCTTTCCCGCCATGTCGTTCGTGGAGAGCGCGCCGCGTTCCTCTTTGCTGCACCGTCGCCGCCTGGGCACCCCTGTCCCCTACTCTCGGTCCGCGTTATCTTCCTTTACTCAAGGAGGTAGTTGGGGTGAAGGTGAAGTCGACGAAGAGGAGGGATGTGACCCACTAGCCCGCGACCTACGGGCAGAGTTTTCTGCTGGGGCGTTGTCTGAGCCTAGAAAGGGCTCGCTACTCCCGCCAGAGGGGGACGGGTCTCCAGTCCTGCCGGATAAACGCAATGGCATCTTCTCCGCGGATGCGCGCGGCCGAGCCCAGGCTCGGCGGTGGCCGGTGCAAGTCCTCTCAATTCTCTGTTCGCTGCTGTTCGCCGTCCTGCTCGCCTTCCTCCTCGCCATCGCCTATCTGATCGTAAAAGGTACAGAAGGCCGGTCCGTGAAAATCTGTGCACAATAAAGTTGAGCCTGAAGGTGTCTCTTGCTTTTATCACCCTTCTCCCCATGAAAGGCCACTTTCTGCAGGAGTCCTCGACTACAACCCTCCTCTCTCCTCCCTTTGTCTTTTCTTAAAAGTGCATGGTCCATTACGAGGAGATGCATTTTAAGAAAGATCTTGAGTTGCACAGTATCTATAGTCACTGAACTATAGTCAGTGAACTATAGTCACTTGAGGTGAAAATCGCAGAACTAAAACACAGATCGACATTTAAAAGACGGTGAAAAATTAAAGTAGGTTACATGTGTTCAAATACTTTAACTTAACAAATGGTTAAAGATTTGGTATCCGCCGATTCCTCCGTATACTCAATTCCTGAAGGAGAGGGATTTTAAACCCACAACCCAAGTTAATACTTTTTTATAGGTAAAATAGCCCCTCCCGGTTTTGTATTAGGTTTGCAGCTGAATGTAACGAAAAAGCTCTGCAGAAATTACTCTTTCTCTGATCAATAGTTTTATTTTCTCTGATTAATAATTTTTGTGTCTGGAGTTGACATATCGGCCAGGTAGGACTAGAAAGAGATGTGCCTTGAAAGGTTTTTCCAATGTTAATACGGATATATTACTGTCTACGATGGAAAGAATTAACGTAGTTTTAATTCTCAGTTCTCATGTCACTTTGGCAGTTAACGGAAAAAGAACAATTAAAACAAAATACCTTTGTTGTATGAAAAACACCCAACACATTGTTGCTGAAGTATTAAACGTTGTTGCTCAAGTATTGTAGTTCACAGAATAGAATTTAATCTGTTTAGTTGGGTTTTTTTTTTCATTGCTTTCAACTCACTAGTGGACTGCAGGAGACATCTAAAAGCTTACCATGTTTGATTTTTCAAGGCGAGAAATTGGCGGGTTTTACCTATTCATACAATGGTATTGATTGTAAATAATGTTAAATTAGGTGGGTGTCAATATTTCATTCTCTTGCTCCCCTCCCCCTCTTATTTCAGTGCAACTCAAGAGTTTTATATCGTAGGTAATTTATTTCTTTTTTTGCTCTGAGAGATTATCTTTTTATCATGAAGTCACAAAATGTGGAAGGATTGAACTGTGCTAATTTTGGAGAATGGAGAAAAATTGAATTCAAAATCTAGTGTGCTTTGTAAATGAATTGTAATAAATGCCTTCACAACAATCTAGTGGGATAAACATTCCCATTTTTCATAAGTGGCAGTTGATTTACAGCCCTCTTACTTAGAGAAGGTCACATCACTATTAACTAGAATCAATTTGAACCTAGTTGTTTCTGACTCTACAGCACTTTCCACAACTCCACAATATCTTTCCAGCTTTGGAGCTACTGTTCATATTATCTTTTTTGTATTTTCAGAGTTACATGCTGAGAATTTGAAGAAGAAAGATGATGTAAACACTGGGCTGTTAGGTATGTACTTGTCACTTGATTTGATTTTTAGCTCACTTCTGTTTTTCCAGACCGTGTTTAAACTACAAAGTTTTGGATAAAATACTTAATGTATTCCTGTGTGCACTTGTTTCAGTTCCTAACCTTTTTATTTGCATATGTGCTTGGTAAATTTTATTAGACTTTCTTTTTATATAGGTAAACAGTGTATATGTGAGTGTACATATGTATAGCACACACACACACTAGGAATGTATTTTGATCACAACTGTATGTGATAAAGACCCATCAAATACTGAACGTTTTCTAGTTACGTACTAGAAGAGTCTCATCCCCCTTGCCAAGAATTACAAACGAGCAAAAATAACTTCCTTATAAACTTAGCAAGATAATATCTTAAGCAGCCCTCAGGAGAAATTTAAGTTCAAATTTCCTTATAAATAACTTGTTTTAAAACTGTGAAAGGTGTTGGTGTAGTTGTACAGTTTAATGTTAACTATGAAAGTGTCAGACCTGAGTTTCTAAAGAATGCCTGTTGAATCTATAACACTATAGTTTACTATAGTGAAAAATTCAAGGTTTATTTATTTTATATTTATTTCTCCATACCCAAATAACTTTAAAGAGTTCAGAACTTTAACTTTCTGGCATATTCTATTTGTTAAAATGTTTTTGAGATCCTAGCCTGCCTGTCACCCCCCTCCCCCAATCTTAGCAAACTTACCTCTTCAAGGCCAGTGCCCTTATGAAGACACAAAGTATAGTCTACCTGATTTTGCAGAAGCAGAAACCTTTATCTTCAGATTACAAATTTATTTGCTACATGTCCCATGAAAATTTGTTTGTGCTCTTCTCATCTTCTTGCATGAGAAAACATTATTTGGTTACTCATTTTATCAGTTTTTATTGTTATATTGCTCCCCCCCCCAAACAGCCAAGGTTATAAAGGTTTTCAGAGCATTTATTGATGTGTTAGCTTTTGATGTCATTCTGAACTAGACATGAACTCTTAACTTGCTATTTAAAAGTTGGCAAGGTTTCACATAGAATGGATGGCACTTCACCTGAAGTCTTTTTTAAAGGTTTGTTCAGTGTCAAAAAAAATACAATAGGGCCTTATCATTGCTCTGTTTTGTTTTCTACTTTTAGTTAAATAGCCTGCCATTTCTTCTATGTATGCTTGGTAGATACTTGACAGCAAATAGGAAAATCAGTGTATGACTCTTTGCTAATGACATGAAAAAAATCATTGGATTGATCACTCAAATTGTTTACAATATGAAAATGAAAATGTTTCACAAATAATGGAACAAAGAAGATTGTTATCCTCCTAACCAAAATGATAAGTCATGAAAGATTTTTAAAAGTTCCTTAAAGCACTATATTTTGATAATGCAAACAAAAAGAAAAAAAAACAAAATTAATGACAAGCTGTAACCAATTAGAGATGTAATTGAAATCTGAAATCAGTATTTATTTACAAGGTGGTTATGTTCCAGATTTGTGCATGAAGTTAGTAAGCAGTTATTTGCACTTAGGACGTAACTCATCTCTAGTGTGTATATCTTTAAAACCGGGGAAATTAAACAAAAAAATTTAGATATATCTATCTTATTAAAACTTCTAACAAAGTTTTTTTTTAACTGTCCTTTCATTCTTATGTAAATTGTTCAGCAAATGACTTAAAAATAAGAGAAATGGTATGTTGGATTCAGATAATAATGATGACTATTTTCCCTAGTATTACAGGCTTCAGAAGAGAATGCAGGTTTAAAAAGATTTACTATGCGTTAATTATATAACAATGAGTGATGGGTACGTGGGATTTCATTCTACTCTTCCCTGTACTTTTATGTATATTTGAAATTGTTCATAATAAAAAAGTCTTTTTTAAAGATATCCATGTGAGGACTTCCGCCAAGATGGAGGCATAGGTGGAAACACTGTGCCTTCTCCCACAACCAAGTTTGAATACAACAAAGGTTTGGAGAACAAAGACGCAGCCACCGAACAGAAAATTGAATTATACAGAAGTCCGACAACAACGAACCATTCAACCGGACCGGTAAGGGGGACGGAGCCAGCAGTGGAACAGGGTCGGGCAGGAAGGATCCCCCGACCCAGGCATGCAGGCAGCTGGGGTAGCAGCTCGGACCCAGTGAGGGTGCGGGGCAGACTGACCTCTGTCGCACATTTGCACACAGTGAGACGGACCGCACGGGCCCCAGTGGGCGAACCCAATGGCGGAGGGCTCACTGCGGTCGCACATTCGAGTGCAGTGAGACGAAATGCATGGGCCCCGGTGACGGTGGCAGCTGCAGCAGCAGCAGCGGAGACGGCAGACGGGACCACCATTGCTCCTCTCTAACCCCGCCCCCACATACAGTGTCACAACCCAGCAACTGATTTGCCCTGTTCTAGTGAACACCTAGGGCTCCAATCCTGATACATAACAGGCATGAACAGGCTAAAAGATGGCTCAAGAAGAACTCAAAGCCCCAGAGCCAATAACTCTAAGCGACCAAGAAATAGCCACCCTCTCAGATGCACAGTTCAAAACACTGGTCATCAGGATGTTCACAGAACTGGTTGATTATAGTCACAAATTAGAGGAACATATGAAGGCTAAACTAATTGTAATGAAGGGAAATGCACAGGAAACCAATAGTGATGGAAAGGAAACTGGGACTCAAATCAATGGAATGGACCAGAAGGAAGAACGAAACATCGAACCAGAAAAGAATGAAGAAATGAGAATTCAAAAAAATGAGAGGCTTAGGAACCTCCAGGACATCTTTAAATGCTCCAACATCTGAATTATAAGGGTACTAGAAGGGGAAGAGGAAGAGCAACAAGTGGACAACTTCTTTGAACAAATAATAAAGGAGAACTTTCCCAGTCTGGCAAAGGAAATAGACTTCCAGGAAATCCAGGAAGCTCAGAGAGTCCGAAAGAAGTTGGACCCAAGAAGGAACACACCAAGGCACATCATCATTACATTAGCCAAGACTAAAATGAAGGAGAGAATCCTAGAAGCAGCAAGAGATAAGGGGACAGTCACCTACAAAGGAGTGCCCATCAGACTGTCAGCTGATTTCTCAAAAGAGACCTTACAGGCAAGAAGGGGCTGGAAAGAAGTATTCCAAGTCATGAAAACCAAAGACCTACAGCCAAGATTGCTTTATCCAGCAAAACTCTCATTTAGAATGGAAGGACAGATAAAGTGCTTTTCAGATAAGGTCAAGTTCAAGGAGTTCATCATCACCAAGCCCTTATTATATGAAATGCTAAAGGGACTTATATAAGAAAAAGAAGATGAAAAATATGAACAGTGAAAGGACAGCAAACTCACAGTTATTAACAACCACTCCTAAAACAAAAGCATACCAAGAGGCCAGCTAGATCAGGAGTGGAACCATAGAAATGAACGCATGGAGGGTTAGCAACAGGGGAGTAGGAGGAGGAGAAGGGGGGAGAAGGTACAGAAAATAGCATAGACAGTAGATAGAAAATAGATAGGGGAGAGGGCAAGAATGGTAGGGGAAATGTAGAATCTAAAGAACTTGAGACGTGGTTATAAACTAAGGTGGGGGAGGATGGTGGGGGAGGGGGTGTGCAGGGTGGAGAGGAATGAAGGGGGGGAATAGAACAATTGTAATGGTATAATCAATAATATATATATATTTAAAAAAATAAAGATTTCCATGTGAATCTGATTCTTTAGCATGGTTAGAAGCTGCAGGTGTTACTTTTCAAGTTTTAGTCACTTTATCAAAATCTCCCCTTAAACTTTTCTTACCTTTTCAGCAGGAAGAGGAGTGGAATTGCTACATACTGAATTACAGGTAGACAGGTAGTTGGGTGGGGACTTTTACTACTGTCGCTGCCGTGGACCCACTGCGTATTCAGCTGGCTCTGGTACAGGAGGAAGACTAGACCTCTTTCCTCTGCTCCTGCCCTTGGAAATAAGTTTGCAGAAAGGCTGTACAGCTTTCTGCATTGACATGGAGAGAAACACATTGCTCAAGGGCTTTGAGGACTTGAGCTGTCAAGAGAATGTGGTTTAATTGAGAGAAAACACTAAATTACCTGTCATCCTCCTAGGTTAGAAAACTACAGCATCTGATAAGTTGGAAAAATTTGCTTACATAAATATTTAGAAATTGTTGATCAGTTTTATGCATGAGTACATCTACACTTTTTTTTTTTATCTTTAGAGGGAAGGGAAGGAGAGGGGGAGAGAAATACCAGTGTATGGTTGCCTCATGTGTGTCCCCTTCTGGGAACTGGCCTGCAACCCAGGCATGTGCCCTGACTGAGAATCGAACCGCGATACTCTGGTTCGCAGGGCCACACTCAGTCCACTGAGCTGCACCAGCCAGGGCCCATCTAAACTTTTATTAGTAGCCAGCTGGTTATAGTTTTTACACTTAAAAAAAAAGGATTTTATTTATTTATTTTTAGAGAGAGGGGACTGGAAGGAGAAAGAGGGAGAGAAACATCAATGTGTGGTTGCCTATCACACGGCCCCTACTGGGAACCTGGCCTGCAACCTAGGCCTGTGCCCTGACTGGGAATTTAACCAATAACCTTTGGTTCAAAGTCTGTGCTCAATCTACTGAGCTGCACCAGCCAGGGCTACATTATTTTAAATTATCTAAATGTTAAGTTAATTTTCACTTGTGATTTTATGAATTAATTATATGAGTAATATAGTTTCACTAGGAAAAAAAATCCAACAGGGGACATTTGAGATCTTGATTTTCACCAATTGTCATCAATTTGGCTAAAATAAACTCATAAAATTTCTTAAAAATCCAACAAGTAAAGGTTCCCACTAATCTATCACCTTGTGTATATTTTCAGATCATTGTCTTGTTTATTTATTATATAGATATAATTTAAAATATGTGGTTTTGTCACTTGTAGGAAAATATAATTGGAATCATGCATGTCCTGCAGCTTTATTAATGCAGAGATCTACCTTTTTCATTAATGCATTGTATTTCATAGTATAACAGTTTATTTAAACATTTGAAGTGTCAGCTCTAAATTGGGACTTGGAAATTATCAGTATGCTCTTCCTTCTAGCCCCATTGTTTACTTCAGGCAGGAATAAGTTTTATGAAGAATGTGTAATTTTATTTGCATAAAAATATTTTAATAAGAAACCTTTCCCAGTATGAGGACGTGGAATGTTTTTTTCCTGGTTGTTTTTTCTTACATATGATATGTGTAAACTACTGCCTTCCTCATTTCTGACTTCATAAAACTTCTGAAAATAAATTCATTTCTTTATCTTGAAATTGCTAAATAAACTGAAAATATTTAGAATATGTAATGATTATTCTCTGGTGGAAGATTTTATAGAAGTACTAAAAGCTGCCAACATGTTTTTAGAGAAGTAACTATCCTTTGAAACCAAAATAACCTATTTTGAAAAATGAAATATACCAAAGCAAACTATACCATTAGATAAGTGAATATAAAACTCTAACAAAGGGGTTAGAATAGGAATTTTGCATGTACCTTCATCTTTGCTTTAGGCAAAAACATTGAGTCCAAGAGATTTCGGTGGATGGAAAAGATCAATTTCTATTATTTCCTAAACTGATGCAAAGTTGAACTGTAGAGAAGAAAGAAAGATGTATATATTTATTTAAAGATCTGTATTCTCTGACACAACAGCCATTTCTCTAGAAATTTGTTACAGGTATTTTTGTACAATTATATAGTTAAGTACAAGAGTGTTCCATGCTGTATTGCTTTTAGTAGTGAAACGCTGGAATAATAAAAATATGCAGTGGAAATGTGGCTGTGTGTACTGATATGAAAGTTCTCCAACACTGTTGAGTAAACCAAAATATAGGACATTTTTTTGGTGAGAATCCCATCTGTGGAAAATAAACCGAAAGGTACATGCATAACATTTTTTTCTTTAGCTAGCTCCATGTATCTACCTACATTACCTAGATAGGTCTAATTTTTAGGAAAAAGGCACAACAAACTCTTAGCTGATAGTTTAAGGAGAGGAATTGGGGGAGTAACACTTTCACTTAATGTTTAGATGCTTTTTATCTTTTAGAGTTAGGTCAGTTCTTAGTAAAAATACATTCACAAAAATCTTGGTAAAAATACATTCACAAAATATTTGTCAAATTTTTAGCTTCAGGGTTCTGGAGATAGGGACTTGGTGCAAATTTAATTGTCAGAGTCGCCAACTTAAGTGGTTTTCCTGCTTGTTCATAAAGAAATTGAGTAATTTTTAGAACCTTAAGTACTTCTAGACTGTGATATTACTATGGACTGTTTTAGCCCTGTCATTGTTACCTGACTTTTATCAGTGGTATAGTTGTTGATTAGTTCTAAGTTAATACAGAATTATAATGCCCTAGATGGGGCAAGCACTTAGATCATGGGATGGTAGCCATGGCGTTCTATTTAAGCACCTGAATGAAAAAGCTTGATGGGCTTCTTTGAGAGCCTCACGTTTTGTTGTATTTTAAAGTTATTTTTGTCCCTTTCTTACTTTTTTTGGATACTTGGAAATCTAGTTTCAATTGTTTCACAGCAGTCCCTAAACAAATACTTGATTTTCCTTAATTATCATCTTTGTTCTACAACAGACTGTATATTATAAGATGTTAAAGTAAACTTGTCAATTATTTTCTCCCCTTTTTAGAGGTGAGTGTTTATCTTAATAATAACAGAGCAGCTGTTTGGCAATATAGTCACCCTTAAGTTGTCGTTGTGTATACCAAGTAATCTTACAATTTCTATTTTGATCTGTCTTGCTGGGTTAGCAGGAAGATTGTACTTCAAGTCTTTACTGTAAAAGTTTTGTTTGACCGGCCCTAGTGTGGGTTATGGTTCTAAAGGCTGACACTATACCAGGGTACTAGGATGGGGGTGCAATCTAGTGTTCAAAACATTTGCCCAAATGAATTACTGCTGAAATATCTTGCATGCCGGTCAGGATGGCCTTTCAGATGTAGCATCGTCCACCCACGTATTATCTGCTGTTTCTGTGACCCACTCAGGGCAGAGGCATCTGCAAGTTTGGTTTGGGCCCATCTGCCAAGGTTCTGAACATACTGTAATCCCTCTCTGATGTTCTGTGGCCTTTTCTTGATGGCTGCCAGGAAGCCCTAGCAGGACTACCCCCTCCCTATATATACACACAAGTACAAAGGCACCAAACATGATCCACTTTCTTCAAATGGGAAATCTTTATTGCCTTCAGATAAAGCCTTTGCTCTCTCCCTGTTATACACAAACATTTTGTCTATTCCCCAATCAACTTATTCTTCAAGACATTTTGTGTTTACCCTCCTGTTCTCTTAGTTCCTTTAATTATTTGCAACATGAAAACCACAGACTTTGAGGCTAGTTCTCTTTTTTTTGCTACTTCCTTCTGGGGTGGTGAACACCAAGTCCCCTAATTCTTTATAAGGGAGTAAGGGAAAAAAAAAACTGTAAGGAGAAAAAAATTTAATCTTTCAAAAATACTTTGAAAGATTTGCTAAATGCAAATCCACAGTTTTGCTAAATGCTTTTTTGCCCTGAGTTTGTCTTTTAGCAGTTTTACCAGTCTGCTAATGGTCTTCAAATGGTTTATGTACACAAGCAGTCCAGTGTACATATTTCTTACCTGCTTCTTGCTAAGATAAAGGCATCTTTGGTTGTGCAATTTTGTGAAGCCAGGAAATTAAGGTCGTTCTCTATTGTACTCTTCTGACCCCTCCTTCCTCCTTGTGTGACCAGGGCCTATAATACACTCATTGGTAGTGGTGGCTTAGTAAACTCTTTCAAGAAGGCAGTTTGTATCTAAAAACTTTCAAATTAATTCTTTTCCTCTATGTTCACTGTATTCCCCCCATTTTTTCTAATCCTCGATCCTTTTCCCTTTCAATTCCCCTAGCATAGTGACCACGGTTTTGACTTGATTTGAGAAAATTCAGGCCAGTCTGACTGGATCCCAACCCATTTGGGATCTCAAAATTTGGGATCCCAACTCATTTATAAATTGGGAGTTAACTTTTGTTCATATATTGAGCAAGGTTAAAGAATCAGATTGTTTATATGTTCATAGGAAAGCCGTAAAGATTAGGCACTCTAAAATTTATTCAGATGTTAATAGTACATGGTATATGGAAAGAAATAAGTGCCGAGTAATAAAAGACGGCAAGCTGTGATTCACAAAGTTCAATGAAAAATATTTAGGCTTTTTAACAATGAAGTACTTTAACCATTTTTTAATAGTTGAATATTATAAAACTGAAGATGTTATATTAAGTTGAATTTGTACTCTTTTCCAAATATTAAATTATAATTATAATTAAAACATTCAGTGATATAGTTTCTGGTTGTACTTCAGTAGTTTACATCTCTACATGGTTAAGCTTGTACTAAGCCTAAATTTCATGTATTGTTTACATATAATTCAGAAGATGAAGAATGTGTATATGGTGTTCTGAATGTGAGGATATTGGTTTAATTTAAATTGTTTTAGCATTAATAATTGAAGTTTTTTTTCCCTCTTTCTTCCCATTAAGGCTTCTGGACTCTACTTATAATATCCCTGACTGCTGGATTCTCCTGCTGCAGCTTCTCCTGGACAGTGACTTACTTTGATTCTTTTGAACCAGGCATGTTTCCTCCTACTCCTCTTTCACCTGCCAGGTTTAAGTAAGTATACCTGATTTTTCTTGTCCTTTTTTTAACCCATTCCAACTCTGAAAATACTAAAGCAAATGAAAGCAAGAGGCTGCTTATTTGGGAGAGAATATGTTCAGGTCCCAGTCTTTAATCTGTAAAATACAGTGACACAAGAATTTTAGCTTGGTTCAGCCTTTAGATAGATGGAGGAGAGTATTTTAAAATCCATACATAAATAATGCCATGGTTTTGAAAAATGAAATTAATGATCTAAGAAGAAACTTAGATGGCTCTTTGTCCTTTTGAAATAAAATTTCATTGAAAACAGTTTATAACAACTAAATAAATAGCAATATGAAAGTTTTACTAGATGAATGTATAAATGGTCATTCTTATAACAACTTAATGATTGGATTGGACTTTTCCTCATATTTAAACTTTGTGTAACAATTAACAACCATTTACATCTAGACCAGGTTTGATAAATTTTGTTGCAGTCCTTATTTTCTGTTTCAAAGAGTTTCAGAAAATTCAGTAGGCAGGATTCTAACCCAGTTTATTTATGCCAGGAAAGCTGAGGTTTTAAGGATAAATTTCCCGATGAGTGCATTTTATGCCTATACCTTATTGTACACACTGTGGTGTTGGAGTAGGAAGAGGATGAAGGACAGAGAGTAGAAAGTAATTTCTGCTAAAGATAATAATTATCAGGTGTTATAACTGTTACTGTTGTTATGCCAGCTCTAGCCTACCTGACAGCTTGTAGAGCTCAAATAAGAACATCTATTTGAAGTTCTCTGGGGTTTAATACTAATGATAGTTTTTGATAATCATTGTTATTTCTGGGCTTCATTAGTAAAATGAAGTATTTTCTCATAGTAATTTCACATTTTATGTATTAAAAATATGTCTACAAATTTTGGCTTCACTTTAAGGTAGGCTGTCCAACTAAATGTGTGTGTGTGCATTTAAACATCTTAATAAATTCTTATCTGTATAGGAAACATAAGTCATGTACTTGCCAATAGATTTTGTGTATGTTTGAGGTGGATAATGATTAGCATATACTGTAAATGGATTAAGTTGTATGTAACTGTACAATGCCATCCCATAGTTTCCATGGGTATCATCCAGTTGGAAAGTTTATTTTGGTAAGTGATGCATTGCTCAAGTCAAATGTGTATTCTGTTGCTGCCCATTGACATTAATTACTTAACAAGTAGCATAAGTCTAATATAGATGATATAATGAGATTTCATAGTCATAAAAAAACGTAAATCTCATTTTTTTTTACTTATTTATATCTTACTTTCCCCCTGAATTTCAGCCCTGCATTTCTAGCTATTTGGCAGATCTTGCCATCTAATTTCAGAAAGCATCTTGTACTTAGAGTTATTAAAACTCCAAGTTTTATATGCCTCCATATTTTATATGCCTCAAAGATAGCAGTATCCACTCACTTATCAAGGCTTGAAACCCTTATTCACTCTACTTACCCCTTCACTAAGACCAGTCATTCCTGCCTTTTCAAATGTTTTTGAAATACTTTGTCTCTGTACCCCCAATTGTTTTTACTCTATTTAAGGCCTTGACCAGTATATTTGACTCTTTTATCTACCTATTCTTCTAATTCAACCTATTGCTACTTTTCTAAAAACACATCTTACTCAAAGCTCTGACTTCTTCAAAGTGTCAGTGCCTTTCCTATTGCCTTCAAAATAAAGTCCAAATCTCAAGTATAGCACAATTGCCCTTCTCTAACTGACCTTTTCTACTTTTCCAATTTCAGCTATTTCTCCAAGCACACCTTATGCTGTAGTCATGTATTGAATTACTTTGGCAGCCCCAATAAACTGCTTACTTTTAAGATTCTGTGGCTTGACTCTTGCTGCTCTCTCCCTTCCTGGAATGTCACTTTCCCTCTCAGCTTCTCTTCCATCATCACCATCACCACCAGAATTCATAAGCCTCATAGACTTTAGAAGCTTTAGAGTTAGAGAAAAACATTTCACTGTTCTCTTAAACACCTGGAATCCTAAGGGCATTTAACTAATTTCTTAAAAATTACCATTTCATATTTTATAAACTAGAACCAGTAGTGATAGACCTCTATTTTCAGTGTGTTTATTAGTCATTCAATTTCAGTGTCATAGTGTCGGTTCAGAAACTTAGATTACACGTTTCTTAACACAGCCCTGGCCCTGGCTGGTGTAGCTCAGTGGATTGAGCATGGGCCTGCGAACCAGATGATCGCGGTTCGATTCCCAGTCAGGGCACATGCCTGGGTTGCAGGCCAGTTCCCAGCAGGGGCAAGTTCCCAGCAGGGGATGCATGAGAAGCAACCATACATTGATGTTTCTCTTCCTCTCTCCTCCCCTTCCCCCTCTAAAGATAAATAAATAAAATGAAAAAAAACAAACAAACAAAAAACACAGCCCTAAAAATTCAGTTTTGAGATATGCATTATATATGCATATATATTGTAATCCCTTTCAGTATATAAGAAAGCTTAAATGGACTTTATATATAATAAATAAGCTATTAAATATCTCATGAGAGTCAACCTGTTTTTAAAGTTAGCATGGTAATTAAGCACAGTCTAAAAAAGGCATAATAAAAACATAGTGATAGTTGATCACATTAACAGAAACCACAGACAAAAATAAATACCCGAATATAATACAGTGATAATGATAATTGGTGAAATTGAGTTGTGGTGAAAACCCTGCCCTCTAGTGCTTGTGGGAAATAATACAATTCAGAAATGTTGGAGTAAGTATATTCTCTAAGTCACCAGTAGAGTGAGTGCTTGTACAGAGAAACAACTATCTTTTGAGCAAGTTGACGTCTTCAAGCTTTATATTCTAAGAAGTAGGATTGATATATTTTATTAATTTGCAGCATTATACTTCTATAGAAAATTTTTGTAATAGGTAATATATCCTTTTATTACCTAGAGTAAGCAATATTTAATATAAGTATTTTCCTTGATTGTAACAAACTAATACAAGTTCTTTGTTGAAAGTTCAAAAAACAAAAAGAAAATCATAGAAAAACTCAAAATCAGAGAAAGTGACTGATTGCCAATATTTTGATGTATATCTTTCCATTCTTTACATATTTTAAAAATTGAGATTAGGCCCATTGCCACAGCCATCAACAATGTATTCTAATGTAGACTGTTGATCCCACACAAGAATGTTTCATCCCGTGGGCTAAACTAGGCCTCCTGCAAAATGTAGAAATTAAAGTCCACAGGATACACGAGGTACCAGAAGACCTTCCTAATGTAGCCCTGATGGGCCACTTGGGTAGCCCTCAGATTCTCACACTGCCAACAAAGTATCGGCTCATCTTTCCTTCTCTGCTTCCTGGTCCTTTCCATCCATCTAGACCCTTCATCACAAGACTACCTTTTCAAGCATAATTACAGTCTTGCTGGCCACCTTTATCTATGTGTCTCTTTCTTCATTCATGCAAATGAAACCTTCCTTAGCAGTGCTATAATAAATTGGATCCTCTTACTAATGATACCTAAAGACTTTGGTCTGAAAAAATTAGGGCCCTGCTGTAATAGGGCAAAGTATAGAGGTCAGTAGCAACTCACTACTAGAATACTCTTGTAATTATTTTTTTAATAAAAGGCCCCTACATATGAGTAGCCCAGCTTTGGGGATAAAAGTCATAGCAAATCCTCAGTATGCCCACAATTGAGCATTTTAAATAATGCAAACATTTCATCAATGTGCTTTTTCCCCTGGTGTCTGCACCTTAAGACAGCGAGTATGACAGCAGATAACAGCTAAGGTCAGTGACCTGTTTTGATGAACCAATAATGTCAAAAGAAGAGCCACCCCTGCTCGTGAAGGATTTTAGGTTGTACACATAAAAAGTAGAGTCTGCCTGTCTTGATGTTTCCAATGAACCAATACCTCTGTACTAATTATTTTTTCTTTATTCCTTATGCAGCCCTACATCTTTCCCCATAGATTCATCTGTCCTTAATTCCCACTTGTTACATGTAACAGGTAGAACAGGACCAGAGTCAGAGGTGTGTTACCACAAGGGTATTGAGGGTCCAATTCAGCCCTCTGACTTCTTAGATAAGGAAACAGAACCCTGGAGAAATGGAAAGACTAGACCCAAATCACATAGTAGTTAATGGTGGGCCAGATTTTCCAAAGCATAGACAGTTCCTTTTCCCAACTCCAGGAGCCTTCTCTTTGCTTGTATTTCTGTATTAACAAGTAGTTTGCCCCTCCCCTGAGAACCAAGTGTGATGTTGCAGACCAATGAGAGTTGAACATCTGTTGTGTAAAAGGTATTTGAAAAATAGCTAAGACTCCATACCTGAAAAAAAAAAGCCTTTTTAATGGATTTTTCAATATCAATGAGTATTTCCTGAGCTTGTGCAAGGTACCAGGAATATTTCTCAGACTCAGTCCTAGGTAGACAAGGCAGACAGCGCTGCTTTGGTAGATCTTATGTTTTGGGGGTGGGGGATGTGAAATAACACAATGCAGAGAATTTCAGGAATACAGCTCTCTCCTGATACTGAAGAGAGGGACTTTCCCAGGATAACATGGCTTGTTAGTGACAACCAGCTAGAAATCAGGTCTTCAGCTGCTGTTCAAGTGCTTACTCTCTATACAATGTTCTATTTTCATATATTTTTCTGCTACACTCAACTGCTCCTGTTTGAAATCTACCCTGAGCAATGTTCTCAGCACAAATCAGTATGTAGGGAAACAACCAGAGTTTGAACTTTTGCCCTTTATTGGTAATTTTTTTACAATGAGAGAATATGTTTAAGCATTAAGACTTGGGCCTACTGATTAGTTGGCGTACTACTTAACAAACCATGTTAAAGAACCTAATTTGAGGGGCATCAGCAAGCCATGCAACCTCATGTCTCTGGAAGAAAACTGTCAACATCGATCCTCATGGTTTTTAATCCCAAAAATGATGACAGTGACACCTTCAACATAATTTTGTTTTGCAGACAGGAAATGTTTCTGTTGAGTCAGCTGACAAATTTTAATAAACACAGTGAAGCCGTATATACAATGGCTAGAAAAAAATGAAATTGGGATCACAATATATATACTGTTTTATAATTCATTTTTATTTAACATAAGGTTGGGGCATATTCCCATTCAGTATTTCTTTTGAGTTTTTAATATTTTGAATGCACTTTAAAGATCAGTCATATATATCAATGTGTTTTTTAAGGGAAATCTAATATAAATGGTAGTTAGATTCTAAGAAAAATTATTAAATTGGGATCTGATTAACTAATTAGAAACTAAAGAAAGAATAATTTACCACATCATAAAATAAAGATTAGGATTATTAAAAGTATTTCCTATTTCTAGCTTCATGAATATCAAGCATGAAGAGAAGAAAAAATCCTAAATGGTTTCTTTAAAAAGTAATATTTTGTTTTCCTTCACAGATTTAAACATATGGGCTTTTTTCTTTTTTAAACTAATTAGCAGAACTGGGAAAAAATTGAGAACACTGTTTACTTGGCTCCTCGAGAAGAAAAAAAAGAATCTTTATTGATACTTAGAAAATATTAGATGACACATGAAATGAAATTGCTAATGAAATCAGCAATTTGGGTCAATAATTCATTAGAGGATTTGAGATTAGAAATAAACTCCTGTTTTGTACTTTTAAAAATATTTCCTCTTCTATATTTGTTAGATACCATTTTAGTTCAGGCCACTGTAACAGTATCACAAACTGGGTGGCTTGTAAACAAACTTCCTGGAGACTGGAAGTCCAGGATGGGTGTGCCTACAAGGTCAGGTTCTGGTGGGGACCATCTTCAAGGCTGCAGATGGCTTCCTTCTTGTATCCTCACTGGCAAAGAGAATAAGCAAGCTGTCCTCTTTATAATTTTTAACGCAGGGGTGTTTAACTCATTTTCACGAGGGGTGGGGCACAGCAACCTCATGGTTGCCTTCAAAGGGCCAAATATACTTTTAGGACTGTATAAATGTAACTATTCCCTAACTAGGGGCAAGGAGCTTGGTGCTGCCCCCAGATTCAGCCCTTGGGCCTTGTGTTTGTCCCCTGTGTTGTAAGGGCATTAATCTCATTCATGAGGGTTCCACCCTTATGACCTCATCTAATCCTAAATACCTCCCAAAGACCTCCTACTATCATCACCCTGGGAAATAAGGTTTTGACATGGCAGTTGGTGTTAGGGTCAGGGGGTACAAACAATCCCTGACAGATACAGCTTAGAAACTTTACACTTACAGAAGCACAAGACCTTTAGGAAATACAAAATAGTTAAAGAACTTTGCAAAGGTGTGTTTTCAGACGGCACTAAATGGACTTCGAAGGCATATTTTTAAGAAAGATGGTAATCATGTTGACTGACTTTGCAAACTTTTCTGAGTTAAAAGGTATGCAGCAGTTTCACATATACAAATTGTTTTTTAGGAAGCAATCGTTTCCTTTGTGTATTTGAATCACTTATAATACTTTTTAGTTATTTTCTTAGTTTCTGGAAATCTGTTGCAGTGTTAAAGAAGAGGCAGAGGCAGTAGTAACTTTAGATGCCTTGCAATGTCTATATAGGTATTCTCAATTTCTTTCTTCTTTATAATTCATTATCCTGCTCTTCTGCGCTACTTAATCAGCATCTCCAGTTCACTTCTCACTAGTTTTTCCCTGTTGTCATTCATCAGGTTTTGTCAGTGGTTTGCACGCAGGCAAATGACAGTGTGCATGTAATCAGTATTTCACATTGTGATGATCTGCTTTAATGCATCTCGGTATGTGTCCTACCCATACAGAGATACTGTATTCATACAGAACCCAAAGCATGAAAGAATCTTGGAGTTTGTTTGTTTGTTTTTGATAAAATTTTATTTATTTATTTTTAGAGAAGGGAAGGGAGGGAGACAGGGAGAGAAACATCACTGTCTGGTTGCCTCTCCCAAATCCCCAACCAGGGACCTGGCCCACAACCCAGGCGTGTGCCCTAACTGGAAATCGAACTGGTGACCCTTTGGTTCACAGGCTGGCACTCAGTCTACTGAGCCACACCAGCTAGGGCAGAATCTTGGAGTTTTTTCCAGGCTGGGCTGGTGGCAGTACCAGAACTTTTATTTAAGCCCTCAGTGGGAAGAAAATTAGGTATGGATAGATACGCCTTTGAGGTTTCATTTTTCTTAGCATGTACTCACACACTGACTCACTTCCTCTGCGTTATGAAATGAATCAACAGGAGGAATTTTACTAACTGAAACAGCATTGTTTTATTGACAATCAAAGGCAACTACAGTGAATAACATCTCACTGTAGTTGCTCTCCCCTTGTCCCCCCCCCCGCCCCCCGCCCGTTGACCAGCCTTCACATTACCTAAGTACAAGCCCCATCTAGTGGTATAGTACTTTAGCTGCAGGATTTATAGTGATTCAGCATGCTAAAAATGAATACTGCTCAATTATAATGGGTCTCATCCCTGGTAGATATGTTAATTTTTAGTCTAGAAATAAAGTTAGTAGAAAAGTGAAAATACAAGTGGTGGGTCCAGCAAAAAACACAGTAGGAAGCTCATTAGTTTTTTAATTGAGTCAAAATAGTAACTTAACAGTGATACGAAAAATAGTGAAATAAGTCATTAAATTTGTCTATCTTATAGTACCTTTACAAAGAGTTAGAAATCAAAGGCCGACATTTTTGAAGAAGTTAAGAGTGTTACTTCATTGCAGTGAGTAGTTATAACAATGTCTTAATTGCTGGTATGAAAAAATTCTCATTATGTAGATCAAAGTTAAAATTTAGCAGCATATAATCCTATAGCTTTCAGTCCAAAAAGTTAACTTTGTAGAGATGGGACTATTACTTTGTGCTGGGAACAACCACAGAAATTCATTTCCAAGGAGGAAACAAATTAATGGTTATATCTAAATTTATTAAGTATGGGCATGAATTGTATTATGAAAATCAAGAGCTAGTGAAAACTTCACATTTTAACCTTTTGCTGATCAAAGGTTATACATAAAAGTAAGATTCTGGTATATTGAATATCTGTTGAATCTCTTAGTATTTTTTAAAGAATTTTTACTTTTTTTTACTGTCTCAATATTTTAAAGATTTTATTCATTTATTTTTAGATAGTGGAAGGGAAGGAGAAAGAGAGAGAAACATTAATGTTTAGTTGCCTCTCACACATCCCCCCACTGAGGACCTAGCCTTCAACCCAAACATGTGCCCTGACTGGGAATCGAACTGGCGACCCTTTGATTCACAATCCAACACTCAGTCTACTGAGCCACACCAGCCAGGGTTGAATCACTTATTAAAAAACTGATACTAAAGAATTTTTACCCCATTGAGAAATATTATAGAAATAGCGTATCTTGTAGATTTTGGAAAATGTCTCATTTCTTCAAAAATCTCTGTTGACTTTTATCCTAAGAGACTTATCACCTGAATCTTATAACTAAAGATGAGTCTTTTGAAGATGAGTTATTTTTAAAAGAGTCATTTCAGCGTTGAACACAATTTTGTGTTTATTTCAATGATTTTCAAAATGTGTTTGCTACAGGACTATTTGTTAAAAGAAAAAAAATAGACATTAAGTTTCCCTCAATAGTTTTTGAGACCTGAGCCCTCAAATCATCTCTCAAGTAGCCATTCTGAATTATCAGAAACCAAGCAAAAGTGTTATATTCATACTGTAACTTGACTCTTAGTTTTAATTACAGTTAGTATTTATACATTAGGTGCCTCTCTGTATTTTCTAGAATGAGGCAGGTTGGAAGATATAGTTGGATGTCTGTTTTATAGAACTGAGAGCATAAATTTACTACTGTATATTGTTAGAGAAGTTTGAAGTTTGGTACCTGCTTTTAAATGATTATTGGTTTGCATTTATGACTTATTTGATGTTGGGTTCATGGTCAAAATACAGGGGAACTTTACAATTATGGATATGTCATGGTTTCTAGGAATATAGTGAGGTGAAGATTAGCATCATTTCACTATAAAGCCTGCTTAAAATACAATCTGTAGAATTTGATTGTCAATCTGTAGTATTTTATAGTTAGTATAAATACAAATCAGGAGCTTTCTGTTTTCTTACTGGTGTTTTGATCTTTTCAGTCAATATCACTCTGAGTTGTCCATCTTCCTGTATCTTCTTCCAACCACAAATAGTATTTAATATAAAAATTCTCGATTTCAAAAAAACCCATGATCTTAATTTAAATTATTTCTATGCAGCCTTAAACATTGCCTTACAACATTTTTTTATTTTTTTAATTTATTAATTGTAGAGAGAAACATTAATTTGTTCTTCTATTTATTCATGATTTCATTGCTTGATTCTTGTATGTTCCCTGACTGGGGATCAAACCTGCTTATTGGGACTACACTCTAACCAACTGAGCCACCTGGCCAGGCCTGCCTTACAGTGCTATTTGAAACATGCAAAGTAAATTGGGAATGAGAAAGAAAAGGGAATAGTTGGTTTTCATTGGAATTGCTTATTGGTAAACTTTTTGCTAACTATTTTACAGACTAACAACTAACACGTGTGACTTGATAGTCTCTTGCATGCGTTATTTCCTGTGTAAAGTGTTCTGGATATAATCAGATGCTGAAATATTTAAATTTTCATTACATTTGTGTGTCAGTGTGCATTTGCTGTTACTATTGTAGGAAGGAAGCAGACAGTGAATAGAGTATTTAATGTGAAGTTTCTGGAAAATTTGGGAGTTGGCAATGCTGTATTATGATATTCTTTATCTGTTCTACATTAAGTTTCTTTATCTGCTGTTAAAGGACATTGGGCAGTTTAATTCTTAGGGAATAGGAAGATAAAGTACAAATAAAATAGTCATACAGAAAAGGGTATATGGGTTCTTAGGCAATAATATGTCTTTTAAGTCAATAAAAGTGATTATTAGTATTTAAATTAGAAGTTTCTTTTCCAAGCACACCAGATTTAACACTGAGCACAACAAATTGACTCTACTAGTCTGTCACACAGATTTTGGAGAGCTGCCTCTTTGTTGAGTCAAATTCTTTATTGCCATGGTCTGATGAAACAGATGTCAGATGGCTAATTGTGGTAGGAGAGAAAAGTTATTGACAAAAGAGATAGATCAAGAACTTGGCCTTGTTATTTGAGTATCATGAAGTTTTATTGTTTAAGGATTGGAACCATCAGTTGCAATGCTGTCACTATTAATGACTGCACTATAGCTTGTTGAAGTAAGGGTTAAAATACATGCATGTCTTATAAAATGCATTCTGTGTTTTTTTATCTTATTTTTCTTAGATAAGTCTCTTTAACATTTCATGTAATAAGGGCTTGGTGATGACGAACTCCTTTAACTTGACCTTATCTGGGAAGCACTTTATCTGCACTTCCATTCTAAATGAAAGCTTTTCTGGATAGAGCAATCTTGGATGTAGGTCCTAGCCTTTCATGACTTGGAATACTTCTCCCCAGCCCCTTCTTGCCTGTAAGTTCTCTTTTGAAAAAGAAGATAAAAAGCATGTACAATAAAGTGACAGCAAACTCAAAATTATTAACAACCACACCTAAAACAAAAACAAAAACGAACTAAGCAAACAACTAGAACAGGAACACAATCACAGAAATGGAGATCACATGGAGGGTTATCAACAGGGGAGTGGGAGGAGGAGAGAGGGGGGAAAGGTACAGAGAATAAGTAGCATAGATGGTAGGTACAAAATAGACAGGGGGAGTGTAAGAATAATATGGGAAATGTAGAAGCCAAAGAACTTACAGGTATGACACATGGACATGAACTAAAGGTAGGGAATGTGGATGGGAGAGGGTGTGCAGGGGGGAGGGGAGTTGGGGGGAATAAGACAACTGTAATAGCATAGTCAATAAAATACATTTTAAAAATGCATTCCAGTACTGTTAGGAATGGGACTTAAATAGGTGTAACAAAATACTGTAACAAAGTCATAACTATTCTTGGCTTTCTTGTTATTTTCATAAAGTATTACAGCTAGTGAGTAATTGCACCTGTTTGGTATAGTTTTTGCGTATGCTAATTTACTGTAAGTGCTATGTATGGGCTGCTGAAAAGGCACAGGTGTCCTATGCACAGAACAGCAACTCATAAGAAATACCTGAGAGATAACACTTGCCAGTTTTGTACTTGGAACCCTATCTGTTTGTTCAGCAGTCTTTGTAAATCATAATAGGTAGCCTGGTGTATTACAAAGGGCTTATAAGTCAGAAGAGGTGGCTTCCCCAGCCTATACCGTATACCAGCTCTTTTGAGCAAGTCACCATGTTTCTGAGCTTTTGGAATAAAGCAGTGATATCTACCCTCATAGGAAATAAATGTAAGTTTATTAGTTAGAGCAGTAGATATATCAGATGATAAAGCAGACATGGTCCTAGAGCTTTCCTTTTATTTTCTTAATTGATATTTTTCAAGCTAGACATCTTGCCACGGCCTACTACAGTTATCTTTTCTTAGGTAGCTGTTATTTTATCTTGAGGTTTTATCCTTTCCATTCCTTTTCTCACACTCTGATATTAAGATGCTCTCTCTTTTGTGAAGTAATGCTTATAGTAGTTGGCAAAATAAAAGTTTGGCAACAAAACACAGTGTCAGTTACTTTTTTATACTGACTCATTTAAGGGCTTGGGAATCCCATTTTTCTGCACCTTTTGTACTGTTTGCTTTACCTTTCTAGTGAACAAGTACTTTGTCTAATCAAGGTAGCGCCCAGTATAGATAGATGCTCTTAGACTTTTTTCTACCTTGACACACCAATGAGTCAAGTTAACATGTGTGATGTCCATGACTTCACAACCAAGTAGACTGCTGTGTATAGGTAAAGTAGGTAATAGGTTAATGTGAAGTTTCATCCAACCAGATATACCTTTATTTCTCCCTGACCGATTTTCAGGGAATTGTAGTTACAATAAGAGATATTTAAAGTACATGTGTATGATTCCATTTTAAAGACTGTCACTCATCTTTAAACCTTTGGTGCCCATAAGCCATTATGTTAGTTACTATAGCAGTGGCAAAGCATGGGGTTGTGACTCAATTAAAATTTCTAGTTGTTAAAGTTTTGTTTAATAGACAAAGGACTTTAGTGTAGATATGGAGGTGTACATTGCATAATTGAATCCAGAAGGAATTAAAGAGATCATAGAGACACCATCCTTATGCTGCAGACAGGAAGTAGGACCAGAGGAGTTGGCAGTACATGTGGCAGTGCACAAAACTAGGAAACAAACCATAGTGCTAAGGGAGGTAGACTCGTTTTTTAAATAGGAAGAAACACTTAAAGTTGAAATTTATTCCATTATAACACAGCTCACTGTTTAGATTGCTTGAAGTCAGTTTGTTCCATTAAAATGGTGCCTATTTGAACGGATATTTATTCATAATTCAAATCATTACATAAATTACTGGAACACTGGAGCAAATGCTGAAAATGTCTACCATCAGCTCCTATGTATTTTTAAGAATGATACATTACATACAGTTCAACATTAAGTAGATACATTTATAACTTTTCCTCACCTTTTATAGCAAGGTAAATGATTATCTAGATCATCTTTATCTCAGATTCATCATGAAAGTTTGAAGTCAGTACACAGTCATATTTTTAATAACTTTATATTTTAATAGCTTTTTCTATTTTTTTTTAAAGATTTTATTTATTCATCTTCAGAGAGGAAGGGAAGGAGAGAAGGACAGAAATATCAATGTATGGTTGCCTCTTGTGAGTCCCCTGCTGGGAACTGGCCTGCAACCCAGGCATGTGCCCTGACTGGGAATCAAACTGCGAACGTGTGGTTCGCAGGCCCGTGCTCAATCCACTGAGCTACACCAGCCAGGGACTTTTTCTGTTTTTTGTTAAGAATTTAGAATTTTTTTTAGCTAGGACTGTAACTGATTCAGAGTTCCTCCTTATTGGTTTTTTTATGATTACAGAGTAAATACATGCTCAACAAGTCATAAACTCTATTTAGGAATATGATATGATGAAACATTTTATAAGTATTTGTTCAACTTTTTTGTTTGCTTAACTGTAGTAACTTTGTAGCTTTCATGTAGAAAGTAATTGGGATAGATTTCTAAAGTGATGATCTACTTAGAAATGTTTTTGCTAATTTATATATTTCCAAATAGTGGGCATCAGTGCACACATATGGTGCATAATGATGTTTCAGTCAGCAACAGACCACATGCAGGAATACCTCCAAGATCACGGACTTGGTTCCAGACCAATGTACTCAAAATAAAGCAAGTATTACAATAAAACTTGTCAGTCATTTTGCTGGTGGAGAGTATTGCCTTCAATTTTTAAAAATCTCAACTGTGAAGGTCAATAAAATGAAGCTCAATAAAACAAGGTATACCTGTATAGAAAAGTGGTCCTATGAGGTTATAATGGAGCTAACAAATTGCTATCACCTAGTGACATCGTAGCTCTCATAACGTTGTAGTACAGTGTGTTACAGGTTTGTGATGCGGGTGTAAACAAGTTTGCATCATCAGTCATATAAAAGTATAGCATATGTAATTATGTATAGTACATATGCTTTGTAGTAAACAGCTATATTACTAGTTTGTATCTTTACTATACAGTTGCTGTGTTTAGGTATTTTTAGACACACAAATACTTACACTTGCCTGCACTATTCAATACAGTAGTATGCTGTACAGGCTTGTAGCCCAGGAGTAGTAGGCCAAAGCATCTTCGTTGCTGTAAATGCATTGTGTGTTGTTCACACAAAGATGAAATCACTTATTGATGTATTTCTTAGAATATATCCTTGTTGTTAAGCCACACAACCGTATTTAAGGCTTTTGGGATGAACAGAAGATCTAGCTTTAGATAGAGATTCTGATTAAGATGTCTGGGGCATGATATGGTCTGAGATTCCCAATTTTTAAGGAATTCCCAGGTGATGCCTCTATAGTACTGATCTGTGGACTATTCGGAACTTTGAATAAGAAGGCTAAGGACGAAAGTAAGCAAAGTTTCCGTAAGATGCCGACTAGTGAGTGTTTTTAGCTTTGTGGGCCCCGTGGCCTCTGTCACAAGTCTTCAGCTGCCATCATAGCACCATGACAGTCATAGACAATACATAGAGGAATGAGTGGGGCTGTCTTTGTGTCAGTCAAAAGAAGCAGGTAGCAGGGCAGGCACATCATAGCTGGCCCAATTCCTGCTTGAGGAGACCACACTGAAATTCGATATTGTTTAGAAAAGATTTGTAATTTTCAGTGAAAAATACACACTATATATCTCTATATCTCTATTTCTCTCTCTCTATATAAAGATAGATAGATAGATAGATAGATAGATAGATAGATGGATAGATAGATGGGGTCAGCTTGTCCTGATAACTTTCATTCTGATTGGTTAGTTTTATATCCTTAAGGATATGATACATCTCTCATCACATTTTAATACTGAAAAATAATTGCTTCACATCTACTTGATAAACTTAACTAAATTTTACTGAATATCTGAGTTTTAATGGATAAATGATAAAGTACTAATGAAAGATCAGCTAAAAGCTATACTTAAGCAGGAAAGCTCAGAACTTGAGGATGTTTAAAATAGTAACAAAATAAATAAGACTGTTATAAAACCCATTGTATTTAACTTACTTTTAGATTGTGAATCTACAAGTGACTTCCTTGCCAAGTCTGGGACATTTTTTCAGGGTTAAGAAATAGAATAGGAGACATAAGTTAGTGACAAGAAAAAGAATTATAATTGAAATTTACAAATAGGAAAACCAAAATAAGTATATCAAATTTCGTCGGAGCTGTTATGAACTATAAGAAAAACTAGCTTCCTTATACCAAGGATTGTATAAAGAAAGAAGTACGAAGTGCCTGCCTTATAAAATTGAAAAGTTATACAAGTAAAAGTAAGGTCATGAAGGAAAGAGCATTTCACTAGCTCCTGGAATAAAGCTAGTGAAATGTAGAAATCACAAAAGACTGAATTCACTCTAAAATTGGCCAAGGCCTGTGGTGTTCCATATAAAGAGGATAACAAGGCAGAGATGACTCATTCAAACTAAGGTCTGAATGACTAGAGTTCACAGCCTTCTAATGTGAAGTAGAATCTTAGCTAGCCCTGTTTATCTACCCATCCATCTCCGTCCCTTTCCTGTTTGTTTCTCCTGTGGTTATTCCAAATCTTGATCGTACACATTCTTGTTTTCAGTGGGCCTCGCCTCCACTTTGCCCGAAAGGTCAGTTTAGGGGAACTTCCTGCTGCAGCCTTCTCCCCGTCGTGGTTGTGAACTGCATCTCCTCTCATCATTCCCCCCATTTCTCTTATCTCACAGTATGAGCCATCCTTCCACTTGCTCAAACTTCGTTTGACTTCCTTTGCTCCAGATTCCATCTCCCCATCCCTGCAATTCCCTTTTTTATGTATCTTCAATCTTTCACAAGATTATAATCTTTCTAACAAGATTATAATTAATCTTGTTATAGTCTTCTTGTTATAGTCTTCTTGTTAGGGTATTTTTACATATTCATGTTTCTCCTATGTTAGAGGGAAAAAATTCTCATGCCCAGTTCTCTTCCTCTACACATTGAAAAACTGGTATCTTAGAAGTTGAGAGAAGAGTTAGTTCCTGTCTCCACACTGACTGCTGTTGCTTCCACAGGGGTGTTGCTCTCACCCCTAAGTAAAATTTTTCTTCTTATATTGACTATAGACCTCTTAATTACAAAATTTATTGTTTATTTTTCAATCTAGTATTTGAAATGGTTTATCATTGCTTTTCAGGATACTTACTTTTCTTAATATCTGTGATACCAACCCCTCCTATTTTTTCTAGTTTTCTGATTACTTTTGGGTTGGCCAAAAAGTTCATTTAGTTTTTTCTATATGATGGTTCTAGTAGTGCTTAGAAAACTAGTAGTTCTAGTTTTCTTGAACTTGGTTCAAAGCAATTTTGTTAGATTGTATTGTGACAGGTGTCATATCAGCATTCATTTACAAAAAGACATCAAAATTGGTGAATTTTTGGGCAGCCATTTTAATATTGAGGATGGAAGAATACATGCAACATTTTTGGCATATTATGCTTTATTATTTAAAGAAAGTAAAAATGCAGGTGAAACAAAAAAATGTTTGTGCAGTGTATGGAGAAGGTGCTATGACTGATCAAATGTGTCACAGGTGGTTTGCAAAGTTTCTTTGTACTGTTGTCATTAATAATACTTTGCATTGGGGCTGTCTTATGCAGTGGAAGATGTTTAGCAGCATTCCTGAACTGTACCTACTAGAAGCTGATAGCAGGAGGTAGCCAGCATATTTAAAATATCCAAATCAATTGAGTTGGTGAAAATGAAAAATGTGTCTTATATTATGGAAAAAAGCTAAACAGACTTTTTGGCCCATACTCAATTGTAGCTCACCTATTAACTCTTCATTAAATTATCTCCTTTCTATAAGCCAAATGGCTCCTTTATGTTGTAGTAATGCTGTCTGCAGAACTTCAACCCTTAACTACAGTCACTGGACTTATCCTTAAGGGCAGAACTGATTCTTGCTCATTTCTCTATCATCCCTGATATAGAGAACTTATTCTGTAAATTTTGGTGAAGTAAAAAATGGAGAGAAAGTAAAGAACTTCAGAGGGTAAAGTAAGGATTGAATGTAACATTTTATTTATTTTTTTAGTAAGAGGTAGAGAATTTTCTCAGGGAGGAAAGCTTTCTCTGAAAATATAACCCTTGTTTCTTAAAACAGCACTGATAAAATTCACTGGAGTGCACACAACTTTACCTCACCAGCAATTTTTAATAAGTAATATCTAGGAGTAAAGAATATAAAAGAAGTTGTTTCATTTTGTATTTTTGAAAGAAACGTAAAAGGAAATACTTTGTTAGTAAATGAAATATGGCGGGTCTTGGTGTTTCTTTTCAAATTTTGGGTTTGGAATTCATAACTTTTGATTCCAGATAAAGAACTGATAGTTACTCCAACCAAAGTTCACATAACTTAAAATTCTTTAGAATTTGGAGATTTCTTAGCTATGGATAGAATGAGAAATAAACACCAGCTCAGTTGTGTAAGGGGGAGTAGATTAGTAGCAGCTAACTCGTCCTGTCTCCTATTGAGACACTCAGACACAAACAAATTACCAGTTGGTTCTTAATGTGGGACCTTGATATAACTTCTGATCTTGGCGAGCACAGAGAGCATTTTGTTTAGAAGAAAATCAGTTGACAGTGAAGTCAGTGTTTTAAACTGCAGGGAATTCTATCATAAAAGTGTGTCTGAAGTGTGGGAAAAGTAATATAGGAATTAATATGATACAGGAATGAAGATTTCAAGAGAGTGGAGTCCAGGATACAGTACAGAGATTATCAGTTCCTGTTCAGCCAAGGCTGTAACAGGAAATAACCAAATAACATGAAACATGAAGACATCTGCTTGAATCTGTTGGTGTCTCTCTTTAAAAAGAAAAGGCAATTTATTGAAAACTTTAAAAATATATTTTATTGATTATGTTATTACAGTTGTCCCATTTCCCCCCTTCATTATCCTCCACCCTGCACACCCGCTCTCTCCCACATTCCCCTGCTTTAGTTCATGTCCATGTATCTTAAGTTCTTTAGCTTTTACATTTCCCACACTATTCTTGCCCTCCCCCTGTCTATTTTCGGCTTGCCATCTATGCTACTAATTCTCTGTACCTTTTCCCCCTCTCTCCTTCTCCCACTCTCCTGTTGCTAACCCTCCGTGTGATCTCCATTTCTGTGGTTCTGTTCCTGTTGTAGTTGTTTACTTAGTTTGTTTTTGTTTTAGGTGTGGTTGTTAATACTTTTGAGTTTGCTGTCATTTTACTGTATGTATTTTTTACCTTCTTTTTCTTAGATAGTCCCTTTAACATTTCATAAAATAAGGGCTTGGTGATGATGAACTCCTTCAACTTGACCTTATCTGAGAAGCACTTTATCTGTCCTTCTATTCTAAATGAAAGCTTTATTGGATAGAGCAATCCTGGATGTAGGTCCTTTTCTTTCATGACTTAGAATACTTCTTTCCAGCCACCACTTACTTGTAAGGTCTCTTTTGAGAAATCTGCTGACAGTTTGATGGGAACTCCTTTGTAGGTGACTGTCTCCTTATCTCTTGCTGCTCCTAGGATTCTCTCCATTTTTATCTTGGCTAATGTAATTATGATGTGCCTTGGTGTATTCTTTGCATCCAACTTCTTTGGGATTCTCTGAGCTTCCTGGACTTTCTTTCCAGGAAATAGACTGGAAGTCTATTTCCTTTGCCAGATTGGGGGAATTCTCCTTTATTATTTGTTCAAATAAGTTTTCCACTTGTTGCTCTTCCTTTTCCCCTTCTGGTACCCCTATAATTCGGATATTGGAACGTTTACAGATGTCCTGGAGGTTCCTAAGCCTCTCCTCATTTTTTTGAATTCTTGTTTCTTCATTCTGTTCTGGTTGAATGTTTCTTTCTTCCTTCTGGTCCAGTCCATTAATTTGAGTCCCAGTTTCCTTCCCATCACTATTGGTTTCCTGTGCATTTCCCTTCATTTCACTTAGTTTAGCCTTTATATGTTCTTCTAATTTGTGACTATAATCAACCAATTCTGTGAGCATCCTGATGACCAGTGTTTTGAACTGCATCTGATAGGTGGACTATCTCTTTGTCGTTTAGAAGTATTGGCTCTGGGGCTTTGAGCTGTTCTGCTGGAGCCATAATGTTTTAGTCTGTTCGCACCTATTATGTATGAGGGAGGGGTGGAGCCTTAGGTGTTCACCAGGGCGGGACAACCCAAGTCACTGGGTTGTGATGCTGTATATGAAGGCGGGGTCCTAGAGGGAAAAAATGGCGCTTTGCTCTGCTCTCTGTTGCGCCTCAGTCCCTTCCCCCACTTTCCCTAAGCAAACTGGGCCTTTTTGGTGCTGATTCCCATATGGGTGGGCTTGTGTGCATTCTAGGACCCTCTGGGTTTCTCCGACAAACTTTCCTGTGAGGGTGGGAGCCTCTCCCTGCACCTCAACCCCCGCAAGTGTTTTCAGTCGGTGTTTTGAGGCTTTATTTCCCAGTGCTAAGACCCTGGGTTGTGCAATCTGTTTCACTCCCCAGTTGTCTGCGTGTGAATGTGGGACCACTGCCTGGTCAGCCAGCCACCTTGCACATGGTGCCCCGCTTCTCAATCGCCACCTCACTGGGTTTGCCTGTTGCCACCCCGTGCCCGGGGTTTGCCAGCCGCCACCTGGGTGCCCAGGGCCTGCCTGATGCCGCCTTGCATGCCCAGGGTGCCTCGTGCACCCCGTGTCACCCGCTTCCTGTGCTGCGATCCCTCTCCACTTGTCTGCCCTACTCCGCCCCACCTACCAGTCTGGATGAATGTGTCTATTTTAGCTCCTTGGTTGTTGGACTTCCATACAGTTCAGTTTTCTTTCAGTTTTGGTTATTACTTTGTTTCTGAATTGTTGTTGTCCTTATTTTGGTTGTTCAGGGAGGCACAGTGTGTCTACCTACACCTCCATCTTGGCCAGAAGTCCTGAAAACTTTTGGTAGTGGCTTATTAAATGTTTAAATTTGTGGTTCAGAAGTAAGAGTCTAGGTGCTTATTTTGCCTGGATTGTTGAATTCATTTGAATATTAAATTTTAATTGTATTCCATTCCTGAAAAGTAAAAATAATTAGATGTAATTTGTTTACATTGCTAGAAATTACATTTCTGGACTATAAAACTCGGATATAAATAGTGAAAGTCTTAAGTTCTTTTTTTTAAGTATTCATAAATTATTTATTTTATTTAATTGTTGTTCAAGTACAGTTTTCTGTCTTGTACTCCCATCCCAGCCACCCCTCCTGCCCAGCCCCCACTCCCCACCCCAGCCTGGGAGTCTTAAGTTCTCAAGTGAAGTATAAAGGGAAAAGTGATTATGAAGAGGATAATACCAAGCAGAAACACACACATATATACACAATCCTATAATTCCTCATCTTTTTTTCATCCACCTCATGAGTCTCTTTGTATAATGGTATTGTTTCTTTTTTTGGATTTGGAGTGGATTTAGGTTTAGGTGTTTTGCTTACAAGGGAGGGAGAATTGAAGTAGAAGGTTGAAACAAATTTTAAAAATCCATGGCTAAGCTTTTTCTTCCTATACTGTATAGGAGCTAACACTGGTTGACCATTTGCAATGTGCCAGACACATGATCCTCAAGAAGTTTTTTAAGGTAGAGTCTATTTTAATTTCCATTTTGAGAAATTGAAGCTCAGAGAGGTCAGTGTTTTTCTAGCTTCACACCCCTTGTAAGTGGCAAAGCTGACACTCAGATTTGTCTCTAACTACAAAGCTTAAACTCCTAACAGTAAAAGAAACCACGTAAGTACTTGATTATAGGATTCTTTATTATTGAAAAGATATTCTTTGTAACTAGAACAAAATATTAGCTTTTTATAACTAGTCTTTTAAGATATGCAAGCAGTTTATTATAATGAGCCTTTCTTTGCAGCCATATTTTTCCAATATATTTTATTCTTATCTAACAATATTAAGTTCTAGGAAACCCCTAGTCTACTTTTTGTTTCTATGAGTTTACCTGTTTGGGGATTTCATATAAATAAAATCATACAAGTCCCCAAAATGTGTTCTTTTATGTCTGTCTTCTTTCAATGAGCATACTGTTTTCAAAGTTCGTTTGCATTTTGGCCTTTATCAGTATTTGTTTTCTTTTCATGGCTGAATTATATTTCCTTGTATGGATATATACCACATTTTGTTATTTGGTCATCAGTTGATGGACATTTGGTTTGTTTCCACTTTTTTGCCATTATGAACAATGCTGCTAATGGACATCAAGGTATAGATTTTTGTGTAAATACATGCTTTCAATTCTTTTGGTTTTATACCTGGAATGGAAGTGTTGAGTCAGATGGTAACACTTTAAATTTTTGAGGATCTATTAGACTTTTTTTTTAATCGTAGCTGCACCATTTTATGTTCCCATGAGCAATGTATGGGAATTCTGATTTCTCCACATCCTCACCAATACTTTTCTTACTTTCTTCTTGTTTTCTGTGTAATTGTCTTAGTGAGTATGACGTGCCATCTCATTGTGATTTTCATTTGCATTTCTATAATTATTAATGATGTTGAGCATACTTTTGATGTGGTTATTGGGCATTCATATTATCTTCTTTGCAGGACTATTTACATCCTTTGCCTCTTTTAAAATTTAGCTTCTCTTTTTGGTTAAGAATCCATTTATATTAAATGTATATCCTACATAGTAGACCCTAATCAGATAAGTGATTTGCAAATATTTTCTTCCATTCTGTGGGTTGTGTTTTCATTTCATTGATAATGTCCTTTAAAGCACAAAGTTTTAACTTGAGAAAGCTTGATTCATTTTTTCTCTAGTTGCTTATGCTTTTGGTGTTAGATCTGAGAAACCATTGCTTCATTTATAGTCATGAAAATTCATACCTGCACTTCTGAGAACTTTTAAGTGGTCTTACATTTAGGTGTGGTCCATTTTGAGTTAAATGTTGTTTGTTGTGTGAGGTAGAGGACCAAATTAATTCTTGCATCCAGTTGTCCCAGCACCAATTTGTTGAGAAAACAGTTTTTTTTACCCTATTTAGTTGTCTTGGTACCCTTGTCAAAATTTAATTGACTGTAGATATATAGGTTTATTTCTGGACTTCAAATTTTGTTCCAGTGGTCCATATGTCTATCCTTATGCCAGTACCACACTATTTGATATTGTAGCTTTGTATTAAGTTTTGAAATTGGGGAGTGTGAGTCCTCCATTTTTAAAAAAAGATTGTTTTAGTTATTTGGAGTCCTTTGCATTTCCGTATGAATTTTAGGATCAATTTGTTAATATTTGCCCCCCTGCCCCCCCCCCCCAAAGGAACCTGTAGATCAGTTCAGGGAACACTACCATCTTAACAATTTGTTTTCAATTCCATAAACAAAGGCTATTTTTCTGTCTGTTTAGATCCACAGAAAAGTTTTGGTTATCTTCTTGTGGGTCTTGTACATTATTGTTACCTGTATTTCTAAGATTTTGTAGTTTTTCTTTGATACTTTGAGGGATCTTTCAGCATAAAATTTTTTTTAAAGATTTCATTTATTTATTTTTAGAGAGAAGGGAAGGGAAAGAGAAAGAGAGGGAGAGAAACATCAGTGTGTGGTTGCCTCTCACATGCCCCCCACTGGGGATCTGGCCTGCAACCCAGGATGTACCCTAACTGGGAATCCAACTGGTGACCCTTTGGTTCCCAGCCCATGCTTAATCCACTGAGCTACATCAGCCAGGGCTCAGTATAAATTTTTTTTCATTGGCTAATGCTATATAAAGAAAAGTTACTGATTTTCTTAAAATCGGGGATAGATAAATAGATCAAAAGAATAGAATACAAAGTCTGAAAATAGTCCCACACATACAGGTTATGTGACTTAGGAAAAAGGTTACAAAGAAGTACTAACCATTGAAAATGTTAATAAATTGGACTTGATTTAAATTAAAAACTGGTGTTTATCAAAAGACCACATTAAGATATGAAAAGACTAGCCATGAACAGAACACATTCTTGAAACACATTTCTGACAAAGGACTTGGGTATAGAATATGTAAAGAACTCTGTAAACCAACAGAAAACTAAGCAAAAGATGAATAGGAATTTCAAAAAAGAAGATAACCTGATTGGGCAATAATAAGTATGTTAGTCATCAGAAGAGTAAATTTTAAAACGACCATATACTCTCTGGCCCAATAAAATTAAAAAGATTGATTAATGTGAAATGTTGGGGACTCTGTGGAGCAACTGAAACTGTCATACATTGCTAGGGGAAGTACAAAGTGATCAACTACATTAGGAAAATATTTAATGCTTTCTTCTAAATCCAAATCTACATCTGCCTTGTAACCTAGCAATTCCACTCCTAGGGCATCCCAAGAAAAATGAGGACCGATGCCCATCACCCACTAAAGATAAACATAGCATTGTGTAAATAGTTTAGTGCTATAGGAGCCCTAAACTGGAAACAACCCGGACACCAAATATTAGAATGAAGAGATAAATTTTGGTATTTTTGTACAATGGAGTACTAAGCTGCAATACAAAGAACGCATTATCATGCAACATAAAGCATGGATGAATGTCACAGATAGTACTGAGTGAAAGAATTGAGACTTGGAATACTTGCACCATATGATGTCATGTAGATGGAGTTTTAACAGCCGGTGAAACCAGTCATGATAACTGACAATATAGTGATTATCTCAGGATTTGGAGGAGGGAAGGGAGATATTGACAGGGAAAAGAACAAAGTTTCTGAGGTGCTGGAAATGTTCTGTATTTGGTCTGGTTGGTAAGTACATGTGGGTATATCATAATAAAGGTTCATTGGTCTGTATACGTGACAGGCATTTGCACTTTACTGTGTATACTTTAAGTAAAATGCATATATGTATATAGAAAAAGATTAAATAAAATAGGCACCATGTTTAATCATTTTTTAAATTCAAAGTATGACTTCTATGTTAGATAAATGCAGAGTTTTGACAAAGAGAACCAAGATGCCTGTACCTTCAGTTTTTTAATAGAACTTCAAAGATCACAAATAAGAGTCATAGGAGAGAAAATGTGCCAGGGATTGTCTGTGCATCTTCCCCCAGGGAGGACAATCATGGTGTTTTGAAAGGGAGCTTTAAAGCAAGTGAATCCTCAAGTTTTTATGGTAAGTCCCTTGCCTGAGCAGTTTATGTGTGACAGCTGCTGTCCTCCCAGTTGGTGGGAATATAGTGCACTGGGGTAGTTCAGTCTCTATGAACAACCAATCTGGTGCCTCTCATCATGGCCATTAAAATTCCTTGCTCTGCCTGTTTTGTAAGGGTCACTGAGCAACTGAGCATGTACATCTCAGTGAAATTCAATTATATTAACATTGTAGTTATAATTTCCTAAAGTTTAGTAAACTGTACTTTAGAGGTTTTCCTATTATTTATTTATTTATTTATCTTTTAGAGGGGAAGGAGAGAGGGAGAGAAACATCAATGTATGGTTGCTTTTCGTGCATCCCCTGCTGGGAGTTGTCCTGCAGGGAACCGGCCTGCAACCCAGGCATGTGCCCTGACTGGGAATCGAACCACGATCCTCTGGTTCGCAGGCCCGCACTCAATCCACTGAGCTATGCCAGCCAGGGCAGAGGTTTTCCTATTTTTATGGGAGTGCAGGGTCACAAACTAGTAAAAGAAAACAACCCTTGAAATTCTGTTCCATGATTAACTTTGTTAGTATGAATTCAGATGTTCTCAATCATTAGTGGGTTTGTTTGTTTGTTTGTTTGTTTTTACAATGAATGATAATGCTAACAGTTCAATTTTGTGGTTAGGTTTCTGTTCACCGATCAATATATTTAAGGAATTTCTTTTTTTTTTAAGGGGGAAGGCATTTATTACACCTTTTTGCCATGTAGTAGGTAATACTGCTAGGCAGGTTAATCCTTAATGGCATATGAGAAGTACATTAGACTAGTCCCTAGGTGGTGAGTAAGGTTGAGTGGAGAGGGTAAATACTAACTTCCATGGACCAGAACAGGGAGTCATCAGAATGTGTCAGGGTCTTCTGTGTTGTCAGGTGAATTGCAAAGAGGTTTGTATTCAAACCTATTTGTTCAAGTGTATCTTTACTTTCTAATACAGATCATGTGGGACTGGAATCATTATAGTGAGGTGCTCTTCAAATGTTAATTCAGGTCTCATTACCCAGGACTCCCTGGTTTTGACCTTAGGAGAGGAGGAGAGGACATGGGCACAATGATCCTTTCAGTCAAGTGTGCTTATTACTAAGGACTTTCGGCGTTTACTACTGCCAGTGCACCTCCTTATGTGTCATTGATTTGGATTGCTCCCGTGAGAAGATTCTGTTCTGCCTCTGACACATTATACACTACCTTTTCTTTATAGCATGTCTGATCCTTATTAGGGTAGGCAAAGAGTGAAATTGCAATATAGTTAGTTGGGGGAATGTTAAAGAGAGAAAATGTAAAATTTCTGCAAGATACAGATAATAAGTATTAGGGAAAATCTGTGCATGTAAGATAGCCATCATTCATAATAATCATAAGACAAAGAGATGTGTCTTGCTTAGGAAGTCATTGAAAGCCACTTCAATTAAGTAACTTAACTAGGTTGAGAACTGAAATGCCTGTAAAAGACATAATCTGATTTGTGATTTACACATGGATACGTGCTGTTTTTAGTGCTCAAAGAAGTAGAGTTCCTTCATATAATCTAAAAATGCTACACATGGGACAAATGAAATAATATGTATTTTAAATTCTAAGTGAGAACAAGAGAGGAGAGAAACATGGTGCTAATTAATGAAAGAAATGCTCATAATGTAAGAAATCTTATACCTTAAAATTAGGTTACAGTACATACAGAAACTATGAAGTACAGTAAAAAAGTATAGATATCAAACTGAACTTTTTGCTTTAAGTAATGAAATTGAAAAATTTGATAAGGACAGGTATTAACAGAAAATTTAAGCTCTATCTGTTACTAATCCTGCAGATGTCCAGTATTCTTTTTTAATTTGCGAATTAATGTATTACTCATTTCCAGTTTGTACGCATTTTCAATAAAAATAGATGGTGTTTCTGTTATACCAAATCACGTTTTCCTTTTTTCATTTTTCTTCCCTCAGGAAACTTACTGGACATTCTTTCCACATGGGCTATAGCATGGCAATTTTGAATGGTGTCGTAGCCGCTCTTACTGTTGCATGGTGCCTCGTGTAAACCAACACTGAAGCAATATTCTTGGCAGAACCTAGTCGTGATCGCTTTGTAATAACAGAGAAGAACATCACCTACTCCGAAGACCAAGAAGATACCAGTCATATCATTGTGGAAGACTTTCTTAATCATTGTTCTAAAATCTAGGCATTGGGATAGCTGAGTATTGTTTCAAATAATTTGTTAAAATTGTAAAATGTTTACCTCGTCTCTTCTCTGTGTGTTATTTTTCTAAACCGTAGAAAGCATTTTAGTGGAAATCAAACTGGAAAACTTGAATACAGTACAATGCCTACCTTTTCATGTATATACTACATTTTCCCTGAAAAATGCTGATACTACTGTTTGAGAAAGAAATATATCTTTTTTTAAAAATTTTATCTTTCTGTTGTTTTTTTAAAGATTTTATTTATTTATTTTTAGAGAGAGGGGACGGGAAGGAGAAAGAGAGGGAGAGAAACATCAATGCGTGGTTGCCTCTCACGTGGCCCCCACTGGGAACCTGGCCCGCAACCCAAGCCTGTGCCCTGACGGGGAATTGAACCAGCGACACTTTGGTTCACAGCCCGCGCTCAATCCACTGAACTATACCAGCCAGGGCAAGAAATATATCTTAATTATTCATTATATCAGGAAAGCAACCAGTGCTCATTACTTTGACATTTTATAGAAGCTACTTTTAAGTCAACATGTTTAGTTTTTGATATTCTTTTAGTTAATAGAAGGTGCATTTATATTTTTAATGGTGCATAGTTTCTTGTGTGTTTTTTGCATATTTTTCTATTACATACTGAATTTGTATGTTTTAAAAATTGTTGCATCTGGACAAATGTAAATGTTATTCTTTAGCTGGTGCAAACCTAATACCTACCATTTTTAATAAGTATTTTGCCTTTTTAAAAAAGCATATTTACCTTAATTTAAAATTAAGTAGATTTAACAACAACAAAAATGTCTATAAAGGGGTAACACACAAGCCATTAAAATACTGAGAAATTTTAGCTGTTCATTATGTCTGTTTCCACAATTCCAAATATTTATCCTGGTATATATATAGATATTTCAATAGAACTGATTTATTTTGTTCTATTGTTTTATTTTGTTTGTATTAATAAATACAAACCTGACATTTTTATATTTAGAAATGCTTGAACTAGTTGGTTTTTAATCTCAAAAATTTAGTTACTGAAATAGAAAATGTATTTTGATACATTGTGTATATATGTATAATTTTTTATGTATAGTTTCATAATTTTCCTATTTAAATGTTCTTTACAATTGTGGTGTGTGTTTTTGTTTTATAGGAATTAAATCTTCATTGTTCTCACTTCTAAATTCCTGTTTTGAAAGTCATTTCAATTTTAAAAAGATGGACTATTTCAAATGCTATTTTCCCTAGCCATTGAAAAACTTACACTTTAGGAAAGTGCTGTAGAATGAAACTGGTTATTCAGGGTAAATGGGAAATGAATGTGTGCAGTCTGTTTCTGTTATCTGCTGAGTGTTATTACTGAGTAAATGATTTATTGATGTTCTGAAGTCTTAATTTTTTACTACTCAAAAATATTTAGTTGAAAGTGACAAATGATGCTCCAGTTTAAATGATCTGAAGTATTTAGATTAATATAAGTGTATTTGTTCATGTACGTACAGACATACTTACATATATACGAATTTCAAGGCTTAAGGATTCTTTCCAGAGTGGATGTTGCAGTGAGTCTATTTTTTCTCCCTGTCTTCCTCCCCCCACTCATCCTAACTTTGGCTCGGAAGGGCTCTTCTGTTGCAAAGGAATATACAAGTTTTTCTTCTCTCCACCCCTTCTAATCACCTCCCACCCAGATCTGGATAGCTTCTAGATTCTTTGTCTTATGACTAAGCAGAAGATTCCAGTTTACCTATATGTAGATATCTGTAAGATATAGGTACACACAGGTATCAACTGTAAGATTTTTTTTTCTGGAACCCTATTTCTTCTGGACTAGCACTCCTGCGAAATCACTCTCTCACCAGTTTAATGCAGAGTCCAAATACAAACCATCCTACTTACGTAGCAGAGTGATTGACTAAGGATAGGTACCTAACCAAAGCTGGACGAATCCTAGTTTCTCATCTCTCCTGGCCACAGTGATTACAACAGGAATCACTATCAATCAGGCCAGTCTTTCCGCAGGATTTTTTACTTAAATTTAAGGTAAGATGAAGCGGGGAAGATAAAAGCCCAGGAGATACTGGCCCTGAGGGTTCAGCCAAGCTGTGGGAAGGAAGGAGTAAAGCTGACGTGTACTGTCACTGTCATTCCTGTAGGCCTTGAAGCCCAGTGGTGACCCTGCTATTGAAGTTTGGTAATATGAGCTAATAAATTTCCTCCTTTGGCTTCTTCTGTTAATACTGGTTTTTGTCACTTAGTCAAAGGGGTCAAGATGAGCATTGAGCAGCTAGCATCCATCGCTGTTACAAGACTGACGCAGATGATCTCATCTCTGTATAGCTTACAACACTTCCATTCAGTGGCTTGTGAAGGATACATTTGGTATGTGTGCCAGTGGCTAATTATTAGCCGCAAAAGACTTGGAGTAAAAGTGGTTATTAATCTACTTGCTGTTTCATCAGGAATTCATGATTTATTTCCCCAAATTCAATTCTGCTTTAAGTGTTACCACAATATCAGTTTGGTTATCAAGATGTGGTAGTGCCCCCACCCTTATCTGTGGCTTTTGCCTTCCGCATTTGAGTCAGTTGTGGTCCACATATGTTAGGTGGAAAATTCCACAAATAAACATTAAATTAAAAATTCATAAGTCTAAAATTGCATGCCGTTCTGAGTAGCGTGACAAAATCTCATGCCATTTTACCTGGTAATTTGAATCATCCCTTTGTATGCTGTGCACCCTCCCTTATTTAGCGGCCATCTCGGTTATCAGATCAGTTGTCACAGTGCTTGTATTCACACAATCTTTGTTTTACTGTTGGTGCTGGCAATTTGGATGCGCCAAAGAGAAACCACAAAGTCCTTATGTTAAGTGAGAAGGTGAAAGTTCTCAATAAGAAAGGAAGTCATATGCTGAGGTTGCTAAATTCATGGGCACAGTACATGATAAGTGCTTAGTTCAGAGGGGAAGGCATTGAATTTGTGAGTGGGAAACAACAGAAAAAGTGTTCCACTTAGCAATTAACAGTGTTGCTCCAGAAAACATTGAGTCTATTCAGAGTTCTTCAAGGGATCCCCTGAAACAAGTGGCCACATTCATATCGCTTTTATTATAATGTTATAATCTTTTATTGTTACATCTCTTACTCTACCTAATTTATGAATTAAAGTTCATCATAGATATGTATGTATAGAAAAAGTATGTATAGGGTTTGGTCCTATTGTGGCTTCAGGCATCCACTGGGGCCTTGGAATGAGTTCCCCAAAGATAAGGGGATACTGCTATATAATGAGTTTTCAATGCAGTATTATCACTTAATAATGTAATGCTTCTTAGCTTCCTTGTCTATAAAATGGGAAGACTACCGCTTCCTAACCTTTCTTAAGTTGGCACCAATCATTTTCCAAACCCCTGACTATACCACCAACTGCTAGTTTATTCTCCATGAATATGGATAGCCTTTATTTTATGCCATACTTCTTCATGCCAAGGAGAAAACAATATGAACTGCTCGAAGTTCTCTGGAGGACTTTCCTTTTCTGTCCTCTGTCATGCATGAAAAGGGATTTCAGTGTCTCTTGGCTACTAATAACAGCACCCAGAACACCTATAAGTCAAGCTCGATTTTTTTTCAACATCAGGCAGTTACAGGGAACTCGGGAGTCCTTGTGGGTTGAAGAGAGGCAGCACCACAGGGAGAGCATCCTGGGGATGTGATTGGACAATTTACTCCTGCTTTTGGACTGACTGAGGATGCTCCTCCTGGATGATGGAATTCAAAGATGCACATATGTCGGTGTTTCTCAACTAAAGGCAATTTAGACTCCGTGGGGCAAAATTTAGCAGTTTAGCTACATATTTCTCAGTGTTTAGACACATTTTGATAGTCACAATTGGATGATGCTGCTAGCCACTAGTTGGTAGAGGTTAGTGATGCTACTAAACATCTACAGCATCCAGGGCAGCTCCCCATCACAAAGGGTAACCATCAAAATGTCAATAGTGCAAGGGTTGAAAAGTCCTAATGCATATTCAGGACTAGGTGAGTCAGAAAGCATCCTGTTCAGAATGGACAGCTGGGGTCCCAGCATTACCTGGAGTTCCAAGACCAGGTGTTCATTCTCTAAAAGGTCAAATAGAGCTGTTTCTCAAAAAGAGTTGTTATCCTATGAGGACTTGTCTTTGGGGCAGTAGCCTCTGGGCCTCTGCCTGCCAAGGGCCTGTGTACTCAAGGAAGAAATGCTTCCATGAAGGTTATATATAACAATGCTATTGTTGAATTAGAAGCCAAGGCCACATTTGACCATTTCAAGTTCTTAGAGCACTGGGCACACAGGCAAAGTCGGTGTTAAAGTATTGACTGGAGTGATTGATAATCCACCGAGGAGAAACTGAATTACTGCTATCCAGTGGGAGCTAGGAGGAGTGTGGACAAAAACCTTAGGGCCCCAAGTGGCTTCCTTATTAGACTCCTTTTCACTTAGTGGAATATTATATGACCTTATACAGGCAGGGGCTTAAATCCCTGAGGAATGAGGTTTTGGTTACCTCACCAGATACAAAAACCTGTACTTGTTAGGGACATGGAGTCGATACTGGACAAAAGTCGTGAATACTAGCTAGGGTTCCCTGACTAGTTTCAAAAACAAGGAGCTATAGCATCTACCCATTTATCTTTCTATGGCATCTCTATATTTTAACTAATTTCCTTTTTTCTTTTTTCTCCCAATGTGTATAGTATTTTTGCCATTGGCGAACTACATTGCAGTACAAAGACTGCAGAACGTTGTGATGGGGTTATTATGTAACCAGGAGGAATCGACATTTCCCTGAGATTCTGGATGTGGAACTGAATATAGTAACCCATCAGACTTTCGATTGTTTTCCCGTGGTGTAATTAAAGGACAGTCAACGTAATTTATTCAGATTTTCATAAACTAATATCTTAGAACTAACCTCCCTAAGAAAGTAATCTTAAGTGTTGAGTCACTGGGATACAGACCAAAATTATAGAAAACTACAAGTTACTTCTCTGAGTAAAGAAGTATCTAGCAGTATGAGATGATTCACAAAGATCATTGTATAGAGTAATATTTTTACTGAGAATCTTAAAAAAGGTGTACAACAGAACATCCAATTTTACAGATGACAGTAAACTTTCCTAGATAATGGAATTTGGAAACCTGTAAGAATATCCCAGAACACATACAAATGGGCAGGAAAATGACAGATATTTGACAGTGGACAACTGGTAACATGGGGAAAAAATCCAAGAGTGTGTGTGTGTGTGTGTGTGTGTGTGTGTGTGTGACCACCTGGAAAATAAAAGAATTCAAATGCATATTTGAATGCATTTGAAAAAAATTCATACTAGAAAAAAATTCAAATGCATTTCTTTTTCTTGGGCCTTTGCTACCCAAGAAAAAGAATGTTTTACATCCATGCTGAAAAGAAAACAAAATCCTGACAACTGGCAAGTGGTAGAATTAGAAGAAATAAATTCCTCAGCCCATTACAAACTTAGACTTTCTACCTATAGATAGTGTGGGCTAAAAATCTAAATAGCTTTGATGAAGGTTTATAAAATCATGAATAAACAAGGATGCAGTACTTAAAGGTAGGATGCTTCAAAGATATAGTTAATCTAGGGGGTGGGGGTTTGGAAAGTAACCACGTGCTTTGTGTTACCACTATGGAAGGGCACTGAACTGGACGAACATTGCTGACATTTACCCTAGCAGGCCTTTCTGTCCAACAAAACTTAGTAACTGTTTCCTTGCCACCTCCCCCAGCACCATTCTCCATGTCCCTCCATCTCCATAAATGAACATTGTTTTACACTTGCTTACATGGAATTAATGTACTGAATTCTTAATTTTTAAAAAAACTTTTAAAGATTTTATTTATTTATCTTTAGAGGGAAAGGGAAGGAGAGAGGGAGAGAAATATCAGTGTATGGTTGCTTCTCATACGTCTCCTGCTGGGAACTGGCCTGCAACCCAGGCATGTGCCCTGACTGGGAATTGAACCGCTATTTTCTCGAACTGCTATCCCGTACTCAATCCACTGCACTACACCAGCCAGGGCTAGACTGAATTCTTATATTCTATATCTGTTGAGGAGATTATAAGACCAGCCATTTAGTGGCTTTGGATCAGCTACAGAATGGACCTAGCTATTCAGTTACATCTAATATGTCAGGGAAAATATGAATTCCTGAAGGCAGTTCAAAATTAAAAACAAAATCCTGATCCCAAAAACTTTTGTAGACTTTATTGCTGAAAGTTTAGTCCTACTGTTTTTTAATCTACCATTTTAAATTCTGTTAGTATAATTTATATGTCAAAAAGACAGGACTTTGTATATCTGTATTTTAGCTAAGCACTGAGAAAGTAATTACTACTTCTAGGCATGTTATAATGATTTATAATTCTTCCTGCTGCACAAATCTGCTTAAGGTGAAAGTCAGCATGCTGAATCTAAAAGAGTAATGAAAGTATAATTTTCCATTTTGCATTAAATACAACTAATGCTTGCACTGTTGGATGTTATAAGTTCCTATTGATATAAAATATAGAGTGCATGACATTTGTTCTCTACCAGTTTTTACATAAAATTATACTTTCAGGTTGAACAAGTTTCCATTTGTACTCAGATTTGGAGAAACAAAATGAGAATAATACTTCTAAGTATCATGCAGGCATCCAATAAGAAACATTTTATAAAACATGTAGGATAATATTCTCCAGTTTCATCCATGCTAAGTGAAATAAGCCAGTTGGTGAAAGACAAATAATATAAAATCTCACTTATAAGGGGAATCTAATGAACAAAACAAACTAATGAGCAAAATAGAACCAGAGGCCTGGAAACAAGGAACAGACTGACAGTGACCAGAGGGCAGAGGGGAGAGAGTCGTCAAAGAACGTGTATGAGTGACCCATGGACATGGACAACAGGGTGGGGGTTGACTGTGGGAGAGGGGGCGTAGGCTGGGTGGAGGAGGGCAGAGGGGGGAAAATCGGGACAACTGGAATAGAATAACAAAAGAAAAAAGATCTAAGTATAAAATAATGTTAAATTTTAAAAAATTGACAGAATGAATTGCTTTACATAAAGGACTTACTAGAGTGAACTTCAGAAAAGTTTTCTTTTTTAATTTTTTTAATTTATTTTAATATATTTTATTGGTTATACCATTACAGTTGTTCTATTCTCCCCCTTCATTCCCCTCCACCCGCACACTCCCTCCCCCACCATTCTCCCCCTCCCTTAGTTTATAACCACGTGTCTCAAGTTCTTTAGGTTCTATATTTCCCCCACTATTCTCACCCTCCCCCCTATCTATTTTCTACCTACCATCTATGCTATTTTCTGTGCCTTCTCCCCCCTTCTCCTCCTCCCACCCCCCTGTTTCTAACCCTCCACGTGTTCTTCATTTCTATGGTTCCACTCCTGATCTAGCTGTCCTCTTGGTTTGCTTTTGTTTTAGGTGTGGTTGTTAATAACTGTGTGTTTGCTGTCCTTTCACTGTTCATATTTTTCATCTTCTTTTTCTTATATAAGTCCCTTTAGCATTTCATATAATAAGGGCTTGGTGATGATGAACTCCTTGAACTTGACCTTATCTGAGAAGCACTTTATCTGTCCTTCCATTCTAAATGAAAGTTTTGCTGGATAAAGCAATCTTGGCTGTAGGTCTTTGGATTTCATGACTTGGAATACTTCTTTCCAGCCCCTTCTTGCCTGTAAGGTCTCTTTTGAGAAATCCGCTGACAGTCTGATGGGTACTCCTTTGTAGGTGACTGTCCCCTTATCCCTTGCTGCTTCTAGGATTCTCTCCTTCATTTTAGTCTTGGCTAATGTAATTATGATGTGCCTTGGTGTGTTCCTTCTTGGGTCCAACTTCTTTGGCACTCTCTGAGCTTCCTGGATTTCCTGGAAGTCTATTTCCTTTGCCAGACTGGGGAAGTTCTCCTTTATTATTTGTTCAAATACATTTTCCACTCGTGGCTGTTTCCTTCCCCCTTCTGGTACCCCTATAATCCGGATGTTGGAACGTTTAAAGATGTCCTGGAGGTTCCTAAGCCTCTCCTCATTTTTTTGAATTCTCATTTCTTCATTCCTTTCTGGTCGGATGTTTCGTTCTTCCTTCTGGTCCATTCCATTGATTTGAGTCCCAGTTTCCTTTCCATCGCTATTGGTTTCCTGGACATCTCCCTTCATTTCAATTAGTTTAGCCTTCATATGTTCCTCCAATTTGTGACTGTACTCTACCAATTCTGTGGCATCCTGATAAATAGTGTTTTAAATTGGGCTTCTGAGAGCCTGGCAATCTGTTGGTCGCTTAGAGTTATTGGCTCTGGGACTTTGAGTTCTTCTTGCGCCATCCTTTGGGCTGTTTGTGCCTGTTAAGTAGCGGGAACGGAGCCCTAGGTTTTCACCAGAGCAGGGCAACTCAGTCGCTGGGTTGTGACGTCGTATGTGGGGGCGGGGTCAAAGAGGGACAATGGCTTCTTGCCGCCACCGCCGCCGCAGCCACCGCCGCCGCAACCCCCACCAGCACCGCAGCCACCACCGTCACCAGGGCCACGCGCCCCGCTCCTCGGCACGCGAGTGTGCCACCGCTGTCAGCCCTCCACCACTGGGTTCGCCCCCTGGGGCCTGCGTGGTCTGTCTCACTGCGCGCGAATGTGTGACCGAGGTCAGTCTGCCCTTCACCCCGACTAGTTCTGGGCTGCCTGCGCTCCTAGGTCTGCCCTGCCTGACCCAGCTCCGCTGCTGGCTCCACCTCTTACTGTCCTTGTTGAACGGTTCGTAGCTGTCGGACTTCCGTGTAATTCGGTTTTCTGGCTTCTGGGTGTGTGTTAGTTCTCCAAAACTTTTGTTGTATCCAACTTGGTTGTGGGAGAAGGCACAGTGTTTCCACCTATGCCTCCATCTTGGCGGAAGTCTGAAAAGTTTTCTTAATGGCCTATCTGGAGAAGTTTTTATTCCTAACTTAATGACAGGTAAAAGTCTACAGATAAAAAGAAGCATGGAAGTGTATTTTATAAATAAAAATCATTAATAGTTCCTATTTCTCTGCTTCCCAGTGAGAACAGAATTTTTACTTTATAGAAATGTCTCAGAAATAGGGTAAATTAAAAAAAGCACATTTTAGTATGATAAACATGCATGAAGAGAAAAATAAATAAGCATTTTTTAATTAAAATACCTTAGAAAAGAAATTTAAATAAGGTTAGTTACTTATTGCTACAAAAACCAGGGAGATAGGTACTCCTCCAAGCCTACAATATAAATCTTAAACGACTGAAAATTTTCCTAGTGTTTAAAAAAGAAACTTTAAGGATGTAGCTAATATCCCCTCAATGGAGTATGAACAGGGAAACTGAAGGACACATTTTAAGGATATAGCAATATCTTATTTTACTGTATTATGGTTGTTCTTACATCTCTATGGTAAGGATATTTGTCTGTTGATACAGGGGGAAAGCGTGTAATAAACTGCTGGTCTGGCACCCTGAAGCCAGAGGGCGTGCAGCGGAGCCAAAACTGTCTCCCAGGACATGCTCCTCCCAGGACATGCTCCTTCCCAGAACATCCGAAGGCCTGGTAGATCCCAGTCGGTGACTAATGCAACTTTCAGTTTGGCAAGATGCATTCAGAGCCTTGAATTTCTCATTTTAATAATGGGGCTTTATCATGAAAAAATAACATAAAACAGAAAAATCTCTATACACCAGAGATATCTTTCACAGCAAATAATTTGTTATAGTAAGAAATAATGAAAGCAAACTAAGAGACTAATAACATCTACAGAACACATGATGGAATATTATGCAGCATTTTTTAAAAGTTGGTTATCACAAGGAGTAACAGGAAATGTTATGTTATAATCTTAAATTGCAAGGCAGGATACAGGATTGCGTAAAGCTGAATTTCAACTATGTAAAATAACTGCACAGGAAGATAATATGAAGGAGAGTCATTACAGTGTTGTTAGCGGTTTTCTTTGAGCAGTTAAATTATACACAGTGTTAGTTTTCTTCATTATGGATTTCTACATTTCTAAATTTTCTATAAATGTATATTTCATAATTACAAAAGCTGTTAAGATTTTAAAAAGCAAGGATGATAATTACCTGCTTATAGTTCTTGTGGGGATTATATAAGATACGCATTGTTGATTTCTTTAGCACACACTAAGTACTCCCTGAGAAACACAACCAAGAGAAGGTGCGGCTTCCCTGTCTAGCAGTCAGGGTGGCTTGCATTATCGTCAGGGAACAGTAACAAGAATCCCTTCAGGACTCATGGAATCAAATTCTTTCGCTCTACTTATACACATTTTTAGGGATGTTAACTGAAGAATTTTTAAAATAGCAAACAGTAGGGAACAACCTAAATGATCACAGAGGATTGGTTCAATATACATTCTGTTTAGCCCCATGGTGGAATATTAGGCAGTCATTAAAAAGAATGAAGTAGATCTATAGACAAAGATATCTACGATAGAGCTTTAAGTGAAAGCTACATTGCAAAATCAGAATTCTTGTATAATCTTTGCTTTATCAGAAACCAAATAAAAACAGGAAAAAGCATATATTTTGTAGGTCTGATACATTGGTCTTATGAGCTAAAGAGAAAACATAACTGATCTGAAACTCGGAAATACTTCTAGCTAACGCACCCAACTGTTAGAGGAGGGGACCCCCAAAAACAGCTTATTTATTTTTTAAAAACATGTGTATTTATTCTTACATGTTTAAACTTTAGTCATTTTCAAAGTACTCGCCATTTGATGTAAAACAACTATTGAAATGTTTTCCCCACTACTCAAAACAGTCTTCAAATTCTATTTTCATGCTTTTTAGTGCTTCTGCTGTTTTTGGTTTCGCCTCTTCTACAATAGCAAAATGTTTCCCTTTGAGGACTTGTTTTATCTGGGAAAACAAGAAAAGGAGCTGGAGGGTGGAGGAGATCAGGTGAATAGGGAAGGTGGGGCCTGGGGGGTCATGCCGGTTTTAGTCAAAAACTGGTGAACACTCAGTGCAGTGTGGGCAGGTGTGCTTGTATATTACCTATCATAAGATGGGCAAATGTGTTCAAAGAGTCTTCAGAAAACGTTCACTGAAGCCCAGTGCAGCCTCTCACAACAAGAGCAGCAGGTACACTGATAGAGATGGATTCCCAGAACACCCACCTAGTGGGGGAAGCCTGTACTACAAGGGGCCCACCCTCCAGAAGACAATTCTGTTTGGGGGAAGGTTAAATTATACACAGTGTTGATTTTCTAAAATTTTAACTTTAGAAAATTTTTAACTTTAAAAGCATGACAATTTAGATATTTTAACCTCTACTACGGCAAGACACCATTAATTTATTAAAGATATCGAAGTGTTTGTTAAGACTTTTGGGTGCAGGTAGAAGAAATAACTTGGACTACTTTATTATAGGGATGCTGTGCAATTCTCAGAAACCTCTCAGAAACAAAGGCTGAAATACAAAGCCCTTAGAATATTCCCCCTGAAGAGAGTGTTTTTGTATGTCTAAGGCTTTGGGCCATGCTGCACCAGTTTGACAAGATAAATTCATTCTAATGATGTAATTTATGGTGAATGGTTGTTTTTGCTCTTGAGTGGGAAGGCCTGGAATCTGAGTAGTTGAGGTCAGTCATACAGGCACTGCACGCATACGTAATTGAGCCCGAACAAAACGCTGGACATCAAGGCTCAAGTAAGCTTCCTTGGTGGGCAACACTTCACATGTATTGTCACGTGTGTTGAGAAAATCAAGCATGTCCCCAGGTGACTCCCCTGGAAGGAGACATCTAGCAGCTTATGCCGTTTCTCTGAGACTTTGTCCCTTGTTCTTTTCCCTTTATTGATTTTAATCTGCATTCTTTCACTAGCATAAACTGAGCAGGGGTATAATAGTGTTTGAATCCTCTGTCTTTCTAGGAAATCATCAAACCTGGGAGTTGTCTTGGGGACCTTGTACAAGAATTAATTGAAAATTTGCCAAAAGAGACACTTACTCTCCTCTTCCCGGGACTATGTAAATGTTAAACTACCCTTCACAAAATGACAAGCTCATATACCTTTGCCCACAGGTCCGTAGAAGATGCTGGCACTGGAAAGTGGTTTAATCTGAAGCTCTCATTCTATAGATGAAGAAATTAAGGGTAAGAAATTCTGTTCAGTGGCTACTAGGTATCTCTGGGTGTCAGCTCAGGTTGAAAGTAGATTAATTCTTCCTTTACATTCTCACTGTTGGAGCCTAGCATAAATCCCTGGTTATGTAATTGGGTAAGGGCAGTCTGACATGAGCTGCTCTGTGGTAGCCCTGTGATTATCTCTCAGGCCACCTGGGGCCATGGTGGTGACTCTTGAGCAGCTTGGAAATGGAATATGTTAGCAAGTGATTTATAATGCGAAGTGCCCTTTGAAGTTCAAAAATTCCCTGTGGGGCTATCCTGTATTAGCTTCTTTACATTATTTATTGAAAATGTATACATTGGTTTTTTCTTTTTTTGTTGTTTATTCCTTTTTCTTTCTTCATTTTCTTCTTTTTTTTTTCTACACTGATTTTTACATTTGGTGACATAGCCTGGTTTTTGCTCTGTGATCAGTGTGAAAGATCCATTAATAAGTAATATGTTAGTCTCTTAGGGCTGCTGCAATAACACAGACTTGATGGTTTACCACAGAAATCCATTCTCTCACAGGCTTGGAGGCCAGAGGTCCCCAGACTCCAGCAGGGCCACATGGCCTCTGAACGCGAAAGGGAGAATTCTTCCTTTCCTCCTCGAGCTGCTGTTTCCTTGGACTCTTTAACTAGCGGATGCATCACTTCGATCTCTTCTCCTTCCCCTCTATGTCCTTTTCTGTCTCTCTAAGGACATTTTCAGTGGACACAGGGTCCACCCTAATCAAGCATGGGCTCATCTCAGTCCTTACCGTAATTACATCCACAAGAACTTTCCTTCCAAGGAAGGTTACATTCTGAGGTCCTGGGTGGACATGAATTTGGGGGGGGGGGGGGGCATTATATAACCCACTCTAGTCAGCTTCCCTGAGAATGAGATCCCTCACACACGTTTTGGTGGCTTGCGTTCTGAATGTCAGTGTTGCAGAGAGAGGATCTGGAACTGTGCCTGACGTCCTGGATGTTCCTGATGTTTTCCCTTCTTGTTCCTGCTGCTCTGTTTGCTTAGCCTGTTGCAGGTATTTTGCGAGCACACCTTGTTAGAGAGCCCCTTGAGTGCTTTCAGGGTTCTTACCCAGTATCAATTGTTGTGCTTTTTTTTATTACTTTCAGTTTTATATTTTCCAATGAAGTCACCTTTGTTTCGAATCTTTCCTATTTTGGTAGGAAAAGCATTTGGTTGTAGATTGTGAGCCCTATTGCTGATCCTCGTCTGCCACATTTGGCCCTCAGGTTTCTGAGCTAAGAAGAACATATATAAGCCTAGATGATGTTTGAGGTCCCATCCTGTGTTAGTTTGGGTCCTCTGCGAGGCAGATAACAAGAAGAAATTAGAAATGCAAGAAATTCAGCGGGGGAAACGTCTGTGAGAGGTTAAGGGGTGAAGGAACAGGAGAGAGCAAAAATTGTAGCACTGAGTCCTGTAGAAGAGGGGAAAGGAAGGAGGATTCGGTAGTAAAAACCTAAGACTGTAGCACCACTCTGAGAACGTCTTGGGGACTCTCAGGATAAAGATCTCCCATTAGAACAGTCCTGCGTGGGCAGCAGTGACCTAGTTTTAACCCCCCTACTGTGTCTCTAGCCAAGTGGAGCACAGGAGAGTGTGGTCTCAGTGTAACCCCTGCTGTGGACCCCAAACTCAACTGGTGAAAATCAGCAAACTAGAACTTAAAGCAGGTTCCATCTTGAAGGAAGATTTGAATAGCATACCTACCTCCAGGAAGGCTGTAACGCCAATGTCTAAAAATTATGTGGACTGCAAGTTTGTGGACTTGCAGTCCAACCCATGTGGACTGCAAGTTTGTGTCTCCCGCCACCCATTCATATGTTGAAGCCTTAATCCCCAATGCAGTGGAATTAGAAGGCAGGGTCTTTGGGAAGTCATTGGGTTTACATGAGGTCATGAGGGTGTGGCCCCCCATGATGGGATTAGTGTGTCCTTTTATAAAAAGAGAAAGATAAATAAAAATTATATAAATTTTAAAAAAAAGAGAGAAAGAGGACAGATGCCCTTAGTCACCTGAGAGTAGAAGATGGCAGTTTGCAAATGAGGAAGAAGGCTAGACACCGAATCTTCTAGTACCCTGATCGTGGACTTCTCAGTCTTCAGAACTGTGAGAAATGAATTTGCATGTGTTAAGCCATTCAGGCTCTGCTGTTTTGTTACAGCAGTTTGAACTGACTAAGACAATAAGGATTCCTCATTTTCATGAGGGAAAGAACAGGAGAATTTTCCTCAGTGCCAGTGAGTCACTCCACTTGAGAGCCACAGGCCAGGTTTAAGCTGTGCTCTGAGTGTCCCTGCTTGTTTCAACCTGCTCCTCACCATGCGATGCTGATTTAATTTTCTTCTCTTTCCCATGCCCTCTGTCCTCTCTGAAACTCCATCCACCTCCTCCCTTCCTTTTTCTTTTACTAGCCATATGGTAGGCAATCCTCCAAGCGCTGGCAGCACCACTCAGCTTCCGTGAAGGAGTGCTTCTCAGCCTCGCCTGTGCATTGGAGTCATCTGGGGACCTTCAAAATGTTCACTGCTCAGGGAATGCCCAGGTCAATAAATCAGAGTGTCCGTGAGTGAAACCAGATACAGATGGTTGTTAGGCCCCTTCAGGCGGCCCAGTGGGCAAGCAAGGTTAGCGATACTGCTGCAGAGGCTCTCGGCCCAAGGGAAGGAAGAAGCACTCGCTAAACTAATCAGACACCCGGGCGACAGTTTTTCGGAAGAGACACATAACTGTTTCTCGTATTTGCTTTTTGAAATTGATATAAGGAATATTAATTTTATTCAATAAGGGTGACACAAAGTTTATATAAACTATCCATTACTATTTGTCATTTTAGAGTCTGCCATGCATTTTTTGCTTAACCCATTAAATTATTCCTAATGTTTGTGTTCAAAGGGAAGTTATGTTTCAAAAATCGTGAAAAAATATTTTGATCCCTTTAAGACAGAGTTGATTTCTATCATGCTTTTGTGGGGTGGGGGTCATGGGTATGGTAGGAGAACTGAGTGACACTGGTTTTTCAGCAGCATTGGGTGGTTTTAGACGAGACTGGTTTGCTCAGTTTTATAGAATCCTATGTAGGATCACTGCTGTGTGAATGACACACATTCGTTTTTCTTCATTTAGTAAACAAGTGTTTATTGTGGGCCTGCTACGTGGTGGGTACTGTGCTTTGGATCAGTGACATAAAGATGAATAAAGGAAGTTGGATCTGTCAGTGTGAAAAGGGTTAATTTATGGGATATCCTCACAATGGATATGATTCCAACTTTTCAGAGAGTAAGTTAGACATACTCACATACTTAAGAAGTTAGTCATGATAATGCTGTTAGGTGTTTGTAGTTTACTTATTTCAATATATTTTATTTTAGAATGGTGTGTGTGCGATAAGCATGTTAAAATGTTTTAAAGAATTCATACAAAATGGGAGCTATCAGTGAAGAGTATTGAAGCAATCAGGAGTCTCTCACACTTTTATATTAAATTTTTAAAGTAACAGTAAATCTTTAAGTGACTATAGACATGGGGTTTTCTAGTATTTTTGAAATTAAAAAGATATCTATAAAAGAAATATTTGTCTTGCCCCGGTTGGTGTGGCTCCGTGGATTGAGTGCAGACCTGTGAACTGAAAGGTCACTGGTTCGATTCTTGTCAGGGCATATACTTGGGTTGCAGGCCAGGTCCCCCACACAAGGTCACACAGAGGGGTGTGTGAGAAGCAGTTGATTTGATGTCTCCCTTCCTCTCTTTCTCCCTCCCTTCCCCTTTCGCTAGAAATAAATAAACTCTTAACAAAACAAAGTATTTTTCTCTAATCAATTGAGATATAACTTCAAGTTGTTTTAAAAAGACTTTGCCAATAAATTCAAAAGCATTTCGTACCTTCCCAGTAAAAAAAGAAGCTGATATATATATATATATATATATATATAAAATTTAATAGCTCTTGTCTTTTCCTGGTAGGCTGCTTTAGTTGCCCTGCACCTTAAAAATTGTTACCTTCTTTATAACATGAACATATGAAGCAAAATTATACCAAAGAACAAAAATTTCTGTCAGATTACCTGCTGAAAATTGATCTCAAACATAGCAAAATTCTCCTTAGAAGACAGTATGTCAGGATTCCAGTGAGAAATAGAGTTGGTATGTGATGGTTGGATGGATAGATATGGATAAATAAATAGCTCTGAGATTTCTTGCCATATTATATTACACACACACACACACACACACACACACACACACACGAGGTCTGTCCAGAAAAAGTCCAGCCATTGTTAATATAATGAGAGTGTTTAGCATGACATTGATGTAACCTGGCAGCCAAGGAGAGTAGACTGGAATGTGCATGTGTGAACAATGACAACTTCACTATACTAGTCCATGGGGGCGGTAGACACTGTTGAATGATCATGTGTAGTGTGTGGCTGTTGCATTCAAAATGACTGAGTGAGTAGAGCAATGAATCTGCATTAGATTTTGAGTTCAGCCTGAACATTCCTCCATGGAAACTATTCAGATGATTCAGAAGGCTAAAGCTATGGGCAACTGGTGATTGGCATCTTCGTCACAACAACATGCCTGCTCATGCATCATCATGTCTTGTGCAGAGTTTTTTGGTGAAACATCAAATCAACCAGGTGACTTACCCCTCTACAGCCCAGATTTGGTGCCCTGTGACTTCTGGCTTTTCCCAAAACTACAAGAACCTTTGAAAGAGAAAAGATTTCATACCATTAATGAGATTCAGGAAAATATGATGAGGCAGCTGATTGGGCAAACTGTGTGAGGTCCCAAGGTGTCTACTTTGAGGAGGACTGTGGCCTCATTGTCCTATGTACAATGTTTCTTGTATCTTATGTCTTCTTCAATAAATGTCTCTATTTTTAACATTACATGGCTGGATACCTTCTGGGGGTGGGGGAGAGAAAGAGAGGGTAAGTAAGTGGTTAACACCACTGTGGAGGCTGAGTAGGCAAGTCCAGATCTATCGGGCAGACTCTCGGGAAGGGCAGCTGTAAACTCTTAGGCAGGAGCTGATACTGCAGTCCATCAGTGGAATTTCTTTTTCCTCAAGGAAGCCTCAGTTCTGCTCTTAAGGCCTTCAACTGAATCAAGCAGGCCCGCCCAAATTATCAAAGATGATCTCCTTTACTTAGGGTCAACTGATTATAGATATTAATCACATCTACCAAATACCTTTACAGCAATACCTGCAGCACACAGGTGTGCTGCAAGAATCTTTAAAACATGCAATACCTGACTATTTAGTCAGGGCACTGACCTTTTTTCTCTTAGATTATCAAATAAAAAATGACAACAAACACATCCAGTGTGAATGAATCAAGATTATACTTTTTTTGTTAGGTCAGCAAAAATGAAACTGTATTAACAAAGATATTAGAGATTTGTTTGTGTGTGCCATGAGATAAAAAAAAGGAGTTGAAAATCACTGGCCTAACATGATTCAACTATCCTGCATACAAGTTAAAATGCATTAACTCTATCCCTAGATTAGGATTCGAAGTCCTCGAATGAACCTCATTCTTCTTGCTAGTCAGTCACTTAAATATTATGGCAGAATGTTAACTATGTATATATATGTGAAATACTCTTAATGATCACAGTCCTTGTTTATTAGTGGACACATGATTTTAGCTGATACCTGTAATTACCTTCTTCCACTGTTCAGTCCTCATTCCCTGGTTCTCAACAAACACCTCTGCTAATTGTGTTTCTTTGTCTGGCTGGTGACCCAAATGTCCATTCCTGAAGGTTCTGGGCTGTTACAAGCCCTGCTTGGATTAGTTTTTTGTAGTTTTTCACTGGCATTAATCACAGGACTTGGTAGCACTGAGCTTCCCTAAGGGAAGTCCTGTATTCTAGCCATATTCTTTCTTGCCTGCCTTGTGGTGTACGGCCCAATTCCCTTTAGTAGGTAGGATCACTCACCACAGCTAGTGCAGCTTTGCCTGTTGATTGAGAAGCATGGGGAGTCTAAAGAGGCTGGGTGGCAGTCTTAACTTCTAATTCAATGAAATCATTGTTGAGTCTCCTGGGAGAAGTATTTTATTTTTCATTGGGACTAAGACCTTGAGACGAGCAGAGCATTAAGTCACAGGAACAGGAAACAAAAATTGCACCAGTAGATCACTAGAGGCAGTAGTGAGTGGGCACCCCTCCATGTCCAACCCTTGACTCCTGGGCCCATGAATTCTGGCTATGGAAAAACAGCACCATAGGTTAAATGCTGGTTTAGCGTATGTGTAGCCTCATGGAGAATCTACACTTCTGCCCTGCAAGGTATTGCCACCTAGTGGGCACTGTAACTGAGTCTTTAGAAGGCCATTTCACCATTCTTTCTAGTCAGCTACTTCAGGATGATTGCAAACATGATGAAACCAGTGACTTCCATGAGTATGGTACCAGTGACTCATTTAGTTTGCTGTGAATTGAATATATTGATTAGAAGCAATGCTTGTGGAAAACTATGAGGGTGGATGAGACATTCTGTATGTGCACATTCTGTACATTCTGTATTTGTGGATGGCAGTTTTAGAAAAAATGTGCAGAGAAGGCAAATCTGTATCAGAAGTAAGTACATATTCCAGTAAGAATGAAGCTCCCTTCGATGTTGGAAGTGGTCAGATGCCATCCATCTGCCAACAGTTAACTATCACCTGGGAAGTGGTGCCCTATTAAGGACTACTGCTGGCCAGCGAGGTACTCAGTGGTGACTATAGCCAGGTCAGCTTTGATTAGTGGACGTTCATGCTGTTGAACCTGTGCCTAACCTCCATCCCTGTCAGAATGGCCACTTTGTTCAGGAGCCCATAGGTCAGTGACAGCAGTAGCTAGGGAAAGAGGGTGACTTGTAGGCACAGAATGGGTCATCCTATCCATTAGATTATCAAAATTTTCTTCTGGATTCTCCTGGTGTGAATGAGCAGGTCTTATGTGAAAAATCCACTCTACCATCTCAATCTCCCTAAGCCTTTTGATTCCTTCCACTATAGTTTCCCAAGGTAATTCTGGCATCTTGAACTCTTTCAATATGTGTTTGTTCTGTGTTTCAGTCAACCAAACAAACTATCAGAGCTCTTCCTAACCCCGCAAACCAAATCATCTTGTCCAGAGTCTCTGCCTCCTTTTAAGGGGACTCCTATGAATAACTTTGGCATGATCTAACTTTGCATTCCCTCTTCCATTCTCCCATACCCTTTGTGTCTCCGTACTTCCCAGATTTCTGTCTTTATAAAGTGGAAAATTCATGTACTTGTTTTACTGTGTACAGAAGCTACTTTTGGCTTACATTTATGCCTCACCCTTTAGGCTTGTTTGGATTTGAGTCTAGTATTAGGTCTGGAAGCAAAGGGGGCGGCAGTGGCAGGTCCTGAGGAGAATCCTCAGGGCCTTACAAGGAGAGGCCCTGGGAGGTTTTTCAGTCCTTCACAGGTGGGCGGAGGACTGCTGCTGCTGGCAGCATTTACAGGTCGTATTTCTCTAGCTCCACTGAAATCTTCAAAATGTCCCCGATCTAACGATCAGGACCCCATCCCTTCCCAATTAATGCCTTCACTTTTAACAGAGGGCGCCTGGTGAGGTTGGGCATTCAATTTGCATTGTAATTTGGCCACTTTCGGGATGAAACTCAAGATTCGGTTTTCAGAAATCTTAGCCTTGTAGCTGTAGGAGGTGGAGGCGTCTCTGAGATCGAGCATGGAGACTCTCAGGTCATTTATGCAGAGTTTGAGCTGGGAATTGGACATCCTGGGCTCCATCTTTTTTTACCCACTTTCTCCATTGCAGTTAGGAGCGACCAGCAAATCTTATTCTTGTATTACACAGAATAGCCCTAAAATAATTAAGAAATTAATTGTATGGAATTTAACACTTCTTTCTTTTCAGATGATTCCACACATGTGAATTTTGTTTGCCCAGCTAAATTGTATGCAAATTAATTCAAAGGACGCCGCTGTTTTATACACCTTTGTATCCTTTGCAGTGCTAAGATCTGTGTTGGACAGACCGATATAACATGTAAATACCTTTGACTGGTTTTAGCCTATCTCCATGATATCTACTCCTTTCCTACTGAACGAATGTGAGAAAATTCAGTTTATCAAGGGTTCTGGTTAGTTAAGTTCTAAAAATTGATTAAACTTCTTTTAAATTTGTACATTAAACATATAATACTTGATTAAGTTTCTTTGCAAATTGTCGTTTGGCTTTACATTAGATCTGACTTTTTATCATTTTGTCTTAAATGACTAGCTTAGGCTGCTCATGAAAGTAATGACCCATTCACGTATGTACTTAAAGCATCTCAATAACTGATGCAGTTCACTGAATCCAATGGTCCAGCTAGCGTGGTTGATGTCGATAATAAACATAGCTGAAATAACTGTAAGAATCATTCAGGAGGCTTATTTGTTGCAGTGTTGTAGCCCCCAGAATAAAATGGGTTGTGGCAAACCCTCTCCATGGCCAGAGACACCCAAACAGATACCGTCTGGCTACTCTGTGCTCATTTCAGCCAGAGGACCCCGGTTTCTCTCTTTCACTTACTGGGATCCCCCAGGAAGTGCTGTTTGAACAAAAGCTTTTTAGGCTACACCGAATTTTGAAAACTACCGGTGAATTGCTTAAACATGACCACAGTCTTCTAAGTTCTCAGTGGCATCATCCTCATTCATTCACCCATATATTTGTTAATTTATTCAACAAATGTTTATGGAGCATGTACATGTGTTAAGTACTAACTTAGATTCTGAAGAAAAGCCCCTGTTCTCGTGCTAGCTGTTCTGGATGCAATAATTTGTTCCTAGTGAGGGAAAATAAAAAGACAATTTGCAAGGTTTCTCTCTTATACTCTTATTCCAGCTTATACAATTTTCTTTTTCCTTCTTCTCAAGATAACCAAATAAATGAGAAAGATTGCTTTTGGACAAATTTGCAGCCATAAAAATACAAATAATGGTTAATATTCAAAATTTGGCTACGACATCAGAAAATGACATTCTGAAATTGAGTTGACCTATAACTCTGACTTTCCCAATTCCTTGAGGCTAGCAGATCCTGAGGCTGGGCAGGTGGGGTCCAGAAGGTGCCAGCTAGTGAGTGTTACAAGGCTTTCTCCCCTCCGGGTCTAATGAGAGCTTTGAGCCCAGCATTGCACACTTCAAGTTAAGACCCTGAAGAGAGCTGGCCTTAAGGATCCTTGACTTCCAGGGGGAGGGTCAACTGGTCATGGTGCAGAAAATGGAGGAAGATGAACTGTAGGAAACTTGAACTAATACAGTGGTGAATAGGGAGCAGAGTGGTTTCATCCTGATGCCTTGATGGAGGATTGACATTCTTCTTGCACTACACTGATTGCCCACAGGAACTTTCACCTCTTGGGACAATCTTCACTTACGGTAGTAGCCACACCAAAGTCCCCAAAATCCCAACAGGCAGATGAAGAAAAATTGCAGTATATCTAAGCAGGCCTAATAGTAGAAAGAGATAAACAAAGAGATCACTCAGTATAGGCCTCTAATGAAGTAGAAATATTGGACAAGAGAGAGGACAAAAAAATAGTTAGAATACTTAAGGTTTCTATTAAAGCAAAAATTAGTCTTCCTATGGGGAGAAAACATAACTTCCAAATTAAAAATTTATTATGGGGCTTGTAGGAGAGGATGACTATTTAGATAATTAGGAGGGAATGATACATCTGTATTTTCATTGGAGAAATACATTGAGCACCTACTGTGTGCCTGGCTCTCTGCTAAGTGCTGGAGAGAAGTGGCAGAAAGAGAAACAGGGCTCTGTCTTCCAGGAGCCAAAGACTTGAGTATGATGAAAGGGAAGGCCATTCTGATGAAGAGACATGGTATGATCAGAATTTAAAGTAGAATAAAGCTCATAAGGAAAAAAGTAAAATTGTTCATCTCTTGGAAGTTAACTGAGTTGAAGTAAAAATATGCTGCTCATGCTGCCCAAAGCTCACCAAGGAACTAGGTAGCCTTCAAAATTCCACCAAGAAGCATCAACTTTAAATAATATAATAAAGGATGTGATGCAATTAATTTTATTATGACCAAGGATATGTCACAATAAGAGTGCAGTGTGTTGACACCAACTAATTTTTTTGAACAAATGTAGTTTGCTCTGTGCTTAGCACTATGTTTATTGACTCATTCAGTCCCCATAAAGTGTCTTCTACACCTTCTCCATTTGATGCGTAAGAAACCACAGGGGCCGAATGGTTATTCATTTGTGCATTTGCAAAGCTAGTATGTAGTTGATTCAAACATAGGTTTTACCTGACTACAGTAAATTCTTTCCCACCACCCGCCATTCTTCTAACCCGGAGTCTTGAGAGTCAAAGGAGAGGTCCATTTTTGTGCCACTAGAATGGTTCTGGGAGAAGGGCGTTGTCCTTCTGGTGACCCGTCGTGTGTCTGGAGGAAGTGTTTATTCTCTGAGCCTACAAAGTAATTCAGCAAGCAGATTATTGTGCTGTTCTGAAACTGTCTTTTCTGGCCAGTTCTCTGTAATTCTGTACTCTCAATCAATAAATGTGTTTGTGATTTATTATGTTTGTTGCTGAGTGAACTTGGTCCTTGTGAATATGACTGCTGGCTTTTCTGACACAGTCCCCTTTTTGACACAGTCCCCCTTTTTCAACTCTTAAATTTAGGCCTCTTATGAATTTGGTTAGTATGAATCATTTGCTTAGACTGAATCATGGCTTTTAAAATGCATGTATTTATGTATTTATTTATTTATTCATTCATCCCTTTAAAGCAAATGACAGACATGCTGTGAAACTCAGTCTCAGTGGTCATCTCATGGACTTCATTATAGGTTTATCTGTAATGAAGAAGTTATCATCCACAAATGGTACTTTGAGGTTGAACAAGGAGGCCTCTACATTAAGCATTAACAGTATAGATTTTGTTTTACAGGAAAAGATTTTTTTCTCCTCAAAGATAAAGGAACTGGTACCTGGAGAAGTAAGGAGACATCCCCAGGATCACAAAAGGTGGCAAGAGCCCAAAGCAGGACTAGAACACATACTTATCTATGATTCCACACACCAAACGGAGCCCACTACTGTCAGTCAAGGTTTGAGGGCTTTTCAGCTTTGGGGCTTCTAAACCCCAGAGGAAGAAGTTATATTTGTAGTTGAAGGGTAGCAGAATATGCCACTGCAAAACATGACTCTAGGAATTTAGGACATTCTACCCCCCAAATATGTCACTTGGGTAATATTGATTGTTTTGAATTGTTGGCACTCACAAAAGAGCAAATGTATAGAGAGGTGTTTTTCCTAACTCCCCTTATCTGCCAAAAGACAGATCATCCAAAAGGAACTCATTTGCCATAAATCACTTTCCCCAGAATTTCATCAGTAGGGGAAGATTGATTCTTATCACAGAAGAGGATATTTGAAGTTGACACCATGAGCAGACAACTTTGTCACAAGCTGTCATACCTTCCATCCATTCTTTTAAGGGTCCATTCATCTTTCCGTCTTTCCTAAAAATCTTTTACTCCCTCCTAAGAGGTCTAGATCTCTCCTCCCCTTTCCCTATTGAGATGATCTTTAATCCCAAATTCTAAGGACACCCAGAGGAGTAATTCATTTTTTCCTGCGTAGCTCGATGCATATGTGAGTATACATGTTAATAAACTGTTTTTCTCTGGTTTATCTTTCATTACAGAGTTCTTAGCTAATAATTCAGAAAGGTAGAGAAAGTACGATTTTTCTTCCTGTACAGAAAATGTCCAGTCAATTTCCTGATATGATAATTAATGGGAAGCAGCTGTCTTTTCTCTTTTGTTTAAAAAGTGGGATTTATGGGGATTAATATTTATAAAGCACTTTTGAATGGAAGAAGCACTGTGTTATTCAATCGAGTATAGAGTTATGGGAGGGGGAGATTAATCAATCTCTTGTCAATTCTTTAAGTCAGATACGACAAAGGACCTGATCAAAAGCACATCCAGTGCTCATCAATGTGCACTGCCAGCTTTGCCAGTATTTCAGAAAAGTCTGCAGAATATTACTCCCCCTGCCTGTCCTCTCCTAATGCAGCTTATCACTGGTATGTAACCTTGGTGAGACTCACGGGCAGCTATTGCCCACACTTATTTAATCATTCTTTTCAGTAAGATGTCACATAGCAAAAAAATAGATGTACTATCAGAATAATGTAGATATTTACTGAAGATGAAATTAAAAATGGAGAAGAGAGTTTAGATTACATACATCATAGTAACACTTGGTAAAATCTCTATATAACGTCTTTGATCTATTTGCAAATGTTCTTTCTGGATGACAGTATCTTTATGTTCACTCCCCAATCTTTCCCACAACCTCCAAAACCTCATCTATTTCCTGGAGCCCTTCAGCTCTGTCCATACCTCACTTTGCAAAATGAAATGTGTTGGCCAGCTAGCTCTTTGCCCTTAAGGAATCAGTTCAGGCTCAGGGACTACTTATTGTTACTCGAGTTTTCCCTGAAGCTTTAGTCCAGTATTCCAGGAAGCAAAGTATTGGAATATTGATACTCAAAAGGTATCTTGGCTAGAGACTTCTGGCCAAGATGGAGGTGTAGGTAGATACACTTTGCCTCCTCATACAACTGAAGAAGGACAACAACAAATTAAAAAACCAAAAACCAGAACTGCCAGATAATTGGACAGTACAGACACCCAACAACCAAGGAGTTAAAAAAACAAACAAACATTAATCTAGACTAGTAGGAGGGGCTAAGAAGGGCAGCCAGAGTGGAGAGGACACACGGCTAGGTGGCAGCTGGAGGACTGGGGCGGTTGAGGTGGTGGCTGGTGGTCCCACATTTGCATGCAGATAAATGAGGAGTAACAACCGGGGAGTCAGACAGACCATGCAAACCAGGGTTCAAGTGCAAGAAAAGAGTCTCAAAACCTCTGGCTGTAAAAACATGTTGGGGTAGCAGGGGCAGGAGAAACACTTAGCCTCACAGGAGAGTTCCTTGGAGAGACCCACAGGGTCCTAGAATGTACACAAACCCACCCACCTGGGAATCAGCACCTGAAGGGCTCAATTTGCGTGTGGGTATCAGAGGAAGTGACTGAAAACCAGCAGAGAGTGAAGCAAGGGGCACTGTTCCCTGCCGGATCCCCTTCCTCGAATACACCACCACAATGCAGCAATGTGGGCTAGCCACCCTGGTGAATACCTAGGACCCTGCCCCTTACAACATAATGGGCATGCTGAGACAAAAAAAAAAAAACATATGGCCTGAATGAAACAACAGATCAAAAACCCAGAAAAAGCATCCAGATGTTAGACATCTTTTCATGTGTCTATTGGTCATCTGTACGTCCTTTTTGGAGACGTGTCTGTTCAGGTCATTTGCCCATTTTTAAATTGGGTTGTTTGGGGGGGGGGTTTGGTGTTGAGTTTTGTTAAGTGCTTTATAAATTTTGAGTATGAACCCCTTATCAGATGTATCAACAAATATGTTTGCCCATTCTGTGTATTGTCTTTTTATTTTGCTAAAATTAAAGCTGGTTTGCTAAATTTAAGCTAGTTATGCTTTTGTTTGCACGTTTCTTTCAATATTCCTTATCTGTAAAGGTGTCTATTCTTTGAATTCTCCTTTAAGTTGATTGTAACATTTTACCCACTCCCTCATGAATGAGTTAAAATCTTTAATATATGTTTGTTCAGTATCTATATGAGAGTTACAAGTTTACCTTTTTTTTAAAAGTTTCCTTTAACATTACTTAGGAAATAAGTTTCCTTTATAATTAGTTGAAATGAATGACCAGAACATACATTTTAATGGCACTCTATATCTTCTCACATTAATTAAACATATTCTCTGCTTAGTGAATATGTTAAAGAAATTTCTGCTCTAGTCAGTTTTTCATTAACCAATCCTTTGCCATCCGTTTGTCATCTCTGCAGGGAATGCAGGGAGATAGAGTTTACCCAAGTGGAATCCCGAACTGCATGCAAAGATTTCTCCCTGCCCTGAGAACCGTTTTTCTTTTCTCACAGGGCTGATAGCATTCTGTAAAGTGTAGAATGCAGTTGCCTGTTAATCTCACAGCTGCCGACTGTGCATTTACACTTTCTGTAGAATACGAAGGCCCCTAAAAGAAAAGCTCCTTTAGTTTCTCTGCTCTCACAACGTTTCTGATGCCATATGTGTGGAGGAAGTTTTACCTACAACCAACCAGTTCTTCTGTTCTCTGGACACCAACTGGGTATCCTACAGTTTAATTGAATTTTGACACTACCTGGAGTCAGTGCAGACCCCACAGGTTAGAGGCTCAGTCCTGCAAAACTGCCTCCATCCACTTCAGACACCACTGGCAAGCCCAGGTTGTCCCATGTGGGTCGGACTGACCAGCTATTAGAGGGCCCCATGAACCTGAGGTTGATCATTTGTAAGATCGGCCACAGAACTTAGGAAAACAGTTTATTCACTACATCAGCAATTTTCAAACATTTTTATCTCATGGCACACATATGAGGGGGGACCCCCCAAAACCCTAAATTATCTTCTGGAGGGTGGGCCCCTCGGCTAAGCCCCCTAGCAGAGGCTTACCCTGCTCGGTGAGTTCTAGGATCCCATTTGTATCAGTGTGTCAGCTGGTGTTGCGAGAGGCTGCAGTCGGCTTCAGTGAATTATTTTTTCTGAAGCCTCGATGCGTTTGTCCATCTCATGATGGGTGATTTACAAGCACTCCTACCCACACTGTGCTGACTGTTCAGCAGTTTTTGACCAAAATGGCATGAGCCCCATGCCCTCCCCTCCCTATTTACCCAGTCACCCCAAGTGACTTTTTTTTTGTTTCTCCAAATGAAAGAAGCCCTCAAAGGGCAATGTTACGCCAGTGTGGGAGAGGTGAAACAGAAAACAACAGAAGCACTAAAAGGCATCCAAATCAACAAGTTCAAGACCGTTTTGAGCAGTGGAAAAAACAAAGCGCATCAAATGGAGAGCACTTTGAAGATGACTGATGTTTAAACCTAAGAATAAATACACAATTTTTTATAAATAAATTTTAGTTTATTTTGTGTCCCAGCTCATCAACTAACTGCTAAAATTCTGAGGCAGACCAAAAGATGTATTTTTTGCAAAAAATAAGTATAGTTTTGATTCATTCACACCCCAGACAGCCATGGCTGCGTTGGCTGTTGTCGTTTTTTTATCTGATACTCTAAGGGAAAAGAGGCCAGTGCCCCTAACTAAATAGGCACTGCCTGTTTTAGAAATGCCTGTGGCACACTAGTTGAAAATCACTGTGCTAGAATACTGGCTTACTATACAGAATGCAAGGCAGGCACAGCCAGGTGGCCGAGATGCACGGGGCAAGGTATCGTCGGGATGGGGTTTGGAGCTTCCTTGCCCTCTGAGCACAGCATCCGCCCAGAGCCAGGAAGTGTTCGGCCACCCTGAAGCTCTCACTCTTCCTTTGTTTACAGTTTCTACAGAGGTTCCATTTTGTAGGTATGAGTAATTAGATCACTGGCCGTTGGTGATTAAGTCTGTCTCCAGCCTCTCTCCCCTCTCCAGAGATAAAGGTAGGACTGAGAGTTCCAATTCTCTAATCACCTGACAATAAGCCCCGTATTCTTAGAAGTTTTCCCAAAGTCCCTGCATGAAGATAAACTCAGGTGTGGTTGAGAGGGCCTTGCTATAAATAATAAAAGACTTCATATTACCTTTATCTCTCTGGGGCTATTTCAGGTACTGGGGACAAAACCCAAATATAACAAAAGATGCTCCTCTAGCTCTTATGTAAGAAATTACAAGGGTTTTAGGAGCTCTGGCCACAAACCTCAGTGCCTAATATCCATTTCTTATATCACAATATTACAGATCCTTTCTCTCCAGAATGGTGGGAAGAATTATGGTGTATATTAGTCAAACAATTAAATCATCATGCAATAAACATTTGTGAAGCCTTTAGTATATGTTGTGCTCTCTGAAAGATGCTGTAATATATGACAAGACACTTTTCCTCAATGAGTTTATAATCCACTGGCAACAGGAAACTAAGGAGTAAGAAAATAGAAATCAATAAAAGACTAAGCAGCAGTTCAGAGAAAGGAGTAGTCAGTACAGGCTGGGTATTAAGGGAGAGTTTCTGGGAGGAAGTGATATTTCAGCTGGTGTTGAAAGATGAACTAAAAGTAGAAATCTGTTCAACATTTTAAACAAAGTTTTTCAAGGCCTTTTCTTTTCTCTTTTTTCTTCTGTGATCTATGCTTGGGCATCAGGAAATCCCTGAAGTTGTTTCTCAAGTTCTGGGCATATTTATACTTGTATATTTTTCTCATGAGTGTGTCTGTATGTTTACTAGCTTATCAGAAGGGTCTGTGACCACTTAAAAGTAAAGAATTAGCACCTACTTAGGAACAGGAGAACTTCAGTCTTGGTCTTGTCCCCAAAGTGGCAATTTATCACAGTTAATGACATCTCAACAGTAAGAGCAATAAAACACCAATGTCATTGAGCATTGACAGGTGGAATAAAGGGGCCAAACCCAATTCTGCTGGTGGCAGGAGAGACGCCACTTTCCTCCACTCTTCTCCATTATAATTGTTCTTCCAGGCATGCATTTTCTTTCATTTGGATTTTCTAACTTAAACGGAATACTGTTTATTTAGTTTCTACTCTTGCATTGGAAAAGTGCAAGTTTCTAGAAAACAGATGAATTAAAACACATAAGATTTTTTCTTCTCAAACTTAGCATGCTTATACTTTACTCCTTTGCATTCCCCACTCTGTGCCCCTGTCTCCTCACCCTGCCCCGTTAAACACGAAGATAAGCAAGTCTGGGTAATCTGTAACATATTGTTTTTCTTTATTTCCCACACTTCTTTACTTTTACTTTTACTTTTTCCTGACTTTTGTGTCTAATTTAAAGACATGCTCAATGAATATAGAAATCCTAACTTAGATGCAAATTTCTTTTTAAAAAAGATGTTAAAAATAGAAGCCATTGCTTGGAACTCTTTACCCAATCACTCTGTCTCTCTCTCCCGGTTCCTATGGGTGCCAGCTGTGTTTTCCTTGTGGTAAAGGCAGGCAATTTGAGAAAATTAAAGAATGTTTGCAACTGATGTGCACAGAGCTGTCCTTGGAAGTGTACATAGTATTTTCGAGTTGATAGACTCTAATAAATGTTTTCTCTGTTCATTGTTAGGACTGGTAAAATGCTGTCAGTGAAACTCCAGCCCTCACAAAAGAGTAAGAAGGCTGTGACTGAAGGGAGTTATTGCTGGTTACCATGAATGACAAATATTAATAAGTTCATTTTGTTAATTAGTCACAAGGCAAGTGGCTTAGATCAGTGCCCAAATATTGTCTCATTTAACCCTTACGCCACCCTATATACTAAATGTTCTTTATACCAGTTCACAAATGGGGAGGATTGAAGCTTCGGAGGATTATGTGACTTGGACCAAGTCATACTGTCCACAAAGATCAGACTGGGGTCTGGGGACAGTACTGGAAAATGCTGTGAAGACTGGTATGCTACTACTTACTAGGTGATATTTGGGGCCAAGGGTTGGGGTGGAATTAGTAGTTTTGGTAGGTATGAATATATTGTTTTAATTGGGGGTGTTAATTGCTATTGGTATGAATTGTTTGTTATTCAATATTCTTAATGTAAAGATGGGATAATAATAATTATGTCATATGATCTTTTTGAGAAGTAATATAATAATAGTTTTAACCTTTTAAATTAATGCTGTCCATACAATGCATAGTCAGAAATGTTAGCTCTCATTAGTTTTCTTTAAAGTGCAATGAATTGAATTGGTAATAGGAAAGCATAAGTGGACTCATAACAACTGGTTCCCTCTATCATCTCTGGGTCTGGGTGCTACTTTGTTCCTACAAGCAAGAGAAACAGCAAAGGCAACCTCACAACTGTGTCTTGTTTAGCCTGCTCCCTCTGAGGAGCAGTGACAATGTGTTTCTGTCACTGGGCCAGGAAAGAGTCCAAGGCCAAGGTCCAGTGGGCGGGAGCAGATGGTTTCAGTTGGCTTAGAACTTTAAGCAGGGGAGAATTCTACACGTGGGGTGGGCTCCTTTAACAAAGCCCTCTGGATTTATGGAAAAGCCCTCACTCCTGTGAGGTTGTGGATTCAGTTCCCAGTTGGGGCACATACCTAGTTGCAGGTTTGGTCCCTGGTCTAGGTGCACATGAGCCCCAGTCCAGGTGCATGGGATCCCTGGTCTGGTTTCATGTGGTACGCGAACAATCAGTGCTTCTCTCTCATCCTTCCTCTTTCTCTAAAAGCAATGAAAAAAAAATGTCTTCAGGTGAGGATAAAATATATATGTATATATCAACGTACTATATTAATGCAGTGAATTGCACTAATAGATTTGCTAATGGTGGGTCAGCCTTCTATTAATACGAAAAAACTTACTTTGTCATAGCGTATTGTTCTTTGTAATAAAGTGCCATAATTGTTCATATTTTATTTTGAACTTTGGGATCTCTTTTCATAGGTATCATGAACCTAGAGGATTATGCTTGAGAATGAGTTAAGATTCATTCCATTTTTTTATGCCTTGTATATATAATATAAATTTTTCCTAATCTTTGAATGTTTGGAGGAACTCCCACTTAAAACCTGGTGTTTGATGACTTGTTAAAGAGTAGAGCATGCATAATCTCTTCAAGTTTTTCTATGATCATGCTTTCTTTTCTTCTTGAGTCAGCTGCTGAAAGTTGCTTTGACAAAATTTTGTCTAGTCAAGAAGGCATGCTGGTCCCTGACTCAGCCAAATGCCTTGGAGATACACAGTCCCCTGCTCATTTGAGGAAGTTTGCATACTTAGGATGCTTTTCCTGAGACTGATTTTTTTTGTAGTAGATATATATATCTCATTAGGTGTCAATTTGAAGAATGGACTAAAAGAACGTTCTTCGCCAAGAGTCCACGTATTTGATTATTTCAGGGATTCATGTATCTGACCTACACATTCTCAGAAGAAAACAGTAGTAGCAACTTAGCCAAAGAAGTGCTGTTTCAGGAATAGTATCCCAGCAGCCCTTTTATGTGTGAGACACAAAAGTGCCATCGCATTGGGATAGAAAGTAGGCCATTCCCAGGGTGAGCTGCTTCAGCTAACTGAATTCAGTTTCAGACCGGAGGTCCTTTTATTTGTGTTCTTCACCAATATTGGGGGAAAAGATTTAATAGTTTTCTCATGCTTCTCACTATAAAGTAGAAACCTTAAAATGTTTTTATTTTAAAGGTGACTACAGATTATGAAACATATGATGTAAGACATATTCGAGGGCAATGTGGGACATTATGCGGTGAGTAAGGAGAGTGATAGGTTTCTTCAAACCCCTGACCCTATTTTGATATAAGGGAAATTAGGTTAAACTTAGCATCCAGGGCAGGCTTCAGAAGAAAAAGAAGTAAATTTCTAGGTCAGTCCATTGCTACATTTATGGAAGTAAGTGTATTGGGGACGTGTGTTCTCACAGGAGTGTTTGGGTTGATTGTTGGTATGTGAACTACCCACTCCCCCTCACCTTCAGAAAACCCACTGCATTCTCCCTGTGCGCCTACCACTTCTACTGCACTGCATCCTCACCACACGCTGGTCCCCACCTACAGTCCCTCGCATTCTTTCCCCTCCCCCACATGGCACCACAGAGCCGTTCCCCTGGTCAGCCGTGTGGGGAGGAAAGAAGCAGGAAAAAAGCTGCTTCATTCCCAGCACTGTGCTGGGTGTACCCATACATCAAATAAGGAACTAAACCCCAACCTTGGTTCTCAGACTTTAAAGATGAATCATATGCGGTAGTATTTTTAATTTGATTCCTGGTATGGAAATTTGAGATTTGCTGATTTAGCTACTAGAGCTCAGCTTCTTTAGTTAGGCAAACTCTGCATGAGTCTTTGCTGCTCACTATGCGTGTGGCACTGTAAGTGTATCGGCCATTTTAAGACTAACTGCTTTCTAATCAGACAATGAGTATATTAATAACAAGGTTAAGAACAAATTAGGTTGAATGTGCATGTTGAAGGCTTAGCACAATGCCCGGAACACCATCAGACATCAGCCAGTGTCTGTTAGCATTACTCATGGCAGGAGACCTGGACTTTTTCCCTAAGTATTGTGTTACTTGGAACAACTTATGTAACTCCTCTGTACCAATATTTAATCACCTGCAAAATACATTTGTGTTTTACCTTTTAAAAATAATTTTGTACTGTGTTTTTACATCTCTTAATCTTTACACAACTCGGTGGTATTGTTTATTGTTAAGAGGAGAAACTCATGGATTGCTGCCAAGGTCACAGATTTCATCGGTGGTCCACAGGGACTTGGATGCAAGTTCTCTGATGCTAGATCCTCATTCTCTTGTCTCTGTCACAATGATCCTCACATGGAGGGGTTGAGCACACAATCTGTATGTGATCCCTCTGTCGCTAAAACATTTGCATCCGATGTTTCACTCTTGGGGACAGCTTTAAGGAAATTGGACGCTCCCAGTGAAAATCCAGGTCTGCAGTGGTTAGAACAACAAAGACAGCAAGTGCAGAAGTACAATACCGAAGATGGGTGACTGTGCAAAGCATGCAGGCTCTGTGAGGAAAGTTGAGACCTGTTTTGGGGTCCCCAGTTATCTTCCAATATGAGATTAAAGCCCAAACTCCAGCTGACTGTGAATAGATCCCCCTACCCATCCCTACCTCCATTGCTACCACTCCCCCACAGATATCAAAGGGACAGAGCTTGGGGTTTCAGTCACACTGATGAGACCAGAAGTGGATTCACATCTGCTTCTGAACAGTGCTTCTGAGAGGTATAATGTCACGATTGCTCCTGGGTGCCTCCCTCCCTGTACAGTCACCAGAAACCTGGGAGTGAGATGAACATGTAGTCTACCAAGTTAGAATGTCTGCACTTGAATTTTGGAGGCCATGGGTCTATGCAAGTAGAGCAGGATGTGGATGAGGGTTTTCCCTGTTTTCTCAGATTCTTCCGTGTCCAAGTTTTGTTTTGTAGCCCTTGTGGAGGGTACCCGAGAAGGTGTGGGGGAGACCGGAATTTAGAGAAAGAGCAGCAGCTGTAGAACTGCTGCTTAAAAATTGGACGTGCAAAGCTGGTGACCAAAGATGGGAAGTACTGAATATCCCCAAAAGGATGCTAGCAATGAGGGTCAGTCTCCTGCCTGTTGTGCCTACCCCCAGGAGATACTGTATGTGTAGCCAGCAGTTCACCGACCATCTGCCTTGCCCAGGTTCCCAACTCAAGTAAGAAGTGGACTGAGGTGATGAGGATGTGACCTTTTAGAAAATTCAATAGAAGTGGTTTGCTTTCACTTGCTTCTAATGGGGCAATGATCCCTTCTTTCAAAGCCAAGAGAGTCTGCCATATGTATTGAGGGCATCCTCCAAGCATTTTGTTATCCACAGAATCTTAATGAACTGGAGAAACTGCAGGCCCAACTTGAATGTCTTCAGAGTCAAATGGAGAGTTCTTAGAGAATGTACTGTGAAAAGGATTTCACTTATACTGTAGGGCAATTGCATAGTTTTTGCCTAAACTAGTTCCCCTTTGAGAGTGAAGAGGGACACTGTAGTTATCTCTGAACAACAGGTGAAAAATAGGACTCTCTCAGGTCAACCAGGATGTCTGATTCCTCTATCTAAATTTACTTCAATATATTTCATCACAGGCAGGGTGACATATGCACGTTAATTAATTTTAATCTGGCTACTAATCCTATGAGTGGCTAATTAATATTTGAAGTCCCCAACTGGGCACGCCCACTCCAAAGTGGTTAGTTAGCATTTGAAAGACTGACTAATCAGAAACCCATTCTCCAAAGGCACTTTGGCTTTGGTCATCTTTGTTAATTAACATAAACAACAGAAAATTTTCATTCGTGAAATCAGTGGTGCTCAAGATATATGAGTGAGAAGTAATACCCAATATTGTGCAACCACTTTCTCCCTTGTATGAACAGATGTAAGTACTCCAGGAATTGGAGAGCCTACATCACTCGGAATGGCCCCTAGGTTTAGAATTCCAAGGAAATTGAGAGGCTGTTTAAAGTTTCCTAATGGAAGTTGTGTTACCTTACTCTAACCAGAAGGCTAACTGAGTATCAAGAAAATGTTTCAATAAAACCTTTTATGCATGGCTGGCCAGAAAGGTTTATTAAGCCTATGGTATAGGTTGTACAATTGTTTTCCTGTTTTCTTTAACTCTTGCTTATATAGTAGCAAATTTATCCTCACACACTGCATGGTAGCAATGTTTGGGGGGAAGGACCTATCCAATCCTCACCTACCTCTAATGCAGGAGACTACAAGGATCTGCCAAGATCCACACTGGCTTAAATCAGTGTGTGACATATGTCACTTTCAGCCTCCTCCCCACTATGGAAAAGAGAGGATGCTTGACATGAGTCCTCGGATCTAGGGGTATATTTCAACCTAGAGAGAAATGCTCCTTAGGGCCTAGAGATTCTGATGTAGGGAGGCCCATCGAGTGATGTTTCCTGACGTAACTGTACTATACTGTGTCTAGGAGTAGAAGGGGGGCCATGCTCAGATGTCCAATTATCGAAGATCTTTGGAAGGTGTGAAAGAGAATGCCAAACGAAGAAACCCCCAAATTCTAGGAAGGTCAGGAGCTCTGGGCTGTGGGATAGAGACAGGGCTGGGAGTTTTGTCACAGGAAAGTCCAGGAAAGACATAGCTGTCATTTCTAAAAGGAACCTCCTGGGGAGAGGGGGCCGGAGTGAAGTTTTACACCCTCCTAGGGGGACCATGGACAAAGTTCATGTAGTGACCTGGAAAACCAGAGCAAGCTGGGGAACCCTTTTCTAACCCTGACAGGTCGTGTTCCCATCCCTCCTCCCTGTCCCCACACCATGGGTTATAGGGCCTAGAAGAAGAAGAGGGAATTTGTGACTCAGAGTCTCTTTCTTCCTCCTCAGTCCGAGCTCTCATAAACAGAGACATGGATATTTTTCCAAAGATCCTGTAGGCCAGTCAGTGGTTTCATGCTGGCAGTGGTTTTCATGCTAGGAGAAGAAATTGATCAAATTCCAAATTTTCCTATCATTTGCCCTGGAAAAACTCTCCCCTCAGCCTTCTTTTGTGCGTGGTTTAAACTAGTAGCTTCAGTGAAACTGCTGCACTCAGTAGGGGACATCTGTGGGAGGATTTGGGGGGTGTTTCCTTAGAGGGAGGGTGCTACTGGTTTTAATGAGCTGGAGCCAGAGAAGCTGAACACCCTACGATGTGTGGGAAAGCGCCACCCAACAGAGGATTGTACCATGTCTCCTATGACTCCAGAAGCCCCCGCTGGATATCCATTCAGTAAGAAACCCTGTCTGTAATGATCTGAGGCTAGAACTTAGCTAACGTGTGCGTGCATGTGTGTGTCTGGCAGGATTTTAATATACAGCATGCATCGGGTTTTTCAGTAGTACAGATACTATGTAAATCAAAGGAAGTTGGTAGCTAATAATGTCTTAAAATTTTCTAAGACAGCATTTGTCATTTCAGAGAATCACATCATTAATGTCCATACATACCATTTGTGAGCAGAAATGAAACGGACTGTTATCAGCCTGTGTTTGTAGCTATTGCAGTCGCTGCGATTCCATCGTAGGCGCACACATCAGACCACCTCACGAGGTGTCATGGTGCAGTTGAGGCCGAGCGGTTTTATAGTCAAATACCTAGTTATAGTGTTGTCTCTTCCATAATTGGGGTTACCAGATTTAGCAAATAAAAATATAGAAATCCCAGTTAAATTTACATTTCAGATAAGCAATGAGTAGTTTTTTAAGTCTAAGTATGTCCTAAATATGGTCCCTCCATTTACCTGGCGCCCCTTTTCAGAGTACATTTAGGAAATTTAGTGGGTTGCTTACAATGTGTGTGGATAGGAAATTCTATCTAATAATTTAATTTCTGGAGCTTAAGGGGTACTAACAGCTTTTTATCATAAGAAGGAATCAGGGGAGCTAGATAGAATTTCAAGCTAGATAGCACTAGTCAGTGCAAAACAGACGTTAAAAAGGAGGAACTGCCCATTGTCCACAAGCAGGACCTTTGGGCAAAGGATCTCACCCTTACCACCTCCCTCCTACCCACTCAAATCATGAAGCACATATTTTCTCAATTAAAAAAAAGTCTCTTCCTTAGCAAGAATGGTGCTGCTAGAAAATAGGTTTTCTTTGTTTCGCTACATCTAAATCCAGACTTAAATACCGTAAGTGCTCTCTCTGGGGAGAGGAGGGCCTGTGCGGCAGCGCTGACCTAGAAAGCTGGGAATGCTGTGACAGTTTCAGGAGTTCCTAGTAATCAGTGAGATGTCGCTCTGCAAACCTACCGGTCATTTGTGTTGCTTCCGAGGCACTAAGAAACCTTTCCTGTATCTTCTGAAACACAAGTGTAATTTCTGCAACATTAATATTTGATTATAATATTGCTATCAAAATTGATAAAATGATATTTTAAGGTAGTGGGCCCCACTGAGAACAATCAAATATTAAATTATGGCTTTTTGATTAGATTTAGGGGAAAATCTGAAGACCATATGCACCACAATGCCTCCAGCTAAGCTTTATAAGGTTCAGGATGAATCACTCAGTAATTTACAAAGGACAGAGATATTTTATGGTTCAGAAAACTGCAGATGAATTAATAAATAAACAAATAAAAATGGTATAATAATCATCAGGACAAGGAAAGGCTTGTCTGGTTTATTCTGATGTAATTGCACTGCAGCCAGGAATATCTTCCAGCGCTGCCATCTGAGCACATTACCCCCCTCCTTAACACTCCGTGGGGACTTTGCCTTGAACTCAGAGTCTAAAGTTCAAAATTCTCTACAAGCTCCTCCATAACCTGCTTCCTGCTTCTGTCTCCAGCTTCATCTCACACATCTGCTGTAGCCCCACTAGATTGTTCATTCGGGTCTTTTTTCTTTAAGCTCCTGCCACGAGGCTTCAGAACATGTTTGTTCCCTTGGCCTTGAACCTCCCTACTTCTCACCCTGAGCCTGTTGCTCAGGCCTCAGTCTAACTACCTTTCTGGAATCTTACTTAAGATAACTTTAAACTGGTGGCCGGAGAGATTTGATGCCATTAAAAATACAATAGTATAAAACACTGTTTAATCTTGTTTTTAAAATTTCTATTTTTTGTGTGTTTTCTAAGTACGTAATTCACAGTACAGTAAAACTGCCTCATAGTTCATAAAGCAGATATATAAATATATGCTACAGACACATGCTGATCTTTTTTACACCATGGACATGGATAAAAATATTTGGAGAATGTTGAAGTAACGATTCTCGACTCTGGCTAATATGGAAATCGCTTTTCAAAACTTTTGGAATGCTTGGGATCCTTGTCAGACAGGCAGGGGAGGTAAAGCCCAAGAATTAACACTTTGAAAAGCTCCACAGGTAATTCTGATGTAGAACCACAGCTGAGGATCAGTCTAGAGACAAGGAAAGAGTTTCTCAAAGTATGCTAAATTCTCAGATGTCCTGCTCCAGGATTACCAGGGGAAGGGCCCACTGAATCAGAACCAAGGACCCGTGTGGGGGCTCTCTATTCTATACTGTGCTGAGACTTTTGCTCATTATTTTATTTTAAACTCTCAAATACTTTAATGTAGACCTCATTCCCATTTTATACAAGAGAATACTGAGGATAAAGGACACTTAGCATGAGGGTCACACAGGGGCAGGTCAGAACAGGGGATCTGCACTGTTCACAAACCCCACAAATGAGCCCCATACACACCTGAATTTGAGAAGCACCAGGACAGAGCAGAGCGGCTTCCCTCCCCATCGATCACCTTCGCATTAGGAAACTCTGCAGTGGTCACTAGGAGCTGTTATGCCAGAGAAAAATGACCTTTCCTCTCTTAGCATACGCAGCAATTACAGGAGTTCATCAGTATGAAATATATTCACATTAAAGGGTTTCTGGGTTAGCATTTTTATTATTTCGATAATTCCTTTATTACAGTGTGGTAGTCATTCACTGGAAAAGCTCAGAACAATAGCTGTTTTCTGTTATTTCACATTATTCATGTAAGCAGAATAAATCTAAGTAAAGAGTAATTTGAAAAATTTGAGTCTAATCGAGGTTGACAGAAGCTAATTAAGTAGGACATATGCAGAAAGGTTCTTAATTAGCCTTTCAAAAGTTGTCACTTATCTTGTGACTTCAACTCCTGAGAAGAAAGGAGCCAGAAGAAATGGCAGCGCACATGTGTGTCGGAGAAGGCCGTGACTCCAACCATCTGGGCACGAAGACAGTTGTTAAGAACATGGGAGAGTGGTTAAGGCAGAAAGACTTTGACCTTGTGTTCGAGAATTATTGTCTGACTAAATGAAGGGGAAACTTAATATAATAATTTTCCCCTGCTTGGATTAGCTAAATACATGTCATCATGTTGGAAAATAATCAGTTTGAAGGGAAATAAAGTGAGCAGGTGGTTTCTGACAACTCATCTCAAGAAACTTGTGTATGCCACAGTGTGTGTGTGTGTGTGTGTGTGTGTGTGTGTATGTGTGTGTGTGTGTGGATAGATATTTGTTTATGCGTACCTAAATTCAGGTTGTATCTCAGGTGTTAGTATTTTTTTGTCTTTTCAGATGACTAAAGGTAGCCAACTTGTGGCCTCTTGGATGGTGCAAGGCAGCAGACAAGTTTTGTTTGATCTCACAATATTGGCAAATAGAATGTTTTAATAATTTGGAGTTCACTACCAACATTTAAATGTGGAGAAATTCCACACAAAGTTTCAGATTTCTGCTTTACTTCCAGCATAGAAAGATAGGGCAACATTCGATCTCTATCCCTACACGGCCCTCATACTGTCTTTTATGATCAGGCTATTTAACCTGTATTTAATTGGTGGTGTCTATTCCGGGGGATACAATGAAGTGAGGTGTGGAAGGCATGAAATTATCACATCATTATTCTATGCTTGGTACTATGCTAGGATTTTTGTATTTAAAATGCTGTGCTTAAATCCTATGCTAGGATGTATTTCACTTGGACTGCCAAACCATCTCTACTGAGATTCAGAGAGGATAAGTGATTCCACCAATGTCACACTGCTCTTGGCAGAGGCAGGACCAAATCAAGGTCTACTTTGGCCCTTTGTGCTGCTGTAAGGTTATAACTGAAGTTAGAACAGCGTCCTCGGACTCTTGCATTCACATGTTTGCCTTCCCGTTCTTGCTACTTTTGACAGTAAGTTTTGCTTTCAGACGCTCTTCTGGGGCATCAGATTTGAATAGCAGAAGAAACAAGTCAACAAGTGTGCATTAGCAGCTGTTACATGAAAGGTAATATACTAGATTATATGTTTTAGACATGACTCCAGTTTATACCAGAGTAGAGGCATTAAGGGAAATACAGAGATAACTACAACACTAAACGCAGTGTATGGGATTCATCATGAGCACGGTAGAAAGTGCAATAGATGATAAAAGAAGGAAGAGATCTTTTAGGATGTGTGCCATGAACTCTTGGGTGAACTGTGTGATGACTAGCTTTCACCTTTTATTATGCTTTCTTCCTATATTTTCATATATATATATATATATATATATATATATATATATTTCACTAGAAAAAATATATACAGGTTATTTCTCTCAAATGTGTGTATATAGACATAGATTAAGATATATTAGGTATATTTATTTGTACATACCTAGGTACACAGATTGGGCCAGGACAATAATCTGTAAATCTTATCTCAGAATCTCAAAGCCAGAATCTAGATCCTTACTTTTAATAGATGCCAGGCCCTGGCTGATGTGGCTCAGTGGATTTAGTGCCAGCCTGTGAAGCTAAAGGTCACTGGTTCGATTCCTAGTCATGGCACATGCCTGGTCCCCAGTTGGGGCATGTGAGAGGCATCTGAATCACATATCTCTCACACATTGGTGTTTTTCTCTCTCTCCTTCTCCCTCCCTTCCCCTCTCTCTAAAAATAAATACATAAAATATTTAGAAAATAGATGTCAAATGCGTGTACAATACACATCAAGAGATGATAAGGAGTAGTGGTTAAGGGCCCAGACTTAGGGCCACAGTATCTGAATTTAAGTCCTAGTTGTGCTATTTATTGGCTGTATAACCTTGGGAAAATTACTTAATCTCTTTGTGCCTCAGTTTGCTTGTCTGTAAAATGGAGACAAGGAGAGTGTAGGTGACTTCTGTGGTTATTGCGACAATTAACATGAATTAATATACATAAATTACTTAGAGTAATGTCTTCCTAATAATTACTATAGTAGAGTTAGCTATTGTAATTGTTACAATAATGTGACACACAGATCTTTTCAATATTCACTTAGGAGCATGTTTAATGATATTCATTTTGGTGTCTCTATATTTAATAATTTAATCATCTACACAGAAGCTGCTATTCTTCAATCATTGCATTTCTAGCTTTTTTCCTAGAGTTAGCAACACTAGGAAAATTCTAAGAAAGTGGAAGAAGAAAAAGATTAGAAAAACCACATTGCCTGCCAAATACTCTGAGAACTGAAGTTCTACGGTGCTGGGGGCAGAGACCAAAAATGTTTCAGGCTCATTGTAGAAAGTTATTCTTTCTCTCCACCTCCTTATTTAGGTCATGTGCCAAACATAATAAAACATCCTTTTAAATTGTATAGTTATTTTGTTCATCCTCTGAAAAAGTGTGCTCACATCACTTTGCATTCAGTTGTCTTGGCAACTCATGGCAGCAGCTCATTCATTTTCTTTTTAAAAAAATATTTTATTTATTTATTTTTCAAGAGAGGGGGAGGGAAGGAGAAAGAGTGGGAGAGAAACATCAGTGTGTGGTTGCCTCTCATGTGTCCCCTACTGGGGACCTGGCCCACAACCCAGGCACGTGCCCTGAGAATCGAACCAGTGACCCTTTGCTTCACAGGCCCACCCTCAATCCACTGAGCTACACCTACCAGGGCTCATTCATTTTCTGAATCTATAGATTAGTTTTGTCTGTTCTAGAATTTTATGGAATAAAATGGGATAAAACAATATCCTCTTGTAAGCATGGTTTCTTATGTTTATTGGCCTACTTTTACAAGGAGTTGATTATTTCACTCAATGTAAGACTTCTCTAAGTATTCTAGATACAAATCCTTTGTTAAATATATGTTTTGCAAATATTTTTGCCCAGTTTGTATTTTTTCTTTTTATTTTGTTGATACTATGTTTTAAAGGACATAACTTTAAAATTTTGAGGCAGTCATGTTAAAACTGTTTTTACCTTTTATGACCTAGCTTCTGAAGTCACGTGGCATCGCTTCAGTTGTATTCCACTAAACAGAAGCAGTTGTACAGCCCCTCCAAGGCTCAGGAGTGTGAGGCAGGGATTCCATCTGTTACGAGGAGAGAGGGCAGCTCTGAGGGAGTATGTGGAATGAGAACTGTTACTGTAAAATACAACCTGCCAATGTCTTTAGAAAATTAGTCTATTTCACTTACATAGTCAAATTTATTAGCATGAAGTTGTTCATGATGATCTCTTAGTGTCCTTTTAATGTAAGTGGGATCTGTAATAAATGCCCCTTCTTTCATTCTTACTGTTAATTTGTGTCTTCTCTTTTTTTCTTGGTTAGTCTATTTAGAGGTTCATAAAATGTATTGATTTTTTAAAAAACCAACTTACTCTCTCACTAATTTTCTTTATTTAAATTTTTTATTTTATTGATTTTCATTCTTATTTTTAGAATTTCTTTCATTTTCAGTACTCTTGGTTTAATATGTTCCTGGCATTCTAGCTTATTAAGCTAGAAGCTTAGATCATGGGTTTAGGTGTTTACTGTTTTTCAATATAAACGTTTAAATTATAAATATTAATCTAAGCACTCCCATAGATGCATCTTTAAAATTCTAATATGTTGTCATTTTATTATCACTCTGTTTAATATTTTCTAATTTTTCTTTTTCTTCTTCGCTTAAAGATCATTTAGAGGTGTTTTGTTTAACTTCCAAATAATTGGGGATTTTCCCAACTGTTACTTTTCATTTTGCTCTTGATTTTTTTATTATTAAAGGTAAAATTCATATAACGTAACATTAATCATTTTTAAGAGTACAATTCACCAACATTTAGTGTATTTAGAATGTTGTGTAGCCATCACTGCTGTCTAGTTCCAAACATTTTCATCATCTCACAAGGAAACCCTGCACTTTTAGAGCAGTAACTTCCCATTCTTCCCCCTCGCTGGCAACCTCTCATCTTTGCTGTCTTTGTAGATGTGCCTACTCTGGATATTTCATATGAAAACTGTATGCTGGCTTCTTGCATTTTGCATGATGTTCACCCATATTGTAGCAGGTACCAATACTTCATTTCTTTTCACAGCTAAAAATATTCCACTGTGTAGATATAGTTTTGTTCATTCATCAGTTGAAGGATATTTATGTTGTTTCTAACTTTTGGTTTATTTGCATGAAAGTTCTGTTTAAATAACCATTTTTAATTCATTTTTAAAAATACTTTTGATTTTTTGTTCAAATACAGTTTTCTGCCTTTTCCATCCACCCCTCTCATTTTTAATTCTTTTTTAAAAAAATATTTTATTTATGTATTTTTAGAAGGGAAGGGAAGGAGAAAGGGAGAGAAATATCAATGTATGGTTGCTTCTCGTGCGTTCCCTGCTGGGAACTGGCCTGCAACCCAGGCATGTGCCCCGACTGGGAATCTAACTGCGATCGTGGGGTTCGCAGGCCCGCGCTCAATCCACTGAGCTACACCAGCCAGGTCATTTTTAATTCTTATAGGTATATGCCCAAGAGTAGAATTTGTGGGTCATATGGTAATTTTATGTTTAACTGTTTTGAGGATCCACAAGGCTTTTCTACAGTGGCTGTATCATTTACATTTCTACCAGCAGTGTACAGAGGTTTCAATTTTCCACATCCTTGCCAGTACTTGTTTTTTATTTTTTAAATTCTAGCCACTCTGTGGATGTGAAGTGATATCTAATAATGGTTTTAATTTGCATTTCTCTAGTGACTAATTATCTTAAGCATCTTTTTATGTAGTGATTGGTCCCTTCTATATCTTCTTAGGAAAGACATCTATTCAAATGTTTTGCTCATTTTTAAAGCAGGGTATTTATTTTCTGTTGTTGAGTTTTGAGTCCTTTTTATATTCTGGATACTAAACTCTTATGAGATATATAACTTGTAAATATTTTAGTTCATTAAGTACATTGTGTTTTTACTTTCTTGGTAAGTATCCTTGGATGTACAATAGTTTTTAATTTTGTTGAAGTTCAATTTTTCTGTTTTTTTCTTTTGTTGCTTGTGCTTTTAGTGTACTATCTAAGAACATATTGTCAAATCTATGGTTATAAAAATTTTCCTATGTTCTTGTTGGAGAAGCTATTCTTTCCCTACTGTATGTTCTTGGCACCCATGTTGAAAATCCATTGACTATAGGTGTATGGGTTTATTTCTGAACTCTGAATTCTGTTTCTTGCAACTATATGTCTATCCATTTCAGCAATGTTTTGTAGTTTCCAGTGTACAAGTTTTGTAGCTTCTTGGTTATATTCATTCCAAAGTATTTTGATATTTTGATGCTATTGTAAATGGATTTTTTTCCTTAATTTTCTTTTTGGATTGTTTATTGCTATACAAATACAACTGATTTTTACATATTGATTTGTGTCCTGCAACTTTGATGAATTTGTTTCTTAACTTTAATAACAGTTTTTTACAAATTCTTTAAGGTTTTCTATATGTGAAGTCATGTCATCTGTGAAACAAGATTTTATTTATTAATTTCCAAATTGAAACCCTTTATTTATTTTGGGAGGAAGAAAATTGTAATGGTTAAAATGTCCAGTACAATGTTGAATAGAATTGGCAAAAATAGGAATCCTTGTCTTGCTCTTGATCTTACAGGGGAAAGCTTTTATTTTTCTCATCATTTTTTTAAAAATAATTTTATTTGTTGATGAGACAGACTTATTTTTTCCATGTATTTATACTGGGGATCAAACCCACAACCTTGGTGTATCAGGATGATGCTCCGAGCAGCTGAGCTACTTGCTGGTCCTTGTTCTTTCATTACTAAGTGTAACATCAGCTGTGTTTTTTTCATAAATGCTCATTTCACATTGAGAAAGTTTCCTTCTATTCCTAGTTTGTTGGGTGCTTTTGTCTGCTATTATTTGAAAACTTAATCCTGCTATAATCAAAAACAAAATTTTATTACCTTTTAAGTTTATTGAGATTTGTTCTATGATCTACCTGCAGTCACTGGTGACAGACACGTGCACTTGAAGAGAAGGTCTCTCCTGCAGCTGTTAGGTGCACTGTTCTGCAGCTGTCAAAACAAATTGATTGATAGTCTTCTAGTCTTTTCTATTCTCGCTGATTTTTTTCTACTTGTTTTATCAACTAAAAGACAGAAGTATCAATATGTTCAACCATAATTATGGGTTTGTCTCCTCCTCCTTTAAGTTCTGTCAGTTGCTCCATGTATTTTGAAATTGTATAATTATGTGCAGACACATTTAGATTTCTTATGTCTTCTAATAAATTAACCCTTTAATCATTATGAAACAATCCATTTTCCCTCTGGCAATATTTTGTGTACTAAAGCCTAATTTGCAGATACTAATGGAGTCACTTTCATTTTCTCATGATTTGTGTAAGATAGTATGTTATTTATGATCTTTTACTTTTTACTTGTCTCTTTATATTTAAAGTGAGTTTATTATAGACAATGTAAAATTGGAGATTGCTTTAAAAATCCTGCTGGACAACTTCTGCCTTTTAATGGAGTGTTTAACCATTTACATTTTTATGTTTATCGATATGACTAGGTTTAAGTCTATAATATTGTTTCTGGTTTATAGTTGCTTCTTCTGCTATTTGTTCCTTGTATATTCTTCTCCTAAATTATTTTGGATTGCATATTTTTTAGTATTACATTTTTGCCCCTACCATTAGCTTATTAGGTATAACTCTTTGTTCCATTTTTTTAGTGATTACTAATATTTATAATATGTACCCTTAACTTATCACATTTTACAAATAGCATCACATCATGCTACATGTGATGTAAGAATTTTACAAAGATATAATTCAATTTCCCCTTTCCCATCCTTCGTATAGTTGTATTGTTACATTTCTCTTCTATATGTAAACCTCACAATACATTTTTTATTACTGCTACTAAAGTCAATAATCTTAAAAAATTTAAAAGTGAGAAAAACATATTGCAATATGACATGTAAATGTGTCACATCAATATGTTGTACACCTTAAGCTTAAACAATGTTATATGTAAATTATAGCTTAATAAAAAGCAGGAAAATATTTTTATTTTTACCTGCATATTTATCATTTCTAGCACTTTTTATTGCCCATTGCATATTTCCATATGGTATCATTTTCTTCCCACCTGAATTCTTCTTGTAGTGCAGATGTGGACAGTAAGTCTTTTTTAACTTTTGTTAACATGGAATTGAAGTGTCTATTTCTCCTTTTATTTTTGAAGGATATTCTCATGTGGCCCCCACTGGGAGACTTGGCCTGCAACCCAGGCATGTGCCCTGACTGGGAATCAAACTGGCGACCCTTTGGTTCACAGCCTAAGCTCAATCCATTGAGCTACACCAGCCAGGGCTAAGGATATTCTCAATAGATGTAAAATGCTAGGTTGAAGAGGTTTTGTTTGTTGTTTCATTTTCATCAATTTAAATATGTCATTGCATTTTCTTCCTTCTTGCATATTTTCTAGTAAAAGGTCCACTGTCACTCTTATCCCTGCTTCTGTATTTTGTATGCCCACCCCACTGTTTTTTATCCCCCAGCTTTATTGAAGTATAATTGATATATTCAAAGTGTATACACCACACACACACATTTATAACTATGTGAGCAGATGGATGTATTAACTAACCTTATTTTGGTAATCATTTCTTAATATATATGTGTATCAAATCGGCATGTGTATAACTTAAACAAATGTGATGTCATATCCCAATTATATCTCAATAAATCTGGGTATAAAAGGCCTGAGGAAAAACAATGCAATATTCTCATCTTCAAAAGAAAAGATACATATTTAAGGTCTATAAGGTGATAAATTTTCCCTGGCTGCTTTTAGAAGCCTCTTTTTATCCTTGATTTTCAATAATGTGTTTATAATGAGCTTTGGTGTAGTTTTCTTTGTTTTTATCCTGTGTATATTGAGTTTCTTGTATCTTGAATTTTTGGTTTTCATGAAGATTAGAAAAAAGTTTGCTATTATTTCATTAAATACTTCTTCTGCTTCTCTTCCCCCCTGCCCCAACCCCTGACTCCTGGGACTCTAATGCATTCATGTTGTGCTGTTTGTTATGGTCCCACAGCTCACTGAAGCCTGCGAACTTCTTTTTCACTCCGTGCTTCATTTTGTATAGTTTCTATTTCTATGTTTTCAGGTGTATGAATTTTTTTCCCTGTGGTATCTAATGTGTTGTTAAGTACATACATCTAGAAATTGTCTGTTTCATCTTTAGAAGTTCCATTTAGTTCTTTTTTATAATTTCCAATATTTTCTTATTGTGGCCACATTTTCCTTTAAATCCTTGTGCATAATAGATGTTTTAATTTCTATGCCTAATAATTTCATCTCTATGACTTTTGGGTCTGATATCACTTACTGTTTTGGTCTCCTCTCTATAGGTAACACTTTTCTATTTTTTGCAGCTCTGATAATTTCTTATTGGATCTAAGACAATGTAAATATTAGTGTTGAGTGTTCGAATTTTGTCTTTCTTTAAAGAATGTCAAACTTCATTTTACTAGTAAGTTAAGGGACTTGTAGATTAGCACTATAATTTCTAGTTTTGTTTTACAATTTTTTAATCTTTATAGTATTTTTTCCCAACTACCATTTAGTCCTTTTATATCTGCCCCTCCACCAAGCAATCACCACACTGTTGTCCATGTGTGTCTAGGTTGGTGCCAAGTCATGACCCTCTGGAGATTTCTACTCCATGTGCCAAATTTTCAACAAGGTTTCCCACTCTGGCTGATTGGGACACAACAATATCAGTTCTGTGTAAGCTCTGGGAACAGTTTAGCTACAGCTTCTCGGTAGTTCTTTTTCTGGCCAGATGGAGCTTGAATTCAACAACAGACTCAATGGGATTGCTATGCAGATTTCTCAAGCTCTTTGTTTGAAGTCCTCCCTCTTGTACTCTGTCCCAAATATTTCAGCTGTGTCATTATGCTCGAAGCCCAAACTCTGCCTTATCAATTTTTAACTCAGCATGACCACTATGATCTGCTTGGATTTTTCCTTTCTGCCAGGATCAGAAAAGTGCTGTTTGGCACAAGGGCAGGGTGGCTCCAGAACTCATCTCATTTGTACACTTTTTCTAAAGGAACTTACTCCTGTGCTGCCTCTTTCCAAACATCCGTTATTTTCAACAGATATTTGAAAACATTTGTTTTTTAAAAAAAATTTCTGCTGACTTTTCTAGTGGAAGGACAATACCAGTAAATTATTTCAATATGAGCAGAAATAATTTAAATTTTGATAAGTAAGCCTAACGTTAATGAAGCGGATTCACAGGGTGAGTGTATTTTAGAAACTTTTGTGTGTGTAAAGAACCACCTGCATCATCGTTTTAAAAACGTCGGTCATACTTTTAGCAGGACCTAACTACACAGGGCAGAATGGTTAGAAGAGGCCCAGCACTAAAACCAGGTGCAGTGGCAGTTTGGCCCTGGGCCGGGGAACACCCATGGCTCTGGTACAGGAGGAGGTTTAGTCTGGAGCCATAGGTATTACAGGTCTCCAATACAATCACGGAGTTCCGACCTGTGGTAACGATGAGGCAAACTATGAATTAAGCCCTTAACATATTTAATCACTCTGCTAAGTGTTTCACAAACTGTAATGGAAGTTTTTTGTTGTTGTTTTCCCTTTTTGTTTCTTGGGTGATAACTTTCCTTTGGGCAAGTGCTCCTCTCACAGTCCTCAGGGTTTTCGTCAGTCGTCTCGGCCACAGGTCCAGGGACATGTTGAACTGAATCCCATTCAGTTAGTGGTTGTTAAAAGGACTGCGTATGTGACCTGGTGATTCTTGGATTTTCACATGTAATTCAAGAAGGGCCAGTTAAATTTCTCCCACAGAATTAATATAGAAATTGAGCGAGAATGATAACCTCTGTTTTTACTGAGTTGCTAACTCGGAGTGGTTGGTAGCCATTCCCCAGACAGATGAGGGAGACACTTCTAGAGTGAGGAGCAAGGGCCTGTTGCCATTATTTGAACTTGAAGATCCATCTGTGTCTAAAACTAGCAGTTTTGGGGGCCCCCTTTTTATTTCTTGAGTTAGATTTCAAAGATTTCTGACTGATGCACAGATTATTTCACTATATTCTTCTTAAAAATATTTTTCTTTTTGTTTCATATATTACTTTATTGTTGTTCAGTTACAGTTGTGTTCATTCTCTACCCCCCATCCAAACCCACCTCCCTGCCTCACTTCCACCCTCCCCCTTGGTTTTGTCCACGTGTCCTTTATAGCAGTTCCTAAAAACCCTTCTCCCCTCTGTCCCCTTCCCCCTCCCCTCTGGCTATTGTTAGATTGTTCTTAATTTCAATGACTCTGGTTATATTTTGCTTGCTTTTTTTCTTTTGTTGATTATGTCCCAGTTAAAGGTGAGATCATTTGGTATTTGTCTCTCACCGCCTGGCTTATTTAGCTTAGCATTATTTCACTATATTCTAATTGCAGTTGTTGTTTCCCCTGTATTTCAGAAAAAGACACTAAAATATAGGTTGGATAAACCATCAAGATATAATATATACCGAGTAAGGACAGAGCCAGGATTCAAAACCAGGCAGTCTGACCTCAGAGTGTGAGCTCTTTTTCACTAAGTTGAACTACTTCTGAAGAGTACCTACAAGGCAAATAAAGGCAACTCAATTATGAGGAAGTCATGGCTGAAGAACTAGAGAATCCAGACAGACATTATATTGTCATTCCCAGGGAAATTTGTCAGTAGGTTAGGTTACAAGGCTCAACCCCAATGTGAGTTTCAAGTATTATATGCTTTGAGGTAAAAGTGATACAAGACAGGCATTTTCCATCTTTTATCATCTGCTGTCATCTCTTATCACAATCACATATTTAGTCCTTACTTTCTGCTGAGGGCCAATCACTTTCTCATTTAATTTCTTAAATACTTTCTACCAATTAAAAATGCAGAGCTTTGTAGGTCATATTTCTGATCTTAATAAAAATGCAAGAAACAAAAAGATAGAAAGATTCAACCTTGAAAACGAAAGCCTCTGATCCTACACTACAGACTATATTAAACCCCATGGAAAAGATGACAATAAACCCAAAGATCTTTAAAATACACCAAGCCTGGATTCAAATATATATCTAATACAGACATATAGCTAAATATATGATCTGTAGATCTATTTCTATACCTATAAATCTATGTAAATTAAAATCTATTAAATCTCTATCTCCATGGACTATGTGGCTTAAACAACAAACATTTATATCTCTCAGGTCTAGGGGCCAAGATTATTTCTAAGATTCAAGAATATCTCTAAGATTATTCAAGATTATTTCTAAGTCCCAGGTAAACATTCTGGAAGGTTGAGTTCTCAGCGACAGCCTGCTTCCTGGCTGGCAGATGGTGGCCTCTTCCCTGTGTCCTCATATGGCAGACGGAGAGCTCCGGTCTCCTCCTCTTTAAGGACACTAATTCCATCACAAGAGTCCCACACTCAGGATCTCATTTCCTCCCAAAGGCCCCATCTCTAAATATCATCACACTGGGGATGAGGGTTTTAACATTATCGATCTGGGTGGGGACACAGACATTTGGTCCATGACATTCAGCTAAGTAAATTTTGTCTGGGAAAAACTGGAACCCAGGAGCAGGGTAGCAGAAATATTCTATCCTGCCCCTCTGAGTAAATGAATTTAATTTCCAAGCTTCCACCTTCTCTTAAGAATACGGTAGTCAGGGGATAGGTTCCAAGACCCACAGTGGATGCCTATAATCACAGATAGTACTGATCCCATTAAACACTATGTTTCATCCTATACGTGCATCCCTATGATAAAGCTTAATATGTAAATTAGGTACATAAGATACTAACAACAATAACTAACAATAATATAGAATAATTATAAAATATGCTGTCATAAACTTTATATAAATGTGGTGTCACTCAGAATATCTTACACCATACTCACCCTTCCTCCTGTGAGGATGATGATGAGATGAAGGGGGGTACACGACATAGGCATTGTGACGCAGTGTCAGGCTTTGTTGACCTTCACACATCAGAAGGAGGATGAAAACTAGAGTAAATTTCATTTTCCTTCTTCACGTTTTTACAGATTGAAGATTTCTTCTTACCGAAGATCTTGGTAACCTCAAAAACTTTCACTTTTCACTTAGAGGACACACTTTAGGGCTTCTTTTTGGCATGTCTGAATTGGCTGGAATCACTATTCTTGCACTTGGGGGCCATTATTAAGTAAAGTCAGGGTTATTTGAACACAAGAGCCTATCTGATTATCTAATTAGCCTCTACCTAACAGATAGGGAGCATATACAGTGTGGATAGGCTGGACAGAAGGATGATTCAAATCTTAGCCAGGATGGAGCTGGATATCGCGAGATTTCATCTCATCACCCAAAACAGCGGGAAGGTGAACCCCAGAGATTTCATCACACTAAGTCGGAACAGCAGGAAGCGGGGCATGCCGGATCTCATCATACTACTCACAAAAGTAGGAAGCTGGATGTACAAGATTTCACCACGCTATTCAGTAAGATGTGCAATGTAAAAGGTATGGCCCTGGCTGGTGTAGCTCAGTGGGTTGAGCACAGGCCTGTGATGCAAAAGGTTGCCGGTTCGATTCCCAGTCAGGGCACATGCCTGGGTTGCAGGCCAGGTCCCCAGTAGGGGACACATGAGAGGCAACCGCACACTGATGGTTCTCTCTCACTGTTTCTCCTTCCCTTCTCCTCTCTCTAAAAATAAATAAATAAATTTTAAAAGATATGAATTGTTTCTAGAATTTTCCATTTAATATTTTTAGACTGTGGTTGACTAAAAACCACAGAAAGCAAAATCATTGATAAGCAAGGACTGCTGTACTGTTTCCCAGTGTGGGCTGGGGATGGTGATGGGGATATAGAAATATAGAAACCGGTTCTGACTAGCACAGAGAGGCCCTGGCACTGTTTCCCATAATCCTTTCCATGGTTCTTTCCCAGGTCTCAGCTTCTTAATGCACAGATGCTGATCTGTAGCCTGCTGATCTCTCTTTTCTTGTACCCTCTCAGGAACTCTCACTGCCTTGGTCTCCCTGGACTTGCAGCCCCATTTTTTCAGCTTGGGATGTCTGCCAGGCTCCACCTGGGTTCATCCTCTCTGTGCTGAAACCTGGAAACTTGCTACACACAGTAAGCTGGGGCAACCATAGGACTCACCTTATTTATTTCTTATCTCTCAAGAATCACTACTCTTCGTTGCCTGGATGACCATTTTGTATGACTTATTTTAATGAAAGGGTAAATTTTTTACTCAAATTCTTCAGTCAAAATTTCCTACTGGAAATCACTGAAAACTCTTTCCTATGGTTTTACTAAAGATTTTACTGAAGAAAAAATTTCAAAACTGGGGTTGAATAGACTTCTTTCCTTGCTAGGTATCCTTACATTAAAACTGCCATTACCTAAAATATTCTAAGAGAGTGTCCAACATAGTAGGAATTAAGAAACTGTGGCAGGCTGGTGGGCCATATACACAACAGACAATTTTGCATCTTTGAGTCAACCAATTTATGCACTGGGTTTAAGGTAGGATGACAAAAAGAAAAAAAGAAAAGAGACTGACTGCAGAAGGAATGTTCCAGTGGTCCATAGGCCCTAACCACTCACACATGTGGGGTCGCAAAGCCCCTCTTTCTCCTTTCAAGTCGGTCGGGTCTCATCAGTAGAACTGATACAGCTACAGCTTACCAGGGTTGCTGAGAAGATTAATCAGAATCAGTTAATCCACCGCTTTCAAGAAGTGTTAGGTTCTTGCTACATTATGAAAATTACCCAGAAACTACACTGATGATGTGCTGTTAAATTCAGAAAATGAGAATGCCAACAAACAACATAAAAATGAGAGATACTGCTTTACAAATTGTATCGCATCCATTTATTCTGTCAGGCAAAGTCGGGTTCCTCTTATTCAGGACTGACAGTGTTGTGGCACACCAGATATATTTTATGGGTAGTAATAAAGTCTTATTAGTATAAAATCTCATTACAGCTAATGATGCCTAAATCTCTCCTTTGAAGTAGGTGAGGTCGTCTGGCTCTGGAGGGAGCTGGCAGGTAGATGGACTGGTAAAGTGAGGGGAACTCAAAAAGGTAAACTGCGTCATCAGGCCCCACCTGGTTCCCAGTCTCCGCAGCCCCCTCTCCTCACAGCTGCAGCCACTTGACCCTCAGCCTCAGGCTCCTTCTCTCTCCAGCCTCAAGGTCAGTGGTTCACAAAGTGTGGCCCCAATCAGGAGCCTCAGCAGCATTTAGGAATGTGTTCGATATGCACATTCCCAGGCCCCACTGGAGACCTACAAATCAGACGCGCTAGGGTAGAGCCCAGGAATCTGTATTTTAACCGGGCCTCTGGGTGGCTCTGATGCACGTGGAAGGGTGAGCACCCCTGCACTCTCACGTCATCTTCTCCGTCTCGTCTCTTGCTGTATGTACTTGGATGCATCTGTCTTAGTCTACTTGGTGCCTGTAACAAAATACCACAGACTGGGTAGCTTATAAATAACAAAAATTTATTTGCTTTGTTAAGCAAATTAACAAAATTAGCGTTGTTAATTTGCATGTCTCTGATGACTACTAAGTTTAAAACACTCTTTCATGCGTTCCTTAGTTATTTTGGACTTGCTTTTGTGTGAATTGCCTATTCACCACTTTTGAAAGTTTTTCTGTTGGGGTGTTTGCATTTGTTATAAGAGTTCTTAGCTAATTACAGATATTTATCCTATGCTCATCTAAAAGAATGCATTTTTTCATTCTCATTTTTTCATTCACAGTGCCTCCTCTATCTTTTAATTTTATGAAATTTTTGTCCTATAATTTTGTCATGTTATTCTATGTGTCTATATTTTTTATAGTTTTTGACTTCCATGTATTTGTTAAAAGGATCTCCTTGATTTGAGTTTTATTAATTTTCATCTCAGAGTTGTACTTAAAAAAATCAGTATTTGATGCAGCTGGAATTTATTTGTATGTACTATGTAAAGGAAGGGGGTGTCTAGCACCCCACAAGGCCTGCACCTGGCTCCTCAGAGGGAGGAAAGCCACCGCAGAAGGTACCCCTCTATCTCACCCCACCCCTGCACAGCGAGGCAGGCACTGACCCCAGATGGCAGCTGTTGCGTGCAAATCCTGGGGCGACAGGGTGCAGCAGCAGGAGGTGGAGGTATGGCATTAGCTGAGACTGCCAGTCCGTGGACATGCTCTATTGTCTCATCAGACTTTACTTGCAAAACGCAAATTCAAAGATAAAGAATTAAGAATTTCAAGAGACTACATAGAGCATCAAACCTTATTTGCAGCATCCTTTTATACGCCAGCTCTGTGCCACTGCACTGGACACATGCTCATGAAGCCCACCCTGCCACTGACATTCGGCTGTGTGCGATAAGTCTGAGTTACTTGCTCTTTGTGCCTCCCCAGCGTTTCCTGAGTGACTAAGCTCCAGTGGCCCAGTTCCTAGCTGGCTTCGCAAGTGCACCTTTTTTGGCTGCCTTTCCTTTGCACCGCTTCCCCACTCTCCTACCAGTGTTCTGCTCTTCCCAAATCAACCCACTACTTGCATTGGAATCCTGGCTCAGAATTTGTGGGGCATTATGTTGAGTGCTTTTATTTGTTCCCTGAACTAATAGATTCTGTGGAGATAAGCAAAGATGGCCCCCTTGAGGGTAGAAACTGCTTGTGGACAGCAGGAGGGTCAGTCTGAGTCACCAGCACTTGCATTTGGCAGAGACTCAAATCAAAGGCTTAATGGTGGCTGGAGGGAGCTTTTGTCCCCATGAGCGATGGTTGGCAGGGGAAGCTGCGGGCAGGCTGGCAGAAGAGGAACCAACCAGACTGTTGTTTTTCTTATTGTAGCCACTGCTGCTATACATTTTTATCAGATTTTATAGTATTAAGTTGTGCTGGTTTCATAAAAGAAATTGGGGTGCCCTCCATATTCTTAAGCTCAGGAATAATTTTAATAATAGTAGAATTATCTATTCTTTAAAGATTAGTTGGAACCTATCTAAGAAATCATCTTTTCTAAGGTAGATCCTTAACAGCTTTTCACTCTCTTCACAGCACTCGGTCTGTTCCAATTTTCTAGCAGTGTGGTGTGTTTGCCTCCCTTGTATTTTGTGCTGAGTTTATTCAATTTTTCTAGGTTTTCAAATTTTTTCCCACAGAGTGAAGCTTAGTGTGTGTAATAATTATATTATCAACATCATTAGTCGTCTTGTGTTTTATTTTTTCTTATTTATTCCCTAATCAGGCTCATAAAGAGATGATCTAATTAGAGTAGTCGAATAACCAGAGTATGGACATATTTATATATCATTTTATTAGAAATCTTATTAACATTATTAATTCCCTCTTCTAGCATTCTCCCTACAGTTCTTTTCTAATATCTTAAGATAAATCCTAAATTCCTTGTGTTTTAGTCTTTCTTATTTAAGCTGCCCAGTCTATGGAAATACAGACAGATTATGGAGAATTTAGAGGTGTTTTTAAGACCTTCTAGCCAGTTCAAGTCTTTCTACTGTAAATAGTCCCAATACTTTACTCCAGTTTATTCAGCCTCTATGTATGTTCTGGGTTATAATTATGTTTCTTTCTGCACTGTTCTTTCTAATAAGTCTTTCTAACCACAGAGCCATTTTTATGCCATGGACCTCTTCGGTAGTCTGGAGAAGACCATAGATGCCTCAGAATAATGCTTTAAAGTGCATACGATTAAATCCCTAAACTTACAAAGGAAACTAATTCCACTGAAATACAGTTTTGAGAATTAAAAGAATTTCAAACACTGTTCTGTTTTACTAACACATTAAATAATAAGATGTAACAAGAAGTCTAATAATGACTCTATTTGGAAGTAGAAATAAATATAAACAATATATCTGGATATCTGCAGTAACTGTCACATACTATAAAAATAATTATAATTCCCATTGGTGACAAAGTCATGAGTTCTCCTGTAGCTTATATTTGCATTGGAAGTACATGCTAAATAATCAATCATATCTCTGCATATGAAGACGTAATATTTTCCATCATCTTATTTCATGGACCTCTGAATTCTGAAGGTGTTAAGGACCTCTTTTCTGCTCAAAGTGCACATTAAGAAGTTCTTTCCTTTCTCATACGGCTACATGGCAAAAAATCAGGCAAACTTTGTAAGTCTGGACATTGTCGTAGTTCCAAGTGCTGTTCGCATTTTAAATAGAAGGAGGTATTTGTATGAGGACACTGGGTATAAAAATGAATGTTAGATACACAGCAATCAGTTGAATGTATCTGAAATATCAAGTGTGTCTTGGGGAATGTTTGGTGCCTATAAGGTTTTTCTCCTTCTCCTCCCCCTCCCTGTTCTCATCTCTCTCCCTTCTTCCCATCCCCTCCTACTCTTCCTAATTGAAAAGCCTGAAGTATGGAGAACTATGTCTCATAATGATTTAGTCACAGGCCTTCCCTCCACTGGGCACTGTAAGGTACGCAGCACTCAAGGGGCTTTCCATTAGCTTGTGGGTGGGCTGTACGGGGCACTGTGAGATGAAATCCAGGCCCTGATAGGTAGCTTCTCCTAATTGATTTAGAGTAATGGCTTGTATTTTTTTTAACCAAGGTTCAGAGTAACAAATTTACATCATTACTCAATACACACACACTCTTACATACTCACTTATATACATACATGAATACTGTAACTGAAACAATGTTCCAGGATGATACGTTACTAAGTATGATGCATTGATATTTTTATTCTATTCTATTCTGTAATTTAAATATGCTGAATTGATTTCATGATCCACTAATGGGTTGGCCTCTTCAGTTTAGAAAGCATAGATTCTGATGATCTAAAATTAAATGTATAACATTGCAAAAATACTATAATACTTTTCACACAATGAAAATTATTGGTTCTATGTGGGAAAAAGGAGCTGAATGAAGACTTTAGTATTTCTCCTTTTGCATGACCTCAGGCTCTCTTCTTCACAGTATGTCTCTGTCTTAGTTAAGCATTTAGAAGGTTACCATGACTTGGTCCACAAAAAGCCTGTTTTTTTCTAACACTGCATTTTATTAAATAAATAGGTCTTCCATGCCTGAGGCAGGCAGTGGCTCTTCCAGTGTTTGCATTTGTGTTGGCCTGGTGGTGCCCTCCTTCAGCCCTTTGTTCGCTTGCTGTTTTGTGCCAATCCATCCACCTCCCAGCTCCCACAATGGAAAAGACATTTGTCTTAGAATGTATGGCTTGTCCTTTGTGGACTGGGCAAGGCTCCTTTTCAGTCACTTCCCTAGACAGTCAGGTCACATCATCCTCATGGAAACAATCACCTGCTGGTGCTGCCTCTGTCACCCTGGGAAGGCAGCTGCTGCCATTTGGGTTGTGCCTGATCAGGAGATTCTGCCTTGGGAATGAATGGATGATAGAGTGTCTCAGATGAGGAAAGAGCAATGACAACATCAAGAGCATTGTAGTTCTTTATGTTAGTGAGTTGATTGCCCAGCTGGTAACTATAGCTATCTTCCCTGCAGAAGTTGTGGGGGAAAGCTGTCTTCTGTTTCTTACTCACAGAATACCTAACACTGAGTATTCTGTGAGTGATTATGATTACAGATTTCTCTGAAAACCTATCAGTCAGCTCAGAGGTGCTTGGACAGCAAAGCTGATATTAACACCACTCCGCAGAGCACAGAACAGGAAAGAGGCCTGAGAAGGCACAATTGTTTTCCACAAGTAATTTGGCCTCTTTTCGCTTTCCTTTTTTCTACTGTGACATTCATTTGTTTGGACTCTTGTGATTCATTCAGAGTCATTCTCAACTCAATGTCAAGAGAACAGCCATAATATGCTATGTAACCAATTTATCTATAAATTCATCACCCATATAATTTGATTTTAATTTAAAAAAGCTCTCTGTGCTTATCTTTTGCTATTTAGCTTAACATCCACTGAAACATATTTTAAAATCTAATCATCTTTTTGAATGGAGAAAACTTTTTATGATTTTCTGTATCTTAGGGGATCCAAGTCTCATACTCCTAAGTCATTGGACGGATCCCAGCAGAAATCTGTACTTACCACACTCATCTGGTGGTTGCTCAGAAATTTGCTTCCCAGCCCAGGGAGGCTGGCTGGTTGTGAAAATGTACAACCACAGAGTAGTAGCCCGATGCCTCTGGATCATTGATGGGTGGGATCCACGAGACAAAAAGGATCAGTGGCTGTAATAATTATTTTAATTTTTTCTTTTTTCTTTGAGAGTCCTGAAGCCAACCTCAGAGCTCTGTTAGCTATAAAGTCATGGAGCTGACTGGGGGATTGCAACCTGGAGGTGGACAGTGCAAATAAAAACCCACATTTTCATACTGAGTGTGGCAGCTCCGGAGGAAGATAAATGGCAGCAGGGCAAAGATGGCTCATTTCACTGCAGTAGAAGGAAAGCTGTGATTAGAGTCCCCACAGGGCAGGCTCCCTGGTGCCTGACAGGCTTCCTCTCAGACTTCCTCTCTGGAGCCTGTGATACGCTGAATGCTTCTTAGGTCATGACCACATAGAGCTGCAGGAATCTGTAGAAACCATAAGAGGTACAAGCTGCTTCTGGGCTGGCTTCTAACAGTATGTCACAAGCATTCAGAACCTCCTTGAAGACTCTGAAGAAGGAAGCTGAGGAGAGTAGGAATCCTAGTTGATGTCGCAGATTGGATTCTTTGGTACTGAGCTAGTGTCGTGTGTTTGTTCTCCAGAAGCAGATGCTGAGATGGAATTTGGGGTGCATTGTACTTATTAAGGGTTAACCCCTGTGAGAGGTGGGGGAACAGGATTGGGTAAAAATTGAAATGGAATAGAGGAAGGACTGAACCAACACCTGGGGGCGCTCTCCAGCATATTCTGCCCACTAGGGTATCTCATGGGCTGAAATTGCTGCACCTTCATACTCAGTCAGTCATAGGATGTTGGCTATCTTTTTGGCAACTCTGTGCAGCTGAGGCAAACCCTGAAGGAGCTGACAGCTGAGACCCCATGCCACCCCTTGAAGAGGATCTGGGTGACACATGCGCATAGCTACTACAGCTAGCAACAAAGTGGAACTTGAGCTTGGATTCTACTGATTCCAAGCTGATGATATTCTTTCCTGCTTTTATTCAATTAGTAAATATCTACTGAAGACTTTCTTAGTGTTTTCTGTATTGAGGATTCGGCATTGAGAGGAAGAGGAAAAGAAGGGGGAAATCCTTGCCCTTATGGAATTACCTATTATTATAGGGCAATAAAATATTACAAAGAAATAAAATACAAAGCCAAGATATGGAAACAACCTAGATGTCCATTGATTTAAAAAAAGATGTGGTATATACAAAGGAATATTACTCAGCAATAAAAAAGAATTAAATCTTGCCTTTTGTGACAACATGGATAGACCTAGAGGGTATTATGCTAAGTGAAATAAATCAGAGAAAGAAAATACTGTATGATTTCAATGAATCATCCTGTATGATAATTAGAGGTGCATATTTAGCTTTTTGGGGTTGGTCCTAAGTTGAAAATGAGGGGAAAATTAGGAAAGTTGTTATTAATCAAGTCTTGGCCATTTGGGGCCTATTGTTTACTGAGTTATTCCTTGGTTTCTAGACTATTAATAGAGATAATGGTCTGACTTGATGCAACAGAGAAAAAGAATGAGTTAATGCTTTGACAATGCCGGAGAGATTGCCTCAGGACATTGGTGTTGGCTACGACAGAGAAAAGGGAGACAAATGCAGACTTTTTTACATGTTATAGGAACTCTTTGGGCCATGTTCTTCAACCCAGGGAAGAAAGAATCAGAGCCCTATATTTCCAGCCTTATTTTGCCTGATTTTCATAAACACATCCTTTGTATATGTATATCTAATGTGCTTCTTCGTTTAGTTTGATGCCATTTTGTGTGTCTTTTTCCCAATTTGCTGTAAAATCCATTAGGGTAGCTAGAATTAGTTTCCCACATGCTTTAGTTCTCACCTGCTCTAAGTTTGCCAAATAGCAGATGCTCAACAGATATCAATTAAATAAATTAGCAAACAAATCTTCAAGGATCTTTGCATATTGTGATTGTCTTCCTGAGCCTGCTGACAGCAGGGTCTGCATCATTACCCCATGGAATTCCACAAGCCAATAGGCTTCTATCAAATGCCCAATGATCAGGTGCAAAGAGAGCATGGAGAAGGACCAGCTGTCTGACTCCTTGGTGCCCAAACTCATGATTTAACATTATGCTTTGTAGACATTTGGCCAAATGAAATACATTGAGTGCTGTCTGCCTGATGAATAGCTCCAGACTTCAGTTGTGGAGCTTAGCTTTTGTAAAGATAAGAAACGAAGCATTTGATGGAGGATGTAGGGGAAGACTGCCAGTTCCCACCATAGCATAGCTTGGCACTTCCTGGTCTATTTCATTTTTGCATTCAGGAACAAATTGGACACTCCATAATTCTTTTCTTTTCTCTAGGTATTCATGTTTATGATAGTTAAGAGTTACTGCATTAATTATGTTTTATTAACCTAAGTATGTCTTTCTGTAAGAATGTGAAATGGATGTAATTTAATGATTTTTCAGTGGTTTATACATTCCCATGTGGAGGTGATTATTTTAAAGGATTCTCTCAAAGAGTACAAATTTAAATTATCACAAAATTTAAAAATGGTACATGAAAACTTCACCAAAATGACAATATGAACTTGATCAGAGGGACAGCTGTATCATTCACGCTCATCTCAGCCTATCAAGGTCCAGAAGTAGGAGATTTTTTCATTTTCAAGAAATAATTGTATGTAGACGTGCTTAAACAAACATGCAGCTTGCTAGCTAGCAGTGGGTTTCACAACTTGAGACACCAAAGGAGCGCAATATTTTAGCGAAAATGTGTCTTACCTTTTAGACATTTAGTTACAGCATAGCAGAAGTACTTTGGAATAAATGTGGTTTGGAGGTTATGCTAGCTTAGGCTTTGTTCTCAGGGTAGGGTAGTGCATTCTTTGTTCTCAGGGTAGGGTGGTGCAGAATGGCCGTTCTTCCTAGGTGGCCACCATAAACACTGCAACAGTGCCCGGTCCCCACTGGACATGCTGCTAATCAGCATTCTGCGTAGTAGAAATTGGTCTTCATAGGTGAAATTGCAATTTAATCAGCATAATAGATTTAGCTATTAGTCTCTCATTAGTGAGAGACTTCATTAGTGAAATTAGTAATATTTAGTATTATGTCACTTGGCTAAAATATTTTAGGGACAATGGCCACTCTCACATGAAGAAGGTATAAGAAAACTGCCGAGCATTGTAGCTTTGCCCGTGGTACCCAAGGCTGTTCCATAAGTAGCCTCAAAAGAGCTCTGGTCTTATAGCCTTTAGCTGATTGGATCAGGTCTGCTCAGATCATCTGGGATAGTGTCCTTTGTTTAAAGTCAACTAATTATAGCCCTGGCTGGTGTAGCTCAGTGGATTGAGCACTGGCCTGCGAACCAGAGGATCGCGGTTCGATTCCCAGTCAGGCCACATGCCTGGGTTGCAGGTCAGTTCCCTGCAGGCCAACTCCCATCAGGGGACGCACAAAAGGCAACCATACATTGATGTTTCTCTCCCTCTCTCCTTCCCTTCTAAAGATAAATAAATAAATAAAATCTTAAAAAAAGTCAACTAATTATAGACTTTAATCACATCTACAAAATACAGCTATGCTTAGACTATGATTGATTGAAAGACTGACTGTATTCCAGTCAAGTTTTTTTGTATACTTTACTTGTTTATTTTAAAAAGCGTAGGAAATAGCATGGCACCTCAAAAGTATCTCCCTGTGAAGCACACAGATCCACACAAACCAGTCTGCAAATGGTAACCAAGGTTATGGACCTGTGCTTCCTCCTCTTCTCTTGAGACTTGCCCCTCCCCTGTGAGGTGACTGTGACATTAGCAACAGGTCCTGTGTGAGCCAGGTTCCTCACAGCTATGGCAGGTGGGTGTGCAGGCTCCTGGCATCAGCAGTCCCCATGTGGAGGCTTCAACAAATATGCCTGGCTGGTTTCTGGTGACCCCGGAATGGTTTCCATAAGTGGAGCCTGGACTTTAAAGAGCCATAAGTACATCGGGCTGGCTCCTTCTGGTAGGCATATTTTCAGAACACATGAGGTTTCGGGGGCCTGTAGTTTTGCACTTGCGGTTCAAAGAAAATGGCCACATGAGCCCCTTGTCATTCAAGGTGATGTGTGTGATGACAGATAGTTATGCCCAAGATGGCCAGCCACACTCTGGGGCTGAAGGCAGAGCACCAACCCAGTGACCCTCAGAGGAGGCCAGGAGGCAGCCTTTTAGAAGGTAAAGGTGCCATAGCTGCACCGAGGGGATAATGAAAAAAACAAAACAAAACAAAACTCTTTCCCAAAAAGAGTTCAAGAGGCCTTAGAATACACACCATTAAGGAGATTGCAAAACTCCTTCTCATGAGGGCAAAGTAGCCCATGAATAAGACTAGGTGGTGTGTTTCCAAGGTGAATTCACTGAACTTATTTTTCAAAGAGGGCTTTGCCATGGAAATATTGAATTTTTGGCTTTGCAGACAAGCCATAAATAACACAATCTGTCTCTCCCCAGTGAGAGCAGGGTCCATGAAGGCAAATACACACAGGAGCTGGGTGGTAATTACGATAAATGAGGGGCGTGGGCTATGTGTAAGAAAACTCTCTGAAGCACATACCAGCCTTGAGGCCTATGTTCCCATTTGATAAGACATATGGGTCCCAAACTTTTTGTTTCATTGTGGGAAAACCTTGTGAAAAAACTGGCCAATAGCGACAGACACTGAGGCTCACTTTGGGAGGTGACAGGGAGTGGTGGGGACTGTGGGGAACTGGTAGACCAGCTGCCCCAGCTACAGGTGGAGCTGATGCTCAATAAAGCCAGTTGTTGCCAGGTGGGAATGTGAACCCCAGCATAGCCATATCTTCTGATCTGTATTGCTATATAAACATTTAATCATTTTAAATGTTAGTAATCAATACTTTAAAAAGATCCTGTCAGGCCCTGGCTGGTGTAGCTCAGTGGATTGAGTGCGGGCCTGCAGACCACGCGATCGCGGTTCGATTCCCAGTTAGGGCACGTGCCTGGGTTGCGGGCCAGTTCCCAGCAAGGGACACACAAGAGGCAACCGTACATTGATACTTCTCTCCTTCTCTCCTTCTTTCCTCTCTAATGATAAATAAATAAATAAATAAATAATGTTTTTTAAAAAAGGATCCTGTCAGTCCTCCATGGAGAAACGTCTGTTCAAATCCTTTGCTCATTTTTTAACTGGGTTGTTTGACCTCCTGGAGTGGACTCATATGAGTTTTTTTATATACTTTGGAGATCAAACCCTTATCTCAGGTATCATTGGCAAATATGTTTTCTCATACAGTTGGTTCTCTTTTTTATTTTACTGCTGTTTTCTTTAGCAGTGCAGAAGCTTTTTATTTGATGAGATTCCCATTAGTTTATATTTTCCTTTATGTCCCTTGCTCTAGGGAAAATATTGCTGCATGGAATATCTGAGATTTTCCTGCTTATGTTCTCCTCTAGGACTTTCATGGTGTCACAACTTATATTTAAGTCTTTTATCCATTTTGAATTTATTTTTGTGTATGTTGTAAGTTGGTGATCGAGTTTAATTTTTTTGCATGTAGCTGTCCAGATTTCCCATCACCATTTGTCAGAGACATATGAAAGGATACTGAGCATCACTAGCCATCAGAGAGATGCAAATTAAAACCACAATGAGATATCACTTCATACCAGTGAGAATGGCCATCATAAACAAATCAACAGACAACAAGTGCTGGAGAAGATGCAGAGAAAAAGGAACCCTAGTGCACTGTTGGTGGGGATGCAGACTGGTGCAGCCACTGTGGAAAGCAGTATGGAGATACCTTAAAAAAATTAAAAATGGGTCTAACTTTTGATCTAGCAATACCACTACTGGGATTACACCCTATGAATCCTAAAATACCTATTCAAAAGAACCTATGCACCCTAATGTTCACAGCAGCATAATTTGCAATAGCCAAGTGCTGGAAGCAACCTAAGTGCCCATCAGTAAATGAATGGATCAAAGAACTGTGGTACATATACACAATGGAATTCTATGCAGCAGAAAGAAAGATGGAGCTCCTACCCTTCACAACAGCATGGATGGAACTGGAAAGCATTATGCTGAGTGAAATAAGCCAGGCAGTGAAAGACAAATACCATATGATCTCACCTATAACTGGAACCTAATCAACAAAAGAAACAAGCAAGCAAGATGTAACCAGAGATATTGAAATAAAGAACAAACTGACAGTAACCAAAGAAGGGTGAGGGGGTAATGGGTGGGGGGGAATGGGGGAAGGTCCACAATGAACATGTATAAAGGACACATGGACAAAGCCAAAGAGGGTAGGTTCAAGGGTGGGATGTGAGGATGGGGTGGGGTGTGGAGTTGTGGTGGGGTGAAAATGGAGACAAGTGTACTTGAACAACAATTTAAAAAACCCACAAATGTATAGTATTTTGAGGGTGACTGAAATTTAAACGTAAGAATAAATACATAATTTTTAATTAAAAAGATAAAGATCATTTTGCTTTTGGAATGTAAAAAATAAAATAAAAGATCCTGGTGGCTAAGAAAATATACCTGCAGAGAAGTTTGTTTTGTAGTCTCTTCTGCAGCAGCAGAATCATGACCCCCGCAAAAGGTCCAAATCCAGGGCTTACTGCAATTCTGTGCTGGGTAACTTGCACTTCTCTGTCAGTACAGTGTGGTGTACAACTGCAACCCAACCTGAATTTAAAAAGACAAGAGCAGTGGTAATTGTATCCAGACCAGAATTCATTATTTTCAATGTCCCATCATTGAAATGAGTCTGCCTGGAAATCAGAAGTGGGTGGTGTTCAGGAAAACCGCCTGCTTTTCCTTCCATATGATTCCTCTTTAGGATTTCTGATGGGCACCCTACAGGGTATCTCAGTGCCCTGCTTTATGCAAAGTCTTTGGGATGGGTTCAGATTATCCCCCAGTCTCCTCTGGCTTGTGGGCATCCATCAAGGGAATGTCTGTGTTCCTGTTGTTTCCTCTCTCCTTGGTGGGGTGGGGAAAGGTGTATGGTTCACTGTCAGACTTAGGGCTGAAGCCAGGGGATGGCTCCTCTGGGACCCTATTGTAGTCGGGACCCTGGAGCATGTGGGCGGTGGCGAGGGAGGGCAGTCCCCCAGGGGGCCCCGGAAGGGTTGGTAGGTGTCTTCCTCGGGCTGGACGATGGGCCCATTGGAATCTTGCAGCAGATGCCCACATGCCATGGTGTCTTCAATGCCTGCATACACATGGGAGTCAATGTCCTTTTATAATTTCTGGAACTTTCTTGGCTTCATCAGCATCTGGGTATTGATGTTGCCGTTGTAGATACCTATGGATGTGCCCTTGTTCATCCTCTTTTTCTACTTTTTCACAAAGCAAATAATGAGTCCAAGGGCAAACAGCAGCAAGCACTGCCTCCCACCATGGCAATGAAGATAGCAGTCAGGTCTACAGTTCTTAAAGTGACACCTGGAAGAGCAGGTCCAGCTGCTTGCCACTTGTGACTACAGTTGGAGATGATGGCCCAGAAGCTGCGATGGTGGGAGCTTGGCTTGGGCAGAACCTTTTCCAGGCTGAAGATCTTCCAAGCCCTAGATGACTGCTCCTCGAGGATCGTGAATGCATGCCCCATCCAGCAGACCAGGCCAGTCTGCTCCTTTCTGACGGTCAGGAAGCCCACCTAGTCACTGGGCACACTGATGTTCCAGGACACCAAAACAAGGGATGGTAGGCCCTGTTCCCAGTTAGGGGTCCTCAGGTAGACCTTGCTTTTCATATCTGGGATTACTCTGAAAACCCCTCCCTCTTTGAAGGAGGGTGCAAAGGACATGGTCAGGTCCCACATGGAGTCCTCTTGTTGGAAGCTGGGGGCAAAGGTGTGCAGGGTCACTGAGATGTCCTGCTTCACGTTGATCTGCCCAATGGAACCTCCCAAGCAAAAGGAGCTGAAGCACAGGTCCTGGCCCTGGCCGGCACTGGCCACCAGTTAGATGAAGCTGGTGGTGCAGATATGCTCCTGTGCCTGCTGCTGCAGCTTCTAGGTGGACACCCGTGCCAGGCTGAGCCAGTTCTTGGGCACCAGCAGCTTCCAGGAGAAGTCATGGAGTGCCCAGCAGCTGGAGGATGTCCCTGGGCCGCTGGATGGAGTAGGACCTCCTGAGGTAGTATTGGTGGTCCACGCAGCTTATGGTTTTCTCGGCATTCATTCACAGCACATCAGGTCATCACAGAGGAAGGAGATCTTGTGTTTGTGTATCCCAGCCATACTGACACATCAAACGACCGCTGCACTCCTTCTTGATTTTGCAAGTAGCCCAGGCAGGCTTAGTGACACCCATTCCTGTCCAGGCCCCTTGTGTTGTCTAATTACAAGCGTCACTCATTGTGCTTAGTGTCAAGAAAATTCCTTTGGTCTCTTTCATAATTTTTTTTTCATATTCATGAAAAATAACAAATAATGAAAAAGAGATTATGTTAACTTGATTAACTTTAGTGCTTTTTTCTTCCTTGGAAACCTGTTTGGACTTTCAAAATGGGCTTCTCCAGCCCAAACCTCAGATGGACAGTGTTTTTTTCCTCCAAACTCATTTTTCTGGGCAGGGGCTGAAATCTTCCGTATTCTTTTCGGAACAGTGGTGGCATCCCAGAGTGAATGACAATGGGGCAGGTGTGCGATTTAGAGGCTCATGGAGACCATCGAGTTCCATGGGGTTCGAGGTCCAACATTCTTTTTAATGAGCTGTGGAACCACAGGAAAACTCCTTAATCTATTCAAATCCTTGATTTGCTCATCTGTAACACAGAGGCACTGATAACACTTCCCTTCAAGAATTGTTTTGAAGATCAGAAATAGTATTGGGAAGGTGACTGGAACTTTGTAGACTCTTAATAAATGACTATAATCATCATTTAACCAACAACTGTACCACCTGCTATACTAAATGCTCAAATCAATACTCCTCCCCTGACCCCCCCCCCAAAAAAAATCCAAACCAACAGAGCACTAACAGGAATGAAAACCTAGTGTTAATGCCGCCAACGTTAAAAATGTCAAACTGTAACGGGGGAATTGTAACAGTACAAAATCGTAATCCACTCCACTATCCTTTGACATTGTTTCTCTAGGTGCTGACTCTGAAGGATATCTAGCTTGTAGAAAAACAGCACACTTGTGTAAGAATCCTAGGATTCAGGCAGGCTTTAAAAGATACAGACTCAGACCTTCAGGCATCCTGGCTCTGGGAGATTTGCTGACCTTCCACCATGGAGGATGACACGAAGCCGGGATGACTAAACCAGGGTGATGCGCACCGGCCCATCACTTGCCTTACTGGAATCAACTGTGCAGATGGAGAACTTTTCAACCCTCTTCCTTGCTCTCTCTCTTCTGTTCCCCTCTCCCTCTGTATATAATAAACCTCTGCCTCCACTGAGAGGGAGAGATGGGCTTTGAGATGCGAGTCCCCACCTTCCCAGGAGATGGGCTTTGTAACGTGAGTTCCCCATTTTCCATGTGGCTGGCGCCTGGTAATAACCCACTTTCCTTACAGCAGCCCCTGCCTCTTGAGTATTTGCTTTTGTAGTGGCGGGCAGCCAGACCTGCATTTGGTTACCAAAGCCGTAATATCGACAAAGACCAAAGAATATTTACTATTGGTAGTTATGAAGTTCTTCATGATATTGAATATCCTTTCCACATTCTTTTGAGTTGAGAAATGTATACATTTATGCCATTTTCTAGTCTTCATTATTGGTCTTAGAAATACCAGTCTCAACTGTCTTACAGCCTGGATTTTCCATAGCAAGCTGCTTTTACCACCTGTTATAACTTTGTTGTCTTTTATTCAGTCAACGTAACCAGATTTCTGCTAACATTATTTATATTTTATCTTAATATTAAAGATTACAAGTGGGAGATAGTAAAGTAAGCCAGGCTTTCCATAACTGGCAAAATATAATTCCTCTTCTCCTAGAACCAGAGGGCATAGGCAATTTTAATTTTTGGTTTTCTTTAAATCTAATATATTTTGTGCTTCAGGTCCTAAAATATATTCACTTGAGTTCTTTGATTAGAAAGGAAAAACAAGCTTATAAGACAATATTACACTCTTTGCAACAGGCATAATTATATATCTCAAAATAGGATAACTTCAAAAGAAACCCACAAAACAATAACTTTAATTATTTCAGAAGTGTTACCGTACTATTGGGTTTGGAGATGAGATAAAGTTGTATATTAAAGTTTGCAACAGGAGCTGAGATGAAGTTGTATATTAAAGTTTGTCTTGCTTCCCCTTTCCTTCTCTGATTTTCTGTCTCCCTAAATATTGACATTATCACATAGTTCTCAGGTTAGCTGTGTCAGACAATGTTCCAGGCCTCACAGGTTTCCCCCCGACTCAAAGAGTGAAATGCATTCCCTGCATGACTTTTCCCACAGGTTCCTCTTCTCATCCAAATGGAGCTATCCCTTCCTCCCTCCCTCCTCCCTTCCTTCTCCCTCCCTCCAACTCTCCCTCTCTCCTTCCACCTCTCCCTTCTTCCTTCCTTCCTTTCATTTCCAACAAATACTGATTTCTTTTTTCTTTTTTAAAAATTATTGTTCAAGTACAGTTTTCTGTCTTTTACTCCCATCCCAGCCCACCACCACCAGTTCTCTCCACCTCCCTCCCGTTTCCACCCCCCTTATTTATTGTCCATGTGTCCTTTGTACTTGTTCCTGTGAATCCTTCCCCCTTTCCCCTGAAATTTCCTCCCTTCTCCCCTCTGGTTCCTGTCAGCCTGTTCTGTATTTTAGTGTCTTTGGTCATATTTTGCTTGCTTATTTGTTTTGTTGTTTAGCTTCCTGTTAAAGGTGAGATCAAATGCTATTTGTCTTTCACTGCCTGGCTTATTTCACTCAGCATAATGCTTTCCAGTTTCATCCATGCTATTGCGAAGGATAGTAGCTCCCGCTTTCTGTCTGCTGCATAGAATTCCATTGTGTAAATGTGCCATAGTTTTTGGATCCATTCATTTACTGATGGGCACCTAGGTTGCTTCCAACTCTTGGCTATTGTAAATTGTGCTGCTATGAACATTGGGGTGCATAGGGTCTTTTGGATTGGTGTTTCAGGAATCTTAGGATATACTCCTAACTGTGGAATTGCTGGGTCAAAAGACATCAAATACTGATTTCTTTAGACTCACATGATCAGACACTGGTACTTAGTCCTAGGGACATAAAGATGGAAAGACATGATTCCTACCTTTAGCAAGTCACACAACAGTGGGAAAGTGGACAGTGAAAACACAAAATACAGTTTCTATAGTGGCCATCTGTTTAAGATGAAGAGAGCACTGAGTGCTTAGTAAATCAGTGAATCCTGAGGAGGTTTGTTTGAACTAATTCTTGAACTAACTCAGTCGGGGCTGCTATAGCAAAGTACCATAGACTGGGTGGCTTATAAACAACAGACGTTTATTTCTTACAGTTCTGGAGGTTGGAAGTCTGACATCTGGGTGCCAGCGTGATTGAGTTACGGTGAGGACCCATGTTGCAGATTGCCAACTTCTCCTTGATGGAGAGCAGAAAGGAAGCAAGTTCTCTTGTAACACTTTTAAGGGCGCTAATCTCATTCATGAGGGCTCCACTCTCTTGGCCTCATCGAATCCCAATTACCTCCGAAAGACCCTATGTCCTACTACCATCACACTGGGATGGGGGCGGGGGTAGAGTTTCAACAAAAGAATTTCGAAGTGACACAAACATTCTGTTGATAACATAGGGATATGAGGTTGCAAGGCAAAAAGATGAGTGAGGAGTACGTGTGTATGTGTCAGTGCGGGGGGAGCAATGAGGAGGAGAGTAAGGCCATCCAGGTAGAGGAAGTTGCACGCACAAAAGCTCACAGGTCTGTATTAGGGAAGCTGCCAATAATTCAGACATCCATAGTAATCCAGCAAAGAGGTGAAGTGCAGGTTGCATGGTTGGGCTAGACAGTGACAAGGTAAATCTGTAAGGATAGAGAAGGGAAGAGAAACTCATACTGTGTTCCTCAGATGGGGGAGCCACTGAGAAAATTTTAAAGTAATAGGGTCTAATTAATCAGGTTTGCTGTGGATGCTCAGTTACAGGAAGTCAAGAAGAGAGGTGAAAAGGCCGTTTTAGAGGTTTTGGCCATGATTCAAGTTCAGGATAGAAAAGAAAGGTAGGCATTAACTAACAAAATTTATTGATCTTTCAACAAATGCTTAATGAGTATTTACAATGTACCAAGCATGGGGGCTACAGAAATGATTATGAATTAACCCTTCACTCACCTCATATTGCTTAGAGGCCAGCTGGGATTAGACATGTAAATGGACTTTTTTCATATTGTGTGTCAGATTTTCTCTTTGGGGGATGTAATGTGTAGTATATGAAAGACTCTTTGGATCAGGCTGTCCTGGATTCAATTTCTGCTTCTACAGCTTTCTATTTGAGAGACCTTGGGCGAGTTACTTATCCTCCCCAGTAATATGGCATGCTTTTGTGAAGATGAGAACATGTATGCAAAGGAGAGAGAAGAGGGCGGTACATCTCTGAGCTCCCAGTGTGGAGCTAAAGGAAGAAAGTGAAGGCAGGGCCGGAGCTGGGCAGCTGTGGGCTATGGGGCCATCACGTAGTGTATGTAGAATTTACAACTTGCTAGGGAAGCCTACACCAAAGCAGTGTTGCATTAGGAAAGAGTCTATCCTTTCTTCCTTATTTCTTTCTGGCTTCGGAAATAATAGCAGCCTGGGAGGAAGGGCCATGCATACCCAACCTAGAAGCTGATGTAATTGGTCTGCCATGACACGGATTGTCCTGTTCTTGATTTTTCCATTTCAAAAGTCAGTTACTTTTGACTTCAGCTGTATCCATTCCTCTCTGCTGCGTTCAGGTGTGCTTGACACAGGGGCTAATGGACTATACTTCAATCCAGGTCAGAGAATGAGTTCACAGAGACTAAACCTAGTGTTAAAAAATGTAAAGTGGGAAAAAGAAAGAAGAGACCAATGGTCAGAGGAAAGCAAATGGTAAGAGAACAATATTCCTTTAGGGAGAGGGCTCTGGACAAGCCACTCTTTCTCAGCTCTGTCCATACTAAAGGCTCAGTAATTGGTGATCATCAAAACTCATGACTCTGAAATGGTAAAATGGCCACAGCGGCAGCCAAATGGGAAACAACTAGGCACAGAATGGTCTGCAGATGAATAGTGCCCACTCGACAAATGCCTCTGGCCTGCGGACGACTCACAATAGTTGACCTTCAAATGTGGGTCTCACATTAAAGAAAGAAATTCTATACCAAACAATATCAGGCCTCCGACCTGAGAATGGACAAGATCTGAAAAGCAGTTCTCTTTGGAGCTTGTCGTCCAGGAAGTCAAGAACGTCTCCTCCAGAGTTGCCTTGGCAACATCTCCCTCTCATGACACAAAGGAAGATAGAGGTCATGTTGGTGGGCTGTTTAAATGTTGCTCTGATCGGTTCTTTTATTTCCATGGGGGAAGCAAGAAAAAGGCAATAGGCAGGAAGAAGAAAAACGAGGACATAAAATAAAATAAAAGAGATAAAGGGATTCCTGTGAGTGATTTTCCAAATAGGTTTTGTTATTGCTGGGTTCATATTGATTTAATTGGGTTAAAGTCTAATAGGAGAATCCAAAATGAAATTTCTGACACTTCAAGGTGTAAAGAGTGTTCAAGTATAAGATGACGCAATAGGCACTTTTATACTGTGGAGCAGGACCTCAAACTAGATTGCGAGGGAAAGAGGAAGAAAGGAGTCTACAAGAGCCATCACTTAAGATTTAGACCAAATGAAAGAACAGGTTTTCTTTAAATTAATCCAGCTTCTTTGTGTGGTTTCTACTTAATTTCTAAACCCACATTTTAGAGGTTTATATAAGCCTCTGTTAAATTAGAGAACGGGCTGATATCAGTCCGGTCAGCCAGAAAAATAGAAACATGGAGGTAGTTTAACAGAATTTCATAAAAAATAACTCATTTAAAGGGTATGGGATAGGTTAAAGAATAAAGGGGACATTATGTTCTGTATGTTTTACCCCTCCCCACCTCTACCTCACACACCAAGGAGACAGAGAGGTGACCCAGAGATTAGCAAAACTAGGACCTGCATCCTGGTCACCCTACATCTAGAGGGACAAAGGGAGAAGGCAGTGGTACAGGATTCAGGTACAGTAACTATGGTAAGGGCAAATTGCAGAAAAGATGAGTTGCTGCTGCAAATACCACCCAAATTAGAAAGGGGGAGAGGGAGGAAGGGAGAGAAAGTGAGGAAAAATGAGAGACGGAAAGAGAGAGAGAGAGAGAGAGAGATCCTGTTTTCTTCCCTCTTTCCCTCCTCCAATCTTTTGTTTTCCAATCTCCCACTGGCCAGACCTAACAAGAGCTTGACAAGGGAGCCTGAGTGTCTCCCAAGTGTCTCCCACTGGCCAGACCTAACAAGAGCTTGACAAGGGAGCCTGAGATCAACCAGTAGCAACAAAGAGGAGACGAAGAGTGTTGGGTGGTCTTAGTAATATTTAAGTAAATCAGCAAGGGAAGTGTGGGAATGGGAGGGAAGGCCAGCATTATGGACTAGTAAGAGTCTGAGTTACAGAACACTTGGAATTACAGGCTAATTTATAGTTTCATATTAGGGGGCTAAGAGTGTCCTAAAAAAATCAGAACCATGGGTTTGAAGTCCAGAGATTCTGGGTGCTGCTTTCTGCAGCATGTAATATCATTCAAGTTAGAAAACCAACAGAATGAGATTCATCAGGATAATAAATTTGGAGAATGGGATTAATTTCTTTATGGACATCTAATTGTACTTCTAAATTATTGCACAACTCCAAGTCAATTTTAAGACCTGATCAAAAGAGTGATTGCAGTTGAGCTATGAGAGATACTATTGGAATGTTGATCCCATATCTACGTTACAATCCCAGAATATCAAGGTCGCAGGGTCAACTTTGAACCTGGAGCAACCTCTTTGGACAACCTGTCTGATCACCATCTTTGTCAGCCTCTTCTTAAACTATGCTAGAGGTGATGTTTTTCTGTGGCCACTCATGCCATTTCCTGACTGCTCTAGTGGTGTCCAAGAAAACCAAATCTGGACGTCAATGAATGTGGTAAAGGCAAGTTTTACTCGGGAGCTATTGTGATAGTGTGAGAGACCTTAGTATAGGGCTGCGCTCCATTCCACATGGAAGAAGGACAAGGAGCAGGGTGGAGGGAAAGTTACTAAGAGGAAACATTATGGATGAAGGGGATTCTAGCTGAAAGGACTTAGTAGCATTTTTACTGAAAGCAGGCCAGGATGATAGGATGGGAAGGAAGATACTTCAGGAATTTGATCAGATTTCAAGGGTGGGAAATTTTCACCAAAGTGACCCAGCAGTATTCTTGCCAAAACGGTGCCAGGCATTTTTGAGCCTAGTCAAAAAGACAGCTCAGAGGACCTGACCAAAGTTTAGTCAAGGACAGACTCTTGTTATCTGTTAATAAAAAAAAATTGTATGTGGAACCAAAATCTGCCTCCTGGAGTTTTCTTCCTTTAGTCTGAGTTCTGCTATCTGAGGTCATATAGCATAAGCTTAATCCCTTTCCTCCACAACATTCTTTCATATGCTAAAAGATAGAAGGCTTGTGCTCTTGGCTGTGACCTTTTTCAGGCTAAATATCTCTAGATTCTTCACAAACTCCTTCTATTAGTATTCCATTGCCCATTCTGACTGTCTTTTCTCCCATCCCTGTTACTGTCTCATACTTGATACAACCTAGAGCTTAGTTATTCTGGGGCGTTATCACATTCCCCAATGACTTAGAAGCTCAGTCCCTGATTGCCCAGGGTAATTTGTAACTCTATTACTTGACCTGCCTGGTTGTGTATTTGTTACTCTATTAGGTTGCATGTTTGTGAAGGTTAGGAATCATATCTTGGTTATTTCTTTTGTCTTACCTTCTATAATGCTCAGGATAATGTATGTATGTGTGTGTGTATATATATATGTAATTGGTATGCAGCATACAGAAGGAACACAAAATGAACCTATTGGAGATCATGATTCTCTGGTCTACTCACAACCTTCATGCCATTTTCCTCATGGTGTTCTTCCTTGCCTTGAACAATCTTTTCTTTTTATCTTTGTAAATAAAAATGAACTTTATACTGTGATGAAGAATTAGAAGCATTAATTAGAGCAAAAAGGAGCTGTAGCCGGGGAGACTTGAGTTCCACCCAGACAGAGGGGAGGCCCTGTTTTATAGTGAGAGTTCTTGCCCAGGTTCTCACTTAAGTCTGTATTGTGTCAGTGAGGTAATTGTACAGTTTCGATTGGACCAGGTAGGACTTACTCTGTTGGTAGAAAGACAGAACCAAGGTTTCCCAGCATTGATTGACTCAGAGGGTTTAAATAAGCAGGGCATAGACTTAAGTCTGAGATTCTTCCTGGTATGCAGAGTGCGGGAGAAGCTGCTGTCAGTAAATGGCTACTAGGCTCCAATTAAAAGTTTGGGCCCTCAGTTGGCCATGGGGAGTCCATCTCAGCAGATGAATCCTTCTTGGGGTTCACATCAAATGAATCTTTCTTCTTGGGGTCTACATGAGTTCTTTCTGGAGAACTCCTTCTCCTTCTCTTAAGCTCAAATATCACTTAGCCTCCCTAGCAGTTTTTGGCTTTCCCTGTATTCTGATGCTTCAGAGGCAGAATACTTTTCTCCCTCATTTGTATTTCAATGCAAATTACTCATATTCTGTCATTTAGAAAACATGCTTGGTTTTGGAGTCAGGTGGATTTACATCTGATTCCAGTTCAGTTAACACTTATGGTCTGGTAAATTTACTCAGTCTTTTTAGGGCTCAGTGTTTTGTTTTGCTTTGTTTTAAAATACAATATTTAGGATGATGGTTATTTACTGCATGAAGTTTTTGAACAGTTAAAGAAAATAGTAAATGTTGAGAACTCTTCCCAAAGCCTGGCACATAACAGATACTCGATTGTTATCTACCTGTCAATGCGACATTTACACCCATGCATTTTAGTTTTGTGAGCATCTATCTGCCTGCTTGGTATTATTTGAATCTTACTTTTGTATGCCCAGAATAAAACACTAAAAAGGTCTATTGAATTAAACGTGTACTTTTGATTATACAATTACTTCTATGACATTAAATACTAAAGTACTGTGTACATCTGTGCTAACCAATACTGTACCCACTAACCACATGGTGGCTTGTTATATTTAAATTAATTAAAATTAAATATGATTAGAATTCAGTTCTGGCACTGTGGATGTAGACTGCTTCCCTCACTGCAGACAGCTTTTTTGGACTCTGCTGCTCTAGATCGTGTTAGTGTTGCTCCAAACCCGACGGCTTGGTCAACTGCTTTCTCTACCCTTCTGGATCCTATGTTTCTAGCACTCAAACTATAACTCAGTTTCAGTTTTGCATAGTCCAATCATACAGCTAATTCTTGTAGACACTGCAATGACAAATCACCAAGTGCTTTATTGATTTATTTTCTCTAGGTGCTTTCATAGTATTCTGAAAGTATTGACTATATTAAGGGTTGGCAACTTTTCCTGGAAAGGACCAGATACTAACTATTTTAGGCTTTGTGGGCCATAGTTTCTGTTGTAATTACTCAATACGGGTATTATAGTGGGAAAACAGCCATAGACACTATGTAACAGGATGGTGGGGGGGGGCTGTTTTATTTGTTTATCATTAAACCAGGTTGTGGGTAGTAGTTTTCCATCCCCTAATCTATGTTCATAGACTTTACTGCTTCCTGTAGGGGTGTAACGAGTCCTGTCTGTACATATCCACCCCCCGCCTTTTTTTTTGCCACTTGGACAGAATCTAATCTCAGTTGAGGCTAGCAGTCCACTTTCTCAAAAGATTTCATTGTAATTCTGAAGATTTACACAGTCCTCAGAAAATAAAGAAAACATTATAAACTAGCACAATATGCTTATAGTGTGCCCAGCGTTATCTAAAACGTACACCAATTAACTCCTTTAACCCGCACAATGCAGTGTTTTACTGATGAATGAGCTGAGGTAGAGAGACGGTAAGTAACTCATCAAGGTCACACCCCTTCTAAGTGGCAGAGCTGTGAACCAAACCATGGCAATCTCCTATTAGTCCCCACACCATAAGCTTGCTTCTAGGCACTGTCTGTGTCCTTGGCTCTCAACCTTCAACCTCCAAACCGTTTTTTAATCTGAAAGCTTTTTTCCATCTCCTAGTGTTGCTCTGAAAGGCTTTCACTGACACTCAAGTCCAGGAAAGTAGTATAAATTCTCCTATGCTTTACAAAGTACAGTAAGAGCAGTGGACTCCTGGTAGCTTGTCTAGGCTGCAAAATTTTGTTTGGTAAACCCAGTGGACATCATCTCAGTCCTCTTCCACTTGTCCTTTCAGCAGCAGTGCCCATGGTGTCACTCCTGCCTTCATAAACTCTCTTTTCCTGTGACTCCCACACCTGGCTCTGCTCCTCCCGCTCACGCCAGTCTTTCTCAGTCTCTTTTGAAATGTTCCCTTTTTGACCTTTATTTTATAGATTACAAAAAATTAAATTAATTACACATTTTAATTTAATTGACATTGAGTATTATATTAGTTTCAGGTGTACAGCACAATGGCTAGACATATAACTTAAGAAGTGATCACCCTGATAAGTCTAGTATGCCTGAGATCATACATAGTTATAGTATTATTGACTATATTCCCTGTGCTGTGCTTTATGTTCTTGGGACTAGGTATGTTCTGCCAATTTGGGCTTCTTAATTCACCCAGTTGCCCAAATCCCTTCTCACCTGAAAACCATCAGCTTAAAAATTGGCTTTCTCCCAGGCTGACTTTTCTCCTTACTCTACCGGGGGTGTCAAACTCATTTTCACCAGGGGCCACATCAGCCTCGTGGTTGCCTTCCAAGGGCCAAATGTAATTTTAGGATTGTTTAAATACAACTACTCCTTAACAGTTAAGGGAGAGGTCAGTGCCGCTGCTGGGTAGAAACAAGGTGCCGGGCCGGATGAAATCAGATGAAGGGCCGGATTCGGCCCGCCCGCCTTGTTTTTGCCACCTGTGGTCTACACCCTTTCTCCGGGTGATCTCATAGGCCCTAGTGCGTAACTTTGCATAAAGATGGTTCCACATTCTTATCTCAAGGACTTCCTGAGCCCCAATCTCACTGACCACTTAAACAACTTGTCTACCTAAGTGCCTCTTGAGCATGTACAGCTCAGCATTTTTCAAACAGGAATTATTTTCTCTCTTAAGCCTGATGTTTCTTATATTGCCTATTTCTTGGAATAGATTTCCAAGCTGGAAATCTGCCTGTCTTCTGATTCCTTTTCTGACAGCCCAACCAATGACCAGGTTCCGAAAATTTCCAGTTACTTTGGGAATCACTTTTAAATCTACCCACTTCTCTTGTAACTGCCGCTTGCCTGCTTCTCCGTCTTCCTGCAACCATCTCGTATTTGGCCTTCCTTCTATCGGTCATGGTGCAGCCTGAGTGGTTTTCCTGGGATACAAATTGAACAGTGTTATGTTCTTGCATGAAATCTTTAGTGGTTCCCTGCTGCTATTAGCACTAGTTGTGGATTTCTTCACTTGCCGACGATATTCTTCATAATCCCCTTCCCACGTGCCTGTGCAGCGCATCACGGCATGTTCCTCCACCCTGTGCTCTAGTCATACTGACCTACTCACTCTGGCCTTGAAGTCATTGCACCACCTGCCCTTTCCTCAACTTGGAACACATTTTCCACACCTGGCCTTTTGGCTAGCTCCTGACTATTCCATTAGTTTTTTTGAGGATACAGACCTGTGCTCAGATACTGCTTCCTTTACGAAGCCTTCTGTGACTTCTGGAAAAGTCTTCCATGTTCCCCCAAACCAGGGTCAAGTGTCCCCAGTTTTCTTTCACAGCCCCCTCTAGCTAGTCCTATTCACTATCTATTATTACACTAGGTTGCACTGCACATGGGATGCTTGACTTTCCCATAGACTAAGCTCTGTCAAGGCAAGGAAGATCACTGTTTTGCGTTTTTATAGCCCTAGTGCCTTGCATAGTAGAAACTTTACAAATATTTATTGATTGAAAAAATGATCAGAAAAAGAAAGTTAGGAATATGGGCTTTGGAGTAACAAAGCCTTGGGTTTAAATCCCAACTTTGCTACTGCTAGTTATGTGGCCATTGCCACTTAGTATCTCTGTGACTTATAGACCTTTTGAAGCCTCAGTTTTCTCATCTGTAATGTGGGAATTATTATTCTAAATAAATTTAGCCAAATTTGTAAAGCCAAATTTACAGGATTGTTTTCAGATTTCAGTGAGATAAAGTGTGCAGAGCAATTAGCTCAGTGACTGGAACATGGTAATTGTTCAATAAATTGTACTGATAATAATGTCTTTTTTACTTATGTATGTGTGTATGTATTTTTTATATTTTATTGTTCATAGTTTTGATCTTTTCTTAAATAAGCCCCTTTAACATTTCATATAATAATTGTTTGGTGATAATGAACTCCTTTAGTTTATTCTTGTCCGGGAATCTGTTTATCTATCCTTTGATTCTAAATGATATCTTTGCTGGGTAGAGCAATCTTGGCTGTAGGTTCCTGTTTTTTCATGACTTTGAATATTTCTTGCTAGTCCCTTCTACCCTGCAAGGCTTCTTTTGAGAAATCAGCTGAAAGTCTTATGGGGGCTCCCTTGTAAGCAACTAAATTCTCTTACTGCTTTTAGAATTATATCTTTATCTTTAACCTTTGGCATTTAAACTATGATGTGTCTTGGAGTGGGTGTTTTTGGATCCATCTTGTTTGGCACTCTCTGTGCTTGCTGGACTTGCATGTCCATTAGGGAAGTTTTCTTTCATTATTTTTTCAAATAGATTTCCAAGTTCTTGCTCTTTCTCTTTTTCTCTTGGCATGCCTATGATGTGAATGTTGGAATGCTTGAAGTTGTCCCAGAGGCTGCTTATGCTATCCTCAATTTTTTTGGATTCTCTTTTCTTCTTGTTCTCATTGGTTGTTTTTTGCTCCCATATATTCCAAATCATTGATCTGATTCTTGGCTTTATTCACTCTACTGTTGTTTCCCTGTATATTGTTCTGTATTTCAATTAGTGTGTCCTTTGTTTCTGACTGGATCTGTCTCATGCTGCTGAGGTCCTAACTTTCTTGAGCGTCCTTATAACTTGTGTTTTGAACTCTGCATCTGATAGACTTCTTATCTCCATTTTGTTTAGCTCTTTTTCTGGAGTTTTGTTCTATTCTTTCATTTGGGCCATGTTTCTTGGTCTCTTCATTTTGGCAGCTTCCCTGTGTTTGTTTCTATGTATTAGGTAGAGTTGCCATGACTCCCTGTCTTGGTACCATGGCCTAATGTAGAAGGTATTATACAGAGTCCAGTGGCAGAGTCTCCCCTAGTACAAAGGGTACTCAAGGTGTACCCTTTGTGTCAGCTGAGTACAATCTCCTCTTGTAGTTGAGCCTTGGTTGCTTATGGCAGATCAATGGGAGGGATTTACCTAGGCCAACCAGCTACGAGGGTTGGCTATGACCACTAACCACCAACATCTGCCCTCTGTGGAGGATCAGCTGTGCAGGGGCAGGGTGGTAGTGCTCTGATATAGTCTGTAGCTTTCCACAGGATGCATAGGTCCTGGGGTTTCCTGGGTGGTGCAGGCCAAGGCCACTCACGCCCCACTCCCCGAATATGTTTTGTCTAGGGCACCCTGCCTGAGCAATCTGAGATGCCTGCTACTTGTGCTAGGCTTGGAGATTCCCAGGCAAAACCAAGCTGTGAATCTAGGCTGGCTGCCACTAGTGCTGTCCCTGGGGCAACTTAGCAAGAGGTGGGCTCACGGAGGCCAGCTGTTGCTTGTTTGAAAAGAATTGGGAAGTTGTGAGGCATGAGCCAAGACCAGCCATTCATGTGGAAAAGCTATTGGTTAACAGCTGTAAGTTGGTTAGAATGGTGCCTCAGGGGATCTCCAGGATGCAGTAAAGAGTTTTAGCCAGGTTGAGGGAGTCTCCGATATGGCACCTGCCTGCTGGCTCTGTGGCTCTATCTGCCTCTCTGTCTGGGAGAAAGCTGTCCCCTCGCTCTCACCTTAATGCCAGCCACTTTAGTCCCTCCCTGTATGTCACTGGTGCCTTCCAAGCTGCTACACTGGTGCTGGAGCTCAGAGGGAGTGAGTCTGAGTAAGTTGGTGTGTGGGTTTTTTAAGGGGAACTGCTTGGGACTCCAGAAGTTTCTTCCACTGACTCAATCCCTGCTGGATTTTGCAGCCACAAATTGTGGGGACTTATCTTCCTGGCACTGGTATCAGGAGATGGTGGTCCCGGTGTAGGGCTGGGACTCCTTGCTCCCAAGATATTTCTCTCGAATTTTTATCCACCATATGTGTCTGTGGCACCTGTCTGTTCTATGCCTCTGCCCCCTGCTACCAGATTGGATGAATGTGGTTTCTTTAATTTCACAGTTGTCAGACTCTTGTTCAACTCAATTACTGCCAGTTCTGAGTGATGGTTGTATAATGTAGTTGTAATTTTGATGTGGTTTTGCAACAAGGCAAGCTGGGTTTGCTGATGCTGCCATCTTGACCAGAAGCCATCTCTTTATTTTTTATTGTGTTTTGTGCATTACCATTTGCCCCTCCCGTACCCTCTTCTAGCTCCCCCCGACCCCTCACAATCGCCACACTGCTGTACATGTAACACATACACAGTTTAGAACCACACTGCCTGGATTCAAGTCTTGGCTTTGCTTTCTACAAGCCATGAGACTTGGGCAAATAATTTAGCCTCTCTGCCCAGGTTTCCATGTCTTTAAGGTGGAAATGTAACAGAATACGCCTTACGGCAGTGATTTCCAACTTTTTTCATCCCATGGCACACATAAACTAATTACTAAAATTATATTGTTTGCCAAGCTGACAAAAAAGATAGGTATAATTTTGATTCACTCACACCAGACAGCTATTATTGCACTGGCTGTTGTCATTTTGTCATTCGACAGTCTAAGGGATAAGAGGTCAGTGCCCCTGACTAAAGAGTCCACTGTAGCGTGTTTCAAACATCCTTGCAGCAGCAAGGATGCCACAGCACATCGGTTGAAAATCACTGCCTTAAGGGGTTGTTGGGAGGGTTAAATAAATTAATGTATGTGAAGTGTTTAGAAGGATGCCTGTGATACAATTTCTCTTCGTGACCAAACTTCAGTTGGACTCTTCTGAGCTCTCTGCTTGTCTCTACCGGACTCTTGGGTTTTTGTTTCCAGCCTTGTAGAGTCAAGAATCCCGTCAAGTCACTCTAGGCAGAAACCTTGCCCTTGATATCTGATTGCTCTTGGATAGGATCACATTCCTCCTCCCCCACCATCCCCTAGGTGATATCTGATCACCCTGGCCTGCCTGCAGCAAGAATCTGATGAGGTAATCCCTTTATTCCTCTCCTTGGCTATAAATTCCCACCTTTTTCCTTCTCCTTGTTGTCTTTGGAATTGAGCTCAGTTCTATATTGAAATCTCTTTTCTCCTATTGAATAGTCCTAAATAAAAATCTGCTTTTCCTGCTTTAATTACTGTCAGGCTCTGATTTTTTGTTGACAACTAGCACTGGGAACAGGAACCATTATTACTGCCTTGTAGAAAAAGGAAACTGTTCTGGTCAAAAAGGGAGAGTAAATTTTTTAGTCTCTTTCTGGAACAGGTAAGAAAGATAATAGGAGCTAATAGTATATTCCAGAAGAAAAGTAAAACATGGTCATTCTTTTAGATATTCGGCCCATTCAGTATTTAGGAATAATCATAAAAATCATAATCAGATGTTTTTCACAAAGCAGATTAAATATGAATTTGTAACTAAACTTTCACTTTTTAAGGGATTTTCTAGTATTACACAGAAACAAATGCTGTTTTTTTAAAGCTATGGCATCATGTGGGTAAAATTATTTACAAGTAAATTCACTCGCTGTGGATTTGGTTGGAACATTTCTTATGATCAAAGAAGATGCTGGTAGGTTGCTTTCAATACGTGATTTTTCAAATTTATAACAAAGCTTTTTCTTCCTGAATTTCCACCATGTCTTGCTTGTTACTACATGAAGAAATACAAGTTCTAGTTCTTTATCTTAACTCTCAGAGAAACAGAATTTCCATGCCACTTTTGGAAGTTTCCAAGAAATGTGTTTCTTTTAAGAGGCTACGAATGCAGCTTGGTGTGATTTAATACACAAATGAAGAGCTAGCAGAAGGGAGTCATCTAACAATGCCAGAATGCTGCAGGCAGCAAAACGATTTTTCTATAATTAGAAGCAGCATGTTTTATCCTGATAGTCATTGAATAAGTAAACAGGGAGCCCAAGAAACGCTGAGTCTTATAGGCGAGGGTCAGTTTGGGAGGCAAGGAAAGGAAAATCTCTTAGGAGCTGGATGAGCCCCAGGCTCGGACACTAGCAAAGAGGAAACACAGGAGAAGAGCTTGTTATTGAAATGACGTTAAACTTGTGAGAATAGGGTGACTCTATTTTTATTTCCTGGCATTAACTGAAACCTGTTTTTTCTCTGACAACATTTTCTTTCCACCTTTTTGTAACAGGAAGAGACACTTGTTAGGTGACTGTTCTCCGTGAGCCTCCTCCATCCCTACCTATCTCGTGAGTCGGGCCCTTGCTGTCTGCATTCTGGACCACTTTTTCAAGGATATTTGCAGAGGAACTAGCTTTGGGAGATAGAGGAAGTGTCTCCCTTAGAGCAAAATGTGGGCATGTTGACTGCCTGTCATAAAAGCTTTGTCTTTCTAAAGCTCATGTCTCCTCTCCTGTATTTTCAACCCACAGAGTGTGAAGGTGCCATCATTTTCATATCTCCCCTCCCCCCAAATTAGGTCTCCCAAAATGACACAGAAAATGGTAATATTCTGGCGACTTTTATTGCTATAAAACCAAATATGTATATGAAGCTATACATATATATATGTGTGTGTGTATATATATATCTACATATTTATTATTTATTTATATATAAATATTTATTTATATATATCTCTACATATTTACATATTTATATATGTAAATATATATCTTTACATATTTATGTAGAAAGATATATATAGATAATGCAATAAAGGACTTTTATGTCTTCTGTTAGTGCCCAAGAACCTGTGGCAAACAAGCAGCATAAAATCTTAAGAACTCTTCTAAGTTCTTGACAGTACTTTTCTCACATCTCATTCCCAGATAGTTTTATATATTCTTTACACTCTATTAGCAATTTTTAAATTTAAAGTTACATTATACCATTTTTCTCTCATTCCTTTTCTTAGTTGCCCATAAACTACGCATTCTTTCCTTCCATTCTTAACAATTTTTCTGCATCACCTGCCTGCCTCTCTGTCTTCCTTGTTACCTTCCCTGGGAATATCTTTATAGTTCCCCAAGTCTCAGATGCCCCAGTTCCATGGCCTCCCTTTTTAAAAATTATTATTATTATTATTTTTAAATGTTTTATTTATTTATTTTTTGAGAGAGGGGAAGGGAAGGAGAAAGAGTGGGAGAGAAACATCAATGTGCTGCTGCCTCTCATGTGTTCCCTACTGGGGACCTGGCCTGCAACCCAGGCATGTGCCCTGACTGGGAATTGAACCAGTGACCCTTTGCTTCACAGGCCCATGCTCAATCCACTGAGCTACACCAGCCAGGGCCCCTTTTTAATAATTATTTTATCACCTGGTTTGACCTTACACTTCATCAGTCAAAACTGCTCTGCCTGCAAGTTTTCAGATTCTGAAATTTTCTGCTCTGACAATCTCTTTTTTTGTCTTCTATTCCATCTTCATCCTTAGCGAGCACTTGTCCTCATGGTTTGGGCCTTCCATACACTTCTCTCAGTTCTCCCATTATTTAATATTGGTTATTCATACTGTGCTATGCAAAGACTTATTTCTCATAACAAATCACGGGGATAGGCACTATTAATATTTTAAGTCTACAGATTAGCAATTTGAAGCTTAGAGATGAAATAAAATTCCCAAGGATGTAGTGGTAGCAAGTTACAGGATCCAGGGCCTGACTTAAGGCCCAATAAGCTCCAGGCCTTTACCTGGTGTCTGGCTTCACCACCCATTCTGCAGTGATAACCTTTTAATCCCTGTAGGCAGCTCCTTAGAATCCTAGACTATTGCATGTTGCTAAATAAATTAAAAAATCTGGGTAAGTGTACCCATAAAATGTATGCTATTTTCTTAATCAGACATATTGTGCCATTGAGCAACTTTCTGATCACATGTTGATGGTGACTTTCTATCAGATTTCCTACAGTGATTGTTCAAAATCTTTTCTACATTCCTCAAGCCTGAAACCCTATACCAACCACTCTTGTTTGAGGCCACTCAATAGAAGCTCTCTCAGTTCATGCCAATGAGGTCTTTCTCTCTCTCTCTCTCTCAGAATGCAGTATCTTTTGAAATGGGACTTCCCATCAATGGCCATGACCCCACCTTTTCCAGAACATAACTCCATTAATTGTGTCTCCTCTTTCACTCCTTTAGTCATANATCATAAAAATCATAATCAGATGTTTTTCACAAAGCAGATTAAATATGAATTTGTAACTAAACTTTCACTTTTTAAGGGATTTTCTAGTATTACACAGAAACAAATGCTGTTTTTTTAAAGCTATGGCATCACGTGGGTAAAATTATTTACAAGTAAATTCACTCGCTGTGGATTTGGTTGGAACATTTCTTATGATCAAAGAAGATGCTGGTAGGTTGCTTTCAATATGTGATTTTTCAAATTTATAACAAAGCTTTTTCTTCCTGAATTTCCACCATGTCTTGCTTGTTACTACATGAAGAAACACAAGTTCTAGTTCTTTATCTTAACTCTCAGAGAAACAGAATTTCCATGCCACTTTTGGAAGTTTCCAAGAAATGTGTTTCTTTTAAGAGGCTAAGAATGCAGCTTGGTGTGATTTAATACACAAATGAAGAGCTAGCAGAAGGGAGTCATCTAACAATGCCAGAATGCTGCAGGCAGCAAAACGATTTTTCTATAATTAGAAGCAGCATGTTTTATCCTGATAGTCATTGAATAAGTAAACAGGGAGCCCAAGAAACGCTGAGTCTTATAGGTGAGGGTCAGTGTGGGAGGCAAGGAAAGGAAAATCTCTTAGAAGCTGGATGAGCCCCAGGCTCGGACACTAGCAAAGAGGAAACACAGGAGAAGAGCTTGTTATTGAAATGACGTTAATCTTGTGAGAATAGGGTGACTCTATTTTTATTTCCTGGCATTAACTGAAACCTGTTTTTTCTCTGACAACATTTTCTTTCCACCTTTTTGTAATAGGAAGAGACACTTGTTAGGTGACTGTTCTCCATGAGCCTCCTCCATCCCTACCTATCTCGTGAGTCGGGCCCTGGCTGTCTGCATTCTGGACCACTTTTTCAAGGATATTTGCAGAGGAACTAGCTTTGGGAGATAGAGGAAGTGTCTCCCTTAGAGCAAAATGTGGGCATGTTAACTACCTGTCATAAAAGCTTTGTCTTTCTAAAGCTCATGGCTCCTCTCCTGTATTTTCAACCCACAGAGTGTGAAGGTGCCATCATTTTCATATCTCCCCTCCCCCCAAATTAGGTCTCCTAAAATGACACAGAAAATGGTAATATTCTGGCAACTTTTATTGCTATAAAACCAAATATGTATATGAAGATATACATATATATGTGTGTGTGTATATATATATATCTATACATACCTAGGTTAGATATATATAGAGATAATGCAATAAAGGACTTTTATGTTTTCTGTTAGCACCCAAGAACCTGTGGCAAACAAGCAGCATAAAATCTTAAGAACTCTTCTAAGTTCTTGACAGTACTTTTCTCACATCTCATTCCCAGATAGTTTTATATATTCTTTGCACTGTATTAGCAATTTTTAAATTTAAAGTTACGTTATACCATTTTTCTCTCATTCCTTTTCTTAGTTGCCCATAAACTACACATTCTTTCCTTCCATTCGTAACAATTTTTCTGCATCACCTGCCTGCCTCTCTGTCTTCCTCGTTACCTTCCCTGGGAATATCTTTATAGTTCCCCAAGTCTTAGATGCCCCGGTTCCATGGCCTCCCTTTTTAAAAATTATTATTATTATTATTTTTAAATGTTTTATTTATTTATTTTTAGAGAGAGGGGAAGGGGAGGAGAAAGAGTAGGAGAGAAACATCAATGTGCGGTTACCTCTCATGTGCCCCCTACTGGGGACCTGGCCTGCAACCCAGGCATGTGCCCTGACTGGGAATTGAACCAGCGACCCTTTACTTCATAGGCCCACGCTCAATTCACTGAGCTACACCAGCCAGGGCCCCTTTTTAATAATTATTTTATCACCTGGTTTGACCTTACACTTCATCAGTCAAAACTGCTGTGCCTGCAAGTTTTCAGATTCTGAAATTTCCTGCTCTGACAACCTGTTTTTTTGTCTTCTATTCCATCTTCATCCTTAGCAAGCACTTGTCCTCATGGTTTGGGCCTTCCATACACTTCTCTCAGTTCTCCCATTATTTAATATTGGTTATTCATACTGTGCTATGCAAAGACTTATTTCTCATAACAAATCACGGGGATAGGCACTATTAATATTTTAAGTCTACAGATTAGCAATTTGAAGCTTAGAGATGAAATAAAATTCCCAAGGATGTAGTGGTAGCAAGTTACAGGATCCAGGGCCTGACTTAAGGCCCAATAAGCTCCAGGCCTTTACCTGGTGTCTGGCTTCACCACCCATTCTGCAGTGATAACCTTTTAATCCCTGTAGGCAGCTCCTTAGAATCCTAGACTATTGCATGTTGCTAAATAAATTAAAAAATCTGGGTAAGTGTACCCATAAAATGTATGCTATTTTCTTAATCAGACATATTGTGCCATTGAGCAACTTTCTGATCACATGTTGATGGTGACTTTCTATCAGATTTCCTACAGTGATTGTTCAAAATCTTTTCTACATTCCTCAAGCCTGAAACCCTATACCAACCACTCTTGTTTGAGGCCACTCAATAGAAGCTCTCTCAGTTCATGCCAATGAGGTCTTTCTCTCTCTCTCTCTCTCAGAATGCAGTATCTTTTGAAATGGGACTTCCCATCAATGGCCATGACCCCACCTTTTCCAGAACATAACTCCATTAATTGTGTCTCCTCTTTCACTCCTTTAGTCATAAGTAATCCTCTCCTTCATGCCACATTAAAAGATTACTTTTACTTTTATAGCTGCCAAAGCTTTATTTGCATTTTAATTTCTTGCATTTGGCTTTCAGTCCCTTTACTCAGTGATACTCTGGCCTCGAAAATCAGTAGGTATTTTACAAGCACTCACTCTAATCACCTTCTGTTAGTTATCACATTCCCTACGTCAGTATAGCTTTTGATACTTTGCTCCTCTTTCCAGGTAAAAGCAAATGGTCAGAGCTCTGAACGGTGTCTCTGAATTCGGAACTGGCTTTGAGCTTTAACCTTTGACTCTTCAACTAAACTAGCTATGAAATTTTAAATCATCTCTGAGCCTCAGTTTTCACATCTCCCAGAAAACTTTCATGTATACCTTTAGGCTATTTAGGACCCCAGGCCGGATCCCCAGACCGGCTATTCTTATCTTTTCGTATTTGTCTTTGTTCAACTGTATCCTCTCCTAAATCTTCTCCAATTATTTTTATGTCAGTGTCATCTCAATCTATGTTTGTAGAGCCAAATATTTGAGAAGGATAACAACTTATGTAATACTTGAGAACATAGTAAGTATAAGAAGTCAAATAATGTGAATATACAGGGTGGGGAAAAAGAAGATTTACAATTGTGAGTACATGAAAGAGAGTTTTCTTCTATCATTAATTATTATTATTAATTTCCATGAGAACAACTGTAAGCCTGCTTCTGTCCACCGCTTCATAGAGAGCAAAACATGAGAGTTTGTTTGCTTCTCAATATCTAGTTTTTCAGCATCTGCTCTTCCTCTTGGGCACAGGAAGCGAGGCATGTGTAGTTCTGATTTTTCTATGCATTTCTGTCCAAACAACAGCAATATTTTTAAAACATTGTAATCCTAAACTGTTGATTTGTATTTCCATTTTATGGTTATAAACCACCATCTGGGAAAGTGGAAAATTAAAATGTAACCTGTGCAAAGCTGCATGCACGATCCTTCCCAAACAGCCTCTCCCAGCTTCTCTGGGCCACAGGCTCAGCCATTGTCCCAGCCCTTTCGGATCAAACTCTCAGTCTCTTTGACCTCTCACTCTCCTTCATCCCCTAGCCCACACGAAATTGTTGGCAAGTTGTAGAAATTCTAACTCTACAGTGTCTGTTTTGTCCTTTCTCTTAAATTCTGTGTGAGGTTTTTTTGGATCACACTGATAGTATGCTTCAGATCAATTTATATGGGTCACTTTGTAGTTCAAACTTTTAGAGAAGATTTTTTTCTTTCTTAGACCAGTGCCAAGTTTTAGACCCGTGCCAAACTTGTTTGTTCTTCTATTCTGTTTTTTCTCCTATCACACTTAAATTTTTTATCACATTTTCTACTTTTGTTACTACAGTAGGTATTCCTCAAGGCAGAGACCACATTGTCTCCTTCTAGTCTCCTAATAATTTATTTATCTTGGACACTCATTTTTCTTTTTAAAAAGATTTTATTTATTAATTTCTTAGAGAGAGGGGGAGAGAGGGAGAAAGAGAGGGAGAGAACTATCAATGTGTGGTTGTCTCTCATGTGCCCCATACTGGGGACCTGACACTCAATCCAGGCATGTGCCCTGACTGGGAATCGAACTGGTTTGACTCTTTGGTTTGCAGCCTGTAATCCATTGATCTACACCAGTCAGGGCCTCTTTTTCTTTTTTTAGTGCTAAATGTAACAATGGTGCTTCTTACCATTGGTTTTTAAACTTGCTTTGATGAAGTAAGAGAATTTTCCCATATCTAGTCTCTTCCTGACTTAATCTATTCTTCATACCTGAAATCTAGTTTCAATCCTGTTACTCTTTTGTTGAAACTATATGTTGGTTCTCCATCGATTACTGATGTATACAGTTGTTTCCTTGACATTAAAGCCCTCCATGATATGACTCCAAAATATCTTTCTGGTTAATCTCCTCCCAATGTCATTTTCTAGGCCCTAGACAAACTAGACTACCCACATTCCTTACACTCCTTACCATTCAAATTTTCATAGTTCCCAATTTCTAGCTTTGCCATCTTCCTAAGACTCTGTCTGCTTATCTGACTTCTGCCTCCCTCTCCATTTATTGAAACTCTATTTTCAAAGGACACCTTATAATTGAGGTAGAATTAAGCATATTTCCTTTTTTTTCTTCAGCTTATTGGGACTTTGTCTCGTTGCGTCCTGGGCCATAAACTCCTCGTCTGCAGGAGCCCTATATTGTCCATCTCTCCTGCAGTGTTTCACGCAGGGCACAGGTGTTCATAAAATGAAGTATTAGGAGTTTCTGATGGAGGCTAATGACTTTTTGGGAGGTAACCTACTTCTGGAGGGAACAAATAGCGAATAATAGCAATGATTTTAAACGTTAATTAGTGAATGTTTTATTCATTCAGCACATGTTTATTGGGTAAATACTTTGTGTTGGGCACTGAAATGTGACAGAGCAATGGGCAACATTACCTTGTATTCAAGGTGTTTAAAGTGAAGCAGAAAAAGCACTGTAATAAAGTAAAATCAAGAGTAATAAAGGAAGTATAGGGTGTGGTAAGGACACACAGCTGAGGAGTCTGGCTAGTCTGGTAGAGATGCAGGAAGTGATAATGTGAAGGACCCATAGGAGGTGGTGGGAGAGGGTGTGGCAGATTGTTTCGTACCGAGAAATAGTAGCATGTGTAATGTTCTTGTGGTTGTAATGCACAAGGCACACGAAACAATTTGGTTCAGCTGGTGTATAGGGTAAGGAGAATGGCAAGAAACATACTGAAGAGGTTCAATCACAGAAGGTTTTGTAAATAATGGTAAGGACTTTGAAATTTTCCCCTAAACCACTGAAAGATTTTAAAACAGGAAATGCTTTGATCTGGTTTATGTTTTGAGAGTTTCTTTTTGGTGTGAAACATTGAAAGTCTGGTTTAGGAATCCAGGTGAGGTGTGCGTGGGAGGTGAAAGTAGAGAATTTGTTTTATTTAAAAAAAAAAAAACAGGGTTTACATTAGCATTTTTATTTTTATTTATTTTTTAAAGTATTTGAAAATTTAATTATTGTTCAACTACAGTTTCCTGTCTTTTACTTCCATCCCAGCCCACCACCCCCAGTGCTCCCCACCTCCCTCCCATTTCCACCCCCCTTAGTTTTTGTCCATGTGTCCTTTATACTTGTTCCTGTGAATCCTTCCCCTTTCCCCCTGAAATTCCCTCCCCTCCCCACTCTGGTCCCTGTCAGCCTGTTCTGTATTTCAGTGTCTTTGGTTATGTTTTGCTTGCTTGTTTGTTTTGTTGTTTAGCTTCCTGTTAAAGGTGAAATCATATGGTATTTGTCTTTCAACACCTGGCTTATTTCACTCAGCATAATGCTTTCCAGTTCCATCCATGCTGTTGCAAAGGGTAGTAGCTCCTTCTTTCTCTCTGATGCATAGAATTCCATTGTGTAAATGTACCAGAGTTTTTGGATCCATTCTTTTACTGATGGGCACCTAGGTTGCTTCCAACTCTTGGCTATTGTAAATTGTGCTGCTATGAACATCGGGGTGCATAGGTTCTTTTGAATTGGTGTTTCAGGAATCTTAGGATATACTCCTAACAGTGGAATTGCTGGGTCGAAAGGGATATTCATTTTTAGTTTTCTTAGAAAATTCCATACTGTTTTCCATAATGGTTGTACCAGTCTGCAATCTCACCAACAGTGAACTAGGGTCTCCTTTTCCCCACAACCTCTCCAACGTTTGTTGTTTGTTGCTTTGTTTATGATGGCCGTTCTGACCAGTGTAAAGTGGTATCTCATTGTGGTTTTAATTTGCATCTCTCTGATAGCTAGCGATATTGAACATTTTTTCATGTGTCTCTGGATCCTCTGTATGTCCTCCTAGGAGAAGTGTCTGTTCAAGTTCTTTGCCCATTTTTTTTAATTGGCTTGCTTGCCTGAAAAGACCAATAATAGCAGATGAAATTGAAGCAGTAATCAAAAAACTCCCATCACACAAAAGCCCTGGACCAGATGGTTTCACAGGAGAATTCTACAAAGCATTTAAGGAAGAGCTAACCCCTATTCTTCACAGACTATTCCAAAAAATCCAAAATGGTGGAAGACTCCCCAACCCTTTTTATGAAGCCAGCATCATCCTAATTCCAAAACCAGATAAAAACACAACAAAGAAAGAAAACTTCAGGCCAATATCGCCAATGAACATAGACGCTAAAATCCTCAACAAAATATTGGCAAATCACATCCAAGATTACATTAAAAAGATCATACATTAGTATTTTTAAATGAAGAGAAGGACGAGCTAATGGAGGAAGTAGAGAGGGCTGGGTAATGTGAGAGAATCAGGTGAAGCTTAAAACAGATGGGCCCATGGGAACTACCTGGAGTTAAAAGATGAAAAATTAGAGATTCCAGCATGATGAACCTAAATGAGCCCTGCATGGCACTTCGGTACACAGTTTTCATAAGATAAAAAAGGGCTTTGGTCTAAACAAAAGCAATTTCTTTGAGTTTTATAGCAGATGCTTTCATCAAGTTCATGGGGTGAGGCTCACGTTTATGAGAGAAGATGGAAAGACTAAGCTCTTAAAGAGGTTATGTTTGTACTTATAGAAGCAAAGACTTTCTTCAGAAATAGAAGTAGAGAGTGAAGAAGCATAAAACATCTGAAGAACTAGCTTTTTGATCACCTAAGAGAATGGTCTTGGATACCTTTTTAGGACCAAAACAATGTTTGTATGACAGGATGTCTAGATGTAAGCAACACTCAGACTTTGAGAAAGTCTTAAAGAAACTTCTGAAGAAGGATAATAGGGAGTTAAAGCTGAATAAGATTGATATACATATATATTTCTGAATGTGACATATGCCAGGAGAAAGAAAAGTATTTTGTAAAAATTTTAGAGAAATGCACTGTCTTTTTACTTTTAAATTAATGTGAGACACATGGACATATTTGTTAATTTCAGGGAATGTTTTATTTATCTGCCACTTTATCAAGACGTTCTATCTCCCAGCAACGTACATTCTATATTTTTGACAAATGGGCCTTCTGGGCACAAACTTCTCCATCAAATTGGTTTAAGAATAAATTACTGAAAGTGAACTTTCTTCTATTACTTCCTGTGATGGCTAATGAAGATGGATGGGATGAAGCGGGAACTCCACTTTGCAGAGAGGCACTCTCATCCCCCACTGTGTGTGCCAGGAGCACGTTTGTTTGCAAAGGGAGGAAACAGAATCATCTAATTGCCTGATTCTTGTGGAAAGTCATTGTCAACCAGCCAGTCCCAATACGGAAGCTTTTGTTAAACAAGTGAGAGTAAAACTCTCACATACACATCCAATAAAAACCTCAATGTTTTTCTCCATTAGACATTTGCCGTGATCAGACACTATTTATATTTGATCTGAAGAAAAGAATTCTTTACATTTCATTGACTTCAGATTAACTATCTGAACAAACATTTCTGGTTTCTTTCGTTCTTGGAAATAAAGATCATAATTAGATTTGTGGAATGACTAGCAATTCAGAGGTCCCAGGAGATTTCCACAAAGGTTTTGCCTTCAGCTGTGGTAATTTAAAATTCAATACACCAGTCAAGTATGTGAAGCAGCTGGAGGTCTCCTACTCTGCTGGTGGGAGTGAAACAGGTACAATTGTTTTAGAAAGCTGTTTGGCAACACCTGCTAAGGGTGATTCTATGCCTACACCATGGTCCAGCAATGTCAGTCCCAGGTGTTACCCAACAGAAACCATCTCTATGAGAATATTCACATCGCCATAGTCAGAGTAGCTAAATTAGAAACAAGTTAAATATCCTTCTATAGAATAGAATACCTGCATAACAATAAAAGGGAATGAATGATTGAGCTAAGCAACAACATGGATGGAACTTGAAAACAATGTTGAGTTCATGGGATGAACTCAACAGAAAAAGCCAGATGCAAAGGAATATATGCTGTATCTGTTATCTGTGTGGTTCCATTTTATTTTAAAGTTCAAAAGCATGTATAGTAATCCATGAGGATAAAGGTTAGGACAGTGGTCAGCCTTGGTGGGGGGGTATTGCCCTGGAGGGGCACAAGGGAACCTTCTGCTGTGCTGGGAATGTCTGAGACTTCAGCCTGGTTACAACCGATGACTAAAATAGGGTTACACATATGTAAAGATTCACTAAGCTGTGTATTTCAAATTTGTACACTTTTCAATATACTGTCATTCAAGTAAAAATGGACCATTTCCTCACATCAGTGATTTTTTTTTTTTAGCTTTTTTTAATCTACAGAGAGGGTAAAGGAGATGATTATCACCTCCTTGCTTCCTTGACCATGACTTTGATGGTCCTACATCATTTCCTGGTATATCAAAGTGACAAAACCTTACTAAACTGAGTCATTGATTTTCAGGTTGGAGGTAACAACTGTAACAACTGAATATTTATTTGACTTGAACTAGTTATTAAATATAAACATTTTAAATATTTTATTTATTTTTAAAGAGAAGGGGAGGGTGGGGGAGAAAGAGAAGGAGAGAAACACAATGTGAGAGAGAAACATCTATCAGTTACCTCTTTTATGTTCCCTGTCTGGCGACCAAACCCACAACCCAGGCATGGGCCCTGACAAGTAATCAAACCAACAGTCCTTCACTTTGCTGGATGACGCCCAACCAACTGAGCCACGTTGATCAGGGTTAAAGATAAATTTGATTTACAGAGTCACAAATGATTTGGCAGAATGATATAAACAACTTTTTTGAATTTTTATATGCATAAATCAATAGTCATAGGGCTATGACCTTGCCTGTGTCCCTAGGTTTGTTCTCTTGGGGCCTATGACCTTATATAGTCCTTACCTACATTTCCCTAAATGTCCTTATGTAGGTTCTGTTAATGACCAGAATTCACCTTCTTTACTTATATCTGAGCCGTGAACTTCTGAAATACACAAGGAGATAAGGCTGCACTTTAGAAAGTACAAGGAAATTAAAATGTCTGGAACTTCAGAAAATATTGGCAGGGGGTTCTCTGATTTTCACAACAGTTGTTGATTATTTCGGTACATGACGAAGCCTGCATGGAGAAGGAAGATGGCTCTGTTTCTGTTGTGGTTGAAGAAATTGGACTTGGTAATGGCAAAACACAGGATGAAAGTCAGGAAGAGCTGGAGAAGCAGAAAGAACCTTACAGATCATCTTGATCGCATGTTTCCAAGAGCGTGAATAACATACAGTGAGTAAGGTCATTATTTTTAGGTCTTTATTGCTTATACCATTTATATTTAATCCACTGAAAAGAAGAAAGCCCATGCCCTGACAAGGCTAGAAGGAAATTCTTTTCACCCCTATTAAAATTTAATGTTTATCTGTACCATATAGTTGTATATTACATTAGTGAGGAAAACAGACTCTAGAGTTGAACCCAGGAGCTCAGGGTTTGCTGTTTTCTGATTTTGTGATCCCTGACAAGTTGCTCAACTTCTTTAAGCTCCACTTCCTGTCTCTCAAGTGGAGCTTCTGGTAGTGAGTTGATATGCATAGTACTTAGCACTTTGTAGACAAAGCCTGGTAACTCTTATCAGCCCAGTAAATGTTACCCATCATTATTATCAAATAATAAGATTAATATAGTTGACTACTATTTATTAGCTTATATTTATGTGGTGGATCTGGTGAAAACTTCTTTGCGTGGAATTGCCAATATGTCTAAATGCCAAGCTCTTCCTGTCTCTTTTTGATCCCTCAGCCTGCTAACTGTGCTTATCCTCCATGTCAAATTGAACCAGTTTATATAATGGTTTTAGAAGTGAGGTAAGGAGGGTGAGATTCATTAGTGTTAGACCGGTTTGTGCCTGGCAGCCACCTGAGAAATTCCTTCATAGCTAAGCTACCTAGTCCCCATGGCACCAGTTCATAAAAAATGCTTCATCTACTGTGAATTCATGTTATTGGAGTGGGCACACTCAATTTCCTGTTTCTTTCTTTCTTTCTTTTTTTTGTAGCTACATTGAGCCCAGAGTTTTTCAATATTTTTGTTTTAAAGATGCTATTTACATTTGAGAATAAATACTATTCAGAGAACCAAAGTCTCTTCCATTTGTGAGGCAGGATGTCAACTCTACAGCCCCGTTAGAATTGACAATAAAGCAGCTGTGGGAGCCGGTGAAGCTTAAAACTTCTGTTGAGTCAGAACAAGGTGCATGTGCCTGAAATTTGTATACTAATTAGATAGAAATATTCATCTGTATTAAATGTATACATTATAGTTATGAATCAAATTATGCAGTAATATAAAGTGAATGAAAAAGAGTACCAACCATAACTAGTGCCCATATTGTAAGCATAGGTAGCTAGTTAGTTTTCAATAAAGGGGGGGAATGCAATCAGACATTTATGCCTGATTGAAAAGGAAGCTGCAGCATTCACAGACTCCCCAGGGGACAGCCACATCCACCCCCAAAATGAGCACTAATCCCCAAGCGGGGAGGAGAAACTAGCTTTCTATTCTCCCTGGGGAACAGCTGGCCTGTTGGCTGGGATTATGCCTGGGGAGGGATAAAACAGTACAGGAAATTCCTCTGCTGACACATGCGCAGTGGAAGCCAAGATGTTGACCATGAAGGGGAGGAGTCTATCCTGGGAAAATGTGGTGAAAAGACTGGGTAGGATAAGTGCATGAAATCCTGGAAGATCTAGAAAATGGATTTGATAGCGGGGAGGCACCAGTACAAGCCTGGGAAGAATTAGAAAGAAGACTGGTTAGTTTGATAGAAAGCTAAAACCCCTTTCCAAACCCAAGGAGATATAATCAAAGCTCAACAAAGGCCTGGGGCTCATTTATTCACATGTTCTCTCTCCATAGCAGCTTTGTGGGCCCCAATGCAGTTCTAGTCACAGCCTGGGTGCCTTTGGGCCTTAGCAGTGAGCATACAGATGGGGAGATGAGGCACAGCGAAGTCCTACATCCGGTCCCTCCAGGGCCTGAGGAGCATAGGTGTGGGTCTGAGGCACTAGAGGCTGTGCTTTATTCCCTCAGTGAGATGGAGCTGAACCACCTGGTCATGGATGAGATATCGGACACCTGGGGCCAGTCTTTTGTTTTTGCTCCAATAAATCTTGCCACTATTGCTCACATGTGTGAGTCTCCAAAATGCTTTTCTCACAGCTCCTTGGAAAAATCCTATTTCCACTGACAACAATATCTATCGCTGTGATTGTGGTGGCTATATGACATCAAACTAAATAATACATTTAATTGAAAATCTAAGTATATTCATGTGATTCCTTATAAATCAAAATACCAATTTGTCAGGTTCAGCTTTTTATGGATTAATTAGTAGTTTTATTATTATGGAAAAATAATAAAGTATAGCATTTATACATAACAGTATAAATGCTAACTCCAATTAAAGCATTGTTTTGATATCCCAGATCTAGAGCAGATATCTTTCCTGGAGAACCATTCTTTGAAATTGGAGCTTGGATTGATACAGGGTGCAGCCAAGTGGGGGGGGGGGGGCGAAAAAAAAGATTTGGAATGGTGTCCAGAGCTCAAAGNCCAAGTGGGGGGGGGGGCGCAAAAAAAAAGATTTGGAATGGTGTCCAGAGCTCAAAGTGTATAGGAATATTGGAGAGACATATTATTAAGATGTCCTCACCTCTTTCCCCCACAGGTGTGAGTTCGGGGAAGGGACACATGGAGCAGGAACATGCGGGGCTGTTTTGTACACCCACAGCCTTGCAGCTAATCCATGGCCTTGTCATTTAACATATCTATAGCCTTTGGCGGGTCACTTGGATATGTTAAATGGCTGTGGCCAGGCTTGGAGCTAGGGGAATGAAGTCACTTCCCCCCAAGATGTAACTGGGGGGCAGATCCCCTGAGTTACAGCGCCTGCGTGGGGGCTTGGAGGAGATTGGCTCTAGGACATGGGGCCACACCTGCCCAGACTAACAATGGAAGCCCAGTAAACTAGTAATAATACAGAAATACTGGCAGGTGTAACTGATCGTGGGAGAAGTTGGAAATAGGGGTACAGAGGAAGATGGGCACGGGGGATTTAAACCCAGACATGGCAGCCATTAGGGAGAGAGCTATGTGGCTTCAACAGAGCTAAGACCTCCTCTTGCCCAGGTGAAAGAGGGAGATCGCGCAGTTTCAGCAGAGTTAGGATCCCCTCTTGGCCAGGGGAAGAAGAAAGACATGTGCCTTTGGTGGAGTGAGATGTCTGCAACTTTGGTAGAAGAGGCCCACGCAGCTTTGGGGTGCTCCCTTTGGCTGAGTGGCCTGGAAAGCAAGGAGAGACTTTGACTGGAACTTGGTACAAAGAACTCTTGCCAGTGGAAGGTGCCACGTGACTTTGGATTAATTGGAGATCCTACCTGGATGGTCAACACAGCTGACAATACCAGTGGCCTGGAAAAATGGACGTGTGCTCTTTTCCTGATTTATGGTACCTAGAGTTAAGACGGGGAAGGCCGGGGAGGGAGCGCTGTGTGCGTGTGTGTGTGCGTGTGTGTGTGTGTGTGTGTGTGTAGGTGTATACCCTAAAGGACTTTGATATTTTAGTGAAGGCATTAGGCCTGAATAGCTTTAAATAAACCTTTCATTTCCTTTTCACAAATTTCTGGTGTTGAGAGATGTCTTTCCAATTGGCGGGGGACAGAAGAGCCCAGTAGGTATTAGTATACCATCCTTGGGAGGGGTCCCTGTTTTCTGCAGCAGTTCTTTTGGTATCCCTTGGTGGGCCAAGTATTGCCCCCCACCCTTGGACCTCTGTTTGGTAACAGGATGAGGAAAACAGGAAAAATATGAATTTTATGATATATTTAAAAGAATAATTCTAGAAACTAAAATTTATTTTCACTTATTTTATGGCAATAAAAGACAGAAGATGCCATGGATGTGACCCCATTCCAAAAATGGATATTAACATCCTTCAATCTGTTAATTATTTTCTGTTTTGAATCAACTGTTGTTTTCATTAGAACACACTGTACTCAAATTGTTGGGACTCACTAAGGCATCCTTTGACTCAACTCTACTTGTTTTTATACCATTGTCTCTAGATGATAAAATTAAAAAATATCAAAGCTAACAGGGAAAACAGCTGAAGAATGTTTCATAAAAAGACAGAAGCCCTGGCTGGTGTGGCTCAGTGAGCTGAGTGCTGGCCTGTGAATCAAAGGGTCGCTGATTCGATTCCCAGGCAGGGCACATGCGTGGGGTATGGACTAGGTCCTTGGTACAGGGCACGTGAGAGGCAACTGCACATTGCTGTTTCTCTCTTTTTCTTTCTCCTCCTTCCCCTATCTTTAAAAATAAATAAATAAAATCTTAAGACCAGAAAAAGTCTGGTAGGTCTGTTCAACTATATGCATTGATAGCCAATCAAATAGGGAGCACAGAAGCACAGGGGAGAAGAAAACAAATGGACTAGATTCAACTATTTAAGGGTTAAGTGACTGGAGAAAATTTCTTAATTTTTCAATTAGTATTTTTTCTTTTAGTCTGTCATACAACCAAGAAATATTTTTTTGTGGTGCCTTCCCAAAGCCAATGTGTTTTAGACATTGAGGAGTTCAATGAACCAGCAGGAGTAGGATGTAGCATAAAATCAAGCTGGGAAACTGGCTGTTTCTCCTAAATTTTCACTTGCTGGGGTTGTGATGAGAAGTTGTTAGGAAAAGCAGTACGCAATGAGGCTAGACACACAGGTAGGGTAGGTAGACTGTGGATTACAGGTGGTGGGGCCTTTCTCCACGCCTCCCCCTCTGGCTATGAGCACATGGATCCCTGGCTTCATCTCTCCAGCTACTAGCAAGGCAGATACGCTCCAGGCTCTCAGGCATCTGACAAGCCACTAACAAGAATCAGGAGAAGGTAAGTGTTAGGAAGGCAGTGAAAGAGGCATGTGATTGGACAGAAGTTTGGGGGAGTGCAGACTTAGGTGAGGTGGTCAGGAAGGTTTTCTCTGAAAGGGTGACACTTGAGCTGAGACTTGAATAACGAGAGTGGGAGTATCTGCAAAGGCGTTGAGATGGGCAGGATGCTTTCTGGAAAGAGAAAAAAGGAGGCTGGTGGGAGCCAATGGAAGGGTTAGGAGTAGGGTGAAGTCATTCAAGCCGTAACAGCTAATCGATTAACGTCCAGCTCCTCACATTCCCCTAAATCCTTGGGATTACAAAACAGCCTAACAATAACTTATATCATCAAAGCATTCTAGTCATTCATTCTTTTAAGAGAGTAATTTATAACTGCAGAGGGTTTTGATAGAATATAAAATGTATGCTCCTGGAAAACATCGGTTCTGAAAAACTGTACTGATAATAACAAGGCTTATGGGAAAATGGAGTTGGTGCAGACCACTTAACACCTGTGCAATTTCGTAACCAGGACGTTAACAAAGACAGTGACAGTGTCCGAGGGTCAGATAGCTAGGAGCTGCCCCAGGGAGTGCGGGCTAAACAGAGTACAACATGCATCTTTACGATTAGACTTTTAAACATTTCCAATATTTTAATGTGCCTCATGAATGTCCAAGAAGGGGACAGTCTATGTGTCACTTACCAGACTCATATGTCCATGACACTCTTCATGGAATGGCTGTGAGACTGGTGTTCTAAAAGCACATTTGGGGAAATCCTAATCTGTTTTACCGAACTTGAAAGTAAACAGAGTGTCTCCTTCTTCCCTCTTTCCTTCCTTGACCATAACAACAAGCACAAACAAGGCTGTAAACTGGCATCGTAACCTCAAGATGTTGCCATCTAAATTATTCATAAAACCAACCATGTGTGTGGGGAATTTCCTGATGTGCAAAGCAAGTAGTATCATCCAACTTCCACTAAAAACTGTGTGGACATTTCTAAGGGTGTGGTGTGCTGTATAGTGGTGTAGGGGGCACTGAAACCACAACACAGAGAATTTCTCAGTTTGTGTTCAATATTATAGTGTTTGGGAAATGGTTACTTGAACGTAATTTTCCACTTTTCCATTCTGTCAATGGTAAGTTAATATTTGTGTTTATGCCAAAATTTCTTTTAACTTTGTTACTTTCAGTCTTATGTATGAATACTTTAACCAGTGGTACCCTCAGTGATGAGAATTTTGGGAGTAACATCACTTTTTATGCATTTTTCAGTTAGGTTATATATGATACTTGAATTTCAATCTAAGCACAAGATTACCTATTTTTAAAGATCTAATGATGATCTTATTTTAAATTTAATTAAAAACTATTCATACTGCTACAACCACTATGGAAAACAGTATGGAATTTTCTCAGAAAACTAAAAATGGATCTGCTGTTTGACCCGGTAATTCCAGTGCTAGGATTATATCCTAAGAATCCTGAAACATCAATCCAAAAGAACCTATGCACCCCAATGTTCATAGTAGCACAATTTATGACAGCTAAGAGCTGGAAGCAACCTAGGTGCCCATCAGTAGACTAGTGGATCAAAAAACTGGTACATTTACACAGTGGAATACTATGCAGCAGAAAGAAAGAAAGGGGCTCCTACCCTTTGCAGTAGCATGGATAGAACTGGAAAGCATTATGGTAAGTGAAATAAGCCAGGCACTGAAAGATAAATACCATATGACCTCAACTTTAACAGGAACCTAATCAACAAAATAAACAAACAAGCAAAGTATAACCAAAGACACTGAAATAGAGAACAGGCTGACAGTGACCAGAGGGGAGAGGGGAGGAAATTTCAGGAGAAAATGGGAAGGGTTTACAGGAACAAGTATAAAGGACATATGGATAATAACAAGGGGGGTGTGGAAATGGGAGGAAGATGGGGAGGGCTGGGGGAATAGGCCGGGATGGGGGTAAAAGGCAGAAAACTGTACTTGAGCAATTAAAATAAAAAATATTACAGAAAAAATACTATTCATCTTGTTAGGCGCTGCTCTATTGTCATGTCCTCTGAGGTAATAACTATAGCAAAGAGAATGGAGGGCTCAGAGAGCACCATGTGAGGCCAGCAAATACGTGTGGTCAAAAGACCCCTCAGAGCTTCTGTAGTTTGTCTACGTGACATAATATACATGGTTTTGTGTTTATAACCCTGTGTACTAATTCTTCTGTTTCCTACACACTGAGAGCCAGTGAGCTATATTAAAGGAAAAAATCAGCACAGTCTCCATGCAGATGTCTGGGTGTCAAAACTGTTTGTTGTTAAGATAACTCTTTCACTTCTAGCAGGGGAACAGAAGGTACATGGAGAACCCTAGAGCACTAGTTTATATTTAGCATTTTTTCTTTTCCTATTACTATTAAGCTTCAATAAATTTTGTACAAATTAACACATTCACTTGTACTAATACTTCATCTTCACAGATAGGAGCGTCCACAGTTTAGTACACAAGTTAAATGTCGACACTGTACTATAACTCCTTCTGGGCTCCATAATACTTTGTACATATTTTATTAGAACACTTTTCACAATATGCTAGAATTATGTGACTATATCTTTGCCTCACTGGATAGGATCAGGTCTCCTTTATTTTATACTCCTAGCACCTCAGACAATGACTCCTATGTGGTAGTGCTCAATTTCTGTTGTTATTGTCAAAGCAAAAGTCTGTATCCCATTCTTTGTGAAAGATACATGCTTACCCAGTGCATTTTAATAGATTTTGCATATTGTTCATTTTTTTAAATTAATAAACTTTATTTTTAACAGCAGTTTTTGGTTCATAGCAAAATTGAGTTTGGTTCACCCCACAGGTACACAATCTCACTGCACAAGAGTCACACATGTGTCTCAGTCAACAAGCTTACGTGGACACATCATTATCACCTGAAGTTCAGAGTTTGCCCTAGGGGTCCCTCTGGGGGCTGTACATTCCATGGTTTTCACTGATGTGCAGATGTGCAATGATGTGTATCCACCATTGTAGTGTTGTACAGGACAGTTTCACCACCCTCAAAATCCTCTGTGGTCTACATGCTCATTCTTATCTCATCCCAAACCCGTTCGTACTGTCTTGAAAATTTTGCCTGTTACAGAGTGTAATATAGTAAGAATCATACAGCATGCTGCCTTTTCATATTGGCTTCTTTCACTTAATAACATCCATTTAAGTTTCAATTTATGTCTCTTAATGGCTTGATAACTTGTTTCATTTTAGTGCTGAATAATATTTCATTGTTTAAATGTACCACAGTTTATTTATCCAGTCATTTAATGAAGGACATCATGGTTGGTTGCAAGTTTTGGCAATTACAAATAAAGTTGCTAAAAACATTTGTGTGCAAGTTTTTTTTTTCAATTTTTAAATTACAGTGGATATACAATACTCTATTAGTTTAGAGGTACAATATAGTGATTAGACATTCATGTGCCTTACAAAGTGATCCCTGATAAGACTAGTACCCATACAGCACCATACATAGTTATTATAATAGTGTTGACTGTAGTCTCTATGATGTACTTTACATTCCTGTAACGATTATTATAACTGGCAATTTATACTTCTTAATCCCTTTCTGTGTGAAAATTTTTGCATGGACATTAGTTTTCAAGTATTTGGGGAAATATCAAGAAGCATGATTAGTAGGTCATGTGGTAAGAGTATATTTAATTTAGTAAGAAACTGTCAATCTACCTTCCAAGGTGGATGCACCGTTTTGCACAATCATCAACGGTGTTGCTCCTCATCCTCACCGGCACTGGGGCTACCAGCGTTCCGGCTTTGGGCCATTGTAATAGGTGTGCAGTGGTAGCTCATTGCTGTTTTCATTTGCATTTCCCTGGCGATAGATGATGTGGAACATATGTTCATTTCCTTACTTGCCATCAGTATATCTTCTTTAATGAACTGTCTCTTCAGATGTTTTGCCCATTTTTCAATTGAGTCATCTGTTTTCTTATTGCTGAGTTTTTAAGAGTTCTGTGTATATTTTGGATAATGGTGCTTTATTAGATGGATATTTTGCAAGCGTTTCCCCCTCCCCCCCACATGTGGCCTTCTCATTCTCTTGACATTGTCTTTCACAGAGCTGAAGTTTTACATTTTAATGTGATCCAGCTTCTCAGTTGTTTCTCTCTTGGATCAGGCCTTCAGAGGTGTATCTACAGTATAATCACCATACCCAACGTCTTCTAGATTTTCTCCTCAATTTTTTCCTAGGAGTTTTGTAGTTGTGTGTTTTATATGGAGGCTTACGATCCACTGCTTTTGCTGCACCCCACAAATTGCAAGATGTTTTCATTCAGTGAAAAATATTTTTAAATGTTTAGAGATTTCTTCTTTGACCCATGTGTTATTTAGAAGTGTGATATTTAATCTCCACACATTCTGGAATGTCCTAGTTCTCTTTCTGTTGTTGATTTCCAGTTGAACTCTGTTGTGGTTGGAGAGAAGGCTTTGCATACATTCTATTCTTCTAAATTGGTTCAGGCATGTTTTATGGCACGAATGCAATCCAGGTGGGTGAGTATTCTCAGTGAGTTGGAGGAAAATGTGTGTTCTGCTGTGGTTGGGTGAGGAAACTGTTCTCTGACGTTTGCTGTGATGGCCTGGTGGAGTTCCTGGAAGTAAAACTCCCAAAGTGTGGGGAACCCCTTGAGTGAGTCCCCTTGGAGGTTTTAAGGCTCTGGTTTACAATGCACCTCCAGAAAGTCATCCACCACAGTTCAGGTTTTCCTGTCTTGGCCCTGCTTTTCATGGCGGATTCTGTCTGTGGGCTCCTGCTACTGTAAGCTGCGATTCTTTGGATTCTCTCCTTCGGTCTTGCTGAGCTTTAGGGCAGTGTTTTTCCCTGTGGTGCCACTTCTCCGACAGATCCAAGCAGAGTTGTTGATTTTTCAGTTGGTTCAGCTTCTTACTTGTTAGGATGGACTGGCAACTTTGAAGTTCCTTTTATGCCAGGCTGGATCTTTTTTATGTGTTTCCTATTGCTTATTTTTTAACATGTGTATTCCCTGGTTTCAGTTCCTTTTAAATTCCTCATTGATGCTGTAGAATAATTGTTGAGGAGATATGAGTGAATTCATGCATATTTCTTAGCATTCACAGCTTTTCCTGAAGTTCCTTTCAGTAGTTTTCATAATGTTAAGCCTAACCCATAAAATATTGGATGACGTGGGCTTCCTTTATAATAGATATTATCTGCTTGTGATGAAGAGGAGAGCAGATTTCTGACAAACTTCAAATCTGACATTTTAAAGACGAATTTAGAAAAGGCACCAATCATACTTTTGCCACTTCTTTATTTTGAAAAGTCTGAAACTCACATTTCTTGCTAATGTCAATGTTTTTCAGAAACTCAAGATATCAAGTTTTCTCTAAATCTGTAAGGTAGTTGGATTACCGCTAATAAAGTCAATCCTCTGACTGAGCATCTTCCTTTCCTCCTTGAAAGCAGGTCACCTGTTAGAGGAAGGCATAGGTAAGACATAAGGCTGTCAGGTGCCTGTGGGCACCTCTGGCTCCTGTCTTAGCCAGCAGCAGGGAGTCTGGCATGGAATTAATTCTCTGCATAAAAGTTCTTCAGAAAAGGACTCAGCAAAACTGCTTTCCAGCCACACCCTGTTGTATACTTAGGCATTTCTGGGTGCCTAGGTTCCATGACCACATATCCAAACTTTCTAAAACAATTCTCTTCTTGTATATTTTTGTTCTTCTTAAATAAAGGTGTTGCATTAAGTATTAATAAAATGATCTAATATTTATCTTCACAGAGTTTAAATGTAAGTGAATTAATAAGTCAGGATAAAATATATTGCAGTCCAATTTTTTCTTTAGAAAGTGGTAATGTTTTTTTTGCTTGGAATATGAGGAATATTGAGTTCGTAATTTTTCCTTTCTTTTCCTTCTCTTGCCTTCCACCCTCTCTGCTTCCCTCTCTCCCTTTCTTCATTTCTATATTTTTCCCATCAATAGTTATTTATTAAATATATATGTAAGGCACCTGGAAAGTGTTGGATCTTGCTATTTTATTTTTTAAATTGGTTTTTGTTTTGTAGCCAGGAGAAATTGAGGGAGACTTAAAATGCAAAGGCAATGAAGAACAAAGTAGACAACAGGTTCACTCAATAAGCTCTGGCTGCGTAGCTCAGTTGGTTAGAGTGTTGTCCTGATATGCCGTGTGATGGTTGTGGGTTCCATCCCTGGTCAGGGCGCATGTAAGAATTAACCAACAGATGTGTAACTAAGTGGAACAACAATCTCTCTCTCAAATCAATGAAAAAATTTAAAAATTTCACTTAATAAACCAGGCAAGGATACTAACTTTCTCTTTGTCTTCCTCCATAAGTGAACTCTGAAATCTTTGGAACTCCAACACAAATTTTTATGCCCATACAAATCTTTCTGGTGCTTCCTGGGGAGACTTGAACCATACTTCATTCTGAAGGCTCACTTAATCTTCACCGAGTTAAAATCTGTGTTCTGTGATTAGACCTACCAAACATCTGATCTAATTCTGGTTAGGGTTTCTGTTCTTTAATTTTTCTTATAGACTCTTCATTTCTAATTGCAATAAAATACAATATTTACTAGCCACCAAAGATTTGCTGCATGATTGGTATCTGCAGGTCTCTCCGGTGAATTCTGACAAGGCACTATAGATGAGACAAGTAACTCAGTAGCATCGCATTTCATGACAACATTGCCAAGTCAAGAACGAGAGCTCCAGGAAGCTGTTTCTAGCTCACTTCAGCATGCTGGAAGGAAAAGAAAGTAAGTAGATCTCCAATTTCTGCTCCTTATCTGTTATTTTCCTCAAAAGGACAATGTGCCTTTTAGGTAAGAGCTTTTCCAGTTTCTTTTTTCAACTTTTATATGCTTGGAGCGGGGGTTGTACCACTGTGTTCTGCACAGTGTTTGTTTGGCTGCCTAGACTCTGCTGAAGATCCTTTTACCACCGCTCCTGATTTAGTGCGGTGCTGCTGGCTGTTCCACTCATCCCATATGACTCACGGGTGAGCCACAGCCTGTGCCTCTGTGGTATATTCCATTCATTCTATGCAGGTTATGTAGGATGTTCTGAGGTCTCGTTGTCCTTTGAGTCTGAGCCTTAATTTTCCTTGCTCGACGAGCTTTCAGGCCCAAACATTCAAAGGCATATGCTGATGCAGCTGCGTTGAGGAATTTGGTGATTTCCACGTTGGCACTTTTTCCTAAGTGTAAAAGTTAGGCCAGGAGAGTAGCTCTAGAGACGTAGAAATAAAGATGACAATCTGGCCTGGAGCAGTGGGCTCACACACAAGAAAAAATGTACTGAAGACTAACTGTAATTAAAAAGATAATAATAAAAAAGGCCTTATCTTGGCAAATGCAATTGGCATTTCTGGTGGTGAATCAATGAAACCTCATATACTTAATGGATGAGGTGCTTTAGAAAGCAATGAAGTCCGTTAGTGTTGTATGGTAAAATAGGGAAGAAATCTAGGAAGATCCTGTATTGAAGTATAACTGCAAGAGATACCTTTCCTGCACAGCTGGGGATCAAGCTTGCTTTTTTGTCAGGGCTTGGTAGAAATCCTGGATTGGGTATGAAGTGATATTCATTAGTGTCTGGGAAAGTTTGGTCACTGGGCAAGAGAAGAAAGGGTAGATCTGATTGAATTAACTTGCTTCCAGGGTTTTGCTTGATGAAAGGAGAAAGTTTTACTTCAGGCCTTAGGGTGGGTGGGGGTGCAGACAAAGTGGTATTACTCTCAGCTGTGGTCCTCTTGTTCTCTTTAAGGACTTGAGTTTGAGCCCTTATAGAGAGAGGGGCCATACTGGAAACTGAAGGGCTATTTTCCTGAGGTGTCTGAGATGCTCCTCTTGCTACACTAGTGGGTAGAGGGCCGTGCCCTGAGACTCAAGGGACATCTTTGGTCTTTGTTGTAGATTTGGGAAATCCAGGAGATCATTGTTTTGGCCCTGGCATTTGGAGTATCATAGTCAATACCCACAGGCCTGTGTGATCTGGGAAGCTCGCCTTAAACTGTTTGCCTTTGTTGGTGCATAGACAGATTCTGGGGACAGAAGTCAGGGAATGACAGGGATTGTACAGAGTAAAAAGGAATAACAGGCCATCCAGTGATTTCACCATGAGAACACAAACATCCTAGGAATTCACAGTAATTCTGGGGTGGGTATTAGGCTCCTTAAAATTTGAGATATGAAACTTAGAACCTCCTTTTCTTTTTCTAAGGTTTTATGGTAACACTTTGGGCCACTGCTTCCCTCCCTCCCTTCTCTCTTCTTCCCCTGCCTCCCTCCATCCCTTCTTTTTTCTCTCTACCCTTTTATCCTTCCATGCTATTAAAAATAAAGCAGACTCCAGTTATTTTCCCTTTACTATATCTTCAGTGTGTTTTTTGCTACATTTTTGTGTTACTGAACAGGCCCTGGGGATTGACTGGACACTTCCTGTGAACTCTTAGTGTCAGCTGCGTTCTTAGACCATCCACACTGGTACTGGGCATATACTGATTTTTTTGCATGTGTATTTGTTTTCTGTATCCATTCCCTTATTGTTCCTTGTACACGTACTTACCTTCATCACTCCCAGCTCCAGTGGTATGGGTGAGGCTGACCATGATCTTAGCTTCTCATATGGCTCAGGATTTGGCCATGAGGACCACCGGGCCCTGTATTTTTGTTGGAGCTGTTGGAAAAGAGGTGCGCTCTTTCCTGCTGGGGTTCCTAACCTGGTAGAATGGAGCTGGAGCTGCTGGTAGCTAATTTTGCCAGCCTGAGAATGAAGCCAAGAAAAGGAGAGCAGATCCAAGGGGAGCAAAACCAGATTTCTGACTATGTTCTTGAATGTTTGGCTTTAGTCATGCCAGATGCATTTTCAGGTTTGTGAGTCAAAATGGGACTTTTTCTGCCTATGCAGTTTGAACTGGGCTTCTGTTACTTAAAGTTTCCAGAGTCCAGCTGAACATAGCACCTAAGCCATATCTGCTGGTACGGTATTAGGAAGCCAATTAGCTGAAAGAGATGATGCCATGGGACTAATGCCTCTAAAGTATGTATCCTAAGAGGAACCTGGGGACTGAAGTGATCTGGCCTTGTCAGGGATAGGGTTTGGGGGATGTCAGGAAGGGCCAGTGTACCTCTGATCATCAGAACCCATCCCAAGTGTATATATAGGCTCCAGGCAAGATACGGGGATTTAGTTACTTGCAGTTTGGGGCAGGTCATTTTGGGATGTTTTAGCATGCCGCTCTGGCTGTGCTTGCGGACATTAACAGGCGCTGTGCTAACACACACACTTGCCTGAGCTATACCTCGGCTCATCCAGGTTGTCTTGCTGTCCATATTCTGGCTCTAAAGTGGAAGGGGGCAGAACAGTAGCTCTCATGATTGGGAAAGGAAAGCCTTTCCACATTTTTCTGCCTCTTCCAAGAGACTTATTTTTAGAAGTGTGAAATTGGCAGGTAGGTGCCATCTTCCATTCTGTGTACCGGCTTCAAGGATGCAGGTCAACCTGGGAAGTGTTTAGAGAAGAAAAATATAAGTATATGCCTTAAAAAGTGGTTCCACATAGAGGAGAGTTCTGAAAATTCAAATGTGTGACTCTTAACTCATTGAGGATAAAGGCAAAACATGATTCCCGGCTATAACCAGCTAGAAAAGTTTGACCTTTTAGAGTTTCAAGAAGCCACCTGTGGCCACAGTCGGGGCAAATTAGGTAGGAGTGTTACATAAGAAGGCTGGTTTTCTGCCCCACAGGTACCCCTGCGAAGCATTAGAAATTAGCCCTTGAAATTAAAGCAATTTGAATTGTTGGCCTACTCTAGCCTGTTTACTGTGGTCCGGTCAAGGGGACCAATATTGGGACTCAGATTTACCCATGTAAAGGACAATCCTCCTTACATCGTCACATCGTTTCTTCAATAACATTCATTCCCCCTTTAGTGCTCAGGTTTAAGGGACAACATCTTAAAGACGCTGCTGCTACAGATGTGCAAACTCCGTCATTAAACAACGTGGAACACTGGGTAGGTCTCACTGTGGCTCCTATGGAACACTTACGTGTTGCAGGACAAGGTGTGAATTGAAATTGTAGGTGTGCACATAAAGAGTGTGTGTGTGTGTCAGCTGCCTAGAATTGGATTACTTGTGATACTTGGTTCATGACACATTCTCATTATTAGTCCACGAATGAACAATTTTTATGCATTTATTTGGCGTTGGGGGAGTTGGGCTGTACCTCCCTGTAACCTCTGACATTTATCACAGTCATGTGACTTGCTCTGGCCAACAAAATGTGACCAGAAGTGGAGTATCATGTCTGAGAAGAATCATTAAAAGAAGGATCCACATATCCTTCTCACTGCTCCAGTGATTTTGAAAATTTTCACAGGCCTGAGTCCTTGTGTGGCTCTGATGAACGGAGCCACCCTGTTGACCTGCACTGGATGTGGAAAATGGACAGGAGATATACTTAAATTGTGTTAGAGATTTTTAATCTAGCCTGTGCTAGTTAATAAGCCATTGTCTCTCCCACCCTTCTTCACCCTGTGGTTTGGGGGCTGGGGCTTTGTTAACCATATTCCTCCTTGACCAGCTGGCTCCCTGTTATGCTTTGCCAGTAGGGGGTTGTGGAGAGACTGGAAGAGCAGATGGGCAAAGGCACTTACTTCTCTTTCCCAGTTTGCTTGTTGTTCTTGTTAGTATTGCTTCACCCTGACAGCACCAGTTGTTTCTGTTTTCTAGCTTCTTGGAGCACCTTCAGGACTAGCTTTATTGTGTCGCCTCCAAGGGACCAGCACAAGCTGGATAGGGCTGCCTCCTCAGACTCCCCGAGGATCCTCTTCTCAGCTTCTAGGATCTGATAATCCTGACCTTTTCCTTTTTTCTTCCAGCCCTAGGGATGGTAGCTTATTCCTGCAGTTAGTATATCTGTGTTACCTTTATGTTCTTTGTTGCTTTTTAGTGCCTCAAATACTTATTTAACCAATGCCCTGTATTAAATTTTCCCTGTTAAAATATTTGGTGTGGTTGCTGTTTTCCTGAAGGTATCCTTGCTGATACATAGACTGATATAGTAATAATGTTTTTAATGATGTAATAGACACTCATGAATTTGCTACCCAAAGCCAAAGCCAGGTCCTTGACAGTGACATTTATCTAACCAGGTAATATCCCATCTCACCATCTCTTTCCTTCCCATCCTATCTCCCAGCCTCTTCCCACAAATAGTGTCAGTGGCTGTGATACTGTGCTCATCACTCCTTTCCTGTACTTTTATTATACTTATACACATGCTTAACCCTAAAATTATAAATTGTAAATATAGTTGTTTTAGCTTTCCAAAGAGGTATTATGTGGTATGTAATCTTTTGGGATTTACTGATTAACTTGTTATTTTGCTAGGATTTACCCATATTACTGTTTATTGCTTTGTTTATTTGTCTTTTATCGCTGTATCACGTGCCATTGGGTAAATAGCCTGAACTATATAACTTGAAGTAAACTAGGAAAAGCAAAATCTAGTTTGGTGGGATTTGAGAATGGGGGTTTTATGTTGAAAACTGGTCCTACTGGCCTCCCTGACACAGTTTCTGGGCACTCTCTGGGCTCAGATACTATGGACCACTACAGAGCACACAGTGAGTAGGGGAAGGGTACACATCATCTAGGCATGTACATTTGCTAGACATGAAGTATTCAGTATTAGGAGCCTTTTGGTTAAAATGTGGAGAGATTTTTTTGTCTTTATGCAATTTAACTTTTAAATTTATTTTGTAACTAATTCCAGGATGGAAAGAGAGTCAACAAAGAAGCAAGATTACATGGACTGGATAATCAGGTGCCTGACTTTTTAAGGTTGTCTCTATGCATCAATTTATTTTATTTTATTTGAATTATTTTATTATTTTATTTTATTGTTGTTCAAGTACACTTGTCTGCCTCCCCCCCCCACTACTCTCCCCCACCCCAGCTATCCCCACCTCCTTTCCATGATTCCACGCCCCCCCTTTGGTTTTGTCCCTGTGTCCTTTATAGTTGTTCCTGATTACCCTTCATCTTTCCCCCCCCACTGTCCCCTCCCACCTCCCCTCTGGTTACTGTCTGTCTGTTCTTAATTCAGTGTCTCTGGTTATATTTTGCTTGCTTGTTTGTTTGTTTGATTGTTTTAAGATTCTATTTATTTATTTTTAGAGAGATGGGAAGGGAGGGAGAAAGAGGGAGAGAAACATCGATGGGTGAGAGACAAGGCCCCAAATGGGGACTTGGCCTGCAACCCAGGCATGTGCCCCAATTGGGAATTGAGCTGGTGACTTCTGTTCATGGGCCGGTGCTCTATCCCCTGAGCCACATCAGCCAGGGCGATCAATGTTGTTCTTAAAGAAAAGCTATTTTCAGTGAAGTATGATGGCCAACATTTACTAAGGACTGAAAAGGGTGGAGATAAAAGGGGCTGATAAACTGTAACGTTTTGTAATATACTATTAATTATAATGAACAGCAATTAAAAACATTTAGTAAGACAATTGAAATGTGGTCATTCTCAGAACAATTGTGAGGGCTTCAGTTTGTCCGAAGGCATTTGTGTGGCAGAGATTCCTTGCCAGGAACCAGTCAGTGGATTCCAGTGTTTTACTTAGTAAATATGGGATAATGAAAATAATAGAAGAAGCTACTTTATTCAACAGCCCCTGGGAACTCGAGCCTGCTAAATAAGTTACATGCACCATTTCATTTATCCATACAAGAAGGCAGGTATTATCATTGTCTCCATTTTTATAGATAAGGAAATCAAAATCTAGAGAGTAAGGCACTTGTTCAAAGTCACAGAGTTATTCAATGGTGAAGCTGGAATTGAAACCTAGGTCTGTCTAGCTCTGCAACCTGAGTTCCTAATCTTACCTTAGGCCAACATAGCCTCTCTTTTTGTGTTGTATTTGACCTTTCTGTTTGCAGTCATTTTGACTTCAAATTGTCTCTCTTAAATGCTGGAGAGGCAGGGAGTAGAGCTTTTATAGACAAGACCACAAATAGCAAAGCTGCCCGAGTTTCAACTTCATTTCAGTATTCGGTCATTTATTCATTCACAAAATTATCCATTAATCATTTATCATATGCCAGAGATCCTGTAGCTACAAAGATAAGGAAGATGGGATCTGCCCTTAAAGAACAAATAGTGAAGTCACACCTTTTCTTACTCTTAGGATGCCTTTCCTCATTTGACCATGTGCTTAGTGTTGCTTTATTTTGAGTTAAAGGGAAGACACTGAAGAGTTTTATAAAGAGAAGTAAAACAGTCAATGTTGTATTTCTAATTCTCTAGAGATAACTTGTCTAGCAATTGTCTGGAGGATGGAGTTTGGAAAAGTCAAAAACTGAAGGCGAGAGATCACTAAAGAGTTATTGAGATTGAAGGGGTCTACTATAAGGTGATGTGAGTTTGTACTAGGATGGAGCCAAAAGGGCAGAGTTCGTCATTGTTTTTAGGGGATAGTGGAGAGGGCATGGTCAAGAATGGCTATCTGGTTCCTGACTTGGATAAATGGATAAACAGTAGCATCAGCTGCACAGGCAGAGAATATAGAGCAAAAGGGCAGAATATAGGGTGAGAGAGGTTAATGAGCTGAGTTTGGTATATGGTGAATTTGAGGTGCCTACAGCCCATCCAGATGAATGTGTCCATCAGACAATTGGTTATATTCTCTGATATATCTCCATATTATACCTATCTATATATAGATATATAAATCTAAGTATATTTATATCTACCTAATATTATATATATCTATATACCTATCTCTATATATTGTAAGTATAAAAATATATAAAACATGTGGGTATAAATATATAGGTATTATATATATTTATATGTATAATTTTATATTAGGTCTTTTCTGGAGAAGAAAATTTGGAATTCAATTGGAACTTTAAAAGCTTCTGACTGCAAAAGAGAGCATATGTGAAATAATAGGAAAAAAAAGGTTTATTGGTCTCTGCTCCCAGTTCTTGGCACAAAGCTCCCCAAACCCTTGTAAATTCCTAAGTGATAAGAGCACTAGGAGCACATTTTTTTCCCCTAACGAGCAGACTCTGGGTGGGCTTCTGATGGCTCCTGGATGGCAGTGGTCATTTGAAAGACAAAGCTGTAATCAGAAACCTAGAATTTTCGGCCCTCCCTCTCATCATCTAGGAAAGAGGGAGAGACTGAAAATTTGTGTTAATAATTGATCATGTTTTTGTGATGAAGTCTCCATAAATACCCCAACAGGATGGGGTTCAGAGAGCTCCCCAGTTGGTGCACACATCTGCACACAGGGAGGGTACCACATACCAACTCTACAGTGACAGGACCTCCTGCATGGGGGCCCTCCCAGTCCTTGCCCTACGTATTTCTGCATCTGGATGTTCATCTGTATCCCTTGTTGTGTTCTTTAGTAAACTGGTAAATGTAAGTAAGTGTTTCACTGAGCTGTGTGAGCTGTTCTAGCAGATAATGGAATCTGAAGGAGTGAGGACAGCCATGGGAATCTCAGAATTGTAGAGCAGGAAGAAGTTGTAGGTTGCCTGGGAACTTACTACTTGAAATTGACATCTGAATTGGGAGGAAATCTCATGGGGCTGAGCCACTAACCTGGAGGATCTGACACTGTCTCCAGGTGGATAGCTCAGAACTGAGTTATACTGTAGGACACTCAGCTGGTGTGACAGAGTTGGTGTGGTATTGGGAGAAAACCCCACACATCTGGTGTGTCAGAAGTGTGAAGAGAAATACAGGAGGGAAGACTGATGTTCTCCTATAGCGTGTGTAAAATGAGAAGTCCAGAAGTCCAAGGAAGAAACCTTGGGGAGAACCAAGATTCAAGGGTGAATTCCTTAGCAGTGGTTCAATAATTAATTCTTTAAGCCTATCTAGCCAAAAGTTTATCTTGTCTTCTAAATTCTTTCCTAGATGTTTTCTTCATTTCTAGCATTTATAATTGACTCAAAAAAATCCTATCAACCTGTTTTTGTTTCATATCTACCTATTTTTGTTCCAGAATCTTCTAGTTTTGTAGTTGAAGGATTTTTCATCTTTTATCAATTTGAGGATATTAAAATGCTTGTTGAAAAAAAATCTCTGTGTGCTTTACTGTCTCCACTTTGTGGGGAATCAGCACTCTTTTTTCTGAGTTTGTGGAATTTCATTTAATGGGTTAGCTTTCTTTATCAGGTTTTGGATTTTGAATTTAAGCTCATCTTAAACGAGAGAGATTTTTTCCTCTTTTCTGACACTGCTCTTGCACTTGGTGATTTGGCAGTTCCTTACCTTTGAATTCTTAGAATTCCCAGTTTAAAACTATGTGTTAATATTGTCTTGGGGATACTGCACATTCAGTCCTGGAAGCCTTTGTTCTTTCTTGTGATCCAGGCCTCACAGACAGGAGTAACCTTGCCCTAGCTCATATTTTCAGCACTGGACCTGAATGCAGGCTCTGACATTTTGTCTCTGCTGGCCTGTAGCCGTTGGTTTCCGGACACCAATGCTTGTTTTTGTTTTTACCCTGGGGCAAAGTCTGCTTAGAGCTGCCACCCATTTTCATTATTACAGATTTCTTTTCTATATCTGAATCACAGAGATATTGATATTTAACAATTCTACCTGTGTATTTTAAAGACACTTAAAACTTTTAAGCTTTTATTATTAAGTGTTTGGAGTGAAAGAGCAATGGGGATTTCCAATAAGATTTCCAAGACTCATTCTACCAACTTGAAATACTTTTATTTTCAGGGTAGAACAGGAGAGACTGGAGTATAAGTATATCTATACCAACTTTCTGACCAATGAAAGGCATGTATGTAAGAGCATAGACGTATTTGCTTCCAAGATGTGGAGATGAGGTAATTTTAATAGAAAATAATATAGATATTTTGTATATCTGTTTGTTCTCTATCCAGTATTCTAAAAACTTGGTTGATAAACACAGTCTTTGTAAGAGAACTATTCAGAGTAGTGGTGTCCAAGAAATCTTGCACTTATTTAATACTTTGGTGTCCCACTCCTCAAAGAGCAACTATGTTGGGAAAACCGAGGCAGCCCAACAGCAATGGTGATGTTGTTGATTCGGTGGGGGGTGGGGAGGAGGTAGATTGGAAAGGAAGCAGAGGACAGAGGATGGATCATGGTTATAAATCCATGGTTTTCTTATCTTCAGTGATTTTTTTCTGCTTTTGGCATGATTTTTCCCAACAAAATAATTATTTTCATACTCTTATTCCCTATACCAAAATGTATTTCTTCTGAACTTAAAAATATCTTTCTCTGCACTCCACTTTTTGGTATTGTAATACCCTAATCAAAATGCAATCTTAGAGAGGCATCTAGTCGCCTTGACAATAATGGAATGGCTTTGCCGTGCAGCTGAAAAGAGTAGTGTTCTTTCTGTGAATGCTAAATCGCATTTTAGTCCTATTCTTAACATCTCTTGCTAATAAGAGTCAATTTTTCTTTAATGTCAAAGTTCATGTATTCACATTCACCTTTTATTTTATAAAGTTTATTGAGGTATAACATACCTATGAAAAAGTGCATAAATCCTAAATTTGATAATTTTCTTGAGATGAATACAACTATATAACTACCACCCAGATCACAAAATAGAAAATTACTAACACCTCAGAGATTTTCTTTTGTGCTGTCAGTTACTACCCCCTTCCCCAAAATATGAGTCATTTTTTGATTTGTGTAACTATCTATATGTTCTACCTGTTTTGAATTTTATAAAAGAATCATAGATACGGATGTTGGAACATTTAAAAATGTCCTGGAGGTTCCTAAGCCTGTCCTCATTTTTTTGAATTCTTGTTTCTTCCTTGTTTTCTGTTTGATTGTTTCTTTCTTCCTTCTGGTCCATTCCCTTGATTTGAGTCCCAGTTTCCTTTACATCACTGTTGGTTTCCTGTGCATTTCCCTTCATTTCAATCAGTTTAGCCTTCATATGTTCCTCTCATTTGTGGCTAAACTCTACCAATTCTGTGAGCATCCTGATCACCAGTATTTTGAACTGTGCCTCTAATAGTTTGGCTATTTCTTGGTCACTTAGAATTATAGGCTCTGGGGCTTTGAGCTGTTCTTGAGTCATAATGTTTGGTCTGTTCGCACCTGTTATGTATGAGGGGCAGAGCCTTAGGTGTTCACTAGGGCTAGGCAACCCAGTTGCTGGGTTGTGACATGGTCTAGCTGAGTGGTTCATTGTTGTCAGACTTCTTTACAGTTCAATTTTCACTGTTTTGGCTGCGTTTTTGTTTCTAAAACTTAGCTGTCTTTAAATATAGTTGTGGGAGGGGGCACAATGTTCCCACCTATGCCTCCGTCTTGGCTGGAAAATGTTCCAACATCTGAATTATAGGGGTACCAGAAGGGGAAGAGAAACAGCAAGAAGTGGAAAACTTATTTGAACAAATAATACAGGAGAACTTCCCCAGTCTGGCAAAGGAAATAGACTTCCAGGAAGTCCAGGAAGCTCAGAGAGTCCCAAAGAAGTTGGACCCAAGAAGGAACACACCAAGGCACATCATAATTACATTATCCAAGATTAAAATGAAGGAGAGAATTCTAGAAGCAGCAAGAGATAAGGGGACAGTCACCTACAAAGGAGTTCCTATCAGACTGTCAGTGGATTTCTCAAAAGAGACCTTAGAGGCAGGAAGGAGCTGGAAAGAAGTATTCCAAGTCATAAAATTCAGAGACTTATAGCCAAGATTGCTCTATCCAGCAAAGCTTTCATTTAGAATGTAAGGGCAGATAAAGTGCTCCTCAGATGAGGTCAAGTTCAAGGAGTTCATCATCACCAAGCCCTTATTATATGAAATGTTAAAGGGACTTATCTAAGAAAAAGAAGATAAAAAAATAGGAACAGTGAAAGGACAGCAGATAATAACTTTACAACNTTCTGTTTGGTTGTTTCTTTCTTCCTTCTGGTCCACTCCCTTGATTTGGGTCCCAGTTTCCTTTACATCACTATTGGTTTCCTGTGCATTTCCCTTCATTTCAATCAGTTTAGCCTTCATATGTTCCTCTCATTTGTGGCTAAACTCTACCAATTCTGTGAGCATTCTGATCACCAGTATTTTGAACTGTGCCTCTAATAGTTTGGCTATTTCTTGGTCACTTAGAATTATAGGCTCTGGGGCTTTGAGCTGTTCTTGAGTCATAACGTTTGGTCTGTTCGCACCTGTTATGTATGAGGGCAGAGCCGTAGGTGTTCACTAGGGCTAGGCAACCCAGTTGCTGGGTTGTGACACGGTCTAGCTGAGTGGTTCATTGTTGTCAGACTTCTTTACAGTTCAGTTTTCACTGCTTTGGCTGCGTTTTTGTTTCTAAAACTTAGCTGTCTTTAAATATAGTTGTGGGAGGGGGCACAATGTTCCCACCTATGCCTCCATCTTGGCTGGAAAATGTTCCAACATCTGAATTATAGGGGTACCAGAAGGGGAAGAGAAACAGCAAGAAGTGGAAAACTTATTTGAACAAATAATAAAGGAGAACTTCCCCAGTCTGGCAAAGGAAATAGACTTCCAGGAAGTCCAGGAAGCTCAGAGAGTCCCAAAGAAGTTGGACCCAAGAAGGAACACACCAAGGCACATCATAATTACATTATCCAAGATTAAAATGAAGGAGAGAATTCTAGAAGCAGCAAGAGATAAGGGGACAGTCACCTACAAAGGAGTTCCTATCAGACTGTCAGTGGATTTCTCAAAAGAGACCTTAGAGGCAGGAAGGAGCTGGAAAGAAGTATTCCAAGTCATAAAATTCAGAGACTTATAGCCAAGATTGCTCTATCCAGCAAAGCTTTCATTTAGAATGTAAGGGCAGATAAAGTGCTCCTCAGATGAGGTCAAGTTCAAGGAGTTCATCATCACCAAGCCCTTATTATATGAAATGTTAAAGGGACTTATCTAAGAAAAAGAAGATAAAAAAATAGGAACAGTGAAAGGACAGCAGATAATAACTTTACAACATAACTGTGAAGTTATTAACAACCACACCTAAAACAAAAGCAAACTAAGAGGACAGCTAGATTGGGAGTGGAACCATAGAAATGGAGATCACATGGAGGGTTAGCAACAGGGGAGTGGAAGGAGAAGAAGGGGGTAGAAGGTACAGAGAATAAGTAGCATAGACGGTAGGTAGAAAATAGACAGGGGGCAGGGCAGGAATACTATGGGAAATACAGAATCTAAAGAACTTGTGACACATGAACATGAATGAAAGGGGGGAATGGTGGGGGAGGGGTGTACAGGGTGGAGGGAAGGCGGGGAATGGGACAACTGTAATGGCATAATTAATAAAATATATATTTTAAAAAAGAAATGAAAAAAAAGAATCATAGAATATTAACTCCCTTTTGTCTGCCTTCTTTCACTCAGCATTATGTTTATAAAACTCTTTTAAGTTATTGTTGTGGCAGTAATTTATTTGTTCTCATTGCTTTTTAGTATTCTATTGTATGATATAACATACTTAACATGTCTGATTTGTTTATTTATTATGAACATTTGGGTAGTTTCCAATTTTCAGCTGTAACAAATAGTGCTGCTATAAGCATTCATGTATGTTCATATAAGGCATTCTTACATGTTTTTTGTTTATATATATATATATATATATATATGGAATTGCTAAATCATAGGGAATGCTTATGTTTAGTTGTTGTACATATCACTGAATGGTTTTCTGAAATGATGGTACCAGCCTTCTTCATCACCACTAATGTATGAGTTTCAGTTGCTTCCCATTCTTGCCAACACTTGGTATTGTTAGTCAATTGATATTAGCCATATGAAATCTTATTATGCTTTTACTTTACATGGCCCTGAAAACTAATGAAGTAAAAATTTTTCATGTTAATTGGCTATTTGCAAAACCTCTTCTTGTGCAGTGTCCACTATCCTAATCAGTAGTTTTTTCTTATTGATTTGTAGTTCTTTTGAATTCAGTATCTGAATTGCTTGACAGAAATATATTATAAATTTCTGTTTCCTCTTTGTTGTATGACTTTCTGTTGTCATAACAGTATGTTTGGATATACAGAATTTCACTATTTTAATATAATTTAATCTATTGTTTTACCTTATATTTAGTGCTTTTTTGTCCTATTTTAAAAATCTTTGCTTACCACAAGGTCATAAGAATATTTTCTTTTTTTTAATTTTAATTTTTATTTAATTCTTGTTCAAGTACAGTTTTCTGTCTTATATTCCCAGCCCTGCCCCCGTAATGCTCCCTCCCTCCCTCCCATTTTTGCACCCCACCTTAGTTATTGTCCATGTGTCCTTCATACTTGTTCATGTGAGTCCATCCCCCTTTCCCCTGTGATTCTCTCCCCTCTCCCCTCTGGTCCCTGTCAGCCTGTTCCATATTTGAGTGTCATTGGTAATATTTTGCTTGCTTGTTTGTTTTGTTGTTTAGATCTCTGTTAAAGGTGAGATCATATGGTATTTGTCTTTCACCGCCTGGCTTATTTCACTCAGCATCATGCTTTCCAGTTCCATCCATGATGTTGCAAAGGGTAGGAGCTCCTTCTTTCTTTCTGCAGCATAAAATTCCATTGTGTATATGTACCATAGTTTTTTGATCCATTCATTTACTGACGGGCACCTAGGTTGCTTCCAACTCTTGGCTATTGTAAATTGTGCTGCTATGAACATTGGGGTGCATAGGTTCTTTGGGATTGGTGTTTTAGGGTTCTTAGGATACAATCCCAGCAGTGGAATTGCTGGGTCAAAAGGCAAGTCCAATTTTAGTTTTCTGAGAAAATTCCATACTGTTTTCCATAATGGTTGTACCAGTCTACAATCCCACCAACAGTGGACCAGAGTCCCCTTTCCTCCACACCCTCTCCAACATTTGTTGTTTATTGCTTTGTTTATGATAGCCATTCTCACCGGTGTAAAGTGGTATCTCATTGTAGTTTTAATTTGCATCTCTCTGATAGCTAGTGATATTGAGCATCTTTTCATGTGTCTCTGGATCCTCTGTATGTCCTCCTTGCAGAAGTGTCTGTTCAAGTCCTTTCCCCATTTTTTAATTGGGTTAGTTGTCTTCTTAGAGTGAAGTCGTGTGAGTTCTTTGTATATTTTGGAGATTAAACCTTTGTCTGAGGTATCATTGGCAAATATGTTTTCCCATACAGTTGGTTGTCTTTTTATTTTAATGCTGTTTTCTTTAGCTGCGCAGAAGCTTTTTATTTTGATGAGATCCCATTTGTTTATTCTTTCCTTTATAGTCCTTGCTCTAGGGGACATATCAGTAAAAATGTTGCTGCGTGAAATATCTGAGATTTTCCTGCCAATGTTCTCCTCTAGGACTTTAATGGTGTCATGGCTTATATTTAAGTCTTTTATCCACCTTGAATTTATTTTGGTGTATGATGTAAGTTGGTGCTCGAGTTTCATTTTTTTGCATGTAGCTGTCCAGTTCTCCCAACACCATTTGTTGAAGAGGCTATCTTTACCCCATTTTATGATACTGCCCCCTTTGTCGAATATTAATTGACTGTAGAGATTTGGGTTTATTTCTGGGTTCTCTATTCTGTTCCATTGGTCTATGTGCCTGTTTTTATGCCAGTACCAGGCTGTTTTGATTACAGTGGCCTTGTAATACAGTTTGATATCAGGTATTGTGATCCCTCCTACTTTGTTCTTCTTTCTTAACATTGCAGCTGCTATTCGGGGTCTTTTATGGTTCCATATAAATTTTTGAAGTGTTTGTTCTATGTCTGTGAAATATGCCATTGGTACTTTAATAGGTATTGCATTGAATCTGTAAATTGCTTTGGGTAGTATGGACATTTTGATGATGTTAATTCTTCCAATCCATGAACACGGTATACGTCTCCATTTGTTTGTGTCTTCCTTGATTTCTGTCTTCAGTGTTGTGTAATTTTCTGCATACAGGTCTTTAACCTCCTTGGTTAGATTTATTCCCAGATATTTTATTTTTCTTTTTGCTATATCGAATGGGATTTTTTTCTTGATTTCTGCTTCTGCTGATTCATTGTTAGTATACAGAAATGCCTTTGATTTCTGGATATTGACTTTGTATCCCGCTGTTTTGCCAAATTCATTTATTAGTTCCAGCAGTTTTTTGGTAGAGTCTATAGGATTTTCCATGTACACTATCATGTCATCTGCAAACAATGACAGTTTTGTTTCCTCCTTTCCGATTTGGATGCCTTTTATTTCCTTTTCTTGTCTGATTGCTGTGGCTAGAACTTCCAATACTATATTAAATAGAAGTGGTGAAAGTGGACAACCTTGTCTTGTTCCTGATCTTAGTGGAAAAGCTTTTAGTTTTTGCCCATTGAGTATGATGTTGGCTGTAGGTCTTTCATATATGGCCTTTATTATATTGAGGAATGCTCCCTCTATTCCCACTTTGCTGAGTACCTTTATCATAAATGGGTGTTGTACCTTATCAAAAGCTTTTTCCGCATCTATTGATATGACCATGTGGTTTTTGTCCTTGCTTTTGTTTATGTGGTGTATTACATTTACTGATTTGCGGATATTGAACCATCCTTGCATCCCTGGGATGAATCCCACTTGGTCGTGGTGTATGATCTTTTTGATGTATTGTTGGATGCGATTTGCCAATATTTTATTGAGGATTTTAGCATCTATGTTCATCAGTGATATTGGCCTAAAGTTTTCTTTCTTTGTTGTGTCTCTATCTGGCTTTGGAATTAGGATGATGCTGGCTTCATAAAAAGAGTTGGGGAGTTTTCCCTCCTTTTGGATTTTTAGGAATAGTCTGTGAAGAATAGGGGTTAGCTCTTCCTTAAATGCTTTGTAGAATTCTCCTGTGAAACCATCTGGTCCAGGGTTTTTGTGTGATGGGAGTTTTTTGATTACTGCTTCAATTTCATCTGCTGTTATTGACCTGTTCAGGTTTTCTGCTTCTTTTTCGTTGAGTTTTGGAAGATTATATCTTTCTAGAAATTTGTCCATTTCACCTAGGTTTTCAAGTTTATTGGCATACAGTTCTTCATAGTAATTTCTTACAATCCCTTCTATTTCTGTGGTATCAGTTGTAATCTCTCCTCTTTCATTTCTGATTGTGTTTATTTGGGTCCTCTCTCTTCTTTTCTTTGTCTATTTTATCTTTTCAAAAAACCAACTCCTGGATTCATTGATCCTTAGAATTTTGCTTTTAGTCTCTATGTCATTGAATTCTGCTCTGATCTTGCTTATTTCCTTCCTTCTACTTGCTCTGGGCTGTCTTTGTTGTTGTTCGAGTTCTTACAGGTGTCAGATAAGAATATTTTCTTTATTCATCTTCTAGAAGTTTTATTGCTTGATGTTCTACATTTAGATCTATATTCTTTCTAGAATTGATATATGTCAATGAATATATATGAAGCTAAAATTTGTTTAATTTTTTTCAAGTATATATTTAACAGAGCACTATTTATTGAAAAAAACTTGTCCTCTTTCTATACCACAATGTATCCTTCATCATAAAGAATGGATCTCTTTCAAGACCTCCTTCTGTTCTGCAAGTATATTTATGTTCCTAATACAGTATCTTAATCCCTGGAGTTTTATATCTTGAGTCTTGATTATGGTGTACTAAGTTCTCCAGCTCTATATATTTTTATTATGACAGATGGAGAGGGAGAGGGGCAGGGAGAGGGAAAGGAAGAGAGAGAGAGAGAGAGAGAGAGAGAGAAACATTGTTTTGTTGTTCCACTTATTTATGCATTCATTGGTTGCTTCTTTGAACCCTCAACCTTCGTATGTCAGGATGATGCTTCAACCAACTGAACTCTCCAGCCAGGGCCTTTGCTACTCTTGAAGAAAGGACTTTACTTGCTCCTTTGAATTTTCATACAAAGTTTTAGAGTCAACTTGTGTTCTGTCTCCTTAAAACCTTCTGGGATATTGATTGAGGTTGCATTTTAATATTTGTTTCAGTATTGAAAAAACTGACATTTTAACAATATTGAGACTTCAAATGTGGGAACACATTTTTTATCTTTATGATATAGATCTTTAAAAATATCTTCATATTTTACATGTTTAAATCTTGAATATCTGTTAATGGATTTATACTGAGGTATTAAATGCTTTAGGAAATGGTGTCTTAAACATTAATTTTATAATAGCTTCTTGATAGCATATAGAGGTATGTTTATTTTTACATATTAATTTTATATAGACTCCTTCCTCATTTTCTCATTAATTTCAACAGTTGTCTGAACATTTTTTGGCTTTTCTATATACAGCTATGCCATCCAGGAATAATAGCAATTTTTCTTTCTTTTTCAGTATTTCTAACATATATATTATGCTTAAAGTTCAAATATGTGAATGTGTTTACATGTGTGTGTGTATATATGTGCAAATAACTCTAATTTTTTAGTTACAATATTTGCAGTGTGAGCAGAAGTGGTGATGGAAAGTATCCTTGTGTTATTTCTGATCTCCAGAGTGGGGATTGAGAAAACTTTCAAATTTCAACATAATGTTTCCAGCTGGTTACTTGTAAATATTCTTTATTGGATCAAGAAAATTTCCATTTACTCTAGTGTGCCAAGATTTTTAAATCAAAATGGGTGTTGAATTTTATCAAACAATTTTCTTTGTATATCTTTTTATGACTATATAATTTTTCTCCTTTACTTCATTGTGGTAGTAAATAAACTAATTAAATTTGGATTGTTAAACCAACCCTGAATTCCTCAAATTAATTCAAATTGATTATGTTTTGTTTTCTTTAGGTACTACTGGGTTTGATTTACTAACATTTTCCTTATGATTTTAATGTCTAATTCATGAGAGAAATTGGCTCATAAGTTTCTTGAAATGCAAGAAATTTCTTGAAGGTTTTGGTGCAGCTATTATTCTGGCTTTATAAAATGAGATGAGAAGTGCTTCCTTTCCCCATCTCTGACAGAATTCATGTAATAGTGACATCATATCTGTTTTGTTTGTGGAGAAATTCACTAGTGAATCCACCTGGATCTGAAGTTGTTTTGTGGTGGTTCAGTTTTTGATTACAGATTCCATTTCTTTTCTAGTATAATAACATTTTAATGTTTAATTTCTTCTTGTGTTAGTTGTTATTAGTTTTATTATTTAAGAATTTATTGTGTATTCATTTTCAGATTTACTGGCAAAATTATTTATAATATCTTCTAATTTTCTTTAAAAATGTTTTTATTGTTCAATTACAGTTGTCCCTATTTCCCCCCTATTGCTCTCAATGTTCATATTGTCTGTAGTGATGTCCCTTTTTATATCCCTGATATTTGTTGTTTATATCTTCCCTGTTTTTTCTTGCTCTCTCTTGGTGGAAGTTTATAACTTGATTAAGTTTTTTTTTTTTAAGATTTTATTTATTTATCTTTAGAGGGGAAGGGAAGGAGAGAAGGAGAGAAATATCAATGTATGGTTGCCTCTCGTGAGTCCCCTGCTGGGAACTGGCCTGCAACCCAGGCATGTGCCCTGACTGGGAATCACACTGCGATCCTGTGGCTCACAGGCTCGCACTCAATCCACTGAGCTACACCAGCCAGGGAATTAAGTTTTTTTTTTTTTTAAGTTTATGTATTTATTTATTTATTTTTAGACAGAAGGGTGGGGGAGAGAGAGGGAGAGAAACATCAATGTGTGGCTGCCTCTTGTGTGCCCCCCGACTGGGAACCTGGCCCTCAACCCGGGCATGTGCCCTGACAGGGAATTGAGCCAGCAACCCTTTGGTTCACAGGCCAGAGCTCAATCTACTGAACTATACCAGCCAGGGCTTGATTAAGTTTTTTAAGAATCAGATGTTGACTTTGTTGATTTTCTATACTGTACAGATTTTCTTCTTTATTTATGTGTACTCTTTATAATTTTTCCTTCTACTTTTATGTCAATTTAATTTGTTGTTGTCATTCTAACTTATTTGATATACATTCTTTTACTCTTCTTTTAATTGGTTATCCTAGAGACTACAACGTGCATACATAACTTATGAGATCCAAATAAAAATTAGGACTTTGTCACTTCTCAAGTGAGACTAGAATGTTGGAACATTTTGATTTTTATTCTCCTCACCAAGTTCTACATTTTGTTATTAATGTCATGTATTTTGTTTGCACATATACTTTAACCCTCCAAAGATGATATCATTGGTGTTTCATACAGTGAATATTCACTTTCATTTACATTTTCCTTTGCTCTTCCACACTGCTTACATTTCCAAGGGTTTGTTTGGGATTATTTTTCTTCTGTCTAAAGAACTCTCTTTAGTATTTCTTTTATTATGGAATTCATAAGGACAAAATTTCTCAGTGTTGCTTATCTGGGATGTTCTCTGTTTAAGTTCTCTTTTTATTTTTATTTTATGCAGTTTTTGAACATGAGAGATATGATATGGGGAGATGTTTCATTTTTTTATCTTTTATTTTCTCAAACTTCTGTTTTTCAAATAAGGCCATACTAATAAGAAAGTGGCAATAATAGTATACTTTCATATACTATTATATATATCAGTACATATATGAACCCCCAAAATCTATAATTTATTTATAAATATTGTACATTTATTCTTACATATTTAAACATCAGTCACCTTCAAAATACTCTCCACTTGATACAATATACCTATCAAGACATTTTTTCCACTGCTCAAGAGTTTTTAAACTGATCAGTTTTTATGCCTTTTCGTGCTTCTGCCATTTTTTGTTTCTTCCTCATCTGCAAAATCAAAATGTTTCCCTTTGAGGACTTTTTTTCATCAGGGAAATAAACAAAAATAGGTCAATTGGGGTGAGATTGGGTGAATAGGGAGGGTGGGGCATGGGTGTCATACTGTTTTGGATCAAAAACTGCTGAACACTCAGTTTGTTGTGGGCAGGTGTGCTAGTAAACCACACATCATGAAATGGGCAAACATATTGAAGAGTCTTCAAAAAATTCACTGAAGTAGAAGGCAGCCTCTCATAACAATGCCAGCTGGTACACTGATACAAATGGGTTCCTAGAATACTCTTCTAGTCAGGGGAAGCCTTTATTATCAGGGACCCACTCTGCAGAAGATTATATATAGAGAATCCTTTGAGATTGTTTCAGAGTAAATCGAAAATATGATTCTCTTTACCACATACCTCATTGGTCAAAACTAGGTATTATATTTTTGTCTTTATTGATTATTTTCTCTGAATATATAAAATCCTAGATTGGATTAAGAAACTTTTATCAGTTATTCTATTGTGTCTGGTTTCCATCATTCCTGTCACATTCAGCTGTTAATTTGGTAGCACATTCAAAACTAATATATTTTGTTCCTCCAGCTGATTTTAAAGATTTTTTCCTTTATCATGATTTTTTTCCAGGAATTTTGTTTATAATGTGCTTAGATATGTGTGTAGTTTTTTTGTTTGTTTAATCTATTTGGAATTCTTAGACCTTTGTGAATTTGTAGACTGATGTTTTTCATAAGTCTTAAAACTGAATCAACCATATTTCTTCAAATGTTGCTTTGGCTGGGCGCTCTCACCCCCCATCCCAAACTTCAATGATATGAAAGTTAGATGTTTTCTTCATGTCCCTGTTTCTGATATTCTTTTTGTACTACTTTTTTCCTGCTCTCGTTTGGATATTTTACAATAATTTATCTTTTTGTTCATGAATTCTCCATATCCAGTTTGTTGTTGAAACCATGATCACATTTTATTTTACTTTTCAGTTCTAGGGTTAACAATTATTTTTATAGATTTTAGCTCTCAACTGAAATTCTCCATCTCATCTGTATTCTTAAACATATTTATACCTAATTTAAAGTTCGTATGCTGTAACTGGGCTATCTGGTGGTCTGTTGCTATTGTCAGCTTTTCACCTGGTCTTATGGTCCTGTGTGTATATTATATATCCTTACTACTTTTAAACTGAATGATGATATTATATGTGAACAATTGAAGTGGTTCCGGGAGATGTTTTCTTCTTCCAGAGATGGTTCACTTTGTCCTTTGTCAGTCAGCTAGAAAAAAAGGTAGACTTCTTAATCTAATCAGGAATTGACGAGACTCTAATGTATATTTTTGACTTTTAAGTCTCAGTTTTAGGTTTGCCCCATCTTTCTTTTGAACCATCTAGTCTGTTTCCTGGATTTTCTGGGGCTTTGCTTGTTCCCTCCTCTTATCTAATCTCTTTTCTTCCGAATTTTCACAGGCCGGTTTTTGCCTTCCCTTCTTTTTTAAAATTTGTTTTATTTATTTATTTATCAATTGATTGATTTGAGAGAGAGGGAGGAAGGGCGGGGGGGGGGGAGGAGAGACATCAGTTCGTTGTTTCACTTATTTATGTATTTATTGGTTTATTCTTTTATTTTTAATCCTCACCTGAGAATATGTTCTCATTGGTTTTAAAGATAGAGAAAGGGGGAGAAAAAGATAATCAACATTGATCCATTGCCTCTTATACATGCATGACTGGGGATTGAACTTGCAACTTAGATATGTGCCCTGACTGGGGATTGAACTCTAACCTTGGCATATTTGGAAGATGCTCTAACCAGTTTAGTTACCCACCCAGGGCCTCCCTCTCTTTGTTATAGTTGTCATTTTGGCTCCTACTCCGCATGCCTCATAACTCTACTTTGTCATTTGGTTTCTACTGCACATGTGCTTAGTAAAAAGGAATTCCCCCTGCACCATTTTCTCTCTCCTCCCTTCAGTTGGGGTTAACATGCTGGTCAATCCTCCTCCCTTCCCACGGCTATAAAGCTGTCTTTCCTGCCTAGTCTACCAGGTGGTATGTTTCATTACTATGTACATAGCTAACAGCATACTCTAACACTGTGAGGCTGTGGAAAACTCCACTGCGGTTTGCTTCAGGTTTTTTCTTAGTTTCTTAGCTACTTTTCCTTGTGCAATTTAAGAACTGTCAAATGCTATGAAGGAAACTCTTATGTGAGTTTATACCTACTCCTCTCCACTCTTCTTTGTCACTGATCCCAGTTCCTCAGACCCCTCTGGGGGCCTTAGTGGGTCCAAAGTGCATTTCTTCTTAGCTCTCTGAAAAAGCTTCCTAGTTTTGTTTGCCTCTTGGAACTTGTATTCTGCAAAACTTTTTAGCCACACCCTTTACTCTCTTCCTTCTTGTTTAAGATTCAGTAAATACCCCAAGGGGAAAAGCTGTATACAGAATACTGGGCTCAGCTTAAAAAATTTCTCTTCTTTCTGAGAACTTGGCTTCTCAATTCCTGGATGCCTCCAAAGCTCTTCAATGCCAACATATTTAAAAAAATCTTTTACACAACTTTTGTTGTTCCTTTTGCTGGAAGTGTTATATGAAAGTTATTCCATTTTTGTTGTAAGTAGAATATCTGCATTTATCTTTAATATGTTAATTCTTTTGAAAACAAGTTTTAAAAAAAAACTACTAAGTACATGAGGTCTTATTAATCTACTTTATTAGAGATGGTTTTAAAAATTTATTAACTGAAGCATTTTTTTCTTCACAAGTGATCCTGTCTCTTCTTACAATGTATACACTCTAATAAACACTTAGTTTTTCCATTTACCATAATGGACAAATACAAGCTGTTTGCGGCAGGAGATTTTTCTTTAGGCTTTTGCTTGATTGAAGTGTTTATGTTGAATATTATTCTCTGTCCATAAGTCAGACACTCGGGAGAACACCTTCCACCTCAGCGAGTGCCCCAGAAAAGCAGCCTGTCAGGAACACTAACAATGAGTGGCAACCCCAGGGAAGAAGGGAGGTTTCTGAAAGGACTGGTGCCTTTGGAGAGCATGTCCAGTTGGCAGCTACTTCAAGAATGTGTTATCCTAGCCTTAAGTTAAAGATAGGCTTAGCCACCAAATAAAAGTTTTTTTAAATTAATTAATTTATTTTTAATAAAAGGTTTTATATTTAAAAATTGCCATGGTGTTTTTTTTTGTCTTCTCAAGTAAATAATGAGTAGCCAAGGTAGCTGATAAGCTATCATTTCAAGATCTCTTTCAATTCAGTGTCTATATGATTATTAAAAAGAAAGTTAAGATGGTCTTATGCAGAATTAGACAATAGTATATAATTTCTAAGATGAATATAATGAAATGTTTTTCTAGAAAATTTTCATGTTCTTGTCTCTGCTCATGTCTTCAGCTGAAATGGATTCTGTTTTCCTCTGTGAGTTTGACTTTGGGAGCTGGCTCAGATTTCACCTTCTTGTTTCCGTACCCAGTCTTACTATGCCCTTACTCATGCTTATTAATGCTTGCATGCATTAAATACTACATAAATGCTCTACCTGAATTATCACATTTAATAGTAAAAATACAGTGAGAGAGGTTTCCATTTTAGAAGCATGGAGAATACATTTCAGAGACGTTAAGAAATTTACTCAGTCCTGTCAAGGTGACATTAGTGAATGATGCTGCCTTTTTAAAACTTTTACATTTCCAATTTGTACTATATATTGATATTAAATCCTATTTTTTGTTATTGCTCATCTGTAATTTTTAAATAGTCTTTATATAGTCATTTATTCTCTCCTCAGTGTGTCTAGTAGAAGACTCTATACAGGAAATGCTTAATAATATTCCCTGAAATAACTATTTGGAGCATAAGGAATCATCATGGTGCTAGAAAGAGCATCAAGAACTCAGCTCTGGTTTATATCCTGGTGAGGAGAGAGATCGAGACATTTCATCATACAGAAAACACTAGAAAGGTACAATTTATAACACGATTCAACCCTGGATGATTGTGGGGACAATCAAATGGAACATATCCTTGACAATCATGAAGAATACTTCTTTGTAGCTTTCTAAATTTATAAAATCTTTCAGTTATTAGAACCCACATTTTCTCTTTATGTTTATTATGAAGAGTAATAGTTTTTCCTTTGGGGGATGAACTGAAGATGGCAAAAATAAGTTAAGATATGACTGCCAGATCTCCTTACTAAAATTAGTGGCATATAGTCAAATCAAGCGTTCAATTCTGATTTCCTCCCCCCCCAATTCAGAAATTATTATAGCCTTAGATCTTGACAGTTGATTTTAAATAGTGAAGAGATGCACATGTCAACTCCTGAGCGAAACAGAATACTCCTGTGTGCCACAACAGTATTTTCATGGAGGCATATTATTTATTGAAATAAGACCCCTTTGTTTTTGAAGAAAAAGATTCCTTAGATCTAAAAATTTTTAAATAAAATCACATTTATGCAGTCAATAACTATAAATAATTGAAGTTAGGAAATATTTTATTCATTATTGTAAAATTTCGTAATTCAATTTAGAGTCATTTCAGAGAAAAAGTTATTAAAAAATGACATGTTTTCAAATTAAATTTTTGTTTCTTCTGGAATTGTTTGTTTAACTGTTTTAATTTACCAAGATGCCACTGAATTTTGATATTGTCCTCATTGCTTTAGCACTCATACCCATTATTCTACCCAGGTCATTGTTATTTTTAAATTCAAACGGCTTAGATTTCAGCTAGTTTATTTATTCTTGTTAGAATGAATCTCTGCTATAAGCATTCATGTAGTCCAATCTTGTCAAATCTAAACTCTGAGCAGCTTTTGGATATCGGGCAGAAGCAGAAAAGACATAAGGTGATGTTGCCATTCAGTTCTTTCTGTAGCAAACATTGTTCATGAGTGACAATACTCTAACCTGCCAGGCCTGGATAGAATTTCACAGTTTTGTTGGTATGCCACTGTGGACTATCACAAACAATTGATAGACTTTGACAAATCAGATGAAGTCTCTATGCCTACTTAGGTCTTCTGTTTTAGTTGTGGGAATGGTATATTATGCTAAATGGAACTACAAAATACTGCCAACAACAACATTTACTATAGCTGGTATTTTTTTTAGGTACAAGAATGTTTTATTCCTCATACTCCCAGAAAAAAACATGATATGATAACCAGTAAACACCAGAACTGGTTTCAATCTTATCTAAGTGATCAATGACAGTTTTCTTTTGTGAACTTACATTTGAAAGCCAACCAATCAGAGACCTCATGCTTTGAAAGTCAGCCAGTCAGCAGTGGATTGACTCCGATGGCCTTGCATCTAAGACCAACATTAACCAACTTCTGTATCTGTAACCAAACATAATTATGTTTCTTTAGTCAACATAACTCACGTGACCCAAGATAGTGGGGGAATAAGTGGATACACAAACTTCCTTCAAGGACCAGACTGGAAATACAACTAAATTATAGAAAAATTATGCAGAATAACCAACTGAACACTAACTGGAGAGGTCTTGTAACTACAGGTAACCCACATCACTACAATGAGACTGGTTGGAAATGCAGAGGAGGTACCAGGAGACTGGCTGAGTTCCCATGGGGCAGCTGAAGTCCTGGAGGGATATTTCAGTGGCTAGGGGGTATTCCTCCTGAGAAGTGTCAGGTTTAAATCCTAATCTGGGCTCCCCAGCCTATAGCACCAGAACCAGGAAAGGAACCCAAATAACACATGGCTGTGAAAAGGAGTAAGGTTTCTATCTGCCAGGGAGAAATGGCTGGAGACTCAGAGAGCCTCTCAAAGGGCTCACACATAAAATTCCATTTGCAGCCACTTACCCTGGGCTCCAACAGAGGGAGGGCAGAGTGGACTAGAGATGCTTGAGGAGAGTCTGGGGTTGGTGGCTCTGGGGAGAGAACTGAAAGAACAGCCACCAGATCCATGTACTGAGTTATTCCCCACCTTGAAGGAGACATCTCCCTCAGGCAGAGCACTCCCCTCCAAGCAATATCGGCTGGAGGGAAAGCAATAGCCCTGCCCACAGGAATTACTCTGCTCTACCCTATGGTGCTTAAGCCCAGTTGCCGAGGAGTACAGGTGGTAGACTTTCACACGTTAACTTTACAGAAAGCCTGGAGGTAAATGTGAATATTTGGGAGCTTGAGTTTTCAGCTGACCCACCCCGGGAACTCAAGCTGGTAAAAGCCAGCCTTGGGGCACAGCCTGGTTCTTTCTGCACATGCACAGGACCAGCAGAGGGAGCCACATACTGTGAATCACTAATAGCTCCAAACAGTTTGTCCAGGGCCAGTCACAGGCGGGGTTTGACTTGGGTGTGCATCAGGGTCTTGCAGATCTACCTAATACATAGAAACAAATACAAAGAAGCAGCCAAAATGGGAAGATGAAAAAATAGACCCCCAAATGAAAGAGAAACAGATTTTTCCAGAAGAACTAGATGAAGTGGAGTCAAAAAATCTATCAGAAAGTTTTGAGTAATGATTATAATGAAACTCAAGAGCATGAAAAAAGAAATAGAAACTATAAAAAAGAACCAGTCAGATATAAAGAATGCAATATCTAAAATAAATATGCATTGGAAAGAATAAACAGTAGCCTAGATAAAGCCAAGGATTGAATTACTAATTTGGAAGATAAGGTAGAGAAAAAAACCAAGGCAGAGCAGTGCAAAGAAAAAAGAATTTTAAAAAATGAAGAGAGCTTGAGAAACATTTTGGACAACATGGAGCATAACAACATCCACATCATGGGAATACTAGAAGGGGAAGAGCGTGAGTAAGGGATCAAGAATCTATTTAAAGAAATGATGACAAAAAACACTCCTAATCTGATGAAAGAAAAAAGACACATGAGTCCAGGAAGCTTAGAGAGTCCCAAACAAGTTGAACCCAAAGGGACCCTCACTGAGACACATCATAATTAACATGACAAGGCTTAAAGACAAGGAGAGACTCCTAAAAAACACAAGAGAAAAGCAGGTAGTTATCTATAAGGGAGCAGGTATTAGATTGGAGTACTCTGATTACTAAACAGAAACATTTCAGGACAGAAGGGAATGGTGTGAAATATTCAAGGTGCTGAAAAGCAAGGACCTGCAACCAAAGCTGCTTTACCCAGCAAGGTTATCATTTAAAATCAAAGGAGAAATAAGGAGCTCCTGAGACAAGAAAAAGCTAAAGGTGTTTGTTAACACCAAACCAGTACTGCAACAAATGTTAAATGGCTTGCTTTAGAGAAAGAAGAAGAAAAAGAGAAAGAAAAAAACAGAGGAAAACAGTGTAACAATAAAATGGCACTACATATATATTTATCAATAATCATCTTAAATGTAAATGGCTTAAAAGCTCTGACCAAAAGACAGAGCATAGCTGAATAGATAAGAAAATGAGACCTATAGATATGCTGCCTCTAAGAGATCAATCTCAGATTGAAAGATACACACAGACTAAAAGTAAAGGGATGGAAAAAGATGTTTTATGCAAATTGAAAAGAAAAAAGCTGGGGTAGCAGCACTTATATCTGACCAACTAGATTTTAAAACCAAGGCTATAGTAAGAGACAAAGAAGGACATTATATAATGATGTCCTTTTCAAGTATACATGGAACATTTTCTAGGATAGACCACATGTTAAGACACAAAACAAGCCTCAATAAATTTAATAAAATTGAAATCATATCAGGCATCTTCTCTGGCCACAGTGCTATGAAGTGAGCAATCAATCTCAAGAACACTGAAAAATATACAAAGATATGGAAGCTAACATGTTACTAAACAATAAATGCATCAACAATGGGATCAAGGAATAAATCAAAAGATACCTTGAAACAAATGAAAACAAGGACATGACAATCCAGAATCTGTGTTACACTGGGAAAATAATCCTAATAGGGAAATTCATAGTATTACAGGCCTATTACAAAAACAAACAAACAAAAAGGCATCACAGAAAACAACAAAAAAAGGGATAGCTCAAGTAAATGACCTAACTTCATATTTAAGGAATTGAAAAAGAACAGTGAAGCCCAAAGTAAGTAGAAGGAAGGAGATAATAAAGATCAGAGCAGAAATAAACACAATAGAGTCTTAAAAAGGCTGCAAATGATCAACAAATCCAAAAGCTGGCTCTTTGAAAAGGTAAACAAGATTGATAACATTTAACCAGACGCATCAAGAAAAAAAGAGAAAGGACCCAAGTAAATAAAATCAGAAATTAAAGAAGAGAAATAACTGTCACCAAAGAAACACAGAGAGTCATAAGAAAATATTATGAACAACTATATGCCAACAAACTGGAAAACTTGGGTGAAATAGATAAATTCCTGGAAATGTACATTCTTCCAAAACTAAATCAGGAAGAATCAGAGAATCTGAATAGACATTACAGCCAGTGAAATGGAAGCAGTAATCAAAAAACTCCCAACAAACAAAAGCCCTGGACCAGATGGCTTCACAGGTGAATTTTATCAAACATTTTGAGCACTAACACCTTTCCTTCTCAGACGATTTCATAAAATTCAAGAGGAGGGAAGGCTCCCAAACTCATTTTACAAGGCCAGCATTATCCTAATTACATAAAGATATTACAAAAAATTATGGGCCATTATCACTGAGAAGCATAGATACTAAAATCCTCAAAAAATATTAGTAAACTGAATACAGCAATGCATCAAAATGATCACACAACATAATCAAGTGGATTTATTCTGGGAATGCAAGGTTGGTACAACATTCATAAATCAATAAATATGATTCACCATATAAACAAAATGAAGGATAAAAATCACATGATCATATCAATGTATTGATATGATCAGTACAGAAAAAAGTATTGATATGGTCAATGCAGAAAAAGTATTTGATAAAATCCAGTACCCATTTATGATAAAAACTCTCAGCAAAGTGGGAATAGAGGGAACATACCTAAACATAATAAAGTCCATAAATGACAAGTGCACTGCCAGCATCATTCTCAACGGGCAAAACTACAAGTGTTCCCCTAAAGATCAGAAAACAGACAGGGATGTCGGCTTTCACCTCTCTTATTCAACGTAGTACTGGAAGCCCTAGCCACAGCAGTCAGAAAGGAAGAAGTAAAACTGTCTTTATTTGTAGATGGCATGATACTGTACATAGAGAACACCAAAGAATCCACCAAGAAACTATTAGAATTGATAAATGAATTCATTAAAGTAGCAGGATACAAAATTAGTATTCAGAAATCAGTTGCATTTTTACATGCCAATAATGAACTAAGAGAAAGGGAAATTTTAAAAAGTCCAATTTATGATTTCTTCAAAAAGAATTAAACACCTATGTATAAATCTAACTAAGGGTGTAAAAAACCTGTACTAGAAAAATTATAAGACATTGAAGAAAGAAATTGAAGAAGGTACAAATAAATGGAAGCATATACCATGTTTATGCATAAGAAAAATTAATATCATTAAAATACTACCCAGAGAAATCTGTAGATTCAACACAATTCCTATCCAGATCCCAATGACACATTTCACAGAACTAGAACAAATATTTCAAAAATTTATAGGGAACCTCAAAAGACCCTGCATAGCAATAGCAATCCTAGGAAAGAAGAACAAAGTTGAAGGAATCATGCTACCTAATATCAGTCTATACTATAAGGTCATAGTCATCAAAACAGCATGTTTTGGTACTGGCATAAAAACAGAGACCTAGATCAATGAAACAAAATAGAGAACCTAGAAATAAAATGCACACCTTTATAGTCAACTAATATTCTACAGAGGAAATAAGCACATACAATGAACTAAAGAGAGTTTATTCAATAAATGGTGTTGGGAAAGTTGGGCAGGTATGTGCATAAAAAAAACTAGACCACCTTCCTATACCACACAGAATAAATTCAAAATAGATCAAAGACTTTAAAGTTAGACATGAAGCTATAAAAATCCTAGAAGAAAACATAGGCAGCAAAATCTTGGACATAGCTTGAAGCAGTATTGTATCAGATATATCTCCCCAGAAATGGAAACAAAAGAAAAATAAATAAGACTACACCAAATTAAAAAGTTTTTGCACAGCAAAGGAAAACATCAACAAAATAAAAAGACAACCCACAAAATGAAAGAACATATCCACCAATATATTTGATACAGGGTTAATATCCAAAATTTACGAAGAACTTAACAAAACTCAACACCCAAAAAACAAACAACATAATTAAAAAATGAGCAATGGACCTGAATAGATAATTCTCCAAAGAGGACATACAGATGGCCAATAAACATATGAAAAGATGCTCAACATCACTAATCATCAGAAAAATGCAAGTTAATACCACAATGGGATGCCATCTCCTATCTGTCAGAATAGGTATCATCAATAAATCAGCAAACAACAAGTGCTGGCAAGGATGTGGAGAAGGGGAAATGCTTTTGCACTGTTGGTGGGAATGCAGATTGGTGCAGTCACTATGGAAAGCAGTATGGAAATAGCTCAAAAAATTAAAAATGGATCTGCCTTTTGAACCAGTGATCCCACTTCTGGGAATATATCTGAAGGAATCCAAACCACTATTTCGGAAGAACATAAGCACTCCTATGTTCATTGCAGTGTTATTTAAATTGAGAAAATATGGAAGCAGCCCAAGTGCCAGTCAGTAGATGAGTGGATAAAACAACTATGAGGCATTTACACAGTGGAGTACTATGTAGGTGTAAAAAAGAAGAAAGTTTTACCTTTCATGACAGCATGGATGGACCTGGAGAACATTATGCTAGGTAAAATAATCTAGTCAGAGAAAGACAAATACCATAGGATTTCACTCACATGTGAAATCTAGTGAGTAAACTAACAAGCAAAATAGAGACAGACTCATAGAGAGCAAGATGATAGCTAAGGCAGGGGGTGGATAGGGGTGGAGGGATTGAGCAGAAAGGAAAAAGGACTCATGGACATGGACAACAATGTGGGGATTGCAGGGGCAAGGTGGGTATAAGGGCACTAAATGGCAGTGAAAAAAATGACAGAAATTACTGAATAAAAAGAGAAAATACAAATATTTTAAATTTTTAAAAAGCATAAATCACATTTTAAGTCTAATTTAAACTTACTGCTGCCTCTGTAATTAACATAGTTCCCTCCTCCGCAACTCCCTTTTCTTAAAAAGCTATGAAATATTGGTAGTTTGCTTACTTCAGTAAGACTGTAACCAGCCAGCATAGCTCTCCATTACTGAGGTGAGCAATAAGTCAAATTTTGACAGACAGCAACTTTGGTTTTTGTTCCAAAGTTGAATGGTGGTCTCGTCCTTTGACAGATGATAGCATATGACAGCATTTTAAAAAAGAAAGATAACATGTTTGCTCAACTTCTCAAATGAGTTATTTGTTGGGAATAAAGTCACATACCAAAGTGTGAGTTGACCACATGATTATATCTTCCTTGTGGGAAAAATATAGATTTCATTGAGCTATCATATTCATAAGCATTGAGAAACCCCAATCTTCTATTTTAACTGCACAGAATCTACTTCATTGAGGTATAGCATCCATTATACAGAACCCACATTTGACATCAGCCTCATGAAGTAGATAGACTATTACCAAATATGACATGCTCAAAGTGTGACTACTTGGGGCCTTAAGGGGAAAAAGGTCCTAGGAAACCCTGAGGAGTAAGCTTGATGAGAGATAATAAATAAGTATACTTGGAGTTTCCCAGAATGAGACTGCTCCAGGCCATCTTTGAATCTTCCTCTAGATATCCTAGTCAGCCTAAAAATAGATGGAAGTACACGTTAATGTGGGAAACTAATTTTGAGATAAACTCACCACTAGATGGTGATGGGGCTGGCAGGGAAGTGACTCAGCAGCAGCCCAGGGCTGAGTCGGGATTATATTGCCAATGGAGAGATTATGATGGATTGAAGGAAGTGTAGGGGACTTAGTTTTTAAATGTTTTTATAATGAAGTGCAAATGTGATTGCAGATGACAGCCTTGTGGTCAAGGAGGACAGAATGTTTAGCAAAGGATCTCAGATACATTGCTCAAACAAAAAGATGTTTGAGACTCAGTGGTGTATTATGTGCTAGTAAATTTTCCAGATGCTGTGGGAGCTGCAAAAAGGAGCAAGCTGTAGCTTCTGCTCTCATGGATCTTGCAGTTTAGTAGGAAAAGAACTTTTTGATGAGGCTATTCAGAAACGTTTGTGGCTGGTTTGGGAAAGAGGCCATTGAAGTCAAGCAGATACAGGCTGTGAGGTCCATGTGCGAAATGGTCATCAATATAAGTGCAGAAGGCTGAGTAGGAGGCAAGGAATGGGTCTGAAGAGAAAGAAAAATGCTATCATTGTACAATGGTAAAACTGTGCAATTTTAAAAATTATTTTTAAAATTTTATTACATTTGGATTATTTAGTAGGGGATAGGAATTCTGAGAACCCTGTGGGAACCCACAGCAGATGATATAAATTTTCAGAGAATTCAGATGCACATTTATGAGAGGAAGTGGACCTGGCTAATTATGATAGCATTACATTATTACTTGAGGTATTCACCTACAGAAACTGCCTGAAAATGTGACTTCACACCTGAAAATTTGAAGCCTTCTTTTATAGGGAATATATATATATATCTGCAAAAAATATTAGCTGCACAATCTTACTGATGATTTTTTAAAGTATCTAGTGCTGAGTCATTAGCACTAAACATCTGGAGAATAAGGCAACATTGAATGATGATGATTTGGTGTTTACATCAATTCTAGGAGAAAAGATAATTTTGGAGAAGGTTAGGTGTTAATATTAAAGATAAATCAATAGAATCCAGGCCAAAGATCTGACCACAGACTGACTTTGGGGTCAAGTTGTAAAATTCATGATTTCTTGTTGTATTTAATCCTTTAGCCAAACTGTTACACTTTGTACCTAGTATCAGCAGTAATTTTTTCATAGTGTCCACATGTCTGTAATTTATGCTGCCAGCCTTACTTGCACTGCTTGGTTTTGTTGTCTTAAAAAATCTTCTTTCAGTGTGTGATGGGTTTTTTATGGTTACTAGAGAGAGGCTTGTTAGAAGTGAGGGAGAGCAGAGATGAAAGCGAGTCTTCTAGGGTAGGGTGTCTGCTCTGAATGCAATTTGCTGGGAGATAGTAGTTATCAAAGGAAACGTTGGCTCCTGCTGGTGAGCCTGAGGAGAGGCTGAGGGGTTTTCAGAGCACATGCTGATGGGCATGGGGTGAATAGTTGCCAGTGGGTTTAATCCTGGCTCATTGCCAACCCAGTGCCTGGGCATCTCCCAATAGAAAATGACAGATGTGCTAAAGCATGAGGACATGTGTGACATGGTTTTGGACAGAGGCCACAAACTGCTGTTTACCTTGGGTTCTTTCTTTTATTTTAACACCTGCTTTTCTTCACAAGGTAGCCAACCTTATGGGGCTCCAATTTCTGATAAAATTTTTTTAAAGGGCATACTTACATCTGTCCTTTGTGCTTATATAAATCACATGTGGTGGCATCTGTTGGCTGCATTTGTGATGGGGCCAAGTGGGAGATGATAGACCCACAGTTTCCTCATTTAATTATAAGGGAATCAACAGATCATCCCTGTGTCACATGCTTTGGTGTCATGGCATTTCTAGCATCTGGCACTGCATGTGGTGTGGATAGGCTCATATAAATATGTGGCAGGGGGAAGATGCCCAAGGCAGACAGAAACTGAAAACAAGATTATAGGCAGAGCCAAACAAGTGGTACATCATTTTTGGAAACACTGAAATATTGAACAGAGCCTTTACTTGGGCAGCAGATTGGCTGCACATGGTATTTTCTGATGCTGGTGGTTAATGCTGCAATTAAAAAAAGAAAACATATTGAGCAAGTGCCTTGAAAAGAAGACAAGCATTAGCTGAAAGAGGAGGTGGCATTGCTCGTATTGTGTACTTTATTTACTTGTGGCATTACTCATATTGTCTGCTCAGGTTGTGTAGTTGTATAACAGTGTCTGAAAGCACACTTGCTTCTTATGGGAACCCTGCTACTGTCATTTAGAGCTTACATTGCCTAAGCCAAATAGTAGGTCTGCAAAAGCATTCTTGTCCTTCATGTAGGTAGGCATGCCAGAAGTGGTGACCGCACCAGGAGGGGGTATAACTAAATGAGGAGAAATGACTTAGGTATATACAAGCAGTGTCTATTGCATGTTCTTGGAAAAACACCCAATTCTGTCTGAAGGGGAACATCACAGAAAGTAGAGAGGTTTGAAAAAAAAGTAATTTGCCTTCTCTTAAATGGTACTCTGCAGATCCTATTTGGGCTGGAAAAGAGGCAAGTTCCCTTTGCCTTTTCTTCCTGTAAAGTGTGAACAACAGGAAGGCACAGTTTCCCAACAACTTAGTCTGTTCCTTGATTTTCACCCACTGCTTTTCAACCAAAGAAAAGTCAGTAGACAAACATAATTTTGTATTTTCTCCTTAGAATATTATGCGACAGCCAGGACTATTTTCTGTTTTCTCTCTCTGGTTTTTCTTTCGTACATGGTCCAGCTAAGGCACTATTAAATTTAGCACAAAGCATCATTCGTTTTTTTCTGCCTCCCTGAGCAATAGCGTGAAATCTGGCATATTTACTTTTCAAGTAATAAGACCTTGGAAGAATATCTTTCAGCCAACAGTAGAGCTTTTGTTAATGTTGACATAGCACAATATAGTCTGTCCCCTCAGAAATTCTGTGAGGTTCCAGAGTTAGGCTTATGAAGCATAAAAGTATATATTTGTTTTCTTGTACCTTAGTGAATTTTTATTTTAACTCACTGAATTTTAACTTACTACTGATTTTATCTTTTATTCAGAGAGAAAACGGAGATGCATGATAATTTTTCTGTCTAGCAATGACAAATCAGGTGTAAAATCAGTAATTTTTTAAATTTTGACATGTGGTATTTATTCTTTTAAAAGGTTTTCTGCCTCTAATAAGAGTTAGTTTCATGTACCCATTGTGGCAGTCTTCTAGGTCATACATAATGACCTGGAAGGTCATTTCTCAGGAGAAAAGGAAGAGAGGGGATGAGAACTCACATTTGTTGAACACTGCATTAATCAAGACTCTTTTAATTGGAGCTGCCAGGATTCATCTCAAATATATGACACACACGCACACACACACACACACACACACTAACAGGAAATTCAGCATCTCTGTACACACATTATTTTACTCCTAGCGTCATTTTTATTGTATCCCCAGCCAAAGTCTTGCCAATGACCTTGATTGGCCTGACTCAGATCACATGGCCTTCCTTATCTAATTAACTGTGGCCAGGACTGAGTTACATGATCCTCCTAGAGCTATCAGGACCAAGGACAGCAATGGTGCTTACACAAAGATTCTGATTCCAGACAGACAAAAATCACCTGTCCACTTTAAGTCCCTATTATGTGCGAGCCTCTGCTAAGGTAGCCTACAAACTAGTTTGTAGAAACTACAAATGGAAAACAAAACATAACTCTTTTTCAGTCTTACATATAGATTGAATCTTGGAGCTGGTGCTTTTGAACTATGATTCCAGCAAATCTTTAAAGGGCTAATGCTTTTTAGAAACTCTCATTTAGATGTTTAACAATTCCCAAAGGATTTAAATCCTAAACAACTAGATGAAGAAACAGAAAAGATACAAATAAGTGTATCACTTTATTTTGGACTCTCCCTCAAAATAATGTTTTCATGTACTGCTTCAAATAGACGTTTGCATGGCTATCTATGAAATCAACAACCCTTTAAATTGAGTATAGAAATGGCAAAATAGTGTAACCTATGTATCTGCTTATTATTGCTAGACATCAAAGCACTTATTGAATTTAGTTATATAAATGTACTCAAAGTTGTGATCAGGCATTGTGCCAAGATTCCATCTATGGGTTCTGCATAGGAAACTCACTCTTATTATTTATCATGGAAGCTCTTACATATTGACTATAAATTGAATTGTGTTTGTTTATTTCTTCTGTGCTTTGTTTCACTTCTTTTTAAAAAATATTTTATTTATTTATTTTCAAAGAGAGGGGAAGGGAAGGAGAGAGGGAGAGAAATATCAATGTGTGGTTGCCTTTCATGTGTCCCCCACTGGGAACTGGCCTGCAACCCAGGCATGTGCCCTGACTGGGAATCGAACCTCAATCCTTTGCTTCACAGGCCTGAGCTCAATCCACTGAGCTACACCAGCCAGGGCTGTTTTCACTTCTAATGTTGCACTTATCCCTCAGTTATTATAACTTACTGACCTAAATTAATTCGGGGACAAAGTAAGAATCTAAGTATATAAAATATTATAACATTATTATTTGCTTATGGATTTGTGTCAACTATCAAACTTGAACTTCTGGAGGGAAGATATTTGGATTTTCTCATCTTTTCTTCCTTCTTGCTCATTAAACCAATTGGTACATAGGGAATCAAAAAATTCTGGTTTAATCAATAATAGCAAAACCTTTAGGGAATGTGCTGCTGAAGAAAATTCTCAGGAAATCTTTCAGTGAGTCTTTAATAATCATTTCACACATCGTATGTTTTAGACTCTTGGGTACTAATTAACTAGATTCCTTTAAAGTAGGGTTCATACATGTCCCTGTGCCCCCACCTCACCCGGCCAAAGCTCTAATGTGGCCTCTTTGTGTGTTGTTTATGTGCAGGTTGGATGGATTCTAACAAATGTCTAGAAATTACCACTGTACATATGACAGTGAGTTAAAAAAATCTAACATTTATGAAATTTCATTAAAAGTAGATAAGATCAGACATTGTAATAAAAAATTGCATGTGTGAGCTGCTTTGCTTGAGTTCCCCCCACTCATTATTTGCTGAAGACAAAAGAAGAATAGAATTCTTTCACTCTTTGACGTAAACGATGTCATTTTAGAAAGCAAATCTGCAAGGCATGATATTTTTTCAAATAAACCTCCAGAAATAATTGGGTGAAATTTAAAATAAGAATAAGATGTATTCCCTTTGGCACAGTAGGAAACTGATATGCTCATTACTATAAAGAAGATTTTGCATTTTTAAAAACAAAAACCTCACCACTCAATGGAGGCATGATAAATGATAGTAATTTTCAATTTCCAACCTGAGATGGTTTACATAATTCCCAATACATAAAAATCCTCAACTACCCACAACCACCTCTTGAATTAGATATAGATATTGGTAAATAAGGCTTAATTCCCATTTTATATACTAGTCCTGTGATTTTAAAAATTAAAATATACTGTATTTTTCAGCTCCTTGGAAGTTAAAATGGTAAAATGGTTCCATTTCCAGGGCTGATAAAAATCCTTTGAAATAAAGGCATTTTCTCTTGATTTGTCCTTCTCCTGGGAAAGCTTAAAGAAAGGTACCAATTATTCCTGACTGGTGGCAAGGGAGTTTTGAGCAATTCTCTGTTACACGTTTTCAGTCATTTGTCAGCTTATGTGTACGGTTTGCTAACACTCAGCACTAATTAACAAAATTCTAAAGAAATTTTTTTAAAAAAGAATCACCTAAGATCAATCAAGCTGGCATGACATTGAAAACAGCTGAGAAAAACCTGGCTTTTCTGGAGACCATTTCCAGAAAGAAAACCCCAGTGACTGGAGTTATATGCAGAACTGCAAAAATATTCGGGTTCTTTCAGGCAGTCTGGCCTATCTCAGTATGCTATAGATCGAAAGGTAAAATGAATTTGATACAAAATTGGTGAAATACATTTAACATGCTTATTTTGGTGCCTGAACCAACACACTTTACAGATTCAGCTTTTTATCATGTCACCACATACTGAGTTTTTGCTTGCTTTTTCATACTTTTCTTTCACTAATTTCCCCTGAGTTTTATTGGGATAGACCTGATACACAGCTCTATATGAGTTTAAGGTTAACAGCATAAAGATTTGGTTCACATGTATTAAGAAATTCACTAATTTTGAACACACTTCTTTAGTACTTGCTAAAATCACTTGTCTAAGAACTGGCTTTGTTTTACATTTTGACAGAACAATGTTTTTAAATATTCTATTCATTTAATTTGAGAGAGAGAGGAAGGTAGGGAGAAAGAAAGGGACAGAAACATGGACGTGAGAGAGAAACAGTGATCAGTTGCTTCTCCTCTAGGCCCCAACCTGGGACTAAACTTGCAACCCAGGCTTGTGTCCTGACTGGGAATGGAACTGGTGACCTTTTGCTTTATGGGATGACACCCAACCCACTGAGCCACACCAGTCAGGGCTTGACGGAACAATCTTGACATGGAGAATCCTCACATACTCTTCATCATCATCCCTAAAGGACTCTTTGATGTGTGTGTGTGTGAGTGTGTGTGTGTCAGAGAGAGAGAGAGAGAGAGAGAGAGAGAGAAAATTATTTATCTTCAAGTAGTATCAAGTAGAATTATTTATCTTCAAGTAGTATCAAGTAGTATCTTAGTTAAAATGTGTCACACTGAAAGGGAATTCTTGTCACTCTCATTACCAACAGCAGAATTCCAGGAGGTTATAGTAAGGCCACCTCCTCAACTGAGTTACCTCATTCTGACTCCATCTCTAAGATTCTCTTCTTAGTTAGGATTTACTCTTTAGCAAAGCAAACTATGATGCTGTGTTTAATTGCTTTAGTTCTTGTTCTTAGCAGTGATTCATTTTTAGTGCTGTAGTGTAGTGTTTGATATTTATAAAGGCTGATTTAAAGGTGTAATGAATAATACAGATTAAATGTTGGTGACATTCTGCTCTCTCATCTGTTAAGAAAAATATTGATATATTAGTAGTAAATAATTTAGAAAGCAAGTACACTTTGGTATTTACACTTTTTGCTGTGTGTGTGTGTGGTGGGGGGTGGCTCATGGGTGGCCAGCCTGCTTCACTGGACAGAACAGCACATAGGAATGTGGGGTCTCAGCCCCAATGAATAGTGGAAACATCATTTTCCCAAAAATGTCTTCTATGTAGAAGAGACTTGCAGGGACAATGGGGGATCAGTGGAGGATCGTGGATGTGGCATCTGTATTTATTTTTTCATTGGAGGTATGGCTAACACACAGGCCCTCTAGATAAAGCTAATTTTTTTCTTATAAGAAAAGTCTATAAAGATAATTAGAATGTTTCACATCAGAACCTCCTATGTAATTTCTATGTTTTGGGGGATGCTTTTCCCACTCAAATAACCACAGCATCTTGTTCAACGTCATCTGAACTTCTTTGTAGAATAATTTGGCACACATTTTGATTTGGGGGATAGCATATGATATGTATTGTGAAACTTTCCATTATGCTTTCTGTAACAATCTTGAGGACATTATACTTGGACCTCTGAAAAGATGACATAATTTGTCTTATGCCTACCATAAAGAATGTAACAAATTGCACTTTCTTTTTCCTTTGAATTGACCCCTATGATTCCGAATTTGTGGCCCGTCTATAAAAAAGGGGACCTAATGAGAGATGTTTACATCGTGACTCATTCCAGTTTTATCTTTTTTTTTTTTTTTACTTATTCAAGAGTGGGCAAAAGTAGGTTTACAGTTGTGAGAACACAAAACACAGTTTATTCTTGTACTGTTATTAATTATTGTATTATTTTTCCATACAAACAACTATAAAGCAACTTTAGCCCACCCCTGTATTTATCCTTTGTCCTAAAATGCCACCATTTATTTTAATTCAATAATGTTAATTTAATATGTTTCTGAAACCCTCATTAAATAATTTTTAGGAAAAGATGTTTCTAGAAAATGTTAATTTTAAAGGCTATTTTTATCCTTACTAATTACTCATTAGTAATTTCTCTCTGTTATTTAAAGTTCTGTTTGTTAAGAGGATAACACAGAGCCACTCAAGTAAGAGAATCAACTTTGTGCTGGGTGAAAAGAAGGAGAAAGATTTAATGATGGGGTAGAAAAACCCATTTTTCTTCTTTCTGTTCTCTTGTAAATGTCCCAGGTTTGACAAGCAGATTCATTCCTGTGGGAAGATAGAGGTTCTGAGAGTGCAGAGAAGGGGAGAGACAGACAGCACTGGAGATGGAATGAAGAGTAAAAATTAAAAAGGGGAGTCAGGAGCAGAGAGTGAAGGATGCAGAGGACCAAGACCATGATGTTACTTGTGGTACTAGAGAATATGTCCAGATGCCACTCTGACGGCTGCTTTAGGCACAATTGGATAGTAATCAATGGGTGATGGATTAATAACCCCACGTTTTCTCTGTTTTCTTTACTATTCACATGATTGCTGAAATTCAACTGAAACAATTCAGTAAGAAAACTGTTAAACCCAATTTTGTTGTTTAGTGATATCCAAATTTCAAAAAAACACTGAAGGTTTCATTTCCAAATGAAAATACATTTTATATTTTCAGGATGATTTGTAATAACAGCTTTGGAAGCTGCTTTTGTGTTCCCTTGTCGTCATCTCATGTAATATTTGCCATATTCGAAGTGGGAAGGTATACTGTAAGGCATGTCTTTCTTCATGCTGTTATTTAAATCCTTTGTTTTAGGCTGGAATTCTTCCATTTTTTTATTGCCATAATCACTACTAGGTATTGTTGTCCTACATGCTTATATCCAAATGGGATGTACAAGGGAGACATCAGAAATAATTTTCACACTTTCTTAAATTGATTCTACAAAGACATAACTGTATAAAAAAAGAAATTTTATAAAGATAAACTACTACTCATGTTGATCTATAACATTAAGATCACTTTTTAGCCTATGCATACAATCAGCATCTGCACTTGGAAGGGAAATATTATTTTAAATTTTAAAATCAACATTTAATGTAACTGTAATGTGATGTCTGGTCTAACAAGCACTTAAAGCCTCCACAGTGCCTCTGCTTTAAATAGCCACCAGGAACAGTGCGCCAGATTCTCCTCTGCCCTCGCTGTCTATGGCTATGGGCTTCAGAACTTACCACGAAACCGGCTACGTCAGGCCCAGAAAGTTTTCATAAACTGTTACCTGAGATTGCTCTCATTTATTGTCATTTCTGCTCAGAGAGGGTCCCCCCCTTATTCCAGTTCGTGAGCTTCTCTCTGTTGCACCAGCAAGAAAACTCATGTTGTATTTCGCAGATTTAAAGCTGAGCTGAAGTTTTCAGGAAAACACGAATAGTCATTGTGCCCTAAGTTGAGTGGCAGCGGCAGCAGCAGGCTAAGGACATGGGCTCTGAGTGGCTGGTTGCGTTCAAATACTAGCTTTGCTTCTTATGATGTCTTTTATATGCCTCACTTTCCCTATATGTTAGTGGGAATATAATACTACCAACCTCAAAGGATTTTTCAGGGGTTAAGATGTGTAAACTGCTACAGTGGTGCCTGGTGGCTGGTGAGTGTTATATGTCTTGTTTTATATTTCTGTTTAAAGTATTTTATTTTAAAATCCTGTAAATAAACTTAATGACATCTTTTATAGTAAAGGTGACCTTGCCATAAAAATAAGAGTTTATGAGACCATATTTATGTTATCTTTTATCATTAAAGTCAAAGCTGTTGTTGTTTCCTTAAAAAAAAAAGACACATAGCCCTGGCTGGTGTAGCTCAGTAGTTTGAGCACCGGCCTGTGAACCAGAGAGTTGGCAGTTCAGTTCCCAGTCGGGGCACATGCCTGGGTTGCAGGCCAGATCCCTAGTATGGGCATGTGAGAGGCAACCACACAGTGAGGTTTCTCCCCATCTCTTTCTTCCTCCCTTCCCCCTGTCTAAAAATAAATAAATAGATAAGTCTTTAAAAAAAGACACGTACACTCACATTCATATTACAAAAAAAATGATTTAGCTAGATGATTTTTAACATACACTTTTAGGAATCTAGGAATTACCTTGTGAGGTTTTCCCCAGCTTTACTGAGGTGTAATTGAAAAGTAAAATTGTAAGATATTTAAAGTGTAGGTCTTGATGTATGAGATGATTTGATGGAAGGATTCTCCTCCTCAATTATCACATCCATCACCTCAAATGTTTATTATATATGTAATTTTTATATGAATTATGGAAGGATGTGATATTTAGGGACTATTTATCCATCCTGTTTCCTCATAAAGTTCTGAATCTGAGTTTTCAATCTGAAATCCTTGCCATAGCCTTTTAACAAATTAACAGGGAATCACTATTTAAAAAACTAAATCTCCCAACCTCAAATGAATTATTTCACTTTTTTAGTAGTGAAATTTTGTAAATAATACTTTGTCTATAGTCAAACATTTATTTCAGGATTCTAATATCTCTTACAGTTTCGAGCTGGAGTGGCAAACTATGGCCCATCATTTTAACCCACCCGCCATTTGTATTTATAGATAGAAGTTCTGTTGGAACAGGGCTGCATTCATTCACTCACATATTGTCTATAGCAGAATCAAGTCATTGTGACAGAGGCTGTTTTTCCCACAAAGCCTGCAATACTGACGGCCTGGCTTTTTGGAGTATAAGGATGACCACCTTTTCCAAAAGAAATCTGTTATGTATACTGCTTGATTTTTGCACATCTGCTTATCTATCACATATTATTTACTTACTATTTTGATTAAATAGATTCATCACTTTCTAAAGTTATTTTATAAAGAACTTTATATTATTTAAATAAAAACAGTAGTAAAACAATAGAAATAGAAGATACTTATGAAAGCAAATATGCTTAAAAATTAATTTGTTATTAAATCCTAGTTGAATGCTATTTCTGGCCAATCTAAAAATGACTCTTTTAGGTAATGAAGGTTTTTAATTGTTGGAAAGATTTAGGCATTACTGACACCAAAATGGAAACCTTAATCTTTTAAGGTTTTAATCAGAAGGATTCAGTTACAACTGAAAAAGGCGTACTTTTCTCTTTCAAGTGATCCATGCCACTTGCTGCACTTGTGAGTGGCTGCTCCCATAGCTGTGGGCGTCGCCCTGACCCTGTGTGTTCGAGGTGGTACACATCGTATGACTTGAGAAACCTGGAGGAACAACAATGGCAATAACACTAGCTAAAGTATACTTAGAACTTCTTCTTAGGGTATACTCCTAATAGTGGAATTGCTGGGTCAAAAGGCACGTTCATTTTCAGTTTTCTTAGAAAATTCCATACTGTTTTCCATAGTGGTTGTACCAGTCTGCCCTGAAACACCAATCCAAAAGAACCTATGCACCCTGATGTTCATAGCAGCACAATTCACAATAGCCAAGAGTTGGAAGCAACCTAGATTCCCATCAGTAAATGACTGGATCAAAAAGCTATGGTACATTTACACAATGGAATTCTATGCTGCAGAAAGGAAGAAGGAACTCCTACCCTTTGCCACATCATGGATGGAACTGGAAAGCATTATGCTGAGTGAAATAAGCCAGGCGGTGAAAGACAAATACCATATGATATCACTGTTAACAGGAATCTAAACAATAAAACAAACAAGCAAGCAAAATATGACCAATGACACTCAAATACAGAACAGGCTGACAGGGTCCAGAGGGGAGAGGGGAGAGAATCATAGGGGAAAAGGGGAGGGACTCACATGAACAAGTATAAAGGACACATGGACAATAATTAAGGTGGGGGGCACTGTGGGGGGCAGGGGAGGGAATATAAAACAGAAAACTGTACTTGAACAAGAATTAAATAAAAATAAAAATTTAAAAAAAGAACTTCTTCTTTACTTGGCACTCTTCTGTGGGCTCTTCACATATAAACTTAGTTCCCACAACGAGCCTGGAACCAGGTCCTGCTGTCTTTTCCACCCTGCAGATGTGATGATGAGGCAGTGGTTGAGGGCTAGGGATGCAGACATGGCAACCGATTGTGCTTCTAGGAAACTGGAGGTCAGTCGTGAGTTTTTATCTTTTTCTCTGTATTATAGATATTTTAGTAGGAATTTGGGAGAATGTTTTTGCTAGAAACTACTATTTTACTAAGCAAACACTATTTTATGTATTTTTCTAAAATTGTAGTATCTCCTTTTTAGTTTAAGATCACTGAGAATGGGTATCGAGGAAAAAATGAATGATGATAAGATGCCTTTTTTCCTGCTATCAGTAAAATACTTTAAAGATTTTCAAAGGTTCAATTCTATAAAAATACAATAAAATTCTTGAGATTATATATTACATTTAGAAATTTATGGTGGCCATGTAATTTGAAAAATTAAGCTTAAAATATATATATTTAGGGACAATAATAAAGTTTATTCAATTAGATGCAAAATTCAAGTTTGGGGAATATATTGCGAGGAAGTAATATTTGTAATATTAACAAGAAAGATAATTTGGAAACAAACAAAAACCAATACAACGTTTGGAATCAAATAGACTCCGGAGTGTGAGTCTACTGCCTGGTGGTGCCCAGTGAGATAGTGACGAGCTTCAGGATGCGCTACCTTAAAACACAGCCCCTGGAGTATTTTAAGCTAAAGGAGTCTGAGAAGACAGCGGAAGCAGGAAGGTCATTCAGACCTTTCCATTCCTCAGTCCTTCTCCCCTGAAAACAGACCTGAAGCCTCCTGGAGGACAGAAACATCCTTATCTCAAAGACCAGGGGATATGAAGAGGAATCCTAACAAACAGGCCTTGCTATTTCCCCAGTTTACTACCCTGACCTTTTGATCCGTAATCTATCACATTTCCCTACCACTGCCTGTTCTTCTTTTAATCTAGCATAAAATACTCAGATTTAACTGTTTCTCCTGGTCTTTGTTTCCTTAAGAAGCTTCCCTTGCCACGTAGGACAATTAAATCAATTTGTGTACTTCTCTCCTATTCCTCTGTCTTGGTCAGTTTACATTACAGATCCAGTGAGGAACTTTAAGAGGGTCCAGGGAAACACCCCCATAAACAATGGCAACAGACGGAAGATATAGTTAATATAGCATTTGAACTAAAGAACAGAGGAAAGGATTCTCACTTAGAGGGCGCTAATTTTACAGTCAAGTGAGAGTTCCCAATTCAGTTTGGGCTTTTCCGTTTTCAGTGGTACCAAATTTGGTTAAAACTGTGGCCATGTGTGGCAGAAAGAGTCAGGCTACATTTGATTCCTGCCTCTTGATAGTTTTAGGTTTCTTAACCTTTCTGGGTCTCAGTTTCTAATCATTAAGCACAGATAAAAATGCCTATTGTGTCATAAGTACTAGATAAGACAAGGCGTCTGAAGGCTCTTAAGAACATAGTTCTTTCAAGTAATGTTAACAATTTTCCTTCTATTGGCTTTCTTTAGCATGTAGTGGAGTAAGACCAACCAACTGGGAATGAATAACACAAGTGGGGGTGGTTGCGTTGCCTCAGGTGTGATAATACATCACTTGGTGATGTATTAATGAGGTGCATTTTGTGACTTTTTGCCACAAATCATTAAACATGATTCAAATTTCAAGTTGAATGTCAAATAATCTTTAATCATATGCAAGCACCAAGTAACTCAATAATGGACAGAGGAGCCAAATTACCAGAAAGTGAAACCAGCTTCCGACATGTACTAGCTTTGTGAACTTGAGCAAGTTAAACTTTCTATACTTTAGTTTTCTCACATGTAAAATGAGGGTAAGAGCACATCATGTAGAAGGCTAGGAAACTTTAGATTTTAATTTTATAGATTTATAACACTTCCTGAAACATATAAGCACTCTATATGTATTCCTAAATAAAATTGTTGTACATTTCTGAAAAATGCTAATGAAGCAATAATTTTAACTCTTCTTGAAATTCTTGGTAAACATTATTTTATCATGATGCCACAAATTCTCCATCTATGAGCTCTTAAATGATGAGAAGGGCTCACTTCCCTTTTTCTGCTATAAAAACATTTAGTTCTTGGTCTTCATGAAGTGCACAATATGTTACTTGTTGTCAGGGTAACAGGATCCAAGAAGGTTTTGTAAAATGAGAAAGGGAATCATTAAAAAAAAAAAGCACCAGAAAATGCTTTAGGAAGGATACAGCTTAATAAACTGCTATTGAAGCAAGAGTGTCTAAATCTCACTGAAGGCAGAGAATCGATTGCTCTGCAGATTCAGTTGCCTTATTGAGGTAGAATATATTTTCAAAAAAGAGTTTGGCATTTAATATCTTCACAGTTATGGGGCATAACTTTTGAGAATGAGAATGTAACAAGCTAGCAAAGATTTTTTCCCTTGAAAAAAAAAGATATAAAATAGCAGATTTTACTGAGATATGATTGGGGAAAAGTGATATGTAAAGGGATTTGACAGAATAAGCCTTAGCAATATGAAGGGCATATCAATATAGCCCTTTCAACTAGCATTTCTGTCCAAATTCTGAACCATCTCACTCACATGCTAAGCCAAAAGTTAATAATAATCAGTGTAGGAAAATCTTATTTGGGAACACATAACCTTATTTATGCATCATTTAATTTAAATTATTTCAAAGAATTTGTGCTATATTGGCTTTCTATCATACATCCATTAGTTATCAGAACACAAATATGCTTATTCTTTTTTTGGCATGCCAAGGGAAAAAAGAGTATGAGAAAAACAAACAAGGTGCATGAGATGTTTTACAGCTTTATTGTTAGTTTTGTTTTGATCTTAATTTAAAAAGTGCTGTTTAGTTAATCTAATGACTATATGTTACAAACAAAAAAATGTTGAAGAACCTAATTGTGTGTGGAGCATCAGGATCTTGATTGCAAGTGGCAAAAATTGACTCAACTTTTTTTCGTAATGAGAAAGTCAGCCCTGCTCGACATCAGCATTGGATACCATGCTGTAAGCGGATGCCACTACAAATGATTCTAGCCATTCTGTTTTCCTTGTATCACTCAACCCAGAATCAAATTCCTAGGCAGAGAGCCAACAGTCTGAGCCTGGGCCACATGCTTGTGCCCTGGCTGCAGGTATGTGGCTGAACTATCTGCTTCCTCTTAGATGCCTTAGTGGGTACATGGGAAGAGATTATAAGTCTCACACAGTGGAGTCTTCCTTCATTACGCATTATGAAGGAAGTTTAGATACTGGGCAGAAAATAACAACAAATACCTTAGAGTATAATTTTTTAAAAACTAGAAAAAGGTAAAAGAATAAAACCGGGCTGTTTTATGTATGTGCCAAGTATATGGTGGGCTATACCTGTATAAGAACTGTAGAAGTTGCATTGCAATTAATATCTTGTTAGACATGTGCACCATCCTGGATTTTCTGTAAGTATAGCTCCATCCAACACAAAGTGATTTAAAGACTTTGGGGAGGCAAAATATCCCTCTTTCTTAACCCACAAAAAGGAAAGGGGTGAAAATAGCTTTTCTTTCTAAATGCTAGACTATCTTAAAAGTAATGTCCTCTCTCCCTAGTCTTGCTCTTAAATAGATGTGTTGCTGGTAGTAGAGCTGTCCTTCTAAACAGTCCTCTCTGAGAGCACCACAGGAAGATGCCTTGTACCCACCGCTGGTGGTTATCAGACCTTAGAATGTGGGATGTACAGCATGTTTTATTTGTAGGTTGGTGTCTTAGTCCTAATTCCCAGGTAACAGGAAACATTTCTATTATTACCCAATAACTTACAGTTGGTGCTCCCAAAGAGAACAAAATAAATGAATCATATAAATTGCACTAAAAGACAGAATAGAAGAAACATGTTAAAGAAATCTGTATGTGAAATGGCACAATGTGTTCTGGGGAAAAGATGACGGCATGGACCAACATAAAACTATAGCCTAGAAGAGTTACTGGATTTTAAGGATGTAAAAACACTTCTTAGGGCAAAAGAAAAAAAGGTAGCACATTTAGACTACATCAGACATAGTGACTCTCAGTGATAGAGTATGTGATATCTGCCTATTGACCTTTAAGATAAAGGTCAATAGACAGACATTCTCACATACACAAAAAGAATATAGCACAAATTAGCCTTTGAAAAGCAAGTACTTGATATAAATCAGGCATTAAATATATGAGTCATGATAAGGATCTCAGAGTAGGGAAACTAGCATTAGAAGACTTTCAGTGAATATTAATGGGCTTATATTAGAATAGGAAACAACAATTATAAGAATTGTGGTTATTGGGCAACATCTAAGTTTTATAAATATAAACAGCATAAATATAAGAATCTAAAAGGCAGAAGAATAGAAGATATGGAGAAAAAAGTGTGAGGTAGAAGGAAATGGGAGTGTGCTTTTTTAGTAGGGAGTGAGAAAATATGTGCTAAAGTGGATATTTGCAAGAAATAAAGTTTAGGCGTACCATTTAAACCAAAAAGAAAATAAAAGAGGGCAGAGACAACTTTGAAAACAAAAGAAAGTACTAAAATCAGAATGTATAAATAAAATATCAGGAATAAGAACAAAGCATGTTTAAAAAATGAAGGTAAATGAGATAAAGTACCTGTAACAAGAAATAAGTTCTCAGATTAGTTTCCATGAGAATAAGAATTTTTGTCTGTTTAGTTCACTGGTGCATCTTTGGTGCTTAGAACAGATACAAAGTCAAACTGGTTTGAAAATGAAGGGACACTTTGGCTCATGAATTAAAAACCAAAATTCAAATGAGTAAATTTTCAAAATCTTATTGGATTTATTTCGATTTTTTATGAGTCAGGCAGCATACTGTGTAGCAGAGAAAGGAGCTCCAAGGAGCTGTACAAAAGGAAAGACTTTAATAGGCAGAAGGGATCAGGAACAAGGAAGCTATACTGGGTAAAAAGTAGACTGGTTATTTTTTCCAAGGTCACTGTCCTCCAGGATGGCAGGGGTCCATCAGGCAGTTGCTTACCTCATTAGTGCTGATCAGGAGATTCCTGCAGACTGGTTTAAGATTCCATTCCAGGGAAAGCCTAAACTGTAAAGTTAAATCTTGGTTTGGGGATGTGGGACTTAGCATAAGTGGCTCCATTTTTGGATGTTGTCTTGTGTTTAACACATAACCAAAAAAATTTAGGGACATAGTGAGTGCCATGCGGTCTAGGGCCTTGTTTTTTGTGATGGTCCTTTGTGTGCACTCCACTTTGTGTGGCTTGGTCTCAGGCTGGATCTCCTCTTGAGAGGAGATCAATTATTATTATATAATAACATTTATTATTTAAGTATTATAAAGACCTCCTCCTTTTTTCTTTCATAAGAAACTGTGGAAATGTGATTCTTTATTCACAGTCATCACTGTGCTTACCCCATCCCCCTCAAATCCCCAAACTGATCACTGTGGAAATGCGGATAGGATTACCTCCTGGTTGATTTATATTAGGGTTCTCAAAGAGTGAATTATGGATCACCAGAGATCCCCAAAGACTCTTTCAAGAGGTCTGAGAAGTTACTATTTTGATAATATTGAGTTGGCCAAAAAGTCTGGTTTTTTCCTTATATAAAATAAAAGAGATATTTTTCATTGTCACCAATAACTTTATACTCCTTTGGCTATTTCAAGTATGTCAGCTATCTCCAGCTAGTGGCTTCTAGTGGGCAGAGGCCAGGGATGCTGCTAAACATTTTCCAATGCATAAGACAGACCCACAGCAAAGAATTATTTCAACAAAATGTCAATAGTACCAAGAAACTTTGAAAACCACATTTGACAATCAGTTAGTCACAGCACTTTCTCCATACATTGTACAAATCTTTATTCTGCATTTCGGTTGCATTTTCATCTTTCTTGAAATAATAAAGCATGATACACCAAAAATGTTGTATGTTTTCTACCACCTTCAATATTAAAATGATGCACAAAATTCACCAATTTTGATAAGCTTTTTAAAATCCATGTTGATGTAACAGCTGTTACAATACAATCTAACAAAAAATGTTTTGAAGTTAAAGACAACTGACCACTACTAGAGCCATTGTACAGAGAAAACATAACGGGCTTTTTGGCAAATCCAGTATTAACAGGTGATTTGCCCTTTTCACTACAATGGCATTTATCACAATACAAAGCTGATGGTTAAAACTGCTGTTGCCTCAGTGTGATTCAAATTGAGGGCACCAAACTGCACTGGTCTTCATTGCATTCTTCCTGGCCAGTCACTCACTGCCATCACTTGTAGTTGAAAAAATGCCCATTTCACTTATGAATTTCATTAATAAATTAGTAAAAACGACTAATTTTGTTAAATCCTGATCCTTGAATAGAAGTTATTTATTTTTTATTTATTTCTATTTTTTATTTTTTGTCTGCTCCACAAATTTATTTTTAAAATTTTTTTACAAGTGCAACATTATTTTTTTAAATTTATTTAATTATTTTTCAAGTACAGTATTCCATCTATTACTCCCATCCCATCCTACCCCCCGCGGTCCCCCTCTCCCTCCCATTTCCACCCTTCTCAGTTGTTGTCCATGTATCCTTTATATATGTTCCTCTAAATCCCTCCCCTATTTCCCTCTGGTCCACTGTTGGTGGGATTGTAGGCTGGTACAACCATTATGGAAAAGAGTATTGAATTTTCTCAGAAAACTAAAATTGGACCTGCCCTTTGACTCAGCAATTCCACTGCTAGGATTGTATCCTAAGAACCCTAAAACACCAATCCCAAAGAACATATGCACCCCAATGTTCATAGCAGCACAATTTACAATAGCCAAGAGTTGGAAGCAACCTAGGTGCCTATCAGTAAATGAATGGATCAAAAAACTATAGTACATATACACAATGGAATTCTATGCAGCAGAAACAAAGAAGGAGCTCCTACCTTTTGCAACAGCACGGATGGAACTGGAATGCATTATGCTGAGTGAAATAAGCCAGGTGCTGAAGGACAAATACCATATGATGTCACCTTTAACAGGAAGCTAAACAACAAAACAAACAAGCAAGCAAAATATAATCAAAGACACTGAAATAGAATACAAGTTTTTAAAAATGTTTTTTAAAAATATGTTTTATTGATTATGCCATTACAGTTGTCCCATTTCCCCCCTTCATTCCCCTCCACCCCGCACTCCCTCCCCCACCATTCCCACCTCTTTAGTTTATGTCCATGTCTCACAAGTTCTTTAGATTCTATATTTCCCATACTATTCTTGCCCTGCCCCCTGTCTATTTTCTACCTACCATCTATGCTACTTATTCTCTGTAATTTCTCTCCCCTTCTCTTCCTCCCACTCCCCTATTGCTAACCCTCCATGTGATCTTCATTTCTATGGTTCCACTCCCAATCTAGCTGTCCTCTTAGTTTGCTTTTGTTTTAGGTGTGGTTGTTAATAACTGTGTGTTTGCTGTCCTTTCACTGTTCATATTTTTTTTATCTTCTTTTTCTTAGATAAGTCCCTTTAACATTTAATATAATAAGGGCTTGGTGATGATGAACTCCTTGAACTTGACCTTATCTGAGAAGCACTTTATCTGTCCTTTCATTCTAAATGAAAGCTTTCCTGGATAGAGCAATCTTGGATGGAGGTCTTTGGATTTTATGACTTGGAATACTTCTTTCCAGCCCCTTCTTGCCTGTAAGGTCTCTTTTGAGAAATTGACTGACAGTCTGATGGGTACTCCTTTGTATGTGACTGTCCCCTTATCCCTTGCTGCTTCTAGGATTCTCTCCTTCATTTTGGTCTTGGCTAATGTAATTATGATGTGCCTTGGTGTGTTCCTTCTTGGGTCCACCTTCTTTGGGACTCTCTGAGCTTCCTGGACTTCCTGGAAATCTATTTCCTTTGCCAGATTGGGGAAGTTCTCCTTTATTATTTGTTCAAATAAGTTTTCCATTTCTTGCTGTTTCTCTTCCCCTTCTGGTACCCCTATAATTCGGATGTTGGAGCATTTAAAGATGTCCTGGAAGTTCCTAAGCCTCTCCTCATTTTTTTTGAATTCTTGTTTCTTCATTCTTTTCTGTTTGGTCATTTTTTTTCCTTTCTTCTGGTCCACCCCCTTGATTTGAGTCCCAGTTTCCTTTCCATCCCTATTGGTTCCCTGTGCATTTGGCTTCATTTCACTTAGTGTAGCCTTCATTCATTCATCTAATTCGTCACTAAAATCAACCAGTTCTATGAGCATCCTGCTCACCAGTGTTTGGAACTGTGCATCTGATAGGTTGGCTATCTCTTGGTGGCTTAGAAGTGCTATCTCTGGGGCTTTGAGCTGTTCTTCTGCTGGAGCCATAGTGTTTTGGTCTGTTCATGCCTATTATGTATGAGGGGCGGAGCCTTAGAGTTCACCAGGGTCGGGTGACCCAGTTGCTGGATTGTGAGGTTGTATGTGGGGGTGGGATCAGAGAGGGACAATGGCATTTGCTCCGTTCTCTCTCGGATTTTGGTCCCCTCTGCTGCTTCTGGCAACCAAATTGGGCCCTCTGGTGCTGATTCCCGGGTATGTGGGCTTGTATACCCTCCAGGACTCTGTGGGTCTCTCCAATGAACTCTCTGTGAGCCTGGGAGCTTCTCCTGGCACCTCGACCCCCCCAAAGTTTTTCCAATTGGTGCTTTTAGGCTTTATTTCCTGGCACTGGGGCCCTGGTTTGGGCAGTCTGTCTCACTGCTCACTCCTTTGCCTGGTTTATCTGTGTGTGAATGTGTGACCACGGTCAGCCAGCCACCTTGCATCCCCACTGGGTCCACCTGTTGCCACCCCACACTTGGGATCTGCCAACTGCCACCTGCGTGCCTAGGTTGGTCTGGCCACTTTTTCCTGTGCACCCCCACTCTGCCAGCTGCTGACTCCGCCCCTCTTACTGGTCTGGCTGAATGGTTTGTTGTTGTCAGACTTCTGTACAGTTCAATATTCTGTCTGTTTTGGTTGCATTTTTGTCACTAAAACTTTGTTGTCTTTAAACTTTGTTGTGCGAGGAGGTACAGTGTTTCAAACTATGCCTCCATCTTGGCCGGAAGCCGACCTCAAGTTTTTTAAAAACATTTTGTGTGGTAAAATGAGAAATCAGCATGAAGCACTTGATGCATACCTTGAAGTGCAGTAGATAGTTCTGGTTGTGTCTGGGAAAGCACTTTGAGATAGTTTGAGCTGCAACTGAACTAGTGGGTTTTTTTGCATAGAACCACTGACAAACAATTTTTCTTTAGACTTGGGTATTTGATAGAATTTTTTTGGAATGAATTGAATCTGTCACTTCAAGGCAATCACTGATAGTATTTTTTGTGTGTGTGTCCAAGATAAAATTCAGACTTTGGGCAAAAATTTGAATTTTAGAAAACTTAAGTCTACCACCATGAGTTAGTGTGTCAACTTCCCAACATTAAAATTTAGTGATTTAGTGGTCATATTGATGATGATATTATCAAGTGTGATTTTTTGATATTGTATAATAAAATGTGTCAACGTTTAGAAGATTCACATAACTTAGAGACCCAGTATTTTCCAAGTGATCATTGTATGATGTTACAAAATCATGATTAGTAAAAGATCCACTCAAAGTACAAAATAGAGCAATAAATTTTAATGCAAAAACATACTTGAAGATACTGACATTTAAGCAACTGACATTTAAGATAGTTACCAGTTGTTGCTGTAGTACACTATCAAGAAAGAATATCTACAGTTATCTGAAAAAGCCATTGAAATGTTTTTCACTTTTCCAGCTATGTCTGTGCATGGCTGGATTTTCGTCACAAAATTCAGTCAAATAACACATAAATTGGATGCAAAAGCAGATATTTGATTCTAACTATCTTCTATTAAGCCATATATTAAGGAGATTTGCAAAAATAAAAAAAAACAATACCTCTCTTCTTACTACATTTGTTTAAGTTTGGTAAATATAGTTATTTTTCATGAAAAGTTGGGAGTTGTGGTAATACATAATAAATTTATTATCTTGGTATTTAAAATAATTTAATAAATATATTCTAATGTGGTAAACATTGATAGATACAACCCACATAAACAAAAGGTTTTTGGAGTCCTTGGTAGTTTGCTTTTAAGAGTTTAACGGGCATCTGGGGCCAGTAAATATGAGAACCATTGATTTATCTTGATCAGGTATCATCCATGGGATGGATGGTGACTTAATTTACCCTGCATTATATAGTGTCTGTGTAACTGGGGAGGGGTTGGTTGATGTTACAGAGAGGCAACTGTACTTTTTAGTTTAATGATAAAGGGTAAAATTCTAAATAAATGTATAGCCACCACAAAACCTCATGTACCAAATAACATACTATGTAGCAATAATGGTTGGCAATTCATTATTAGTAAAATATTTTTAAGCTACACTTTGCAACAGATGTCCAATCAAGTCGATGAAAAATGATTAATTCTACACATCTAGAATTATATGATTAATATGGATATTCTAATAGTTATATGCTGACTCTATACCATAAGATACCTTTTGTAAAAATTAACCCTTATATTAAGCCTAAAGAAATCCTATATAGTAAAATTATAAACACTAAAGACTTCATTTTTTACATAAAACCAACAACACCATACAGTAAAAATTTATACCAAACACTGGCAAAATACATTTTCATCTATCTCTCTTGATTTCAGATATATATTTGAAATGTATAGAACTGATTTCCTTACTGTGCATAATATAAAAATATCTAAAAACTAGCAAAAAACTTTATAGAAAATAAAAAAGTTTATGTCCTGACAGGTGATAGAAAAATAAATACAGATAGCCAATAAATAAAAGTGTTTGATCTCTGATACTGAAATGCAAATCACTGAAAATTAGATTCTACATTTTTCACCTATCAGAATGCCAAAGAGTCAAAGCTTTGGTGAGGAGAAATAAGTTATATTAAATACGTTCTTAGTGGGAGTTAAATTTTGTTTAAATATTTTGAAGGGTTATTTATTAGTATTGTCAAAGATAACAATGTAAATAATAGAATAGTCAGGCATTTTCTTATCTGAGTTAGTGTCCTAAAACTAATAACAGCAAATGGTAATTTCCTTTTATTCCAAAGATAGGTTCTAGGTCATCTAGAACACCCAAAGTATTGACTCTTCTATAATCTTTAGTCTATCACTCAAAAGGCAAGAGTTATCAGGAAACTGGGTTGAGGTAGATTCTCCTTGTCTTCCTTAATCTCAGGGCAAGAGAAGCTTTGGGCTGGAGGGGAGAAATATTAAAACAATAGTCCTTGTTTCCCTTCCCCACTGGTGAATCTTGAAATGGTCAGGTCTGAGCTGAGAAGGGGAGATTTAAAGTGGATCTGAGCATGAAGTTTTATTTTTAAGACTAGCCTAGACTTTTTAATATAGAGGTGGGACATATTGAAGTTGTTGTTTTGCTTCTACTTTGTTGAGTCCAGCTCATTTTATAATCCATTATGTGCCCTTGGACTCAGCAACCTTACTTCTAGGAATTTCTCTTACAAATAAACACACAGATGTGCCAAGCAGCATGTGCAGTGATATTCACTGACATATTTGTTGTGGTAGAAAACCAAAAACAGTGAAGAAGTTTCAAAATGCAATTGTTGATTGTCAAATAGATTATTTTACAGTGATATTGTGACATATTTTGCAGCTATTAAAACAAATGGGGCATAGTCCTGTATATGGACATAGAAAAAGTCAGAATATTTTAAGTGAAATACTCAAGTTTCAAAACAGAATGATCACATTTCTGTTAGAAAAGGAAGGGAATATTCAGAACTATCTTTATGATAGAGATGAAGGTCATATATTTTTTTGAATAAAATCATCCAATTACTTTCCTTAATTTTTTATTTTAAAATTAAAAGTGCAACATATGCTTGCTATAAAATATTTTGTCAGTGTACAGAGGGTAAAAAGTAAAATAGCAAAGAAACTTTTATCACCATTTTTACTCCTTTTCCCATTCCTCAGAGAAGGTTTTAACATTTTCTTTTCTATGTGAAAAAAATTATACAATAACTGTACACAAATTTATTGTTAAAAGATCACATATTACTTTTTTATTTTTTAATTTTTATTTTAGGTTGTTTGAACTATTTTTTAACTTTTATACATGTAGAAGTATAACAAAAGGTATTAAATACCTTTCTTTTAGGAAACCAAATTATTCCAAATTTATCATAAAAGTTTGAAGGTTATATAATTGAGGAAATCACCTTGATAATTTTATGTTCTATTGTCCTCTTTTTGACTCAGTTCATGTTTTTACTGGGTATTTCCAAACGCTGACTACTTTCTTTCTCTCTTGTTGGGGATGAAGTCATCCAAAATGGGAACAGGTATGATGAATCAGTCTGTGTTTGGCTCCATCTTTGTTATGGTGTCATGTGGAACATTTGCTTATCAAAAGTTCAATTGACTTCCTGTCCCCAAATTTGCAGCTGTGTATCATTTCAAAGAGACTGTCTCATCGTGATTCATTTATAAGTTTGTTGTTTGGTTTCTTATACAATAAAATTCAGTGGGATATATATTCATTACTTATGGTTCTCCTTTTAAACTAATACATATATACTAGAAGCCTTTCCACTTTCCACCCTTTAAGGCTTTTTCAGAAGTATAAGATCATATTGTCAAACCTAATAAGGAACACTACTCCCATCAGATGTACCAAGAGAGAAAGTTTCTGTGGATAAAAATATTTGGACATGTTGCATACAATATCTCTGCTTTGGATAGTCTCTGAATGCTAACATATTCAAGGTTTGATTAACACTTTAAAAAACTGAAAGTAGGATTTGCCTCACTTCTCAAATTCCTATTAACATTGGGAAAGGCTTCTGTTCACTAGAGTTCACACGGCAGAAGACTGCAAGCAGGAAAGGAAATGGCATTCTTTCATGGAGCAGTACTTGGAGCATTTAGGCATGAGGAGCTGGTATTCCAAAGCAGAAATTCCATAGCATGCTCTGGGTTTGGATTTTAACACTCTTTTCCTGATATTTAGTAAATGCACATCTGAGTAAAATTTTAATATGTCATAGTCCCTAGTTAGAAAATTATAAAATTTAAAAACTAGTTTCTTGGGTTGAAAGAAAAATTAAATGAGATGAAGTAACTAAAGTAGATGCTCAGTAAGTATGAATTTTATTTCTTTTATCTTTTAGAGAAACTTTTAATTTATCATGTTTTCTTTTCTTATAACTCTAACTTATTAGCTTTTAAAAAAATAGTGCTTTCAAAGACTATTTAATATACTATAAAAATAGTGCAGTGGATAAGTAATGGCATGCAGGTCACACACACACAAACATACAGGTATAGTCATCTCAATTTTTAAAAATGTATATAAAGTGAATATGAAATGAACTGTACAACGTGTTTAATGAAGCTTATCTCTATATGAGGAATTATGGGTTATTTTTGTTAATTTTAATATTTTTCTTTATTTTTCAAATTTTTACTAACTTTAAGGTGACTACTCTCTCCGTCCAAAAAACCTGGAAACTTGTTTTCCTTCTTTTCCCCTGAAACTTTTCATTTCTATCTTGGCCCTTAGTGGCTCTTATTAGGTATGATTAACCAAGAAGTTATGGTCAAAGCAAATAGATGCAAACAGTACTTTAAGGATAAAGAAAATAACCTATTTTAATTTACCACTTAGCTGCATTGATGAATTTAGCCTTAAAAAAGGTTTTTTATTCCCTAGTTCTCAATAGTATAACTATTCTAACAACTCATGGAGTTACAGAATTTGGGGGGAGAACTGGTTTTGCCTTCTCATTTTGCATTCCGCATTTATCTTAATCATTTTGCTGACCCTACCTCCTATTAGAGTATCTTCATAATTGGTCTTCATGTCTCTAGTATTTAAATGGGCATAAACACACTGGTTACTTCATTTTCCTAGATATCCTACTTTAGTTATCTTACTCTCCAAGTCATTAATTTCAATAACTTTTCTTGCCCACAGAATTGTGTCTAATAAGCCTTCTACTATAAAGTTCTTCTATCCTAGTTAATCTATCCTCCTCCTTCTTCTTTTTAATTATTTTATTGTCTATGCTATTATAGTTGTCCCAATCATGCCCCACCCTCGCCCTGCATTTGAAACATTAATCTTGTTTGTCCAAAATCATTGTCTCTTCTATTTCACATCCATACTAGGCTCACTCAAATGCTGTGAGATTGCTTTCTTCCAAACCTCTGTTCTCCTCTCCCTCCTTTTTGATGGTCCTAAGTTCACCAAGCTTTCAAAGGCCAGAGAAATTTTTTCTTTGTCATGAGGCCTTCCTTCCCCTTTTAGTTTAGTTAGTGAGCATAATTTCTTTTTGAAAGATTTAACTGCATTTGATTAAGTTTGAATCACTCACTGTGGTATTTAAGTAAATGCTTTCCTGAAGCAGTAAGACTGTATTTCTTCTCATCCCAAAGTTCCCAAAAGGTAGGAATTATTTTTCAAACTTGTATTTTTATGAGATCTAGAAGAATGCTGTACTGATTAATTGATTGAATCAGATATGATTTGAACTCCATCTAAATCATTGTATTACCATATGAATATTGCCATCCCACTGTTTCTGTGTCTTTGTCTGAGGAGTTTTCTTGGCTGTTTTAAAACAGTATTTGAAGTCCTACTTACAGAAAATCTAGTGTAGAGTTATGATCAGGAGCTATGGAAATTTTTTTTGTTGCATACAGGTGTGTACCATTGTAATTAGAAGAGGCTTCTTATAATTTTTTAAATATATTTTATTGATTATGCTATTACAGTTGTCCCATTCCCCCCTTCATTCCCCTCCACCCTGCACACCCTCTCCTACCCATATTTCCCCCCTTTAGTTCATGTCCATGTGTCATAAGTTCTTTAGCTTTTACATTTCCCATACTATTCTTGCCCTCCTCCTGTCTATTTTCTGGCTACCATCTATGCTACTTATTCTCTGTATCTTCTCCCCCCCTCTCCTCTGCCCAGTCCCCTGTTGCTACCCCTCCATGTGATCTCCATTTCTGTGGTTCTGTTCCTGTTCTGGTTGTTTCCTTAGTTTGTTTTTGTTTTAGGTGTGGTTGTTAGTAATTGTAAGTTTGCTGTCATTTTACTATACATGTTTTTATCTTCTTTTTCTTAGCTAAGTCTCTTTAACATTTTATATAATAAGGGCTTGGTGATGATGAACTCCTTCAACTTGACCTTATCTGAGAAGCACTTTATCTGCCCTTCCATTCTAAATGAAAGCTTTGTTGGATAGAGCAATCTTGGATGGAGGTCTTTGGATTTCATGACTTGGAATACTTCTTTCTAGCCCCTTCTTGCTTGTAAGATCTCTTTTGAGAAATCAGCTGACAGTCTGATGGGAACTCCTTTGTAGGTAACTGACTCCTTATCTCTTGCTGCTTCCAGAAGAATTCTCTCCTTCATTTTAATCTTGGCTAATGTAATTATGATGTGCCTTGGTGTATTCCTCCTTGGGTCCACCTTCTTTGGGACTCTCTGAGCTTCCTGGACTTCCTGGAAGTCTATTTCCTTTGCCAGATTGGGGAAATTCTCCTTTATTATTTGTTCAAATAAGTTTTCCACTTGTTGCTGTTTCTCTTCCCCTCCTGGTACCCCTATAATTTGGATGCTGGAATGTTTAAAGATGTCCTGGAGGTTTCTAAGCCTCTTCTCATTTTTTTTTGAATTTTTGTTTCTTCATTCTGTTCTTCTTCATCCTTCCTTCTGGTCCATTCCCTTGATTTGAGTCCCAGTTTTCCTTCCATCCCTATTGGTTCCCTGTGCATTTGGCTTCATTTCACTTAGTGTAACCTTCATTTGTTCTTCTAATTTGGGACTAAAACCAACCATTTTTGTGAGCATCCTGATCACCAGTATTTTGAACTCTGCATCTGATAGGTTGGCTATCTCTTGGTCACTTAGAAGTATTGGCTCTGGGACTTTGAGCTGTTCTTGAGTCATAATGTTTGGTCTGTTCACACCTGTTATGTATGAGGGGCGGAGCCTTAGGTGTTCACCAGGGCAGGGCAACCCAAGTTGTGACCCTGTATATGGGGGCGGGGTCTGAGAGGGAACTATTGCGCTTTGCTCTGCTCTCTGTTGCACCTCTTATAATTTAATAAATGCATTTCAAAACAAGGGCATAAGGATTGAGCAAAGACAGTGAAGTTTTAGCTCAAGAGGTTTAGGATGAAATGGAGCACAAAATTTCTAAGAAAAAAATAAGATTATGTTCTGTTCAGTAGCTTTCTGATTTAATTAGTTTTAAGAAGCCCTTCACTTCCGTTCAAATTTTGTGTTTTCTTGAGAGAAGGCATGGCATAAATAGAAGAATTTTGAAAAGACAATTTGGGGGAAGCACCATGCAATTTGCTGTTATGTTACTTTAAAGGAGAAAAACCTACAGGGAATGCCTGAACTTTTTATTTCCTCTGGCAACAGGTATCTAGATTTGACACTCTTAACTATTTCCTCTCCCACATATCTAATATATAATCCATGTTCAAATTCTATTGGTTTCTACCTAACAGTGTGTCAAATTTACACTTTTATTTCTGCTTCCACCCCAAACTGTAAGTTAAACTTTATTAATCCTAGCCTGTCTGACACGAGTCTTTCTCCCAAATCATCCTCTATGCTGCATCCTGAGTCATATTTTTTAAGCACTGTTACATCATGTACTTTTCTGCCCACAAAAACGCCAAATAAAGTTCAAATTTTTATGTCTGTCTTACTCCCAACCAATTCTTACTCCAAAATGTCTTTGCAATGCACAGCCTGTATTCTAGTCATACAGAATTTTTTCCTGTGCTTTAACACAGTCTATAATTTTTCTGTCCATTTTCCGTTGTTGTTGTTCTATATGGAATGACCTATCTTTCATTGCTATTTATTGAAATCATTATTCTCTTTCCAGAACCAGCATCTACATTAAAAATTTTCAAAACCACCAGTGACTTTCTGAGTGGATTTGAATTGCTCTTGTTTCAGTACATTTGTTTTCAACAAATATTTTTTGTTTTCATAATCCCATTCTCCTAAATCAGCAGCAGAAACTTGTCTTATTCCTTTTTGTTTATTCCATTGCATCTAAAAGATTACACTTCTGTTTACTTTTGTTATTGTTATAAGAATGTCAAGATCCACTCTGAATTATTTTTAGCTCTTATCTTTAGTTCAGTTTGGGAAAGCATTAATCATGTGAACGTCTGTGAACAGGACTCCCAGGACTGATCAAGATTGGTTTCTTTTGTTAGAGTTAGCAAATTTTCTTTCATTTCTCAATTCATTGTTGAGAAGGTCATGAGTAAATTGTCAAGTTGAGAACTGTTATTAAGTTTCTTTCTTTGAGTTGCAATTTTTTAGGGCATTGAAAGTTTTGGGAAGTGACTAATTTTAAATATTTCTTAAATTAATGGCACCCATTAGGCTGGTTTTTCATCAGTGTCCTTGTAATGCTTGTGTATTGTTTCACCGTTATCTTGGTCAGCATTAGTATTTTATGTGAAATGAGAAAGAAATTAATTTTTCTAATCTATTCACATGATTCACTCTTCTTCATTAATTTACTTATCAGTTACCCCATGAATTCCTTTTAAATTCAATTTAGAGTTTATCTCATCTTTTAATGAATTATAGCTTTCCACAGAAATTGAAAAAATGTTACAATTCTCTTTTTAATTTTGAAGTAATTTCTATTGTTTTAATCACTCATTTGTATCACTTTTATTGCATATTCTTTTAATTCTAATTCAAAATTTATCTGACTTATTTAATACATAAATCTAAAATGACAAGAGAAAGCATGTTTCACATCTATCCAGAGAATAATCCACATAGTGGAGTAATGTGAAGCTATAAAAAAGCATGAATTATAGATATTTATAGCTGCATGGGATGAACCTGATAGAAAACATTAAGTTAAAAAGTATTGATTAGAACAATGCTTAGCAAATTATCTTTTACCTAAAATATAGAAAATATAGAAAAATAGGAACTAGACATACAAATCCAGGATGCTCAGAGAGTCCCAAAGAAGTTGGATCCAAGAAGAAACACACCAAGACACATCACAATTTAATTACCCAAAATTAAAGATAAGGGGAAAATCTTAAAAGCAACAGGAGAAAAGGAGACAGTTACCTACAAAGGAGTTCCCATAAAACGATTCCCTGATTTCTCAAAGAAACCTTACAGGTAAGAAGGGTCTGGAAAGTAGTATTTGAAGTCATAACAAGCAAGGACCTACATGCAAGATTACTCTATCCAGCAAAGCTGTCATTTAGAATGGAGAGGCAGATAAAGTACTTCCCAGATAAGATCAAGTTAAAGGAGTTTATCATCACCAAGCCCTTATTTTATGACACGTTGAAGGGACTTTTCTAAGAAATAGAAGAAGATCAAAAACTATGAACAGTAAAATGATAATAAGCTCACAACTTTCAACAACAGAACCTAAAAAACAAAAACAAAAACTAAGCAAACAAGTAGAACAGGAATAGAATCACAGAAATAGAGATCACATGGAGGGTTATCACTGGGAAGTGCGAGGGAGAGAATGGGGGAAAAATGCCACAGAGAATAAGAAGCATAAATAGTAGGCACAAAATAGACAGGGGGAAGTTAAGAATAGTATAGGAAATAGAGAAGCCAAAGAAGTCATGTGTATGACCCATGGACACGAACTAAGAGGGGGGAGTATTGGTGAAAGGGAGGGTGAGGGGGTGAGGGAAATAAAGGGGAGAAAAAAATGGGACAACTGTAATAGCATGATCAATAAAATATACTTAAAAATAAATAGATAAACACCAACAATAACAGGAGACCCAAAATGTTTTATGGGAGATATTTGGATATTTGCTAATATTAAGGTATTTTAAAATATTGCCATTTTAATAGGGGATACTGTTATTCTTGTTATATTATGAGAGACCTTATACTTTAGAGATTCAACTGGAAGTAATTACAGAAGAAATTACATGATATGTGGGATTTGTTTCAAAATAATACAATCGCAGGTATGAGAGTGATATGTGAAAAATCTGTGACATTTAACAAAATATAAGCAAAGAAAAAAATTGGGTTATGTCTAAATCCCGAAGGACTGAAGCTGTGTTGATCTGTAAGATAATAGACTCAAGGTGGCTATCAGCACTGCATACAACTGTAGAAAAACTATTTTGTGCCAGGAGATCATTTTTAGAGAACTGGAAAAGGAAAGAGTGATGATGAGGGCTAGAAAGCAGAAAATGACCTTTTAAAACTTTTCTTCTCCATCTGGAAGTCTCCCTCTGTTACCTTCCATATCTTTGCACAGCTGAACCGTCAGATTCTACTCTCCCTTTCTTTTAAAAAAAAATATTTTATTTATTTATTTTTAGAGAGAGGGGAAGGGAAGGAGAAAGAGTGGGAGAGAAACATCAGTGTGTGGTTGCCTCTCATGTGTCCCCTACTGGGGACCTGGCCTGCAACCCAGGCATGTGCCCTGACTGGGAATCAAATCGGTGACCCTTTGCTTCACAGGCTTGTGCTCAATCCACTGAGCTCCACCAGCCAGGGCTTCTACTCTCCCTTTCTTACCTCCTCTTGCTCTTGCTTTCTCTTTCCTTTCTTATCATTTGTCCTTAACTCCCTTCTTTATTACCATTTATTTTTTAGAGAAAGGAGAAGGGAGAGACAAAGAGGGAGAGAGAACCATCGATGTGTGAGAAAAACATCTATCGGTTGCCTCTTGCATGTCCCCAATCAGGGACCTGGGCTGCAATCCAGGCACATGCCCTGACTGGGAATCAAACCTGCAGTGTTTCAGTTTGTGGGATGATGGTTAATCCACTGAGCCACACCAGTCAGGGCAACTCCCTTATTTCACTCTTGGATTATCTTCCACTTGCTAGGCATATTATTCAATACAGGCATATTCAACTTATTTTGAAAAAATTGTGTTTTATTTGTTATGGTAGCAGTGGATTAATTATTTTATACGTAGGTGATTATACACCCAGGTTGCACTGGAACAATCATGATGAATGACTTTTGTCCCAGAGAAGTGATAATAGCACTCCTTTTCCTCTTTATCCTGTATTGTACGATAAGTTATATTTATATATCCTAAATTTTGCAAAGCTTAGCTGTCATTAATGTTCTTTAGAAAATAATTACTTTATGCTATCAAGTATCTGAACCTGTTCCAAAGTTTGTTTGTTTCCTGTGCTTTAATATGGTAAACTAGTGCATGTAATTCAGTGGTTGTCAACAGAAATGAACTTTCTACTCTTCTCTTAAAATATTTTGCCAAGTACGTGTATGCTAATGAAAATGCCTTTTCTTTGAGAGATAGAACACTGATGTATTGACAGTCACACAGACCTTTCAATAGATTTATTCGGTAGAATTAAAATATGTAGAAGCAGAGAGCAGGGTCCCAGGGACAGAGGAGAAGCATGTTTTGATAGGAGAGGAAGGTGTCCAGCACAGGTACTTGTACGGAGGAAAAGCCAGACGTAGGGGCTGGAATGAGACCTAAAAGCTGAAATACATCAGTGAGAATTGGTGGCGTCCAACATGAAAATCGAGATCAGGAAAAGTCTAAGAGTCTACTTTAAGTAGAAGATACCATTATCTCTATTGTAAGTAACAACAACCACCACAAAACAACAATACTCAATACTACAAGTGAAACGTTGATGGGAAAGAAATATCTTATTTCCCCCCCCAGGAAATATCGTTCAATTACAACTTCAAAACTATATTTGATTAATTTATTGTTTCTCTCAAATCAGTTCTTTCCATTCCCAGATACCTGTTTCAGAGGATGTTAGATGCCAAAATACATTATGTAGACGGGGGAGGTTCACGGTATCATTTGGCCACTTGGGTATCCTGTTATGTATACTTTTTCTTATTTATTCTCTGGTACTACTAAAGCTTCTTCAGTATCTGCTTTCATGCGTACATTCAAATTTCTTCCCCAGCCTTCAGCCACAGAAAATCTCTCCCTGCCCTCTTGGCTGTGGGAATTGTGGGGAAAGCTCCATGAACCTATCTCAGGCTCAGGGCCCAGACAGCCCTTCCACCCTCCTGTGTCTGTGTCAGGTGCCATGCCAGGAAGATCTTCAAGACTTGCTGTTTTTCCCACCAGAACTGGAGGAGAGAAATACAACCGACCTTTGCTCCCGAATCCCCAAATGTATGTAGGGGTGTGTGTCAATCTCAGGCATGTCAGATCCTTGCTCATATTTCGTTTTGCTCAAATGGTAAGTCACTTGCTATCCATTGTATTTTCCTTTTGGTTATGGGTCACATTTTTCAGCTGCTTTACATATCTAGTAATTTTTCAGTAGATGCTTCACAAATTTTGTTGTTGAGGATCTGGTATCAGGGATGTCCAAACTTTCGGCTTCTCTGGGCCACAATAGAAAAAGAAAGGTTGTCTTGGACCACACATTAAATACATAAACACTAACAAAAACAAACAAAAAATCTCATAATATTTTACATAAATATATGATTTTGTGTTGGGCCACATTCATAGCCATCCTGGGCTGCGTGCAGCCCACAGGCTGTGGATTGGACACTGTGGTAGATTTTGTTTTCTTTTTTTAAAAAGTTGTGGCTGGGGAGAGCCACGCGGTTTCAAGAGAGTTAAGACCTTCACTTGCCCAGGTGAAAGGAGAGATCCACGCAGTTTCAGCAGAGTAAGGGCCTTCTCTGGCGAAAAGGTGAAAAGGGAAAACCACACAGCTTTGCCAGAATGGAGATCCCTGCGGCCAGGTGAAGAAGAAAGACATGTGCTTTTGGTGGAGTGCAGACCCCTGCTGCTTTGGTAGAAGAGGCCCATGCGACTTTGGGGTGCTCCCTTTGGCCAAGTGGCCTGGAAAGCAGGAGAGACTTTGACTGGAACTTGGTACAAAGAACTCTTGCCAGTGAAGGTGCCGAATGACTTTGAATTAATTGGAGATCTTGCCTGGACAGCGACACAGCTCACAGTGCCAGCAACCTGAAACACAGACGTATGCTCTTTTCCTGATTTACGGTACCCAGAACTAGGACAGGGGAAGAAGGGGGCGTTGTGTGTGTGTGTGTGTGTGTGTGTGTGTATGTAGGTGTATACCCTAAAGGACTTTGATATTTTAAGGAAGGCATTAGGCCTGAATAGCATTAAATAAAACTTTCCTTTCCTTTTCACAAATCTCTGGCATTGAGAGATGTCTTTCCAATTGGCGGGGGACAGATGAGCCCAGTAGGTATTAGTATACCATCCTTGGGAGGGGCCCCTGTTTTTTGTAGTAGTTTTTTTGGCATCCCTCGGTGGGCCATGTATTTGCCCCTCCCTTGGACCTCTGTTCGGTAACAGTTCTGCCAAGAAAGGGGGCTTAGTCTATCCTACAATAATCACAGGTGCACAGTCTCAGGCCCACTTCCCTCAGAGCACTCCACACCCCCACTCTCCACTGAGTTTTGTCCCAGGTTGGCACTGAGAAACCACCTTGCTTTGTACCTCTGATCAATCTGTGAGGTATACTGAGTGAGAGCAAATCACCCCAACAATCCTCACTCCTTGTTGGCCAGGCAGCTGAGTGTGCTAGGTCCCTGCCCAGTGTGCCTCAGTTCCCCTTTTGAAAAAAGTCTCTGTGGGTACCACTGCCGCTCTGATCTACTGCCTACTTTTCGGCACACTCCAACTCTCTGACAAGCCCAGAGTCTATTCAGTCAGGGTCAGTCCCGGCCTAACTCTTTTCCCATCTCCAGGTGCTACCAGGATCTCCCCAACTCTGTTGCTGTCCCACCTGGTGACTGCCAACCCTGGTTGGGTGTAGTGCCAGCTGTGTGCCTGTGCTCCTTTCCCCCTGTGACTTTATGCATTCAGGTCACTCCTGGCTTGGGTCTGTGATTTCCCTGCCCTGGGAGGGGAGGGAGCTGCTGGGCTGCTATGACTGACCTGGCTGTCCTCTGAGGTTGTACCTGTGGCAGCTGCAGTTTCTGACACCACACCCAGGGACTTTCCCTGTCTGCTCATAAAACCTCCTCACCACCCATTGGGAAACATTCTCTACACACTTTGGCTTCCAAACTTCTTATCAGCTGTATCCAAAAGAAAGGAAACAGATGTTTTGCTGATTCTACTGCCAAGAAGTAGATTAAATTTGGAAACATATCGCTGCTGGACAATTAAAACTCAGAGACATGTGATTTGCTAACTTAAAGCCAGAAAGCAAAGGGACAAGAAAAAAATGGCGGTGGAGTAGGATGGAGGAACTCCAGTTCTCATACCCCTGGGAGAAAATCCTGTCAGATTTACTGAAGAACAGCGCAATCAATTCCCCAACCAACAATTCCCCAGCATTTATGAAAATAAGAGACTAGAGATAGTGACGAACCAGACAGCTACAGGTCCTTGGGGTCTCAGGGACTCGAGTAAGGACAGAGGCAGCCAGGCCGGCAGCAGCCATTGGCCGGCAGGTAAAGACCTCTGAGCCGGGGCTGTTGCAGCGGTCAGAGCCCAGAGGCTTCCTTCCATCTGTGCCCAGCGACAGGGTCATCTGCCATGGAGAACTCATTGGGAGCCCGGCAACCCTGAATAAAGACAAAAGCAGCAACAGCAGGGCCAGCTGCCCTTGGCCAGCCCGAAACACCTCGGAGCCGCTGCTGCCTATGCGTTAGGGGTGTAGAGGCTTCTGTCTGCGGCCAGGGCCACGGAGGACTCATAGGGAGCCCAGCACCCAGTGGAGCATTGGGCCAGCTGCGGGGTCCTTGGAAGAGCTGGATCCCTCCCTCACCATCTAGGCGGGGCTGGGTGGCAGGGACCTATCTGCCTAGGTATGCAGGGAGGGTGGCAAGGACAGGGGGCCATGTTCAGTTGCGATCTCTGTGGTCACCAGCACACCAGCCTGCCAGCCCAGGAAATTTGACAGGAGCATTGTCCCAACCAGTCAGGTTGGGGATTGGGCTGGGCTGAGAGGCACACTTTCTGGAGAAGCTTTTATGGGAAAGTGGACTGAGGTGTTCTCCTGTGAAGGCAACTTGACTTGCTTCTCACCCAGCCACAGGACTGGGAAGGACCAGTACCAGATCCCGTGGGACCCAGGCAGCCTGTCAGGTGGGTGCCCGCACCCCAGTCTGGTAGCCTGGCTAGAGGGCGGGTGTGCGCCTGGGCCTACAACCCAGCCCACAGAGGGGTCCTGCGGAAACCAGAAAAACCAGATTGGACAGTTTGAAACCAAAAAGGAAGGAGGGTTTTTTTTTTTAAACTTTTTTTCAAACTTTTTTCAGTAATCATATATTTTTAAAAATTTTATTGTTGCTGTATCTTTCAGTACTCTGCTCCTCTCCTTTCTCTTTTCCTGTTTTAGTCCTTCTTCCTTTCACCCCAAACTTATTGCTTTTTCCTCACTTCTCTTGCCCCTTTTTTGTGTGTTTATTTGTTTGCTTGTTGCTTTCTATACCACTGTAAATACTTCACAACACATCTCTCGGGTCTTAGCCCACTTTACAGGTTCCTGAATTCTATTACTGTAGTGATTAACTCTACTTGCTCACATGCTACGTCTATTTACTATTCTTTACTCTCACCTTACCTCAAAATCTGACCAACCAAAACCTCACTGCTTTCTACATACAACTCACAAGACTCCCCTCCCCAATAAGAGACTTATCTTTTTTCTATCCTTTCTTAAAAGAGGCAAATTGGGTTGAAGATTACGGCTAACACTGTATAGAGTCTAAAGATCTTCTATCTCTTCTCTACTGGCTGTGACTGTAAATATCATAAAGTCCTCTCCTCCTGTCATAACCATTCTGCCTCCCCCTCCAGCTGATCACACACACACAAAGAAAGGAGTAGGTGGAAGCAGAGAACATCCAGATACCTGCAGGAGACTGCACCACTGAATTTCACAGGTATTCTACCACAGAAGTTCACACCATAAACCTAGGGAGTCAGAACAGATCAATTTAAGAAGCTGAGGCTAACAAGAAGAGGCTCATAAGCAATGGGAAGACAAAGAAACAATGCCCAAGTGAAAGAAAAGGTGGAAGTCTCAGAAATAATGTCAGATGCAAGAGAGGCAAGTCAGCTATCAGATATTGAATTCAAAGCACTAGTTATCAGGAAATTCAAAGAGCTCACAATGAGCTACCAGAAACTAGAGGGGAGCGACCAGAAACTAGAGGGGAGCTACAATGAGTTCTCTGCAAACTATATCAACATGAAAAAGGAAATAGAAACTATCAGCAAAGGCCAAGAGGAAATGAAGAATACAATTTGAGAACTGAAGAACACAGTAGAAGGAATGAAAAGCGGGATCGATGAGGCAGAAGATCGGATCAGTGAGTTGGAGGACACAGTAGAAAGAGTCTCCCAGAAAGAGCAAGAAAGGGAAAAGAGGCTCAAAAAGAATGAAGAGGGACTAAGAGAAATGCAAGATAATATGAAATGTAATAATATCCGAATAATAGGAATACCAGAAGGAGAAGAAGGAGAACAAGGGATAGAAAACCTATTTGAAAGAGTAGTGATGGAAATTTTTCCTAATTTGATGAGAGAAAAAGTGACACGAATCCAGGAATCACAGAGAGTCCCATTCAAGAGGAACCCAAAGAGGCCCACTTCAAGACACATCATCATTCAAATGGCAAAATTCCAAGACAAAGAGAGAATCTTAAAGGCAGCAAGGGAGAAAAAGGAAGTAACATACAAGGGAGCCCCAATAAGGTTAGCTACTGACTTCTCAATGGAAACACTCCAAGCAAGAAGAGAATGGCAAGAAATATTTCAAGTAATGAGAACCAGAGGCCTACAACCAAGGCTACTTTACCCAGCAAGGCTCTCAATCAAGATAGAAGGCCAAATAAAGAGCTTCCAAGACAAAAGAAGTCTAAAAGAATATGCCTCCACCAAACCAGCTCTACAAGAAATACTAAAAGGGCTGCTTTAAGGAAAGGAAGGAAAAGAGAGAGACAGAGAGGAACTGTGGTACAAAAATGGCAATGAATAAGTCCCTATCAATAATAACCTTGAATGTAAATGGATTAAATGCTCCAATCAAAAGACATAGAATAGCTGAATGGATAAGAAAGCATGACCCACACATATGCTGCCTACAGGAGACCCACCTCAGGACAAAAGACCATCACAGACTAAAAGTGAAAGGCTGGAAACAAATTTTCCAAGCAAATGGACAAGAAAAAAAAGCCGGGGTAGCAATTCTAATATCAGACAAAATAGACTTCAAAAAAAGGGCCATAAAGAGAGACCCAGAAGGTCACTTCATATTGCTCAAGGGAAGAATCCAGCACGAAGACATTAACATCATAAATATATATGCACCCAACATAGGAGCACCCAAATATATAAGAAAAATCCTAGAAGACTTCAAGAAAGATATTGACAGCAACACAATTATAGTAGGGGATTTTAACACCCCACTGTCAAAAATGGACAGATCTTCCAAACAAAATATCAACAAAGATATAGCAGCATTAAACGACACTCTAGAAGAAATGGACTTGACTGATATATATAGAGCGCTTCATCCCAAAGAAGCTAAATACACATTCTTTTCAAATGCACATGGAACATTTTCAAAGATAGACCACATGATAGGACACAAAATGAGCCTCAACAAATTCAAGAAAATTGAAATCATACCAAGCATTTTCTCTGACCACAAGGGACTGAAATTAGAAACCAACCCCAAAGGAAAAAACCCAAAACACCCAAAATCATGGAGACTGAATGGTATGCTATTAAACAACGAATGGGTCAAGATTGAAATTAGGGAAGAAATCAAAAAGTTTCTGGAAACAAATGAAAATGAACTCACAACAACCCAAAACTTATGGGACACGGCCAAGGCAGTCCTGAGAGGGAAGTTCATAGCAATACAGGCTTACCTAAAGAAAATAGAAACATTTCAAACAAACAACCTAACCCGACGCCTGCAAGAACTCGAAGAACAACAACAAAGACAGCCCAGAGCAAGTACAAGGAAGGAAATAACCAAGATCAGAGCAGAATTAAATGACATAGAGACCAAAAGCACAATTATAAGGATCAATGAATCCAAGAGTTGGTTTTTTGAAAAGATAAACAAAATAGACAAGCCTTTAAGTAGGCTCATTAAGAAAAGAAGAGAGAGGACACAAATAAACACAATCAGAAATGAAAGAGGAGAGATTACAACTGATACCACAGAAATAGAAGGGATTGTAAGGAATTACTATGAAGAACTGTATGCCAAGAAATTTGAAAACCTAGGTGAAATGGACAAATTTCTAGAAAAATATAATCTTCCAAAACTCAATGAAGAAGAAGTAGAAAGCCTGAACAGACCAATAACAGCAAATGAAATTGAAGCAGTAATCAAAAAACTCCCATCACACAAAAGCCCCGGACCAGATGGTTTCACAGGAGAATTCTACAAAGCGTTTAAGGAAGAGCTAACCCCTATTCTTCACAGACTATTCCAAAAAATCCAAAATGATGGGAAACTCCCAAACTCTTTTTATGAAGCGAGCATTATCCTAATTCCAAAACCAGAGAGAGACACAACAAAGAAAGAAAATTACAGGCCAATATCACTGATGAACATAGATGCTAAAATCCTCAACAAAATATTGGCAAATCGCATCCAACAATACATCAAAAAGATCATACACCATGACCAAGTGGGATTCATCCCAGGGATGCAAGGATGGTTCAATATCCGCAAATCAGTAAATGTAATACACCACATAAACAAAAGCAAGGACAAAAACCACATGGTCATATCAATAGACGCGGAAAAAGCTTTTGATAAGGTACAACACCCATTTATGATAAAGGTACTCAGCAAAGTGGGAATAGAGGGAGCATTCCTCAATATAATAAAGGCCATATATGAAAGACCTACAGCCAACATCATACTGAATGGGCAAAAACTGAAAGCTTTTCCACTAAGATCAGGAACAAGACAAGGTTGTCCACTTTCACCACTTCTATTTAATATAGTATTGGAAGTTCTAGCCACAGCAATCAGACAAGAAAAGGAAATAAAAGGCATCCAAATCGGAAAGGAGGAAACAAAACTGTCACTGTTTGCAGATGACATGATAGTGTACATGGAAAATCCTATAGACTCTACCAAAAAACTGCTGGAACTAATAAATGAATTTGGCAAAACAGCGGGATACAAAGTCAATATCCAGAAATCAAAGGCATTTCTGTATACTAACAATGAATCAGCAGAAGCAGAAATCAAGAAAAAAATCCCATTCGATATAGCAAAAAGAAAAATAAAATATCTGGGAATAAATCTAACCAAGGAGGTTAAAGACCTGTATGCAGAAAATTACACAACACTGAAGACAGAAATCAAGGAAGACACAAACAAATGGAGACGTATACCGTGTTCATGGATTGGAAGAATTAACATCATCAAAATGTCCATACTACCCAAAGCAATTTACAGATTCAATGCAATACCTATTAAAGTACCAATGGCATATTTCACAGACATAGAACAAACACTTCAAAAATTTATATGGAACCATAAAAGACCCCGAATAGCAGCTGCAATGTTAAGAAAGAAGAACAAAGTAGGAGGGATCACAATACCTGATATCAAACTGTATTACAAGGCCACTGTAATCAAAACAGCCTGGTACTGGCATAAAAACAGGCACATAGACCAATGGAACAGAATAGAGAACCCAGAAATAAACCCAAATCTCTACAGTCAATTAATATTCGACAAAGGGGGCAGTATCATAAAATGGGGTAAAGATAGCCTCTTCAACAAATGGTGTTGGGAGAACTGGACAGCTACATGCAAAAAAATGAAACTCGAGCACCAACTTACATCATACACCAAAATAAATTCAAGGTGGATAAAAGACTTAAATATAAGCCATGACACCATTAAAGTCCTAGAGGAGAACATTGGCAGGAAAATCTCAGATATTTCACGCAGCAACATTTTTACTGATATGTCCCCTAGAGCAAGGACTATAAAGGAAAGAATAAACAAATGGGATCTCATCAAAATAAAAAGCTTCTGCGCAGCTAAAGAAAACAGCATTAAAATAAAAAGACAACCAACTGTATGGGAAAACATATTTGCCAATGATACCTCAGACAAAGGTTTAATCTCCAAAATATACAAAGAACTCACACGACTTCACTCTAAGAAGACAACTAACCCAATTAAAAAATGGGGAAAGGACTTGAACAGACACTTCTGCAAGGAGGACATACAGAGGATCCAGAGACACATGAAAAGATGCTCAATATCACTAGCTATCAGAGAGATGCAAATTAAAACTACAATGAGATACCACTTTACACCGGTGAGAATGGCTATCATAAACAAAGCAATAAACAACAAATGTTGGAGAGGGTGTGGGGAAAAGGGGACTCTGGTCCACTGTTGGTGGGATTGCAGACTGGTACAACCATTATGGAAAACAGTATGGAATTTTCTCAGAAAACTAAAATTGGACTTGCCTTTTGACCCAGCAATTCCACTGCTGGGATTGTATCCTAAGAACCCTAAAACACCAATCCCAAAGAACCTATGCACCCCAATGTTCATAGCAGCACAATTTACAATAGCCAAGAGTTGGAAGCAACCTAGGTGCCCGTCAGTAAATGAATGGATCAAAAAACTATGGTACATATACACAATGGAATTTTATGCTGCAGAAAGAAAGAAGGAGCTCCTACCTTTTGCAACATCATGGATGGAACTGGAAAGCATTATGCTGAGTGAAATAAGCCAGGTGTTGAAGGACAAATACCATATGATCTCACCTTTAACAGGAAGCTAAACAACAAAACAAACAAGCAAGCAAAATATAACCAAAGACACTGAAATAGAGAACAGGCTGACAGTGACCAGGGGGGGAGAGGGGACGGAATTTCAGGGGAAATAGGGGAGGGATTTAAAGGAACATATATAAAGGATACATGGACAACAACTGAGAAGGGTGTAAATCGGGGGGGGGGGGGCAAAGGGGTGGGATGGGATGGGAGTAATAGCCAGAAAACTGTACTTGAAAAATAATTGAATAAAAAAAATGGGGAAAAAAAGTTGTGGCTTTTGTTTTAGCAGGCACTTAAGTAACTTGAAGATCAGCTTGATTATTTTGATGCTTACTTTTAAGTTTCAACAGTACATGTCTGGAATAGCTTTTACTCTAGGCTAGTTTTACTCTGGTATTAAGAGTGAGCCTCTAAGGTCTCCACTCTTTGTTCATCAAGGTGTCTCTACTCTACGTATATTTTTAAACACCTCCCAGACCTATCTAAATTTTGGGAATTGCTCAGCTTATAGTTCCTTAGCTGTTCTTTGCCTAATCTTAATGGAATTTTTACAGTGGGCCTGTTCTCCTTAGTATTTAGACTCTAGTGGTCTCCCAGATAGATTTTTGGAGTTTTTTATGTCTCTCCTCTCTGATTTTTTCCTCGCTCATTTCATCTGCTTAGCTACCCTGAACTCTGATCTCTGCTTCCTTAATTTAGCAATATTCTTGTGCTCCATTTGGGTTTTTCCTCTTTGTGCCATAGTTCCTAATGTATATACAGTTGGAAAGTAGGGCGATTATAGGGCCCACCTTGTTTGCATGCCTTTCCCTAGGAACCATAACTCTCTTTTGGCTACTATCCAAAGATGGGAAATAGTTACTTCATATACTTTGTCAGTTTTTTAATTACTGCTGGGAGATAAGTCTGTTACTAGTCACTCCATCAAGGCCAGAAGTGGAAATCTATGATTGTCCCTTTTAAGTTATACTTTTAACTATAAATTCCTTTGATAGATAGGTGATACACTCCAGTGGAACCTTTCTACTGGAAACTATTGAAAACTACCAGCACTCTGCATTTGGTAATAAAAACTTGATTACTTGCTGTTTTCTGAATCTACTTTTTGAACATGTTTTTCTCTATCTTTGAACATGTTTTTTCACTCTACTACTGGGGATACTCCAAAGATGGCACAATTTTTGTTTTTAAACATCTGATGAACTGAACCTTTCAATACAAAGTCAAATAGAAAAAAAAATGGAGAAAAGAGTGGAGCTGAAGGTATTTTAAATGGGTCTGTAAAACAAGAGTAATATAATGTGGTCTGATCCTTAGTAGGCAAAACCGGTTGTTATGTGTCCCAATTATGTGTCCAGAGGTCTGTCAGGAAAAAGTACAGCCATTTTTCATTATCATCGTATCTCCCCTGCCAGGTATAAAGTACAGCCATTTTTAATATAACAAGACTGGTTCGCATGACACCGATGTACCTGACAGCCAAGGAGACAATGACAATCACTGTACTAGTCAATGAGGGCAGTAAATGCTGTTGAGTGAGCGTGTGTACTGTGTGGGCCTCATATTCAAAACGACTGAGCGAGTAAAGCAATGGATCTGCATCAGATTTTGTGTTCAGCTTGAATATTCCTCCACAGAAACTATTTGGATAATTCAGAGGGCCACAGCTGTGGGCACTGGTGATTGGCATCTGGATCACCACACTGTGCCTACTCACATATCATGTCTCTTATAGAGTTTTTTGGCATAACATAAAATTACCCAGGTAACTCCGGCCACCTACAGCCCACCTTTGGCACCCTGAAATATTTGACTTTTCCCAAAACTACAATCACCTTTGAAAGGGAAGAGATTTCAGACCATTGATGAGATTCAGGAAAATATGACAGGGCAGCCGATGGTGACTGGGAGAACTGTGTGAGGTCCCAAGGTACCTACTTGGAAGGGGACTGAGGTGTCATTGTCCTGTGTACAATGTTTTTTGTATCTTGTATCTTCTTCAATAAATGTCTCTATTTTTCACATTACATGGTTGGATACTTTCTGGCAGACCTCTTTGCCACCCCATTTCACGGTAATTAAAAGTGATCTATTAAAAACAAGCCTTTTAAAAAGCAAATGAAATATAACCAGAGTCATTGAAAATAAGAACAATCTAACAATAGCCAAATGGGAAGGGGGAGGGGGCAGAGGGCAGAAGGGTTTTCAAGAACTACTATAAAGGACACACAGACAAAACTAAGGGGGAGGGTGGAAGCAAGGGAAGGAGGTTTGGAGGTAGTCAGGGGAAGGGGTGGAAAGAAAATACAGACAACTGTAATTGAACAACAATAAAATAATAATAAAGAACAAGGCTTCTTAATAAATGTACTTTATTTTTTTTAATGACATAAATCAGGGGTTGACAAACTGTGGCCTGTGGGCCAAATCTCTCCAGTTGTATGCTTTTATATAGATGGAAAGTTAAGAATTGATTTTGCTTTTTACAATGGATACATACTAAGTGGTTATATAAGTACCTACATAACATTGTCAAATTTGTTTCTTAGCCTATAAAGTCTAAAATATTTCCTTTCTGCCTCCTTAAGAATTTTTACTTATTCTGTACTTAAACATTTTTTTCTATTCATTCCTTTATACCATCTACTTAATAAATATTTATTTAATTCCTTACATTGTGCAAGGCACTTGACTAAGTTAGAAACTTGGATTAAGCTGGGAACCTTCTTTACAGGAGTTCATAATTTATTAGTAACACAGAGTTGAGTTAAAGATGAAGCATGGGAGAGGGGTAACAGGTTAAGGACTGTCCTATTTCAAAAAAGAATAGCTGACATGCAGCTGGGGAAGTTAGAAGAATCTCATTGGAGGAGATGGTATTGGGGCAGGGCTAGGAAAGAAGGGTAGAATTTGAATGAATATACAAAGGCATCTCTTTTCTCTCCAGTCTATTTCTAGTTTGAGTTTTCTTGTTGAAGTTATAAGGGATTAACTAACAGGTTTTGGGAAGCTGTTTCCCTAGCTGACTTTTCGGATTTGGGATTCCAGTATGGTTAGGAAAGAGCCAGTATTCTGATCCCTCATCCCAGATTAGAAGAGTTTTGGCCAAATAACTCCATATATCACTTTCTGTGTGTACCTGGGCTCAGCAGGGAGAGAAAACTCTGCCTGGATTTCCTTCTAAACAGCACTCTTTCTCCTCATGGAGCTCTGTGGCCAGCAGCATCTCTCTTTTTGTAGCTTTGCCAGGCTGGAATCTCTGCTAATGCTAGGGGTGGGAGAAAAATCAGATTCATTATTTGTAATATTTAGTAATTGCTTTCTCTCTTGTGAATAAGCCTTTTAATGGTAGGGCCAAAAAAATTGATCTGAGCAAAGAGAGAATCTTTATATGTCTGTTTAATAGATACCTGCATATACAGTAAGGAAATGAAATAAATATTGTCATTCATCCTAAATGAAATGAACATAACTTGAAAATAATTTTCTTATAGGTCAAAGTTTTTAAAGTGGAGCTGGAGTATAAAAAGACTATTCAAAGTACTAAATTTCATAATATTAAGCTTTCTTATGAAAATAATCTTTTAGTATTATTTGGCATGATGGCATACTTCTTGATTGTTGAGTTAAAGGTAAAAAAGTAGTTTTGGGAAGAATCATTTTCAGAAAAAGAGCTATTAGATAATTCTACCTATTCTTTCAGATAAAAGTATTTTTTTGTTATTAAAGACTAGTCATCCTTGAATTTTTGTGCTGATTAACACAAAGTCCCTGAAATCAAGCTCTATTCACAGACATACCTAACAGTACTTATTAGTCACAATAACTGAATAATTTTGTGATGAATTTAACACATTTCCATTTGGAAGTCAGAATACTATGTTTTCCATGTCACAGGTACACTGATTTTATAACACTTTCTCATTTCTTCCATGGCCTTTGCAGTTAGGCTCAGATAACTTTATACTGTTTTCATTTAAACTTTATTTCAATTTTGTATAATGGTCATACTGGCCTATTCAACATAAGGGTAATGAGAATGGAGTTGGAAGTTGTGTTAAAGAATGATAGAGTTGCTGGACTTGATCCAGACCACATAAAATATTTTGGGTTAAGTACTCGCATTTACTTAGCAACAGTCAAAATTTTTCGTATTTCTGTAGTATTTTAAAATATTCCCAGTGCTCCCCAGTGCTCTGCCATAATCTTTTAGTCTACCCATGGTTGTAAGTGGCTGAAAGTTAACTCAAAAGAGCTTAGTCTCAAAAAGATACTGTATTGTTTCAAACTGCTGAAAATTCTAGAGGTGTCAGTCATCAGGAATAGCTTGCTGTGTATTTGCAACTACATGATTGGGGTTTTGTTTCTGTCCATACCTCGCCTTTGATTTCCTCTGTGTTGACTTCATTCTCAGAGAGTCTCTACAAAGCAGCAAGGTGGCCCCTGACAACTCTAGGCTTACATGGTCCTTACAGCTTAACACACAAAAGGAAAAAGTAGCATCTTTACCCACAGCTGTGACAATCTTCCCAGAGTGGATTCTGGTATGGGTCATATATCTTAAATATGCTTAGGGAATAAGATACTGATTGGCTAAGCCTGTGTTAAAGCACAAATCCAAGGTGAGGTACATCACTATAATTTGAGAGTAGGGGCTTCAAGATCAATTAATTAAAAATCAATTAGTCAGCCCTGGCTGGTGTAGCTCAGTGGATTGAGTGCGGGCCTAGGAACCAAAGGGTTGCTGATTCAATTCCCAGTTAAGGCAAATGCCTGGGTTGCAGGCCAGGTCCCCTTTGGGGGCCATGTGAGAGGTAACCACGTATTGATGTTTTTCTCCCTTTCTTTCTCCTTCTCTTCCCCTCTTTCTAAAAATACATAAATAAAATTATTTTATAAGAAGTCAATTAGTCAAAATTTCCTCCATTCACTTTTAAGGACTTTATTTTAACCAGATTTCATTTTGCATTCATAACATTTTGAGGGATACTCATTTTATCTTTGCCTGTTTCCTGCTACTACAGCTAGAGATGGAGGTCCAGAGAGGTGGGGAAGGAGGGGCAGAGAGAAGATACACACCTGGATCTGTTCTGCCACTGCTTCTTTGGTAGGGTTGCTTCAGCCAGGGTTTTATTTGACAGATCTACCGTTTTAGTCCTAAGTGACTTCATTTCTTAGCATTGAGGGGCTCNAAAGTCAATTAGTCAAAATTTCCTCCATTCACTTTTAAGGACTTTATTTTAACCAGATTTCATTTTGCATTCATAACATTTTGAGGGATACTCATTTTATCTTTGCCTGTTTCCTACTACTACAGCTAGAGATGGAGGTCCAGAGAGGTGGGGAAGGAGGGGCAGAGAGAAGATACACACCTGGATCTGTTCTGCCACTGCTTCTTTGGTAGGGTTGCTTCAGCCAGGTTTTATTTGACAGATCTACCGTTTTAGTTCTAAGTGACTTCATTTCTTAGCATTGAGGGGCTCTATACAAACGAAGCTTGATTTATCAATAGAAAAATTCCACTGACAGGTTTTTTGGAACTGAAATTCCCAATCCATAGGACAACAAAGCACTTACAAGGGAAAAATTGGGACTTGGCCACCAATATAGTGTGAGTTTGTTGTTCACCTGTCATACACCATATGACATATGGACTTCTGTGACATGCCATTAATCATTTCATATGAAATATGAACAAGAGTATTTTATTAAGCATTTTCTAAAGGACCTGAAAACAGGGGTAAAAAAGAAATTGTAGTGATTGTCTTGTGTTCCAAGCCATTAGCTAAATCCATATGCCCTTCAAGGGTTTCAGGCTTTAAGAACAAAGAGGAAGGCACGGTTTTGAGAGAGGAGGATTACATTACAGGGCACTTTGACTCACGGTAAAGAATTTGCTAGGATGCAAATCAAAGAGCAAGTAATTAGGGGCCCAAACATCAGAACTTAAATCCTATTATTGTCCTGGGTAGCCTTTTGACTTTAGTCAAATAATAACTTTCTAACCTCTGATTTCCCCAGTGATATAGCAGATTACTAAGGATTCTTTTCAAATGGGTGCCCATAGTAGCATTGTGAGTGTTACAACGGCAGGAAAAGATAAGATGAAATCATTGATTTACCATTCAGAAGAGATAAGTACTTTTTTTTTAATTTCCAGTGTTCTTATCAACTGCTTGGAATAAAAAGACCAACTGCCTTTTACTCCCCTACAAGGACATTTCAAATAAAATGCATCTTAGAAGGTGAATATCTCTTTGTCATTGGTGATTTAGTAGTGATAGTAGAACTTAGAGCTGACTATTTCCAAACGCCATTCTTTTGTAATAGGGAGACCTTACACCTGCATTATACCAAATAACTATTAGCATCTCTTGCAGAAATAGCATTGCAGTCCACAGTCACAGTTGAAATATCTGTGGCCATCCATTAAAACACCTAGGATGTCCTGAAACACTGTAGCTATGTGGGAACAAAAACTTGTTTGACCAGTAAATTTCACCTTTGGGGATTCTTTTTTATTATACACATTTCTTAAAACCAAATTATACTTTGTGGGGCAATCTGGGTTAAAAAATTCCAACTGTCAATATGATTCTAATATGTGATGCTCTAGGGTTTATTTTTTCTGAGTTTTCAAAATTATATTTCTGTGTTTGGCATCCATTCTTTGTGCTCTGGGGCAGTGCATTATGTCTGTGTATTTATTTCACGGATCTTTGTGGAAATACAGTGATTAATGAGAACAATAATCAGCTGAGAAGTCATTTATTATACACTATTAAACCAGTCATCTATTGACACAGATATGAACATAAAATACAATTGAATGATTGAAATAGTGCAGTGGATTACATTTACCATGGAATGTTACTCTTTGCAAGAATTGACAAAGATGGTTTGTACCTCAGAAGAGGAGTGTCTGTATATGAACTTCAGCTAGAGCAGAAATATAAATTTTAAAAAGTGAAATGCCAACAACTTAATAAAGGAAGCTATATTACAAAACCATTCTTCTGCTTAGCAAAACTGAAAAACAGGGGGGAAAGAAAACCAATGACAGTGCACATTGGTAGAAGACAGTGACATCATTTATTCAATGAGTCTTTGTGACCTATACCTGCTATGTGTACTGAAAAGGTTTTTTTTTTTTAAGACTCCATTTTCTCTCTTGATTACTGAAGAGTATTCTGCTTTGCTTTTCTGTTAGTATGGCAAAGCACATTTGTTTAGTTGAGTCAGACTCAGTGCTAGTAGCACAAATATTGTCATCATTCCTCCTTCTTTAAAAAAGGTATCTATTTAATGTCATTGCTATGAATGGGAGTTTTCATTATTTAAATAGTTGAGGAGGAAGGTTTGAGTCGGGTTTGGTGAAGATGCCCAGAGTATGGGTGAAGTGGTAGTGCTGATTGGCGACTCTTAAAGTATGTGGTACTGCTCCTGAGGCTCCTGAGGGAGCATTTAGCAATTTGTGAAGGCACGTTGGAAATTTGTGAGATTTTTCATGCTCTCTTGGTGATGGAGAGGGAATAGAGCTTGTGGCTCTAAAGGGCGCTGGATTATCTGCAATGCAGGAGGCATTCCCACACCATGAAGACTTGTCATGTGACTCCTACGAAAATTGATTCTCCAACCAGACATTCATGAATGTTAAAAAAACCCTGTTGATAACTATTTAAGTGTAGATGCAAAAAATGCTAATATATTAGCACAATTTTTTTGCATGGTGTTATATATACTAAATTTTCCCAGAATAAAATTAGTGAAAAAATCAAGAGAAGAACACACTTTGTTTGGTTCATCACCTTACCAAGAATTATTCATTATTTTAAGAAATCACATACTGAAGGGAATGCTAATGCAAAATACCAGTATCAGACCTCTTTAAGGGGTCTCATTCATTGTGATTGCATACACACAGGTAAGTGTTAGATTACTTCACTGGAGTTTTGAGTCTAGTTTTGCACAAGCATTTTCACATTCAAATATACAATACTTTATTATAAACTGATTTCCATTTGTTGTTTTCTTTTTAAATATAGTTAAGGCTTTACATATATTATAATTTCGATTTACAATATGTAACTTGAAATTGTATAATTATGTAGGTTCATTATCTATAAATTTTATTTCATATATTAAAAATGGCATTGAGAACCACAGATGGCAATGATATAATATCTGCCCCATTTTGGAAAAAGTCTAATTTGAACTCATGTATAGAGAAATAAGGGACAGAATTTATAGAACTGTTTCTATGTGTATACTCTGAGATTCTGTGCTGACAAGAATGACTCAAAAAAGACTTTGAAAAACTGAGAAACAAGCAGATTTGTCTCAGCATTGAAATCACAAGGTTTGGCACAGAAGTTGGAGAGGAAGGAACTGGTCTCATCTCAGTACTAATCCCAGCATTGCCCAGATTTGGGACGATCTGGAGAGAAGGAACTCTGATGGTGCAGGATGAAGCAGTAAGATTTTACAAAGTGGCCATGAGGGGTGTCAGTCTGGGTACATAAACAAAAAAGCAGGAGAGGAAAAACAGTGGTCACTGTGAGCAATTTGATTGGTTTGTAGGATTTAGGGGACCTCCAAATCAAATAATGGGATATAGTGAAGGGGTCAAATTTCCATCAGTCATGCCAGGTGATGCTATCATAACTGGGTCATTAAAACTAAATATAAGTATTCATTTGGAAGAAATAAAGTTAGATCCATCTACATACCATCTATTACTAAAGTATATTTTAGATTGATTAAACATTGGAATGTTAAAAATCTATAAAAATATTAGAAGGACCAGCAGAATACTTGTGAGGAAGGTCTTCAACTCCACTGATAACATATGCAATTTAAAATAATAATTAAGTATAAATTTTCACAAATCTGATAGGCAAAATTTAAAAATTGATCGCATCCAATTTTGGTGATTGGGTGAGAGAAGTCACTTTTATTTTATTGTTCATTTACAGGTGCTTAGAAGTGTAATTTGGCAGTATTTCTAAAAATTAGAAATCCACATAAACTATATTTAGAAATTTTACTTTTACTTAGGAACCGACCCCAGAAGCAGCAGCTGCAATGAATAAACACACACACACCCACACACACACACACACACACACACAAACATACATGTCCATCATGGAGACTTTGTAAACACATTGCAGTACCAAGATAAAACACAGCACTGTGCAGCCATTAAAATAAAGGATGTACTATCTTTGAATATATATATATATATATCTTCACACATATATGAATGTATGTATTTGCCTGGGAAGATGTACTTGATGTATTAAATGATGACAACACATTTCAGAATAATGTGATTATTACCTTCTCATGTTTGTTAAACAACAAAAGTTGTTGTGGGGCTTTTTGTGGGACTGGACTGGAGTACAATGTTATCTGGGGGCATTGTGTCCAGGAACTCAGAATCACACTAATTGTGCTCTGCTCTGCCAATCAACTATCTTCCTAGGGCTGATACCCAGCACACCTCAAGGAGATAACATAAAACATTTGAATTCTTCAGTGCGTAGAATAGCCATTTCCTCCCATGAAGTTCGGAGGCTACTAAATATTAAAGGAACAATTGCAAACTGACCAAGTAGTCATTAATGCAGAATTGTCATACACCTGGGTTGACTTTTGCATAGGCCAGAAGCCCAAGTGATATTTATAGTGCCTTTCAAATTCGGAATCCAAATTCTAAGTCTAAAGCTGGAAACTTTTCTTCTATGATCAGGAGAGAGACAAGGATGCCCACGCATGTGACTTTTATTGAAGTCCTCACCAGAGCAATTAGGCAAGAAAAATTAGTAAAAGGAATCCAAATTGAAAAAGTAAAACTGTCACTATGTGCAGATGACATGATATTACATATGGAGAACCCTAAAAACTCCATCATAAAATGTTTGAACTAATAAATTCAGTACAGTTGCAAAACACAGAGTCAATATACAAAGTCTGTTGTATTTCTATACACTAACAAAAAAATAACTATCAGAAAGAGAAGTTTAGAAAAATCCCATTTACAATTGCGTCAAAAACAATAAAATACCTACGAGTGAATTTAAGTAAGGATGTGAAAGACCTGTGTATTGAAACCTGTGAGACATTAATAAAATAAGTTGAAGAAGACACAAATGAAGAGATATTCATTACCCATGGACTGGAAAAAATTTATATTATCAAAATGTCCATACTACCCAAAGCAATCTACAGGTTCAACACAATTCCTATCAAAATTCCAATGGCTTTATTCACAGAAGTAGGAGAAACAGTTCTAAAGTTGCATGGAACCATCAAAGACCCTGAATAGCCAAAGCGATCTTGAGAAAGCAAAACAAAGCTGGAGGCTCCCTGAATGCAAACTGTATTGCAAAGCCGCAGTAACAAAACAGTGTGATATTGGCATAAAAACAGACACATAGATAAGTGGAAGAGAATAGCGAGCACAGAAATAAACCCACACATACGTGGTCAGTTGATTTAGGACAAAGGAGCCAAGAATATGAATGTGAAAAGGACAGAGTCTTTAATAAATGATGTAGGGGAAAATTGGCCAAGTATTTTACATCATACACAAAAATCAACTCAAAATGAATTAAAACTTTGAACGTAAAATCTAAAACTCCTAGAAGAAAACATAGGCTATAAGCTCCTTGATGTAAGTTGTGGTGATGATTTTTTGAATCTGACGACAAAAGCAAAAATAAACAAGTGGAATTACATCGTACTAGAAAGCTTCTGCACAGCAAAGAAAACTGTTGACAGAATGAAAAGGCAACCTACTGAGTGGGAGAAAATATTTGCAAATCATATATCTGACAAGGGGCTAATATAAAAATATACAAAGCACTCACACAACTCAATAGCAAAAAACAGTGTGATTAAAAATGGGCAGATTTGATTACACATTAAAAAAAGACATATGGGTAACTAATAAGTACATGAAAAGATGTCCTACACCACTAATCATCAGGGAAATACAAATCCAAACTACAATGAAATATTACCTCTACTTGTTAGAATGACCACTATCACAAAGACTAGAAATAACAAGTGTTGGCAAGGATGTTGAAAAAGGAACGAGCACGCTGTTGGTGGGAGTGTATTGAATAAACCGTGCAGCCACCATGGAAAATAGTAAGAAGGTTCTTCAAAAATTAAAAATAAAACTACCATTTGATCCAGCAATTCCACTTCTGGGTATTTATCCAAAGAAAACAAAAACACTGATTTGAAAAGATCTATGCACCCCAGTAGTGCAGCACTATTTACAATAGCCAAAATATGGAAATTGTGTCCATGGATGGATGAATGGATAAAGAAACTGTGATATGCATTATTCAGTCATAAAAAGTAAGAAAATCTTGCCACTTGTGACAACATAGTTGGAACTTGAGAGCATTATGCTAAGTGGATTAAGTTAGGCAGAGAAAGTCAAATACTGTATGATCTCTTACATGCAGAATTACATATACATATATATCCAGCCTCACACATTCGGAGAACAGATAGGTGGTTGCTAAAGATGGGAGGGCACAGGAGGGATGAGTGAATGTTTTAGCTTAAACAAATTTAATTAAAAATAAATTACGAAGAAAAGACAAGTCAGAAGTTAACCTAGAGAGAGGCTTTGCTAAAATAGGCAGCCCTAAAGTATCTAGCACAACATTATCCATTGTCTTAAATTTATGTATTAATTTAAAAAAATTCTAAATCCAGAGCTACCTTATGGCTTACAGCATAGAAGAACAAAGCTAAGAGTGAGAATGGGAAGACATTAAGGGAGAGAGAAGAGGAGTAGGGGAGAACCCGATGGAAGGAAATGATTTAGAAGCTTGACCTACCTAGAGATCGAGTCCTGGTTGCACTTAGCTGAGTGAGAGAAAAGATATGAAAGGAAGAACAGAATATTCGTGATGTGTATGGGCCTTTAAAATAAGTCAGCCAGGCCCACTAGTAAACATGGATCAACCAATATCTGAGGACCTTGTTAATCATATTCACTGTTTTTAAGAGAAGTAGAAAGGGGATTCCTTGAGAGGTAAATAGGGGAAATACCTTGTATATATATATACAGTCTGAAAGGATGTGTTCCAACTATAAACACTGATTACCTCGTGGAAGGGACATGTGGATAATGCAAGTATGGAAAGAGAAGACTGAGAACTTTTGTTTCCTGAGGGGGGAAAAAAGTAAATGTGACTTAATTTTATTGTTACATCTGGCAAGGTAAGAAAAGTTGGTTGAGCTAGAAAGAGGCTAGATGCTACTGCCTCTGGTTTCCCCTACAGGGCATACACTGCCCAACCTTCCTTGCACTCAGGTTCTGGACAGTGAAATGTTTCCACAGTGACACCTGTAGGTCTGCACCCTAAAATCTCTTCTGAGATTCTTGGTTCGCTTTCTCTCCCTAATCTAGACAACTGACCATTGTCAGTTGATACTCTGATCTGGCAATGCCATGAGGTGGGAGGAATCTGTTCCTGAGTCACTGGCTAAAGAACAGTCCGGGAGAACTGCCCAATCACATAAACCTTTGGTGTGTTAAGCTGCCAAAATTTCAATATTTGTAACTTCGTCTATCCTAATAAATACAGAATTTGTACTGGCACTGGGGTATTGTGCTGCAACAAAAATATAAAATATGTAGCTTTGGCTTAGTTGTTGGGCTATGAATGTCAAAGATGCAGTGGGCTGGATAGCTAGAGGTCCATTTTCTGTGCTGGCAAAATGTTTTATTAGATTGTCCCAGGTAATACCTTGGAAAGTAGACCCTGTGCCAACTAAGCTGGCAGCTATAGTGGAAGAGGCTGGAAAATTGAATGTTAATTGTTTATATTGGTGACTAATATCCATTTTTGGTGAGGTACTACAAGAAAAAGATGGAAAGATTCTCAGCATCTAGACATCAAAGAGATGCAAATTAAAGCCACAATGAGATACCACTTTATACCAGTCACAATGGCCATGATTAACAAATCAACTAACAAATGTTGGAGAGGATGTAGAGAAAAGGGAACAGTAGTGCACTGTTGGTGGGATTGCAGACTGGTACAGCCACTGTGGAAAATAGTATAGTATTTCCTCAGAAAGCTAAAAATGGAACTACTTTTGACCCAGTAATTCCACTGCTGGGGTTATATCCTAATAACCCTGAAACACCAATCCAAAAGAACCTATGCACCCCAATGTTCATAGCAGCACAATTTACAATAGCCAAGTGCTGGAAGCAACCTGAGTGCCCATCAGCAAATGAATGGATCAAAAAAGCTATGGTACATTTACACAATGGAATATTATGCAGCAGAGAGAAAGAATAAGTTCCTACCCTTTGTGACAACATGGATGGAACTGGAGAGCATTATGTTAAGTGAAGTAAGCCAGGTAGTGAGGGACAAATACCATATGATCTCATCTTTAACTTGAACCTAATCATCAAAAGAAAAAAGCAAGCATAATATAACCAGAGATGTTGAAATTAAGAACAATCTGACAGTATGCAGAGGGGAGGTGGGGAGGGTTAATGGGGGGTAGTGGGGGAAGGGTTTTCAGGAACAACAATAAGGACACATGGACAAAACCAAGAGGTGGGATGGAAGCAAGGAAAGGAGGAGGCTTTGGCTGGGGTAGGGGGGAGTTGTGGGGAGTAAATGCAGACAACTGTAATTGAACAATAATAAAATATTTTTTTTTTAAAGAAAAGATTCCAGATGGAATCTGGAAGCAATTGGCAGTTTCAGGCAGAAGTGAAAGGAAATGGAAATCAGATATCTGGGGCCTGGCACGATTGGAAAAAAATCATAGTTTCTATACTAAAATGTAAGAGTTGATATTAAAAAAGTAACACCTTTGAGTGATAAAGGTGCTAAAAATTCTCATTTGAATAAAAGGAGTCAGGAAAAGATTTCATGAAGAGTAAAACTTCTCACCTATTGTCCCAGACAATAGCCTCAGAGTAGCCAGAATTAAATTGAGGATGAGAGGCATCGGGAAAAAGAGGCAACAAACTAAAGGCAGATTTGAGATCTATGTCTGAAAAGGACCTTGAATGTGGCAAGTGGAACTATTGGAAGTAAAAATACTAAATGCCTACTTTGTTTCTGAGGAACCTGTGTGGCCAAAGAAGCCATGCACTTAGATTAAATCACTTTGACTATTTTAGACTTAAAATAATTCTTTCCCTCTCAACTTTCCACAAATAAGAGGCAGCTTTGAGAACTTGGTATAGACCTCAAGTAGGATCTTCTTCCTAACAATCAGTTTAGATGTGGCCAAGCTGAATAATAAAGAAGGAGGAAACTTCCTGAGGATAGAATTCTTTATTTTAGAAAGTAAAATAACCATGGAGATCTTAAAGACCAGATTCAACACCTAGCCCTAGATGGGAGGGCTTGTGCAATGTCTACCTAACAGGAATTGAGGATTGCCATAGACCTGTGTTTACTGTTCCTGTTTCTGTGCAATAACTACATGGGATATAAGGAAACTTGTCTTTCTAGTTTAAGAGGATTCTGGGCCATGAGGAGCCACATCTAGACCTGATGGAGAAGATGACACTTCACTCAATTTACCTGGACTTCAGCTGCAAGCAGTGAGTAGACAGGACTTTGGGCAGCTAACCCTGCAGGGAGAGTATGTTCTATATGTGTGAGAAAGAGTGAAAAAGACATTTAATGACAAGAAGGGACAAGAAGTTCAAGTTATGATAGAAAATGGCTAGATTCTCATTAATGATGCTTTCTCTTCTTGAGCAAAGTCTATATTTATAGGGCCTTTGTTGGGAGGGACTTAGTTTAGACTATATAAAACATGTTTCCACATCTGGAACACTCTGATGTAGAACCAGGTGTACACTGAATGATCAAGTGGGTTAAATCAGAGAATATGGTAATCTATTCCCATAGTATCTTTTTACTAAGGAGAGTTCATAGGGCATACTTATGATAAAAATAAGCTAATTAATAAAAATGATAAGCCAATTATATCACTCAAATGATGACAATAAGACCTAAAAAGGATCAGTTGGTCATAGTAGGTTGTAAATGGAACATAAGAGACAGTATGAAGCTGCTGGTAAAATAAAAGTAGAAATTGAGATACAATTAGAAAAAGGTAATTTTCTATAGAAAAAAACTGAACCTAGTTCCACAAGTTGAGGAACATGGAGAAATCAAAGATAGGTCAGAGAAATTATTTTCTTCACTTGTAGTAAAACAAAACAAAATAAAACAAAACAAAAACCCTATAGGTTTTCTGCCCTAGCCAGTGTTGCTCTGTTGGTTGGACCATCATCTTGTAGACTGAAAAGCTGGGGTTCAATTCCCAGTCAAGGCACATACTCAAGCTGTGGATTTGATCCCTGGTTGGGGCCTGTAGGATAAGGCAATTGATTGATGTTTATCTCTATCTCTATGCCTCTCCCTATCTCCCTCTCCTTTTCCCTCTCCCTATCCTTATCATCATCTCCACCTCCACCTCCACCTCCATCTATCTCTATCTCTATCTATCTCTATCTCTATCTCTATCTCTCTCATTTATTTCTCTGTTCCTGTCTCTCTCAAAGCAATACAAAAATATCCTCAGGTAAGAATAAAAATTTTTAAAAAATCATTTTTCTTTTTTTTTGGTGACTCCTTTTCTTATAGAACTCTTCACAGCATTTGATACTGTTGCCCGCTCCTTCTTTAGTGAAAACCTCTGCTTTTCTAGTTCCTGTGGCACCACTGTCTGTTTTATGTGAATATCTCAGGTGGAGAACATTGAGTTAACTATATTCTCTGTTCAGAGAATGCTTTCATTAGAACCTTAATTTGTTTATTATTTTCTTCTCATTCACCACACTCACTCTTATTTCTCCCCAGCACACATTCGTCCTGTCTATTGTGCTTTATATATAACCTCTTGATACACTATCCATGTATTTATTTAGATATGTGTCTATCTTAAAATGTATATGGTGCCATGCTTTGTGTTTTTTATTTACGCAAACCATATGGTTATAAATGTTATTCTGCAGTTTACTTTTCTGTGTACTGCATTTTTGTATCTGTCTATGTTGTTACATGTACATGTGATTCTTTATTTATGACTGTTCCATACCATCATTTGCCTATATACATCACACTGAATTATCCTTTCTCCCAGAGATGAATGTTCAGGATACCTTCAAATACTTGCTATTAAAAGCAATGCAGTGATGAACATTTTGAGTTTCTCTGAGGCTTGTGTTTAGAATTGGCTATAGTATACAATTTCATGATTCTCAGGATATCTGCCCCAGTTTGCATTCCCACTAGCAATGAATATTAACATTTTCTTATAACCTTGTTACCACTAAATCCTTTTCACATTCTAATTTTTACCATTGTGATGATTGTATAACAGCATTTCAAAGTAGTTTTTATTTGCTCTCTCTCTGATCCTTGGAGAGGTTGAGTATCTCTTCATATTGTTATTAGTCATTTGGGTTTCTACATTAGTTAATTTTCTATTTACATTTAGACCATTTTATTTTTACTGTGTTTTTTGTTTGTTTTAAAAAATGTATAGTACTTCACTGTGTATTAGAGCAATTAATCATTTGTCAGATTTAGGTATTTCAAATATTTTCTTTTAGTCTGGAACCATTCTGCTTTGACCGTGGTGTTTTGTTGAAAAGAGTCTTTGATTTTTATGCAGAATTTTTATCCATTATTTTTCCCTTGTGATTTGTGCAGAAGAGGGCTTAAAATATCCTTCTCTGTTCCTCTACTTAGTTTTTTATATTTACTTTTATATTTTACATTTTTTATTGATCTGGAGCTCATTTACATATGTGATATAAGAAGGTATCCACATTTATTTTTCTTCATGTAATAAGCCAACTTTCTCAATACTTTCTACTAAATTACTAGTCCATTTTCTTCTGATTCACGATCCCACTACTTTCTTTTTTTTTTTTTAAGATTTTATTTATTTATTTATTTATTTATTTATTTATCTTTAGAGGGGAAGGAGAGAGGGAGAGAAACATCAATGTGCGGTTGCCTTTCGTGTGTCCCCTGCTGGGAACTGGCCTGCAACCCAGGCATGTGCCCTGACTGGAAATCGAACCGTGATCCTCTGGTTCCCAGGCCCACTACTTTCTCATGCCCATTTTGTATTAACACTGGGTGTTCCTGTGCCAGCATCATACTATGGCTGAAGTTGTCTTAAGAACTGCATAGGTAAATTCTCCAGATTTGTTTTTTCTTATTTGCAGTTATTTACACATATTTGTTATTTTATGTAAGCTTAAGATAATGAAAAATCAAAATTTTTCTTTTTGGGATTTTAATGTAAATGTTATTAATATATATATTAATTTGGGGCAAATTGGCATGTTTAAGATGGATTGTCATTCTATCCATAGCATGTTATCTTACTCCGTCTCTTTAAGTCTTTTTATAGTGTCTTTTAAGATAGTTTTGAAATTTTCTCCATAAATGTTTCATGAATTCATTGCTAAATTAATCCCTAGATACTCATAATGTTTGTTGAATTGAAATTAAAAGTACTTTACTTTCTTATTAATTTAATTTAATTTTTACTTTTTGAAAAGAAAACAAAACATTATTTACCAGTAACCTGGTTGTTTTATTAATATATTATTGCTACATAACAAATTCCTACAAATTCAGTGACTTCTATCATCATTTTCTCATCTCACCGTTTCTGTAGATTGAAAGTCCAGGCAGGCCTCACTGGATTCTCTTCTCAGGGCTTCAGAATCTTATTAATTTTCACAGTTTGATAGTTTGTTCATTTTCTTTTAGTTACCTGCTAAGACAAATTTAGCTCTTGTTTCAAATTCTCATCTGGTATTTATTTTAATAAACTAAGTAGTTTATTTATTTTGTAGTGTATATATATATGTGTATATATATATATATATATACTACAAAATAAATGTAGTTTATTATATATATATATAGTTTATATATATATAAACTTAGTTTATATATATATATATTATCATAGACATCCTGTACTATATTGAATAATACCTGTAATAGTGGATATTTCTGTCTTTTTTGAATTTGAAGAGCATACATCTGAAATTTTCTTTAGTAAGTGTAATGTGTAATTGTTTTATTATGTTTAGGAAGTTTTAACTTATTCCTAATACTTGGTAATATATTTGATAAGAATAAATTTTATTGATGTTTATCAAGCAATTTTTTAATTTAAAATTTTAAAAAAATGGTTTCACGGGTCCTGGCTGGTGTAGTTCAGTGGATTGAGCATGGGCCTGTGAGGCAAAGGGTCGCTGGTTTGATTCCCAGTCAGGGCACATGCCTGGGTTGCAGGCCAGGTCCCCGGTAGGGGACACATGAGAGGCGACCACACATTGTTGTTTCTCTCTGACTTTTCTCCTTCCCTTTCCCTCTTTCTCAAAATAAATAAATAAATATTTTTTAAAATTTAAATTACAGTTGACATACAATATATTAGTTTCAGACAGACAACCCTGTGATTAGACATTTATATAATTTATGAAGTGATTACCGCAATAAATCTCGTACTGGTCTGACACCATATCTAGTTATTACAATATTATTTACTATATTCCCTATGCTGTGCTGTACACATGGGCCCTTTAAGAGGAAAGCCTGGGATTCCAGAAGCCATGACTCACTCAGCCATAATCCTGACTGGTTTTCACAGCCAGAAGTTATGAGGAATTCTCTTCCCAGCACTGGAACCCTGGGCTGGGGGCCCTGGTGTGGGTCTGGGACTCCTCACTTCTCAGGGGGAACCTCTGCAGTTAAGATACCCCTTTGATTTTTGACTGCCACACCTTGGTGTAGGACCCAGCTGGTTCTGCTCTCTGCTCCTCCTACCAGTCTCCATGTGGCTTCTTCAGCTAGATTTCAGGCAGTTCTGAATGATGGTTGTTTTGCGGTTTAGTTGTAATTTTGATGTGGTTGTGGGAGGTTTGGAGTATTGCATTTACGTACTGTGCCATCTTAATCAGACCCCACAGTAGATTTTGGTGGTGGATTATCTTAATCACTTTTATGGTTGAGTCCAAAGTATTTTTTACTGTAAAAAGGAGTTCCTCATAATTAAAAAGGGTAGAAACTACTGATCTGAAGAGTCACAATGATGTCTTCAATTTGACTGTAAAGTACTCCTCACTTAATGCAAAATGCTGTGCAGGGACTCTTTATTGTGTCATTTGTGACAGATTTTTAAATAAAGGAGTAAAGGTAAACCGCATTGGGTTAGACTTTGGCACTATGTTACTCGTAATAAATATAGAGATATCTATAAAGTACATATACAGAAATCCATCATATTATTTGACTTTGTAATAATGCCAGAGGTCTACCTGTTGCTCAGTGAGAATGTGCAGATTGAGAAACACTGATTCCACTTCCTTTCCTCAGGTTCTGTTGTGCAGTCTCCTTGTTACATGTCCTCAGGATCCACTGATGTATTTAGAGGAAATGATCATTGCTATAATGAAAAATAGCCTTGAAAGTCTTCAATGGTGAGCATTGTTTTCGTTTGGGAGACATTTTGAAGGTAAGATGCTTATTGTATAGAGTACCAAAAAAGGTCTCACTAATGAATGCTTCCAATCTCAAGATTGTTAAAGAATCCCTCCACATGCTTTTGTGTGTTTATTTGTTTAAAAAATATTTTATTGTTGTTCAATTATAGTTATCTGCATTTTCTCCCCACCACTCCCCTCTCCCCTCCAAACCCACCTCCCTCCTTTGCTTCCACCCTCCCCCTTGGTTTTGTCTATGTGTCCTTTATAGTAGTTCCTGAAGACTCTTCTCCCAACCACCCCTCTCCCCACTCCTCTTTGGGCTATTGTTAGATTGTTCTTAATTTCAATGTCTCTGGTTATATTTTATTTGCTTTTTTCTTTTGTTGATTATGTTCCAATTAAAGGTGAGATCATATGGTATCTGTCCCTCACCACCTGGCTTATTGCACTCAGCATAATGCTCTCCAGTTCCATCCATGCTTAGCAAAGGGTATAAGCTCCTTTCTTTCTCTCTGCTGCATAGAGTTCCATTGTGTAAATGTACCATAGTTTTTTGATCCACTTGGTACAATACTCACAAATCAATAAACATAATGCACCACATAAACAAAATGAAAGAAAAAATCATATGATCATATCAATAGATGCAGAAAAAGCATTTGGTAAGGTACAGCACCCATTTATCAAGTAATTTTTGGCACTATTGAGAACATTTCTGGAGCAACTTTTCAGGACTTCTAGGTGTAAATAATGATGGATTCTGTAACCAAACAAAAAAGGCAATGTTTTCATGAACTTGGTCACTTAGGTTAAATAAAGATTGTTGATCTAATTTGCTACCCACTTTTGTTTTCAAGCATTCTTGTTTAAAGACGCTAATTTTGGGGGAGTAATTAAGGAGGAAAGAAGAAGGAAAAAAGACTCTAATTTTTGATATGATTGAACAGCTGGGCCAATATGAACTGTATATGACTAATACAAAAATTTAATCAGAAACACTTTTTAGAATAAAACTATTCACAGCTGGGGCTGGTAAAAATAATTTTATACTGTTATTATTGCAAAAAGTGACACTTTAAAGTATAGTTTTGATTGTGCTGAATTTACTTAATAAAGACAAATCTAAACATCAATAATATAAAGTGTACACAAGTTTGAGTGACAGGAAACCAAACATTTTTAGAAAACCATATTACTGTTTTAGTTTTGATTTATCATGGTTTTATGGTTACAAATGCTTTATCAATGTTAGCTATTGCTTAGGTTAATGTTGAGAGTTAATAGAATAATGGAGAATTATTTGTAGAAGAAGGAAGGAAACAAAATTCTGTATAGAATTTCATCTGCAACCTGGAGCCAATTAGTAATTTTGTGGATAATTATAACAACTGTAAAATCATAAGAAGAAGATTTAAAGGTTTAAGACATATCACGTACCACAGACTTAGTGATAACACATAAACATGAACATTATGTGTACTTCAGAAAAAGAGAGTCTATTTTTTATTCTTTTCACTTAGGTCATGGACTCTCTATTATCTGAAGCATAAAAAACAGGAGTTCTTTGTGAAAACTCTGATGACATTTTTCTGGAGCCAACTATAAATAACTTCTGTGGGGAATTCAGTTTCACTTGTGGGGATTTTTTTGTTGTTGTTCAATTGCCTTCTCCTTATTTTTCCTGTTAGTGCAGCTACATTTTAAAAAGTCTGAGTTTTCCCCTTTTTCATTGGTGTTATTATGTTAAATGCAGGAGTGGTTCTGATGTGAGAAATGAAAAATATTTAGGGAGTTCAAAAATTGGGCCTGAGTGCTTCTCTCTTTCTCTTTTTTATAACTGGTGTGGCTCAATTGTCTGGTACTTAATAAAGCGAAGGTCTGCTGTGCTCTTCCTCCCCACTGTCTGCTTCTTCTTACGACAGTCAGCCAGGATAAAGAGCCAGGTGGTATATGAATGATGAGATAGGGATAAGAATATCATAAATATTACATTAACTTCTCAAATTTCTTGCTTACCTTTGTATTTTCCACTTGGTTGAAATTGGCAATTCAGCTAGAAAAGTAGTGGTAAATATCAAATTTATCATAAAGGTACGTTGTAGGTCCTGTAAGCAAAATCAGAACTTAAAGAGAAGTTAATTGTGAAAATATGATGGAGTTTGGTCAGCTTTGCTGTGCTGTCACGTTTAACAGTGTAGTAAGAATGACAATTATTTCCCTTTCTGAATCACTCAATCTAGTTCCAGTAAGAGGGGATTACTTTAAGGATACCTCTAACGGAAGCTCAAAATGTAAGACATGCAGTTTTGGCTAAGGTCAGGCTTTCTCTGAGAGTGAGAGAGAGCTTTGCTCTGGTGCTGCCCCACCAGTCCACTCAGCTTTTGTGTGTTACTACTGCTTTCAGTGGAAACCTGCTGTCTTTACTATGGTTCTTTTCTTAAATTAAATTTATTGGGCTGATATGGCTTACTAAGGTCAGATAGGTTTCAAGTATACTTTTCTATGATACATGATCTGTATATTGTATTGTGTACCCACCATCCATAGTCAAATCATCTGTTCTTCTCCTTAACATCCTCCTGTTTCCTTCTTTGTAATGTAACCTGGCCTCTTATGTCCTCTCCTTCACCTCACAGCTACTAATGGAGCATTTTATACTTTTAGGTTCCACCACTGACACTGATTCTCACTGTATTTCTCATTTACCAGAGCAAGGTTTTTAATGAGCCAATTTATGGACTACTGGAAAGGTCAAAGATGATCTCACCTTGGGCCAGACACTGCCTGTATTCCAATCACTGTGGCCTAAGGGAGGTAGAGGATGTGGGTTGTGTGATACGTATCATGGTTTCCCTGGAGAAGAAAAAGCTGTGGCTAATTTCTCCAGCAGGAACTCTGTGAAGGCAGTTTCCTTGGAAGGGGTGATAGGCACGATGATGGATGTGTTTGGTTGCACAGCAAGCCTCAGAGTTTCATGGTTTGTGAGGAGGAGCTGAGCCATCCCTCTGTGTTATGGGAGGCAGTAGTTCCTGGAGACTAACGCAGCAATAGAAACATCCCAAAGGAGATCTTTGAGGCTGGAATGTGATACCAAAAGACAGCAAATCTTTCATGCCACCTATAGCTGTTAATCATTAGTGGAAGTTCTTCTACAATGATCCACACTGAAGAGATGGTTTTATTGTGTTGTGAGGTTACCTGTTCTGGGAGACTGCATGAGAATGTTGATTAGATTTACCTCACTGGCATAGGGAAAAACAACTTTCAACTTTTTCTGTGCTCCTTGGTTACCATATGCTGTGTGATTTCTTTCTCATCAGTAGGCATTTGAAGACTGATCTATGATAATTAAATGCAGATTAAGATGTGACAAGATTTAATATAGATCTTTATGCTTCTAAGGAAACTACAATTAGTAAAGCTTATATTTCACACTCATTGAAAAAGAATTTAGGCGGCATGTTTAAGGAGATTTTAAAAAGTTTTTACTTTATGACAGTCGTCCCCATTTCCCCCCCTGTGCCCTCCTCTGCCTATCCCACCCCTCACTCCCATAGTCAATTCCCACACTGTTATCCATGTCCACAGGTCATTCATACATGTTCTTTGTCTAGTCTCTTCCCCTTCTTTCCACCATTATCTCCTTCCTCTCACCTACTCTGGTCACTGTCAGTCTGTTCCATGTTTCCATGCCTGTAGTTCTATTTTTTCATTAGTTTATTTTGTTCATTAGATTCCTTATAGGTGAGATCATATGGTATTCATCTTAGGTGATATCATATGGTATTCATCTTTCACCAACTGTCTTATTTCATGTAGCATAATGCTCTCTGGTTCCAACCATGCTGTCATAAAGAGTTCTTTCTTTCTGCTGCATAGTATTCCATTGTGTTAACATACCAGTTTTTTGATCCACTCATCTACTGATGGGCACATAGGCTGTTTCCAGCACTTGGCTATTGTAAGTAGTGCTACTATGGGCAGAGGGGCATGTAAGTTCTTTTGAATTGGTGATTCAGTATTCTTAGGATATATTCCCATCAGAGAAATCACTGGATCAAAAGGCAGTCCCATCTTTAGTTTTCTGAGGAAATTCCATACTGTTTTCCACAGTGGCTGCACCACTCTGTATTCCCACCAACAGTGCACTAGGGTTCGCTTTTCTCCACAACCTCACCAGCACTTGTTTTTTGTTGATTTGTTAATGATGGCCACTCTGACTAGTGTGAGGTGATACTTCATTGCGGTTTTAATTTGCATCTCTCCGATGGCTAGTGATGCTGGGCATCTTTTTGTATGACTGTGGGCCCTCTGTATGTCTTCCTCAGAGAAGTGTCTATTCAGGTCCTTTATCTATTTTTAAATTGGATTGTTTTTCTTCCTGGTGTGAAGTTCTATGAGTTCTTTATATATTTTGGAGATCAAACTCTTGTCCGATGTATCATTGGCAAATACGTTTTCCCATGCAGTAGGTTCCCTTTTCATTTTGATGGTGGTTTCTTTAGCCATGCAGAAGCTTTTTAATTTGATGTAGTCTGTTTGTTTATATTTTCCTTTCTTTCCTTTGCCTTAAGATATATATTGTCAAAAGTATCACTACATGGGATATCTGAAATTTTCCTGCCTATGTATTCCTCTAAGACTTTTATGGTATCATGACTTGTATTTAAGTCTTTTATCCATCTTGTGTTTATTGTGGTATATGGTATAAGTTGGTGGTCTAGTTTCTCTTTTTTGCATGTACCAGTCCAGCTCTCCCAATGCCATTTATTGAAGATGCTCTTTTTATGGACTGCCATTTTTGTCATCAATTAGGTCTTGGCTTTGAATATACTCATGGTTTTGGAAGTAGAGAAAATTTTTCTCTGTCCAATAATGCACATTTATGCATGGAATGAATAATAAAAATGGCTAAAGGATACCTGCTTCTATCTAAATTATGCTATTACATTGTTAATAATTCATTTTCCTTAGAGTTATACAAAACATAGAAATCATTAGGTGAGTCAAGAATCTTACTGCAATTGCAATATTATAAATATTTGGAAGATTTTTAAGATTATTTAGTAAGAAGGTAGGCAATCATCAATACCAAATATGTGGTTCACTAAACTTTCATCATCTTTTTAAAAAATGTGCTTTTTTAATGATTTGTTTAAACTTCCTGGGTAGTAAGAATTTGATTTGAAATTTTCTGAAGTGTTTTCCTTTTGCTATCCATGAAACAGAAAAGTAAAAATCAGCAACAAATCAGTAAAAAACCCCAAATCTTCTTTACTCATAAAATAGAAATTACATTTACCAAAAATAAATCAGTAATAAAATGGGAAACTGGCTTTCTAGCTAGCTCATTGACGACATTATCACAAGTCTGCATATACAGTATATCACTTAATGTTTAAAGTTTTAACTTTATTCCTGAACAGTGTTGTAGTATATTCTCTAACTTGCTTCTTTCACTCAACATTAACATTTTGAGATGTATCTCAAAAGATGATACAGGTAGCTATAATTTATTTATTTTTACTGCTATATAGTATTATATAATATCTCATAATTTATATGATTTTATGTTGCTTTCAGTCTTTTGCTATTATAAATGTTTTTGTATATATTTCTAGAGCATATGCAATAAAGTTTCTTTAAGAATGCCCCTAGAATTCTTTAGTTCCTCATATGTTCTTAAAATAGGAGTTACAGATAGTAAGCTAAGCACATTTCAAAGTCTCCTAGATATTGTTAAATTTCACTTCAAAGGCATTGTGGCAATTTGTATTCCCACACGTATTATAATGAGAATTCCTATATTCTAGGATTTGTAAAAAAACTGAAGGTCAATTTCAGTTTTGCAAATTTGATTGATATAAAAGGTCAATTTTCTTAATATTTACTTCCCTAATTCTTAGTTGGAACAAGGAGCATTTCACATACTTGTTAACCATTTGGATATCTTAGTCTGTTAATTATTCATATCCTATGCAATTTTAAAATTTATTGTCTTTTTTATTTTTAATCAATATATAAGAATTCCTGTATGCAGAAAACTACACAACACTGAAGAAAGAAATCAAGGAAGACACAAATAAATGGAAACATATACCGTGTTCATGGATTGGAAGAATTAACATCATCAAAATGTCCATGCTACCCAAAGCAATTTACAGATTCAATGCAATACCTATTAAAATACCAATGGCATATTTCACAGACATAGAACAAACACTTCAAANTATAAGAATTCCTTCTGGATTCTGAAGATGAATTTTTATACATACTATAAATTGTATGTAATACAATTGCATATTTGATATAATATTAAATATAAACCATGTAACATAATAATATATATACTATAAATTATATATAATATAATCATGTATTTAATATAACATTAAATATGTAACATATAATGGTAATTAACCACAATATAATGTAATTTCCATATAATATAAATTATGTACAATTACATAATATATGAGTGAATATATATGATTATATAGCATACTTAAGTTATATATTTTATAAATTATATGTAATATAATTTTATATTTAATATAATATTAAATGTGCAACATATATTTTAATGTAATATAGAATGTAATTAGTATAATGTAATTATTAAATGATATAAATTATCTGTGATTATAACATAGTACATTATTATATATAATTATATAATATATGTAAATTTTCCATAAATGTGAAATATCTTCTCCCAGACTGTCTTGTATCATTTAAAAGACAAATCTTTCATTTGGCAGAGTATTTAATTAAATTAGTCAGATGTGTTCATTTTTTAAAAAAATATTGTTTATTTATTTATTTTTACAGAGAGGGGAAGGGAAGGAGAAAGAGTGGGAGAGAAACATCAATGTGTGGTTGCCTCTCCTGTGTCCCCTACTGGCGACCTGGCCTGCAACCCAGGCATGTGCCCTGACTGGGAATCGAACCAGTGACCCTTTGCTTCACAGGCCTGTGCTCAATCCACTGAGCTACACCAGCCAGGGCTGTTCATTTTTTAATAGTTTGCAATTATGCATCTTCCTCAGTATTATCCCTCACACTGCATTGTTTAGAGAGACCTGTATTTAAAAGGCCTATATTTATTCCAAAAAGTTTAGTTTTTACATTTAGGTCTTTAGTCCATTTGGACTTGTTTTAAAAATGTTTTAAATAAGTAAAGATCTCATTTTATTTTTATTCACATGGAGAGTGTGTTTCCTCAGTATCATTTACTGAATAGCCTATCATTTGCCTATAGATATGCAGTGTTGCCTATGGTATACCAAGTGCCCCAAAGTATAGAGGAAACTGTGTCTGAGTTCTCCATTCTATTTGTTATTTGTCTTTCTCTACATGAATAACACACATTGTTAATTATTACAACTTATAATGTCTTCATATCTTAAAGGACTAGAAGGAAAGAGAACTGGACAGCTACATGCAAAAAAATGAAACTTGAGCACCAACTTACACCATACACCAAATACCCATTTTGATCTTTAAATACCCATTTTGATCTTTAAATGGGTATTTAAATGTATTTAAATGTATTTTGGCTATTCTTGGGTCTTTGTTTTTACATTTAACTTTAAGTGTCCACTTGCCAAGGCCCATAAAAAACTGTGTTGATATCAGATATGGTACATTTGTACATTTATTTAGGTCTGTTTTATTTCTTTTACAAAGTTTTGAAATTGCCTTCATGGGTCTTGAACATCTTTTATCGAGTTTTTACTAGGCCCCTTTTATTTTTGTAGGTAATGAAATAAGAGCCTTTGTAAAATCACATTTTCTAGTGGTATGTTGCTGATATGGTAACATTAATTTTCATATATTGGTCTTATTTTTAACAAGTTTACTAAACCCTCTTAATAGTTTGTAGATTTTCTAGATGAGTAATTATAAAAATAATTTTGTTTCTTGCTTTTTTCCCTTATACCCTTTTCATCTTTTTTCTTATCATTTTGGTTAAGTTTCAGGTACAACATTGACTATAACAAAATCCTTCTCTTAATCTTGGTAGAAACCCCCCTGAAATTATTTCGCAGAGACACTGTCATTTCCCTCACTTGTAAGGAAACTATGTGAGCTGAGTCAAGTAGCCTTACCTTCTTTATTTTTAGCATTATTTCATCTTTAGCTCCCGAACAACGGAAAGCCAGGGTTTATTCTCTTGCTGGCACTTATGAGCTAAACTGAGATTTTAATATTTGTGCCAATCTCTTGTATCAGATGCTTCTCCTGTATTTTACTGAGACTGTGATTACCTTGAGCAGAAGACAGAGAGGGCACCATCATTACCCACTTCCAGTTTTACTTGATTTTTTGAAGCAGGTCCAACCACCTGGGTGTAATAGTTATGTTTAAGGAAACAGCTTGGGCTGCAGTCTCTCTTAAAGGCAAGACTAAGAGAATAGTTCTCTTATAGTCAAGCATGAAGATATTATTATTATGTTTTTGTCTTTATATTTCGATGCTTATTTAGATGGTTAAAATATTTTCCAAAGTTTTTGCTAGTTATTGCTTTCTATACCTTACTCTTTCTTCTGTGATTAATTTTCTTCTTCCAGAAATATATTATTTTAATGGTGTCTTTAAAATGAGAATCTCTGGATGGTAACCGATCTCATTCTCTGTTTTTATGAAATGGTATTTATTTTTGCTTTACTCTTGAATGTTATTTTAGCTACATTTCTAACTTTGTTTGACCCTTTTCCTTCAACACTTTGCATCTGTTGTTTGTCTACTTGCTATTCCTTAGAGGATTTTTTCCTTCTGGTTGCTTTCAATACTTTTCTGTTCATCTCAGATAATTTTTAATAATAATTTGATGTATTTAGGTAATGGTTTATTGTTATTTGCCTCTGTGAACCCTCTGTTTCTTTCTGAGGAAATATTTTTACTCACTGATTTGTGCCTCTCTCCAGTTTTCTTTATTCTGTTATTGGACCATATATTGAGTGTATGACAAAATTTTTCATTCTGAACTCCCTCTTAACTAGTCTTTTGTGTTTTTTAAATTAGTGGTATGTTCTGTGTAATTTCCTTAGACTTATCTTTTAGTTTACCATTTCTTTCTTCAGCTTAACCAAGCTTAACCATGTTCAGCTTCTTCCTGTGTTTAACCAGTTGTTTAGTCTATTGAAATTTTAGTGCCAGATATTACAGTTTAAAATCTCTGATTTTTATTCTGGTGTCCAATATTCTTGTTACATTTTTCATTCTTATTTTAAATACTTAAAAATTATCTTTGGATTGATGCAGTGTCTCAAGTTTTCTTGGGTTTCTTATATTCTTCTGCTCATTCTGCCTCATTACTATTTATCATGATGCATTATTCTTTTGCATGCTCTTGATTATGAGCTCACTTTCAATGAGTGTGTTTATTCAATGGGAATCCCTTACACCCTGAATAGAGACAGTGTCTCTGCAAAATAATTTTGAGTTTGTTTCTGCCCAAGTCCTAGGATTTCACAAATATTTCTGTTAAATTCTAGGCCTTAGATTTCAACAATGTGTGAGTGGTATACACTTGGACACCTTACTCATGTGCAGGTATAAGTGTGGTGGTTCACTTTTCATGGGATGCTTGCTTGCTGCTTCCTGAGTTGGTTGGTGACAATGTTCTATTCTCATTTTCATGGAGTGGTGTCAATTCAAAGCTTCCTGCTTTGCAAGAAACTCAGTTCCAGTTCTTTGCCTTATCCAGGGTGCACCTCCTGGCATTGTTTGGTATTTGCAGGCCAAGCCCTGAGTCCTTAGGATTTGTATCCAGGAATTAACACCTGATCCATTGGTTCCTGCTTTCACCACTATACCTATTTTTTCCTGATACCTGGGAATTTTCCTATTCTCGAGTTCACCTTTATATATGTATATAAATGGGAGTTATACTTTATCAATCTTTTCATAGAAAGATGAGAGTTTATATTTGTTCAGTCCTCTATGTTGTAGAAAGGATATTATTTTTCTTTTTTTAAGAAAATTAATTAATTAATTAATTAAATTCTTGTTCAAGTACAGTTTTCTGTCTTATATTCCTAACCCTGCCCCCCCATTGCTCCCAACCTCCCTCCCATTTCCGCCCCCCACCTTAGTTATTGTCCATGTGTCCTTTATACTTGTTCATGTGAGTCCATCCCCTTTTCCACTATGATTCTCTCCCCTCTCCCCTCTGGACCCTGTCAGCCAGTTCCGTATTTGAGTGTCATCAGTCACATTTTGCTTGCTTGTTTGTTTTGTTGTTTAGATTCCTGTTAACAGTGATATCATATGGTATTTGTCTTTCACTGCCTGGCTTNGTGCTCCCCACCTCCCTCCCATTTCCGCCCCCACCTTAGTTATTGTCCATGTGTCCTTTATACTTGTTCATGTGAGTCCATCCCCTTTTCCACTATGATTCTCTCCCCTCTCCTCTCTGTACCCTGTCAGCCAGTTCCGTATTTGAGTGTCATCAGTCATATTTTGCTTGCTTGTTTGTTTTGTTGTTTAGATTCCTGTTAACAGTGATATCATATGGTATTTGTCTTTCACTGCCTGGCTTATTTCACTCAGCATAATGCTTTCCAGTTCCATCCATGATGTTGCAAGGGGTAGGAGTTCCTTCTTCCTTTCTGCAGCATAGAATTCCACTGTGTAAATGTACCATAGCTTTTTGATCCAGTCATTTACCAATGGGCATCTAGGTTGCTTCCAACTCTTGGCTATTGTAAATTGTGCTCCTATGAACATCGGGATGCATAGGTTCTTTTGGATTGGTGTTTCAGTGTTCTTAGGATATACTCCTAATAGTGGAATTGCTAGATCAAAAGACACATTCATTTTTAGTTTTCTTAGAAAATTCTATACTGTTTTCCATAGAGGCACAGCTTTGCTTATACATTATTAATTAGGGGTAAGGGTAGGTATTCTGTTTATCTGTACTTTAAAAAGAAATAGCAACCACGTTTCTACCTTACCAAACATCTAAGGTTGTTTTAAACATAGAGCATTATAGCTGATATTGGTTAAATAAAGAAGATGTAGACAGGGCTACCAGAAATTGGAGTGGGCGGAATACTTTTAAAAATGCACACTACTCAAAGTAAGCATTAAATGGGCTTTTAAAAGGATGAGTTAATTGGGTATTTTGACATAAATTATTATTTTTATAAGGAAATTGTTTTCTAAATGAGATATATTTCTATGAGGAAACATATATGATTCTAACAAGCAATGTGATCACATCAAATGGTATCGGAAACTTGTCTTATATCTTTACTCTTTATGTTTAAAGTTCTGGTTGAGGAGTATCATTCCATATATATTTGCTATTAGTATTATTCTCTTCTCCCAACTGACCTATGATAAATGTGTTGGGGAGATTATTTCTAGGGAGACAGCATAAAAACAGAAATCAATGGGTAAGTACCTTATTGGGAAATAATACCAGGGGTCAGGAGACAAGGTAAGATAATCAGTGTAAGAATATAAGTTGATTACTGCAGTGGGAGACGGGGTGCTTTGTTGAGAAACTGTGTACAATGTGCCCCAGGACCTTCAGTTTGTGGATGGGAGTCAACAAGAGAAGCATTGAGTCATTAGATTTTGTTTCATGTTGGCCAAATTTTGCCTTTGGAGAATTACTTTCAAGACTGCCTATGTGTAAACTACAAGTTCCACAAAGAAGCTTGGGACTAGAAAAAGAGGCACGTAGTGGGTTGGCAGTGCTATGCGAAGCTTGTCAGACTCTATGATGAACTTGCTGCAATGGTGACTGGAATAAGAGTCAAGGGAAGCTAATTGGATTTATAGGAATGCATAAGATCAAGGAAAACCCCCAAACCCTGTTTTTATGTGAAGTTTTAAGTACATTTTCTTAATAACATTATTATCATTTGATGATCAAATAACTACTTTTTACTTTGGACACTTCAGACATGATCTTAGTATATAGAGTGGGTTATTTTTACATCAGGAAACATGATAAAGGCAAATAACTTTAAAGTATGTGATAGAATGAAAGCAGAAGGGCAGGTTAACATGTGTTTGGGGAACCTCATCCCTTTGTTCCAGAATCGTATCAGAGAAGGTAGAATTGGAGGCAAGCATAGGAGTCTGGATGCTACTAATAAGCAGGGGGGTGGAGCTCCAAACACCTATCAATCATGCAGGAAGTGGTGATATCAGAATACATAAATACAGAGGGGACAAATATTCCTGTTACAAGAGAGTCACTCCACAACTGGGAAAGTGGCCAATACTTTCTTCTTTCCATCAAAGCCTTTCCTCTGTAAAAATTCAGACCTTCTGGCAAGTATAGACAGTGATTGTTCATTTTATAATCCACCTCTTGCCTGTTAGTCTCTCCCACCTGACCAGTGCGGTGGGGAGAGCCTCCAGTAACTGGAATGTTTTCCTCTCCTCTGACAACACACATGCCATTTCTGACAGAATACAAACACATGCCATTGCTCTCACAGGTTTTACAGGTTTGTGACTGTCATTGGCCCACTGAATGTCAACAAATTAAATGTTCAGAGGCTGCAGGTGGAACAAGTAATTAAGGATTTTTGAGCTGAATATTTTAAGTTCCTATCAATTTTTGTGTTGATTTGGAGGAAGAGATGAGGAAGAGATGAGTGGAAATGGGAAGGGATGGTGTAGGCAAACTGTTAAAATTCACAATTTTCTATTTTATTTTGGAATAAATATGACATTTGATTTTATATATCTAAGATGCCTTAGAGATTGACTAAACTTCCTAGTTTTGTCTGAAGCTTTTGGCAATGATGTATCTTGTATACTGTGTTGGGTGAGGTAATTGAGAGGACATGGCCATTGGTTGACCTATGAACTAGACCCAAGTAATTGGGAGCTCCTCACCCACTCCCTGTTCTTGGAATGTATGCTCTCCCCACCATTCATTCCCATAGCAGAAGCCATTTTCAAGGGCACAGCCTTGAGAGCCATGAGTTGTTGAGAGTACCTGGATAGTATACTCAACTGAATTTAGTTAAGTCCTGTATATAAACTTTTGTGATGCTAGAGAGGCTGGTGCAGAGATCTACTGGTCTTGCAGACAAGACATGAGTCTTAAGTTCCCACCTAAGACAAGAGTCTTAAGTTCCCTTGCTTGTTAAAACTGCCACCTACCATACCAGTCTGGAGTAGTATGCCTCTTCCTTCAGTCTCTCCTCACTCTCTGTGGCAAGTTTGTGAACCAACATATAGTGGGGTCTTAATATTTTGGGATTTAATAAAAGAAGGAATGCAATAGATTCAACTTGTACATTAGTTATTTAACAGGTAAATGAGGTATTTATAACATTTTTTCCTCTGTAGGCATTTAAACTGAGGTATATTGTTTATGAATCTTGAGTGTCTTAGTGATACAACTCAACTGAAGATGGGAAACTGACCGCTTAAATGTCTGTGGTTCCTTCTGGTCCCATGATTAAGAACAGCTTCTGTTAAACTGTAATATTCCACTACAGTTCAGAACTTAGTTTCACTTGCATATTTTCCCTAAGGAAATCTAACACTTTTTATTCTACTGTCTTCCCTAAATTTAATAAATGTGTGATGTGATTTCTTTTTAAAATAATTCTCTTTGTACTAGTGGGTTGTTCAACCTGCTCCCACAATGACATTTCTGGGATATTTTCCAATCTTTTCTTCCTCCTAAAATAGACCAAGACCTTATGTTCCAACTTGGAAAACATCACATTTATCTGCTTTTTGGTGTCTGAACTATGCATTTTCAATGCTGCTGAAAGGCAATTCTCTGAAAGGCATACTTGTTTTTTAGGTTTTATCTGGCTTGAATTCTACATCAGTTTTCAAGTTTGTGTTTCTCTGCAACCACGTGTAAAGAAATATGACTTCTTACAAGATTAATGGAAAGTATTAGACAAGATGTAGTTAGTAAATATCTTTGGTGAAATTTCCAAGAAAGTTTCAGAAAGCCTTCCTTTTTTGACATACAGATCCTTAACATAGGGAAAGTTTGGTAATTCTTTGGGCTTGCTTCAAAGTAAATATTTTAATAGACAAAGGGAGATGCAAAAATACTGGTATTGTACTATCAAGTGATCATTTAAACAGCTGCCAAAGCCTCTAATGAAACAAATGTATGAATCTTATGGGCCTTTATCATAAAAATATTGTAGGGTTCATAATTTAAACTTTGTGTTAAATATATGTATTAATAAGGTATAACACTCAAAGCAAACAAAAATTCAAATTAAGGGAGGATTTTTTCCAGAAGCAAGTGACCCTGTCACCCTGTTCCATATTTGAGTGTCATTGGTCGTATTTTGCTTGCTTGTTTGGTTTGTTTAGATTCCTGTTAACGGTGAGATCATATGATATGGTTTATATATGAAAATAAATATGAGTTTCCTTAGATTTTCCACATGACTAAAACAAATAATTTTTCTGAAGGGAAAGCAGACTTTATCTGGATTCCTGGTGTTCCTCAAAGTGATGATTAAGGACCACCTGCATTTTATCACCTGGAATGTGGTGGAAAGTGAATGTTCCTTGGTTTCACTCAGGCCTAAAGAATCAGATACTCTGGGGTTAAAGTCTCAGAATTTAAAATATTAAAAATGCATCTAAGGTATGATTTTGATTATATTGAAGTATGAGAACGTGGTACAGCATGGTGGAATTACAAATACCCAGAAAACAAATAAATACAAAATCCCACTGGAAATCTAAAAACCCATTTTTTTCTGTTTCAAATGAAAAAGATTTCATCAAATTATATTGTCATGGTTTGCCAATGACATATTACAGACATAAAGACAAATATCATATGATCTCACCGTTAACAGGAATCTAAACAAACCAAACAAGCAAGCAAAATACGACCAATGACACTCAAATATGGAACAGGGTGACAGGGTCCAGAGAGGAGAGGGGAGAGAATCAAAGGGGAAAAGGGAATGGACTCATATGAACAAGTATAAAGGACACATGGACAATAACTAAGGGTGGGGGGTGGAAAGGGGAGGGAGGTGGGGAGCATGGGGCGGGTGGCGGGCAGGGTTGGGAATATAAGACAGAAACCTGTACTTGAACAAGAATTAAATAAAAATTATATTTAAAAAAAGGTGAATTATTTCTACTTAAATGAAAGATAGGTGACTATAGGCAATGGAAAACTAAATGTTAATTTAAAAAAAAGACAACAGGTAGATAGTGATTTTGTAAAAACCTTTCTAAAAATATCTGGAAAGACTGTCTTGTAGGTAGAAATAAATCTCAATAAAATTGGTTAGATACTTTGTATTTTTGGAGGTTAAAAGACTGACTTGAATGAAAACATAATCTGATGCAGGAATTATATATAACCTGAACAATGGTTATCATTCAAAATGCTTGAAAGGATTTAGGAAGTATGTTCTTTTTTTCGTTGTTGTTCAAGTGCCATTATCTCCATTTTTCTTTCACCACTGCCTCCTGTCCCACCTGTCCCCACCTCCAACCCTTGATCCTACCCACTTTGGCTTTGTATTCTTAATATTAACATTAAACTTTTTTCTTTCAGTTTTACTGAGATGTAAGTGGCACACAGCAATATGGAAGTTTAAGGTGTACAACATAATGACTTCACTTATGTACATTGTAAAATGATTACCACAGTAAATTAACATTCATCATCTCATATAGATACAAAAACGGTTTTTTTTTTGCTTGTGAACTTTTAAGATTTACTCTCTTAGCAACTTTCAAATATACCATATGACAATGGTAACCGTAGTCATCATGTTGTACATTACATCATCAGTGCTTATTTTTCTTGAAGTTTGTACCTTTCAACCACTGTCAACTAATTCCCTCATCCCACCTACACTCTACCCCTGGTGACCACAAATCTGATATTTTTTTCTATGAGGTTTTTTTTTAGATTCTGCATGTGAGATCATACAAGTACTGAGATCAGTACTTGTCTTTCTGACTTATTTCATTTAGTATAATACCCTCAAGTTTCATCCATGTTATTGCAAATGGCAGGATTTCCTTTTTATGACCAAAGATTATATATAACTCATAATACCTAATATCTAATATATACATATTATATATATGCATATATATATATATATATTTGGCTAAAAGGACTGTATGGTTCTTTTCACAAAAATAAAAGATATATTTTTCATCATCATCAATAACTTTATTGATCTAGGTATATTGAGTATGTCAGCTATCTCCCAGTATTGCCTTCTTGTGGGTAGAGGCCTGGGGTGCTGCTAAACATCTTTCAATACATAATACAAAAAAACCCCATGATACAGCCCCACAGCAAAAAAATTATTTGGCCAAAATGTTGATATTATTGAGAAAGTTTGTGAACAACTTTTGGCACATTTAATTGGTAACAGCACCTTTTCCATACACTGCAATAATCTTTTGCTTTGCATTTTTAGTTGCATTTTTACCTTTCTTAAAATAATAAAACATAATACACCACAAAGAATGTTGTGTATTTTCTTCCATCTTCAATATTAAAATGGCTGCACAAAAATTCACCAATTTTGATAAATTTTTAAGTGCATGCTGATAGGATAACTGTCACAATACAGTGTACCAAAATTGTTTTAACCAAAGTTAAAGACAACTAAGTACTACTGAAGCCATAGTATGGAAAAAACTAAGTGAACATTTTGACCAGCCCAATATATGTATGTGTGTGTGTGTGTGTGTGTGTGTGTATTCTTGTTTGTGGTTTTTCTCATTTCTTTTTGCCTTCTTTTTGAAATATTTTGGTGCCTATCTTTTCCTGTGATGGAGAAAAATTGTCTGAATAATTTGCACTAAGATATAAGTGCCTCAATGTTGAATGTTTCTCAGAAGAAGACTACAGGGAAGTGGCAAGGCTTTACATGAAATAAGTCCCAACAATAGAATTTAAGGCCTCATATTACTGAAGTAAGGTGTTTTTTGGAAGAGATTTTTAAAAACCATTTTCCTCAACTGATGGTGACTGTAATGCATAGAAACAGCCATGTATCTATACTCACAGAATTCCAATTTGCTACCACTACTCAGCACTTGAGATACTGCAAGGACAAATGAAAGCAAATATGACTTTATATAGCTGGAAGTTATCTTAAAGAACTTATCTTCAAGTCCCAGGTTTCTAAATATAGTAATATTTAAAAGGGAATTACTGTATTTTTCAGACTATAAGATGCACCCGCTCCCCCCACCCCAATTTGGGAGGAAAATGCATCTGGCAACCCTGCTCCTGCCTCCTGTGATTCCCCGCTCCACCGCTGCCCACCCCGCACAGTGAGCCAGACAAGCTACATTCGGACTATAAGACGCACCCCCTTGCCGCATAAGTTTGGGGCGGGTGAGTCTTACAGTCCGAAAAATACGGAAGTAACTCCATTGTTGAGAGGGCTGTATCTGTCAAAGTTTTTGCTTGCAGTTGAAACTCAGATCAAATCAGCTTAGGCAAAAAGAAAGTGTATTGGCTCGCAACACTGGTTTCAAATGACGCTGTTCTATTACTCAGTTGTGCTTTTCCTGTTCATTGATTTTATTCTCAGATAGGATCTTCCTAAAAGGTGGGAAATACAGCAGTGGGTAACAGCAAGCTTATAATTTACAGACCACAATCCAGAAAGGAGACTCCAAAATTCTTTCCTACTGTCCATAAACTTCACTGAAAAGTATTAGACTTCTTGGATAATGTGCCCAATTGCTGTGGCCAAGGAGATGCAAAACTGTTCGATTAGGGGACCTGTACCAAACTCTACGCCTGGGGTGTGCTAAGTTCCACCTTACCTAAACTACAAGGAATGGGTTCCCTCAGGTAAAAGGTGTATTATTACTAGAAAAAAGAGAGGTGTGAAGGCCTTCTGACAGCAAAAACAAGAGATGCTCATTTTGTACAGTCCTTATCTTGACTGTACATTATTCATTTCCTATCTCCATAGTGCTTATCAAAAACAAGCCTCTGCTGTCAGCAACAGAACACTGTGGGTGACTCACTGAGCAGATGCTATACAGTATTTGTCTTGCTGAAACTAAAGATATATTCATCAGTTATATGCCTAGGAGGTAAGAAGACTCAACAAAGAATGAAGAAAGCATCTGTTTATATATTAAATGGCTATTATTAAGTGGATAACTTTTCTGCTCTATTTTGTAATTAAGTATTTAAGAACAGAACTGGGAAATAAGAACTGTTCACTATTTTTAGTATAGTTGTGATAATTCTTATGTAGTTGTTTTTCTCTGTCTCTTGGTAACCAGGCAACAGAAATTGCTATAAGAATGAACTGTGAAAACTCAATTTTTATTAAATCTTTAAAAACATTTCTTTCTCATAATTATACATTTTCTAGTTTATTCAAATTATTTTTATATAAATCCTCAAACATGAGCTCAACTTCAAGATAAAAAGGATGAAGTATATTTTAACTAGTTCTTATTTTACTCAGCTGTTATTTAGAAATAATGAGACAAACTTTCCTTATTCTTTACCTCTGGCATTTTTGCAGATTTTCCTGAAAAATTGGGAAAATAACTTCTTATACTACTGATTCAGTGGAGCATTTATAAGTTTCTCTTTTTAAAGATTTTATTAATTTATCTTTAGAGGGGAAGGGAAGGAGAGAAGGAGAAAAATATCAATGTATGGTTGCCTCTCGTGAGTCCCCCGCTGGGAACTGGCCCAGAACCCAGGCATGTGCCCTGACTGGGAATCGAACCGCCATCGTGTGATTCGCAGGCCCATGCTCAATCCACTGAGCTACACCAGCCAGGGCTGATTCAGTGGAGCATTTAGACCCTGGATTTTGGAGCCAAAATTCAGGTTTTGGATACTATTTTGCCAATTTCTAATGCTGTGCCCTTGGGTGTACTCTAAACCAGCATGATCTTCAACTTTACTTAGAGTGAAAGTGATGAGTATTGACCACAGAAAACTGTTGGAAAGATCCAGAGACATAATGCATGCAAACCATCAATCACATGCATTGGTACTCAATGATGGTTTAGTCACTGTTAGTTTTTATTAACTATGCAATACAGAAAACATCTGATTGCAGTAGTAATTAGTGTTAATTGCCTGCTTGTATAGATAACTAGCAGAGACCTGGAGCCATCCTTCCTGAACATCTGATTCCAGAGTGAAGGTGAATTATTTGATACTCAGTTATTCTGGAGGAATGAAAAGTGAGGAATGAATGAATTGTCTTAATGAAATGTTCCAAAAGCCATTGGTGGATGGCTTTTGAATCATTTTGAATAATTTATAATCATTCCATACTTTGAGGTATATATTTGACTTGGGTAAATGTATGTTTTAGAGTAAAATTATGTAAAATTTTTGTTACTACAGAATCTATTCTAGTTTAAATTTGTTGTTTTCCTTCTTTATTTATAAGTTAATTTATATTTTATGCCAACTTAACATGAAAAGAATATACCAGTTCTTGTTTTAACTTAGAACTTTTATAACTCAAAGGAGAGAATCTGCCTATTAATTTGTTGGTGTGTATGCAGTACAACATGAACAAGCAACATACAAATTGAGACATTTTTGCGATCCATTTGAGATTTTGTTGGCATTTGATTCTGTAATTATACCCAATTACACAAATGAGCAGTGTAAACAAGATTACAACATGTATACTTATTTTGCACAAGAGAATATCGTTTTCAGAGCATTTATATTTTGTGGAAATTAGTTTATAATTCACAAGTGTAATTATCAGTACAAACTTACTGTTATTATAAATATAAACATTTATTAAGCGACTTCTGTGTGCAATAAATTGGGCAACACTTGGTGATACTAAGACTAAAATACAAATAGAAAAAAAACTTGTTGATTTTGAGTAATGCAATGAACGATGGCTTCAATAGTTGTACATTGAGTTTTTAGGCAGGTTATACATCTGTATTTCTTAACAATTTAATAAAAACAAAAATCATAATATTAAGGGACAGTGAAATTAGACTATAAGGGACTAAACTTCTGTTTTCGAGAAGATGGACTTACAGAGGTCTAATTTAATTTAAAATAAACTTTCACCCCAAACTTATTACTTTTTCTTCACTTCTCTTGCCCCTTTTCTGTGTGTTTGTTTGTTTGTTGCTTTCTATACCACTGTAAATACTTCACAACACATCTCTCAGGTCTTAGCCCACTTTACAGGTTCCTGAATTCTATTACTGTAGTGATTAACTCTACTTGCTCACACCCTATGCCTATTTACTATTCTTTACTCTCACCTTACCTCAAAATCTGACCAACCGCAACCTCACTGCTTTCTAGATACAACTCACAAGCCTTCCCTCCCCAACAAGAGACTTATCTTTGGCCTATCCTTTCTTAAAAGTGGCAAATTGGGTTGAAGATTACAGTTAACACTGTATAGAGCCTAAAGATCTTCTATCTATTCTCTACCGGCTGTGACTGTAAATATCATACAATACTCTCCTCCTGTCATAACCATTCTGCCTCCCCCTCCAGCTGATCACACACACACAGAAAGAAAGGAGTAGGTGGAAGCAGAGAACATCCAGATACCTGCAGGAGACTGCACCACTGAATTTCACAGGTATTCTACTACAGAAGTTCACACCATAAACCTAGGGAGTCAGAACAGATCAATTTAAGAAGCTGAAGCCAACAAGAAGAGTCTCATAAGCAATGGGAAGACAAAGAAACAATGCCCAAATGAAAGAAAAGGTGGAAGTCTCAGAAATAATGTCAGATGAAAGAGAGGCAAGTCAACTATCAGATATTGAATTCAAAGCACTAGTTATCAGGAAATTCAAAGAGCTCACAATGAGCTACCAGAAACTAGAGGGGAGCTACCAGAAACTTGAGGGGAGCTACAATGAGTTCTCTGCAAACTATATCAACATGAAAAAGGAAATAGAAACTATCAGCAAAGGCCAAGAGGAAATGAAGAATACAATTTCGGAACTGAAGAACACAGTAGAAGGAATGAAAAGCAGGATCGATGAGGCAGAAGATCGGATCAGTGAGTTGGAGGACACAGTAGAAAGAATCTCCCAGAAAGAGCAAGAAAGGGAAAAGAGGCTCAAAAAGAATGAAGATGGACTAAGAGAAATGCAAGATAATATGAAACGTAATAATATCCGAATAATAGGAATACCAGAAGGAGAAGAAGAAGAACAAGGGATAGAAAACCTATTTGAAAGAGTAATGATGGAAAATTTTCCTAATTTGATGAGAGAAAAAGTTACACGAATCCAGGAATCACAGAGAGTCCCATTCAAGAGGAACCCAAAGAGGCCCACTTCAAGACACATCATCATTAAAATGGCAAAATTTCAAGACAAAGAGAGAATCCTAAAGGCAGCAAGGGAGAAAAAGGAAGTAACATACAAGGGAGCCCCAATAAGGTTAGCTACTGACTTCTCAATGGAAACACTCCAAGCAAGAAGAGAATGGCAAGAAATATTTCAAGTAATGAGAACCAGAGGCCTACAACCAAGGCTACTTTACCCAGCAAGGCTCTCAATCAAGATAGAAGGCCAAATAAAGAGCTTCCAAGACAAAAGAAGTCTAAAAGAATATGCCTCCACCAAACCAGCTCTACAAGAAATACTAAAAGGGCTGCTTTAAGGAAAGGAAGGAAAAGAGAGAGACAGAGAGGAACTGTGGTACAAAAATGGCAATGAATAAGTCCCTATCAATAATAACCTTGAATGTAAATGGATTAAATGCTCCAATCAAAAGACATAGAATAGCTGAATGGATAAGAAAGCATGACCCACACATATGCTGCCTACAGGAGACCCACCTCAGGACAAAAGACCATCACAGACTAAAAGTGAAAGGCTGGAAACAAATTTTCCAAGCAAATGGACAAGAAAAAAAAGCCGGGGTAGCAATTCTAATATCAGACAAAATAGACTTCAAAAAAAGGGCCATAAAGAGAGACCCAGAAGGTCACTTCATATTGCTCAAGGGAAGAATCCAGCACGAAGACATTAACATCATAAATATATATGCACCCAACATAGGAGCACCCAAATATATAAGAAAAATCCTAGAAGACTTCAAGAAAGATATTGACAGCAACACAATTATAGTAGGGGATTTTAACACCCCACTGTCAAAAATGGACAGATCTTCCAAACAAAATATCAACAAAGATATAGCAGCATTAAATGAAACTCTAGAAGAAATGGACTTGACTGATATATATAGAGCGCTTCATCCCAAAGAAGCTAAATACACATTCTTTTCAAATGCACATGGAACATTTTCAAAGATAGACCACATGATAGGACACAAAATGAGCCTCAACAAATTCAAGAAAATTGAAATCATACCAAGCATTTTCTCTGACCACAAGGGACTGAAATTAGAAACCAACCCCAAAGGAAAAAACCCAAAACACCCAAAATCATGGAGACTGAATGGTATGCTATTAAACAACGAATGGGTCAAGATTGAAATTAGGGAAGAAATCAAAAAGTTTCTGGAAACAAATGAAAATGAACTCACAACAACCCAAAACTTATGGGACACGGCCAAGGCAGTCCTGAGAGGGAAGTTCATAGCAATACAGGCTTACCTAAAGAAAATAGAAACATTTCAAACAAACAACCTAACCCGACGCCTGCAAGAACTCGAAGAACAACAACAAAGACAGCCCAGAGCAAGTACAAGGAAGGAAATAACCAAGATCAGAGCAGAATTAAATGACATAGAGACCAAAAGCACAATTATAAGGATCAATGAATCCAAGAGTTGGTTTTTTGAAAAGATAAACAAAATAGACAAGCCTTTAAGTAGGCTCATTAAGAAAAGAAGAGAGAGGACACAAATAAACACAATCAGAAATGAAAGAGGAGAGATTACAACTGATACCACAGAAATAGAAGGGATTGTAAGGAATTACTATGAAGAACTGTATGCCAAGAAATTTGAAAACCTAGGTGAAATGGACAAATTTCTAGAAAAATATAATCTTCCAAAACTCAATGAAGAAGAAGTAGAAAGCCTGAACAGACCAATAACAGCAAATGAAATTGAAGCAGTAATCAAAAAACTCCCATCACACAAAAGCCCCGGACCAGATGGTTTCACAGGAGAATTCTACAAAGCGTTTAAGGAAGAGCTAACCCCTATTCTTCACAGACTATTCCAAAAAATCCAAAATGATGGGAAACTCCCAAACTCTTTTTATGAAGCGAGCATTATCCTAATTCCAAAACCAGAGAGAGACACAACAAAGAAAGAAAATTACAGGCCAATATCACTGATGAACATAGATGCTAAAATCCTCAACAAAATATTGGCAAATCGCATCCAACAATACATCAAAAAGATCATACACCATGACCAAGTGGGATTCATCCCAGGGATGCAAGGATGGTTCAATATCCGCAAATCAGTAAATGTAATACACCACATAAACAAAAGCAAGGACAAAAACCACATGGTCATATCAATAGACGCGGAAAAAGCTTTTGATAAGGTACAACACCCATTTATGATAAAGGTACTCAGCAAAGTGGGAATAGAGGGAGCATTCCTCAATATAATAAAGGCCATATATGAAAGACCTACAGCCAACATCATACTGAATGGGCAAAAACTGAAAGCTTTTCCACTAAGATCAGGAACAAGACAAGGTTGTCCACTTTCACCACTTCTATTTAATATAGTATTGGAAGTTCTAGCCACAGCAATCAGACAAGAAAAGGAAATAAAAGGCATCCAAATCGGAAAGGAGGAAACAAAACTGTCACTGTTTGCAGATGACATGATAGTGTACATGGAAAATCCTATAGACTCTACCAAAAAACTGCTGGAACTAATAAATGAATTTGGCAAAACAGCGGGATACAAAGTCAATATCCAGAAATCAAAGGCATTTCTGTATACTAACAATGAATCAGCAGAAGCAGAAATCAAGAAAAAAATCCCATTCGATATAGCAAAAAGAAAAATAAAATATCTGGGAATAAATCTAACCAAGGAGGTTAAAGACCTGTATGCAGAAAATTACACAACACTGAAGACAGAAATCAAGGAAGACACAAACAAATGGAGACGTATACCGTGTTCATGGATTGGAAGAATTAACATCATCAAAATGTCCATACTACCCAAAGCAATTTACAGATTCAATGCAATACCTATTAAAGTACCAATGGCATATTTCACAGACATAGAACAAACACTTCAAAAATTTATATGGAACCATAAAAGACCCCGAATAGCAGCTGCAATGTTAAGAAAGAAGAACAAAGTAGGAGGGATCACAATACCTGATATCAAACTGTATTACAAGGCCACTGTAATCAAAACAGCCTGGTACTGGCATAAAAACAGGCACATAGACCAATGGAACAGAATAGAGAACCCAGAAATAAACCCAAATCTCTACAGTCAATTAATATTCGACAAAGGGGGCAGTATCATAAAATGGGGTAAAGATAGCCTCTTCAACAAATGGTGTTGGGAGAACTGGACAGCTACATGCAAAAAAATGAAACTCGAGCACCAACTTACATCATACACCAAAATAAATTCAAGGTGGATAAAAGACTTAAATATAAGCCATGACACCATTAAAGTCCTAGAGGAGAACATTGGCAGGAAAATCTCAGATATTTCACGCAGCAACATTTTTACTGATATGTCCCCTAGAGCAAGGACTATAAAGGAAAGAATAAACAAATGGGATCTCATCAAAATAAAAAGCTTCTGCGCAGCTAAAGAAAACAGCATTAAAATAAAAAGACAACCAACTGTATGGGAAAACATATTTGCCAATGATACCTCAGACAAAGGTTTAATCTCCAAAATATACAAAGAACTCACACGACTTCACTCTAAGAAGACAACTAACCCAATTAAAAAATGGGGAAAGGACTTGAACAGACACTTCTGCAAGGAGGACATACAGAGGATCCAGAGACACATGAAAAGATGCTCAATATCACTAGCTATCAGAGAGATGCAAATTAAAACTACAATGAGATACCACTTTACACCGGTGAGAATGGCTATCATAAACAAAGCAATAAACAACAAATGTTGGAGAGGGTGTGGGGAAAAGGGGACTCTGGTCCACTGTTGGTGGGATTGCAGACTGGTACAACCATTATGGAAAACAGTATGGAATTTTCTCAGAAAACTAAAATTGGACTTGCCTTTTGACCCAGCAATTCCACTGCTGGGATTGTATCCTAAGAACCCTAAAACACCAATCCCAAAGAACCTATGCACCCCAATGTTCATAGCAGCACAATTTACAATAGCCAAGAGTTGGAAGCAACCTAGGTGCCCGTCAGTAAATGAATGGATCAAAAAACTATGGTACATATACACAATGGAATTTTATGCTGCAGAAAGAAAGAAGGAGCTCCTACCTTTAGCAACATCATGGATGGAACTGGAAAGCATTATGCTGAGTGAAATAAGCCAGGTGTTGAAGGACAAATACCATATGATGTCACCTTTAACAGGAAGTTAAACAACAAAACAAACAAGTAAGGAAAATATAACCAAAGACACTGAAATAGAGAACAGGCTGACAGTGACCAGAGGGGAGAGGGGAGGGAATTTCAGGGGAAATAGGGGAGGGATTTAGAGGAACATATATAAAGGATACATGGACGAGAACTGAGAAGCGTGGAAATGGGAGGGAGGGGGGAGCTTGGCGGTGGGATGGGATGGGAGTAATAGACAGAAAACTGTACTTGAAAAATAATTAAATAAAAAAATTGGAAAAAAAAAACAAATGGAAACATATATCGTGTTCATGGATTGGAAGAATTAACATCATCAAAATGTCCATACTACCCAAAGCAATTTACAGATTCAATGCACCTTCTTAAACCACACACCAAAATAAATTCACCATGGATAAAAAACTTAAATATAAGCTGTGACACCATTAAAGTCCTAGAGGAGAACATTGGTAGGAAAATCTCAGATATTTCACGTAACAATATTTTTACTGATATGTCCCCTAGAGCAAGGGACATAAATAAAAGAATAAACAAATAGGATCTCATCAAAATTAAAAGCTTCTGCATGGCTAAAGAAAACAGTATTAAGATAAAAAGAGAAGCACCTGTGTGGGAAAACATATTTGCCAATGATACTTCAGACAAAGGTTTAATCTCCAAAATATACAAAGAACTTACAGCACTCCACTCTAAGAAGACAAACAACCCAATTAAAAAATGGGCAAAAGATTTGAACAGACACTTCTCCAAGGAGGACGTAGAGAGGATCCAGAAACACAGGAAAAGATGCTCAATATCACTAGCTATCAGAGAGATGCAAATCAAAACCACAATGAGATACCACTTTACACTGGTCAGAATGGCCATCATAAACAAGGCAACAAACAACACATGTTGGAGAGGTTGTGGGGAAAAGGGTACCCTAGTTCACTGTTGGTGGTATTGTAGACTCGTACAACCACTATGGAAAACAGTATGGAATTTTCTAAGAAAACCAGAAATGAACATGCCTTTTGACCCAGCAATTCCACTGCCAGGAGTATATCCTAAGAACCCTGAAACACCAATCCGAATAAACCTATGCACACCAATGTTCATTGTAGCACTATTTACAATAGTCAAGAGTTGGAATCAACCTAGATGCCCATCAGTAAATGAATGGATGAAAAATCTATGGTGCATATACACAATGGAATTCTATGCAGCAGAAAGAAAGAAGGAGCTTTTACCTTTTGCAACAGCATGGATGGAACTGGAAAGCATTATGCTGAGTGAAATAAGCCAGGTGTTGAAAGACAAATACCATATGATCTCACCTTCAACAGTAAGCCAAACAACAAAACAAACAAGTAAGCAAAATATCATCAAAGTCACTGAAATAGAGAACAGGGGGACAGTGACCAGAGGGGAGAGGGGAGGAAAAAAAATAACTTTAGGCAATTTTCTCACCATACAATTTCTTCTGTCTGTGATTTTTTTTTCCAATTGTGATTTCTTGAAAACAAACTAAATTTATAATCTAAAAAGCTTAGCATTTTATATTTTGAATTTCTTTCATATTTAAATATATTATATATTTACTTTTATGATTTTTAGCTGGTTTGGATCAATCTTCTGAACAATTAGTCTGAATTTGTGAACATTTATGATGCAGCTTAAGTGTTTTTCAGTAGCCTTGTAAAAAGTAATTATCGTCTGTCTGAAAACCTAAGCTGTTATGTCAGGACATAGAAATCTGACATTTACCAGTAGCCAATTCTGACATGGCTTTCATCATTGATTTTCTTCTTCTCTTCCACATGCTCTGGTTGGATTTACTTCATTACAGATGCATGGAAGAAAAATATCCTATTTATCTTTCGTGGCCCATTGTGAACAAAGGTGCTACCACAAGTGAACTCAGATGTGGGTAGAAGTGTGCTTAGATGACAACCAATTTTTGATTCGAAACTAGAAAGCAACTTCAAATAAAGCCATGACTGAGATTCTAATGTGATATGTGGAGGACAATTTTGTTTTTCTGGGGAAATTTATTTTATTATTTATTATTATTTTATATTTATATTTATTGAGATACCAAATTCTGTCAAACAGTATCCAGCCATGTAATATGAAAAATAGAGACATTTATTGAAGAAGATACAAGAAACATTGTACATAAGACAATGACACATCAGTTCCCTTCAAAGCATGTTGGGATCTCACACAGTTCTCCAAGCATCTCTTTCCCTGTTCTCAATATTGCAAAAAGCCATTGTTGGAATTGCCATCACCTGCCCTATTGTATTTTCCTGAATCTCACTGATGGGCTGATCTGAAATCTCTTCCCTTTCAAGGGTGACTTTAATTTCGAGAAAAAACAGAAGTTGCAGGGCCCCAAATCTGGTTCATTGGTAGCAGGTTGAATCAAGTCATTAGTAGCTGCAGCATGATGTTCCTTCTGTTGTGGTAGCAGAAGCCATGGAACTAATTTTGCCACAACACATTTCATGCCAAGATCCTGCAACAAAATCTCGGGCACCATAGTTTTGGGAATTCCCAGACCAGCTTCTAGTTCTTACACTGTCAGCCGCCAAGCTTTGTTGACTGTAGACTATATACATTCAACATTCTCAGGTATTCCGCTTGTTGCAGGCCTTCCAGAATGTGGATCACTTTCAACAGATTCTTGACCATCTTTGATGTATCTGTGCCACACTTTTATTTGTTTTATTTTAATTTAAGGTATTATATTATTTATTTTTAAATATATGTATGCATTTTTGTCTTAGCTATTGTTGTTTAAATACAGTTGTCTCCATTTCCCCCCTACTAAACCTTTCCCACCCCAGTAATCCCCACTTTCCACCTGGAAAGACTGGGAAAGACTTGGAAAGACTTCTGAATCATCTGAATAGTTTCTGTGGAGAAATGTTCAAGCTTAATGCAAAATTTGATGCAGATTCATTGTTCTGCTGCTCATTGTGAATGTGACAGCCACACAGTACACATGCTCACTCAATGGTGTCTGCCACCCCCACTGACTAGTACAGTGAAGTCATCACTGTTCATTCATGCACATTACAGTCCACTTTCCTTGGCCGTCAGGTTACATCAGTGTTGTGCAAGCAGTTCTCTTTATATTAACAATGGCTGGATTTTTGCTGGACAGACCTTGTATAATTGACATAAAACATTATATAAGTTTAAGGTTTACAATGTATTGATTTGATACATTTATCTATTGCAATATGATTATCCCTATAGCATTAGCTAACACCTCTATCACATGACATAAATATCTTTTTTCTTTTTGTGGTGGGAACAATTAAGATCTAGTCTCTAAGCCACTTTGGAGTTAATAACACAGTACGATCTATAATCACCATGCTGTGCTTTAGACCTCTAGAACTTTATCTGTAGTAGCTGGATGCTCGTACCCTTAAACAACCTCTCCCCTATTCCCCTACCACGGTCCCTGGTATGAGGTATATATGTGATCAGTTTTATTTACACACACACATACACACAATAGAATATTATTCAGCCACAAGAAAGAAGAAAATCCTGCCATTTGCAGCAACATGAATGGACCATGAGAGCATTATGATAAGCGAAATAAGTCAGACAGAAAAAGATAAATATTGTTTAATATTACATATGGAATCTACAAAGCCAGAATGGTAAAGACCAAGAACGGAATGGAGGCAATTCTCTTTTTTCCATTCTTCCACACGAACTGTCTCTTGGTGCTACTGAAAGCTGACAAGGAAGGGCTATGGATTTGTCTCAGTTTGGCATTTCTTTGTGCCGACAGTCTTCGGGGGATAGAATTGTCACCAAGTCACAAACAAATAAACAAATACCGTTCAACCACCGTAGATCTATTGGTTAAATTATTATATAGTTTTTAAATTTCTTCTCTTTGACTAAATACTCTCATGATTTTCACTTACCAGTGTGAATTAGTCATGTTTGAAGGCTTTCTGAAAGATTCCTAATGCTGAGTGGCCCCTTTATGAAACCATACTTTTGCTTCTTTAAAAGTTTTTAAATTATAAAAGTAAGCCTTTTTTCTTGGTAAAAAATTCAAAGAGCCCAAAATTGTATGAAGTAAAAAGTACAAGTTTTTCCTTTCCAGATTTTTCTTTCTCCCAATTCCACTTCCAAATTTTGATGGTCTGCTTTATAACACTTAGCCTTACCTATCAGTCTCTTTTTGTGCGCGCGCGCACACACACACAAACACACACACACACAAGTTTTAGGAACATAGTCACATCCTTTTGCCTTTCTATCTTCTCTTAATGTACTAGTAATTAATAGTACTTTATGAAAAATTTTAATTTCCTCACATATAAATTTACCTCATTCTTTTAAAGGGTTATGCAGAATTTATCTGAAGGTATATACCATAATTTATGAATCAGTTTCTTGTCGTTGCATATTTCCAAGTTTTCCAGTGATGTATTATAAATTTGTGCATGTGTGTGTGTGTGTATGTGTGTGTTTGAACACTTGGATAACTGGTATGTCGAAGGGAATGTACATGTTAATTTTGGATAGTTATTGCTTTAAATGCTTTATCAATTTGAACTCTCCTCTGATACCATGGGGAGTTCCTCATCTTTTAATAGTTGCATATCATCAAAGTTCTTCATTTGTGCATAGTTGATGAGATGAGAAATGATGTCTCCTTGTTGTTCTAGTTCGAATCTCCTAATGATGAGTGAAGTTTGTCATCTTCTGTTACGTCTATTGGCCATCTGAATCTCTTTTTCTCGTTTCAGCTTTTTGATAGTGGTCCCTTTTCCATTTCTGCCACTACTGCTCTATCCTCGTTTGTGCCTATAGAGCCATTTACTATATAGTATTGCTCCTTTCCCCCAATTTACCCAAGTGTTTCTAAGGTAAAAATCGTATGCTACTTTGTTCAAAAACCTACTCATGGCACCCTGAATCAGCCAACTAAAATACACATGACTTCATATGATATTTAAAACCCCTTCATGGCCTGGTCCTGATAGCTCTCCAGGTTTACTTTCCATTCCCTCCTTCCTCTTCTGCACACACCTTCACCTCCTATCAGTGGGAGAAGTCACTTTTCTGTAATATGTCCTGCACCTCCCTTCCTGTCTGCTGTTCTCCAGGCTGTCCTTTCAGCTGGAAGGCCCTTCCCTTCCTCTCTGTGTAAAGTCTACCTAACCTTCCAAATCTGACTCAAAGCGAACTTCCTTTGGACACTTTCCCTGACCTACTTACAGTAATTTTTTCTTTCCACTGGCCTCCTTTGTTCTCTGGTATCTTAGAACTACAGTTCTACATCTTCCCTGTTAGAGGTTTTAAATTATTGAAAGAATGAGCTTGGCTGGTTTTTGTTTATATTCTTCTCCTCAGTGCTCTTAGTACAGTGTCTAAAATACAACAGTGCTCAAAATTATTTCTAAATAGTGAAATCACCACTATAAACTACCAACTAGTAGCTTTGACTGCCTGACAACCATGAGAGGAAGCCCAGGAATATTTTTGACTGTGTGTACCACATGGCAAAGGAAAACGTTTGGTGGGCATGGGAATGGAAGAAGTTATCTATAAATTTGATGCCAACATGTTTAAGTACTATAGGACTGTTACTGTGTGAAATTTCTAAGATGGTCTTACAGCTACAGTTATGATAGAATTTTATTTCTGTAAAAGTTTTGAGAGAAGATAGAGTTCTTTAAGGCAATCACCTCCTTTTTAATGCAGGAGGGTATGAGTATATATACTTTATGAAAGACAAATCATCTTCTGTGACTCTACAGGGGTAAATTTCACAGGCTAATGCTAAACTGGCAGTGCATTCTTCAGTGGCAATGGGCATTTTTAGGGAGAGGCATTCAGCTCTTCACGTTTTGAAGTTCACATACTAATTCATTTTCTTTAGCCTTGCTTTTTTAGTGTGTCTCTATCAGTGTTTGCCAGCAAAAATTTCATTTCCTATGCAGTGTCTCCCTTGATTATATTTTCATTAGGCAATTACCTGTTTGGGTTTTGTTACTCTCACTGTATGGAAGGATATACTCCACATATTGTCGAGGGAAATTAAGATGACTTCCATTAAAAGTAGCAATACTTCTGCATACAGAAAAGTAGTTACATTCTGAGGATAGAGGTTTAAGATTTTTCTAAAAATCCTCCCATCCCTCTAGAACCAATAGTCACAACTGCACTAGGGGCGTGTGTTGGGGGAACATCTGCTGCATTGCTGGGGGTTTGCCCTGTGAGGGCTATGTGTCCATAGCACATCTCATGAATGGATGTTTCCTTAGAAATTGGTTAAACACTTGAACAAAGTGTTATACAAGTGGAAAGAGAACAGGTTTTGGACTTTGGAGAGGAGGCCCACCCTTCAAAACTGTACTGTCTAGGCGATCCGTTATAACTATATCTAGTTTTGCAATAAATCCTTACACATATAGTGTTGGGCAAAAGCCAGTTTACAGTTATGAGTATGTGCAGTACAATTTATTTTTATATTATTATTTATTAATTGTATTACTTTCCATATGAAAAACTGTAAACCTACTTTTGCTTATGTCTTAATAATATAACATCATTTTAAATATGATGCTGTTATTTTAAAAATACAACCTTCTTGCACAGATATAAAGTTCATTTTTTCTCAAGGTCCTTCCTTAAAAAAAGCAAGCCCAATCTTTCAACCTGTTGTTAACCATCCCCTGATTATCCATGTTGGAAAAAGAGTGCTCACTAATTTCTCAGCCATAGTGTAGCCCCTTGGGCTGCCTGAGTCCTTTCCTTTTCTTTAGGACTTTTCTCTTTTGCTTAAAAAATTTAAAAAAATACATGAATGTATAGTTTCTACTACTAACTCAGAAAATTTCACTAATTTTTTATTTCACTATAGACTGAAGATATTCCCCAGGAAGCCGAAACACTCCATTATTCAGTCAATATGTTAAAATATTCCCAAGAAATCATTGGCTCATCCCTTTTTCTCTTCTAGAGTCTGGGAAACTCACTCAACTGTGTGTAGCTAAGCTGAAAACAGGTCACATTATAATGACCACCAAGACATGTGGGATACCAGTTAAGGAGAAATACCCCCAGGCCTATCCCACCATCATTCCCTTCTGTTTAGCATCTTGGACCGTGTTGAAGCTAGAGCCCAGGGGCCACTGGTTCGGAGGGGAAGCCAGCCCTGCAAGAGCTCTCTGTGTGTGTCTGTGCACATCTTCGTGCAGGTAGACAGACCCTCAGGAGAGCGATTTTCAAACTGTGGAAGTTAAAAAAGTGCCAATTTGGGGGATTGTAAGCAATTTCTCTCATCTGTGGTAGAAATAGTGCTTTCTATTTATGGAAAACTCCCTTTTTATGCATTGAGTTTATTTTATACATGTAGATATTTGATACCTTTTTATATAAGGTTAGAAAAGTGGCCCAAATGCTGGTAATTGAATCTGAGATGCTAAATAATCTGTTAATAATATGAATTCAGATAATTGGGGTGGTATAGAATTAGAATTAGAATTAGAAGTAAAGTTGTTTTACTTCCCTTGACTACTGGAAATATCTCCTGGTCCCCCTGTGAGTTTGCTCAAGCATTTTCGAGCACCTTAGCAGACAGAGTGGGAAACCACAGGGCTAAAAGCTTTAATTTAAAAGAATAATAGAAGGAGTTATGAGGGGGGAAAGAAGGAATTTTAACAGGAAGGATTTTTAAAATTGATTTTAGAGAGAGAGGAGGGGGAAAGAAAGAGAAAAACAGCTATTTGTTATTCCACTGATTTATGCATTTGTGGGTTGCTTCTTGTATGTGCCCTGACTAGAGATGGAACCCGTAACCTTGGTGTATTGGGACAACACTCTAACCAACTGAGCTATCCAGCCAGGGAAACAGGAAGGCTATTTTAAAAAGAAGTGAAAATAGAAGACTTCTGCCAAGATGGAGGTGTAGGTGGAAACACTGTGCCTCCTCTCACAACCAAGTTTAAAGTCAACAAAGTTTCAGTAACAAAAACACAGCCAAAACACAGAAAATTGAACTATACGGAAGTCCAACAACAACGAACTGTTCACCCAGACCGGTAAGAGGGGCGGAGCCAGCAGCTGAGCAGGGTGGGACAGGAAAGATCTCCTGACCCAGGCATGCAGGCAGCTGTGGGAAGATGCCAGTGTAGGGTACCAACAGGCAGACCCAGTGAGGGTGTAAGGTGGCAGGCTGACTGCGGTCACACATTTGCGAGCAGATAAACCAGTGAAGGAGCGGGCAGTGAGACAGACCACAAACTAGCGACTGGGTCACCCCACCCTGGTGAACACCTAGGGCTCCACTCCTCATACGTAACAGGTGTGAACAGACCAAAATATGGCTCAAGAAGAACTTAAAGTCCCAGAGTCAATAATTCTAAGTGACCCAGAAATAGCCAACCTATCAGATGCACAGTTCAAAATACTGGTGATCAGGATACTCACAGAACTGGTCGATTTTAGTCACAAATTAGAGGAACATATGAAGGCTAAACTAATTGAAATGAAGGGAAATGTACAGGAAACCAATAGTGATGGAAAGGAAACTGGGACTGAAATCAAGGGGGTTGACCAGAAGAAAGAAAAAAATGACCAAACAGAAAAGAATGAAGAAACAAGAATTCAAAAAAAAAATGAGGAGAGGCTTAGGAACCTCCAGGACATCTTTAAATGCTCCAACATCCGAATTATAGGGGTACCAGAAGGGGAAGAGAAACAACAAGAAGTGGAAAACTTATTTGAACAAATAATAAAGGAGAACTTCCCTAATCTGGCAAAGGAAATAGACTTCGAGGAAGTCCAGGAAGCCCAGAGAGTCCCAAAGAGGTTGGATCCAAGAAGGAACACACCAAGGCACATCATAATTACATTAGCCAAGATGAAAATGAAGGAGAGAATCCTAGAAGCAGCAAGAGATAAGGGGACAGTCACCTACAAAGGAGTTCCCATCAGACTGTCAGCTGATTTCTCAAAAGAGACCTTCCAGGCAAGAAGGGGCTGGAAAGAAGTATTCCAAGTCATGAAAGGCAAGGACCTACATCCAAGATTGCTCTATCCAGCAAAGTTTTCATTTAGAATGGCAGGACAGATAAAGTGCTTCTCAGATAAGGTCAAGTTCAAGGAGTTCATCATCACCAAGCCCTTATTATATGAAATGTTAAAGGGACTTATCTAAGAAAAAGAAGATAAAAAATATGAACAGTGAAAGGACAGCAAACTCAGTTACTAACAACTACACGTAAAACAAAAGCAAACTAAGAGGACAGCTAGATCAGGAGCAGAACCATAGAAATGAAGATCACATGGAGGGTTAGCAACAGGGGAGTGGGAGGAGGAGAAGAGGGGAGAAGGTACAGAGAATAAGTAGCATAAACCATAGGTAGAAAATAGACAGGGGGGAGGGCAAGAATAGTATGGGAAATATAGAATCTAAAGAACTTGTGAGACATGGACATAAACTAAAGGGGGGAATGGTGGGGGAAGGAGGTGTGCAGGGTGGAGGGGAATGAAGGGGGGAAATAGGACAACTGTAATGGCATAATCAATAAAATATATTTATTAAAAAGTGAAAATAAAGACCAAAAGACAACATGAATTTTTAAATTTATTCATTCATGTATTCATTCAGCAGATATTTGCTGAGCACCTATCTCATGTCAGCTGTAGGTGTTATGTCAGGGGACATAGTGTGAATGAGGTGAACGTAATTTCTGCCCTTAAATAGCTCTTAGTTTGGCATGAAAACAGGTACTAGGAAAAGGTGAAGATTATGATAGCAGGTTCACATGGAGTTAAGAAAACATATAGGAATGAAGTTCAATCAGATCAGGACACCTCACTGAAATATATTCTGATTTTAGATATGAAGGACAGCTAATGTTGGCCAGAGGAAACTGTAGGCAAGAAGAGTGTTCCAAGATGAGGACTCAACCGTGAAGGCCCAAAGACCAGGAAGGACACAGCATGGAAGGAACAGAAAAATATCAGATTTCTTAGAGTATTAAAATTCAAGGAGATGGACTGCACAGGATGAAGTTAGAGAGACAGACACCAGAACTTGAAAGACCTATGAGACAGTTTAAAAGACTGGTAACATGTTAATGTGAAGGGAAGACTTGGACAGATTTTAAGAACCAGAATGACTCTAACAAATACATGCCCCCAAAGAATTACACTGGCTACAATGGTTGCAGGGCAACTGGACAGAGATTGAGAGATGGGTTAGGAGTACATGGAAATAGTTAGGTATTAGGTGAGGTGGTGGGAGGGGAGGGGCAAAGACTTGTGATATAACTCCAGGAACTGAGAATGTGGGGTTGGGTGGAATGCAGAACACAGACAGAAGGATTAGCATAAGACAGTTTGGAAACTTGAGCATGCATAGAAATCAGCTGAAGGGCTTCTCAAAACACTGGTCCCTGGGTCCTGCCTGTAGAGTTTCTCACTCACTAGGCTGGCTAAAGGGAAGCCAGAGAATTTGCATTTCTATCAAGTTCCCCAATGCTTTGTGTTTGGGAACTAACCTTTGAGAACCACTGGTCTAAAACATATAGTGACAGAAGGAGGAGGAGGGAAGAAGGGAAGGAGGGAAGATAAATAGGGAGGCACAGACTGGGCAATGAAGGAACTTCACACTCTTTGGCTTTCCTTATGTCCATGAAGCCGAAGAAGTCATCTGTTGAGAGCAGGCGGGGAGGGGACAAAGTAGCACATATTTGGTCACTTGGTGTTTAAAACAGAGATAACATTAAACAGGGCAGAGACTTGATTAGAATACATACATAATGGTATTTGGGGATAATGCTGAGCTTCCTGGTGATGTTGGTGATCCTAAATTTATAGTGACACAAATCCACCAATTTCAGTGATTTCACACAACAAAATGCAATTGTCCAAGTGCATCTGCAGGGGAGGCAAACATTGGGGTTCACTGAGGGTTGGTGTTTTCCTGGGCTGGAGTTCCAGTGGGACAGTGAGGTAAGGGAGATGAGGGAGTCATTGAAATATTGAGCCCTGAATATAAGCTGGAGTGAAAATCCTGACAGAGAACTGCTGAGAACTAGATATGCTAATGAATTGGGAAAACTGGTGTATCGGGGGCTAAATAAAGGAGCAAGCTAAAAGAGTAAGCTATTTTAGTTAGAGAATCAAAAGTCTAAGCTGATGATTTCAGGGATAGACCAGTTCCAGGTGACGATGAGTACCAGAGTGGCCCTGAGCGTAGGTGGTTGAAGTGAAGAAGAAGGTCCTTGGAGATGAAGCACCAGGGCACTGAGATTTCAGATAATGAGGTTATCTGGGTTCTCCCCATGATGTTGAAGACGGCTAGGAGGGTGGAAGAAGTTAAGGTATGGCAGTGAGCTACCTGCCAAGGTCTTCAATGAATGAGGGAGACCAAACAGGAGCTTAGTAAAGAAGAGTGTAGGATAATACAGCTTATGGCAGGGGTGTCAAACTCATTTTCACCAGGGGCCACATCAGCCTAGTGGTTGCCTTGAAAGGGCCAAATGTGATTTTAGGACTGTATAAATGTAACTGCTCCTTAACAGTTAAGTGAGAGCTTGGCATTGCCGCCGGGTAGAAACAAAGTCCTGGACTAGATAAAACAAGGTGGAGGGCTGGATTCAGCCCTTGGGCCTTGTGTTGCCACCTGTGGCTTATGGCATGAGTAAGCCTCAACGGAGGAGAGGCTTGCAAAGGAGAGTAGAGAAGTTGTATATGAGCAGCAGTAGGGGGCAAAAACTGCATTGATTCAGAGCCCAGAATGGATGGGCTGCTGGAGAATGAACAGCTTTTTCTTGAAAGACCTACAAGGACAGTGGAGTTCTCTGGGGAGAACTAGTTTTCTCTTGAGACAGGGTAACATTTAGAAGGAAGTTGATATTGTGGGGAAGTTTGTAAATAATTAAATGAGTTTTAGAGGACATGATGGAAACATTTTAATTTATGGAACAGAAGCAGCATATTAGAGAAAATTGTTGGCAAGTAATCAATAAGCTTGTCATAGCCTCACTGCTTAATTTATAGTTTGCTGAAGATTAGTGAAATTGATGTGTGCGTTTGCTGGGATAGTCAATTAGCTACGGGAAGTCATTCACATGCTCCTTGAATTCCAACACGTTTGTTCATGTTAGTGGCACCGAGGAAAACTCAGAAAAAATATGTACAATTAGAATGTTGATCATATAAAAGCAGGAGGTGAGTTTGTATTATCTTCCATACTTTACAAATTACATTTATAAAACACATAAAAATTATCACAGAAATCTGGAGACCAAGTCACCTATGTATGACCGACTAAAAAGGTTAATGTGATTAAGATTTATTATGCTCATTTTCTCTGCTGCCATCTAATACTAAGTGGTAGGTTTTTCTTCAAAAAGATGAAATTATACTGAATTTATTATATTGCTAGACTGGATACCTTAAAGTACATTTTAGAACATTTTAGTTCTGAGTCTTGTTGGATAAATAATTGTATGTATCCGGAAAAACATTATATCCTGGTGTAGGTGAGATCTGCACCTCCAAGCTCATCCAGAAAACTGTCCCTGGAGATTATGTGAAGGGACTGAATGCGAATTTTATTTCACATGCATACAGCTCAGATTTTGACTAGAAGTGAAGTGGTTTCCCCACCTGAAGGGCTCCGAGCATGGCTCTCTCTGCATTTGTTGGGAAAGCTCACCTCTGTGGGATGCTTTCCCTGGGCTCCTATCCTGGCACAGGCCAATGGGAAGTAGTGGCAGGAGATTGGAATGCTGCAAGAAGAGAGATGAGCATTTCTCAGTAGTTCCGAGTATTTCCCCCTTTCTTTCTCTACTTTGGTGGCTTTTCTGGCACTGCTTGTTCCTTTCCTGACTTCACAACTCTTGGGCAGCCCTACCCTGAGTGCAGCTTCTGCCAGGCCAGGTCAGACCCTAGGTTTCAGTAATCCATTCCTCTCCCTGTTACCTCTGGTTCTCAGGTGGTCACAGTCTTTGCTACTTCTAATCACTGATCACCGCTCTGATGCATCTCCCCATCCTGATCCCTGTATAAAATGATCTGTGCATTGAGTACTTAGAAAGGTTTCTCTCTTCCTTACTGGGTTGTGATTGACATAATTGTCCAACTTACAAAGTTGTGGAAAGACTCAAACAAGTATATAGCAAGAAAATAAGCTGGTGACTGATAGGCGCTTAATGGATTTCTGAGTGGGGAAAGAAACTTTACAAAGCTCCTGTGCATCATCCTTCTAAACGGCACACACAGATACACCCAAGTAGTAACAGGCACCTCAAAACAATGTGTAGACACATTAGAGAGCTGTAACCACTTTCCAAACTCCAGATAAATTGGGATGGTAGAAAAGACTTTTGAAAAACACGAAGACCAAAAGGGGGCGATTTGAGTCATTTTGATAGTAATTTGTAGAAAATAGCAGTCATCAGAATAATTCCCAACTCTGATGTTCTTATTGCCACTGCTACAAGTAGTTCAAGTACTAGGCATTTGTATTTTATGAAAGTGATGCTTTTCTGGAGGCCACCTATAATTCAAAACCCAGGTAATTAAATACTAAATTTTCCATAAGCTTGAGTATGTCTACAAATAGGACAGGGTGTTATGCCAATTAATTAAATAGGACAGGGTGTTATGCCAATTGATTGGCTTCCTTCATGGTCTTTTATCACATTTTCTTCCCATAATTATTGATTTTGTTGTATTGCTGCACTAACATTAGCCCCACCATGTTATCAATAATATACAGCCTATGTTCCATATACAGAAAAAATTGAAGCATGATAATAATGAATGAAAATAATGGTGCAAAATTTCTTGCACAGTTCTGATACAAGTACATGAAACATGATTCGTTTGCTAGGGAAGAAAGTCTGAGAGTGGGCATTTGCCTTTTACAAGAACGGCTCATCTACTTGGCAATAGCGTACACATGGTTCATAATAGAGTTGACTTGCCAACTCTGAAATCTAAACATCTTCGTGAGCTTCTACAAATTAGAGAGGTTTAAACATTTCTTTTTCAAATTTTATACCTGAAATGAGAATTTAGAATTGTATTACTTGGCATGATATCAAATTTGCATAATTTGTTTAACATAAAATGAGAATTTAATTCACTGCAAAAAGCTTTAATGCTTAATCTGAAGTCAAGGGGGCATTTATGTTTGAAGAGGTTTTTAAAAATTATTATGTAATTTTCCAAGGAAAGTTTAAAAGAATTCTTCCCTTCAAGCTTTGAATAAAAATAGAACTTGATTAAATGGTATTTGATAACATTGTGAAAGTATCTCTCTCACACACACACATCTTTGAATTCTGCATTAACTTGTTATCATTTTAAATTTAGTAATTAGGAATATCACTGAAATAGTAATTAAAATGTTATTCATGTTTGGAAATTCCTCTTTATCTAGCAGCCTCTTTCCCGTTAGAGGTAAAATGTGAGGCTTAGGTATCCACTCTCTGCAGAAAGGTTGTTACAGCATAAGAACAGAAAAATCAGTTAATTCTTGGATTTTAGTTTTAAAAATAGGCTTAGAAATGCAAGGGGAGAAATAATAATTTCAAGAATAAAATGCTTTTGAGTTCTAAGAACCCAAGCATCTGAGCATTTGTACTGACCTAAAAAGTCAGCACATTGAAGTACTTGGGGAGTGGAGTTATGCCATGAATAACAGGTAGAGAAAATATTGCCAAAGACAGTCTTTCCTCTCCCAGACTGCATAACACGCTCGGGAACTGGGAGGACGGGAGAATCTGAGGGAAGGAAGAAAGTGAGTCCTAAGTATGTCTCCCTGGTAAGGGGGCCTGTGCCCTGCTCCCTGGGGTTGGAAGATGAGGGGATGGAAATTAAAACTCCCAGGTCGGGTGAGGTGATCAAGAACAGTGACAACTGAAGCCTTATTTCGGGGGTGGAACCAAGAGAATCAGCAAGTAATGAAAGGAAACATTCCCGAATTCCCAAGACCTCGGGGGAGGTGGGGTAAAATCATCTGTGTGGCATGTTTAGCAAAGGAGACTGCAGACAGCTTCAGAAAGCTCCCTGCTGTTCCCAAGTGGTACGGGAAAGTGGGCACAGCTTTCTGTGCATCTCAGTATGAGGCCTGTAAGTAACTTGGAAAGCCTAGCACTTCGAAGACCTTTTTGGATATTCTTTTTTTTTAAATTTTAAATTATTTATTTATCTGGGTGTCTTTCCTTACACCAATACCATACTTTCTTGATTATTATAGCTTTAGGGTATATCTTAAAATCAAGTAATATAAATCCTCCAACTTTGTTCTTTTTCAGTGTTGATTTGGTAATGTATATGATCTTTGCATTTCCATATACATTTTATTTTATTTTTTTATTAAATTCTTGTTCAAGTACAGTTTTCTGTCTTATATTCTCAGCCCTGACCCCCCAGTGCTCCCCACCTCCCTCCCATTTCCACCCCCCACCTTAGTTATTGTCCATGTGTCCTTAATACTTGTTCATGTGAGTCCTTCCCCTTTTCCCCTGTGATTCTCTCCCCTCTCCCCTCTGGTCCCTGTCAGCCGGTTCCATATATCAGTGTCTTTGGTCATATTTTGCTTGCTTGTTTGTTTTGTTGTTTAGATTCCTGTTTTGGAGATTCTAAGGGAGAGGTAGGCAATGTTTAGACCTCCTATCTTGGGGACACGGTACAGGTCAATGTCTTATGCAGTGTTTTTCAACAGTTTTGGCACATGACTTACAATAAGAAAGACAGTTTGCATTTTGGCCCAGAACACATGAAATGTTGATAAAACAATATTTTTAATCCTGGCACATGTTTTCTTTAGTATTTTATTCTTTCATTTAAAAGCCTGTAATGTGATGACCAAATTGATGTCATAGATTGAAACCTACATTTTGAAAAACACTCTCTACTGGTGCCAGTGAATGCTCTATCTTGGCACTCTCGGCCCCTCCCCACTGAAGGGACACACACAAAGGTAGTGGAGACCTCCAGATTAACTGAAATTAGAGCCAAATGAATTAGGTGGAGCTATAAAAAATACAGTTATATTTTATGCACACCTGGGTGTATGGAAGGGATATTTGAATCCATTATAATATTCAGAGCTTATATTTTATGAAAGGTATTGTACATTGAAATTAAGTGAAAAATGCTAATATGTTGATTTTCATAACCTGCTCATGTGCTTTTCGATCTACCGGGCATAATTGATACAATGCTACCCACCTGGTGGTGGAGTATTGAGCCCCAGGGGAATACATGGTTGAGAAGAGCATGTTGAACATCAACTTTGCCAAGTCAAAGCTAATACAGAGTAAAAACATTCCTTCAGGAAAGTGTGGGTAACGTTTCAAGATTCTTTTCAATCAGAGGGATATTTTTTCTTATGCACATGGAAGGTAATATTAGAGAGAGAGCATTTTGCTAATATTCAGGTAAGGACCTGGGATAGATTCACCTATGCTGTAGACCTTAGACTTCTACCTCATGCTAGTCATTCTTCCCCTAATATACTTGCTTTCTGTCTTTATGACATTCTCTTCTCTCACTCTCAATGATAATAATCTTTTGGCAGAAACTGACTCAAATTCTGCCTACAAAAATTAGATTTTTGGTGTTCTATAACACTGAGTCACTTAATCTCATTGGCCTATTACTTTAAAAAAATCATGGTAGGTTCAAAAGTAAGTTTCTTAAGGACAGAGAAACATGGGCCTAGGACAGTGAGGCCAATATATCTTAGTCCATTCAGTCTATAATAACACAAATACCCCAGACTGTGTGGCCTGCAAACAATAAGTATTTATTTCTCATAGTTCTGGAGCCTGGGAAGTCCAAGATCAAGGTAGGAGCAGATTTTGTGTCTGGTGATAACCTGCTGCCTAGTTCACAGAAGGCCATCTCTTTTACTGTATCCTCCCATGGCAGAAGGAGGAAGGGAGCCCTCTGAAATTTTTTGTGTAGAAGGACACTAATCCCATTTATGAGGGTCCCACTGATGTGGCCTAATCACAACCTGAAGGCCCCATCTCTGAATGCCACCATTTTGGGTGTCGGGATTTAAAGTACACATCTGAGGGAGACACAAACATTCAGTCTATAGCAATTTGTTAGTCAAGGAACACTCATGCTGACAGAGTATTGGGAACAGTGTGGCCTAACCTGTAATGGTAAGAAAGTGACAGACTCACAGGGTAATGACAAGGTTTGATTCAAGTCCCAGCCTCAGGCAGCCCAGGAGGACCAGGGTAAAGGTCTTTGGTTTTCTTTACATCGATTATCCAGGTGACCCGACTCACTCTACAGCTCTTGAGTCTCACTATTGATCTGGAAGAAATAAGATCTTTGATGGAAACTCAATGAAATAGAACAATTACACTTGTTCCGAGAAAGCTTCCATTCTGTTTTTTATTACTTGTCACTTATTTTTGGCTGGGAAACCTTTGCTTTTTAAGTAAAAGATATCACATCTTTATAAACAAAGCATCTTGTCATAAACAGGAAGTCACAACTGAAATCCCTCTAGGGGCCAGATGGAGAGAGTAGAGGCGATTATGAAAAACTGAAAAAGTCCATCCCCCATTTAAAGAAAACCAAACACACATTTCAAAAAAAATCACTGCGTGGACCAGAAGAACTACCTGTAGATGAATTCAGATTTGGTCTACCAGTTTGCCTGTAACCAAGAAATAAGGAATTCAGTTAATCTCAGAGCTGTGCAATGAGAACATAAATACAAATCTGACCCCCGAAGCCAGAACTAGGCTCACTACTGCTATCAGGCTCAGGTTTCAAATCACTTTCTGGTGGATGAGAATTAAAGCAGACATTAATGCAGGGCAAGGGAGGGGGAAGGTATTTATGGTACCACTGGAGGTGGGTGGGATGGGGGTGATCGTATAAAGTTGTATCAGTTTCACTTGGCAACTTTTTCAAACTGTGTACATCCATTCACTTCCCTCCCACTCCCAGATCACGATGTGAACCACCCCATCCAAAGCGAAATCCCCTCTTCAAATCAGAACCATTGCTATAATGAGCTTTTGTTACTGCTGAGGGTAGTATTTGTTATTCCTTTGATGTGGGAGGAATACACAAGTTGGGAAATCGTTGCCTTGTAGGTCATCTACTTCAATAAGTTGTTTATTGTTTTATAGAAATTCTTTTTCTAACTCCAGTATCTATTTCTGATGATGAATCAGAAGGAAATCTGAACTCTTCTTGAGAAAACACTATTTTCAGTCTCTTGAGTTGATGTTTCCTCATTATTTCAGATGCAGTTCTTAAGAAAATGCTTCAAAACAAAAATCTGAAACATTTCTCTGTAATGGGATCCTCGCTGCCTGTCTCGGGCCCCCACCGGGTGAAGAGAAACATGTTTCCCAGGATGCTACATATGTGCATCATATATATGTAAGTGAGGTATGTAATTTTTTCAAATGGATACTATTTTAAGGCAACAGAATTTGCTGGAAACTAAAGAAAAGTTTCAAAATAGGTATTTGCTAATTATACCCAGAAAGAAATACAGATGCAGGCGTAATTCATTTGATTGCACTTCGCAGATGTTGCTTTGTTTTGTTTTTCACAAATTTAAGGCAGGACCCTTGACCAGCAAAAAGATTATGATTTGCTTTATCGGAGTGATCCGAACCCCAATATCTACAAGGCATACTATATATGAATCAAATGGAGAACATGTTATTCTCCAGAATTTCAGAGACTTGAAATGGCAAACTGGCTTCACTGGGCTGCATAACTAGAAATAAATACTTGAGGTGGGGGAGAAGGCACTGGCCTCTCTTGCAGAGGTGTGTGTGGGTCAGGGGGAAGTTTCTCGAGGAGCATAAGGTGGGTATGCAATGAGATAAACACCTGTAACTCTTTAAATCTTCATGAAGCTACAACTCTCCTATATTATCACAAGTACGGCTGGAATTTTAAAATGGAAAACAGTTCCAAGTTGTGTTTCTTGAAGTATACCTCACAGTGCAAAAATTTTTTTGTCTCTCACTGTGATTATTGCAGTTATGTTTTAAGAAGTTGGTACCTTTTATTCAGGTAACTTTACTCTCTAAAAACAGTTTTACTCAGTGACCAAACTGATGCTTCTAAAACATTTTAAAAAATGTTCCCCGTTTAAAAAACATCTGGTGACTCTTCATTGCATTATGGGAGAATGCCAAACTGCTTGTCATAACATATATGTGACTCTCCATGATGTCCCAATGTAGCTTTCTAGGTTTATCTCCCACCATTCTCTCTTGCAACATTTGTTTCAGCAATGACGGGCTTGCTGACGGTCTCTGAAGGTCCCTGCTTGGTCACATGTTTGTTTCTCTTTGTGCACTTGGACAAACCCAGCGCTTAATGACTCTGGGGTCAGAAATGATCCGTAATGAAAGCTTGAGTTATACTGTGGAGGGGAAGTAACATTATATTAGGAAACAAAGACAGAGTCAAATGCAGGTGACACCCCTAATTTTTTAACAGCTTCCTTATAAATGTTCACATATTGTTTATTTAAAAATATTATTAAAAGGTGTGTTTGCCCGTAGTTCTTTACATAAGAGTTGGATGCTGCATTGGCTTCCTTAATTCATATGATCAAGAATATTGTATTATAATCTAGGTTGGAAATTAGACTTTTCAACATTCCTATTAGCTATAGTGCCTCACTTTTTCTGTATAGCCATGGCAACCAGTTTCCTGCAAGTTATTGGGTATAGTTCACATAGAGTCTCTTTTGTATAGCTGTAAGCAATTCGTTTTCCTTAAAAAATAAGCTGAGTGAAATGAGATTATACAATATGAAACCATCAAATTGTATTATATAAATGCAAAATAAAATAAAATATATTCTCTTTAAATTGCCATGGGGTATTAAGAAGAGCCTAATGAGATTTACATGAATTCTCATAAATAAACCTCCTCAGGTTAACCAAGTCCTCAGACTGAAGGCAAAGAACAGTGAACTTGCCGTCTTTGACATTTTATAAGGTCGTGTGTTTTTTTTATTTTTACTGTTTTATACAGAAATCACTTAATATCATTCTTCATGAAATGATAGACAATTTTAAAAGATTGTTGCTTTAACCATTAGTACGCAGCACGCAAATTTTATTTGACCCAGCTGGAATTCACTGGTTTGTAGATGAGGTCATACTGAGGGCAACATTACAGAGTCAAATTCATGCCAGGTTGTTGTCATTGAAAAATGACAGTAATATTGTTTCTCATTTAATGGAAAACTAGGGATAAATTGTAACCTGCTCTAATCAGAAGCTCCGTATGGTGAAAGCTGCACAGGCGGCAGTCTGCCTTGTAGAAGGCAGGCAAGGCAACAAGGTCGTTTGGGCATTTGACTACTGAAAGGTTAACACCGAAACCTGAAGGGGCCTTTCCCCCATTGAGTAGTTCAGACATTATAAATGATATAGAATATACATATAAATCCTTTTCAATTTGTTTTAAGATCGTGTTTAGATTTTTTATTTTTCTTTTCAGCCTTCCTGCCTCTCATTTTTTCCATGATCCACTGCTTTCATCTGTATACATGTACATTGATGTGTAATATGTAGCTAGTGTATCTAGTTTAGGGCCAGACTTTCTATAGTTCTTTTCGTTATTATAAACAGGGGGTAAATGCTCAATAATAAACTTTGGTAGTTGGGGGGGATGCCTGATTTGTAATATTTGGCGATTTCCATGGTGTAAATACTTCCACTGTGGCTGATCTCAGGCTGACAGTGGTATCACTGAGCACAGAATTGGAAAGAGATGTGCAATGACTTACCACCCAATTGTATTTCTGCTGTGCAGATGCGTTAGACGTAAATAATCTTGAAATAGATAATAGTAAAATGAAGTAAAGAAGAGTGATACTTTTTGTATTTGGTACCTTTAGATTTTTAATAGAATCTCTTTCATTTCAATATTATTCAATTTTTAATATTTGGCTCTAATAATCAGCTCACAAGAGCCTCTATAGTCAAGTAACCTGGTTATATAACCTGGTATGAGGTTGGCTCCTGAACCTTATTGATTATAGATGATATATCGTGTTATAGAGTTTGCATATCACAGTGAGTAGTTTAGCCTTTGAGTGGCTATGCTTTGAATATGTTTATAAACTTGTCACTTCCTTTCAGATATCAGAATGCAAAAAGTTAACTGAATGAATGAGAACTGCCTCAGTCTGTGGCTGAAACCCAAACACTGCATAGTTTGATCTCCAACACTCTTTCTCCCTCCCTATTTGACCACACATGCAGCTGGTATGCATCTTATAATTGAGAAATGTACTTTCTCACTATTTGCTTTGCAGTGATTTTCTAAGGTACCACCTAAAATAATGTAAAATAATGGTGCATTTGAACAAATTGCGGTATCTTTGAGTTGATGAAATATGGCACTTTGAAGTGTGAGAAATTACTGATTTGGCTAAGACATTGTTAATTCTTTTTTTTCTTATTGAAAAACTAAAGAAAGTCCCTTTATGTTTCAGGTGCTGTGTACCTTAATATTTATTCAAAATATCTAAATTCTGTGTTAGTAGAAGCAAAAAGCACCCAATCTATCAAATAAGAGAGTTGACATTAAAGCGTTCTAGCTCTTAAATTAAAGTCAAAACTCTCATGTTCTGAGATGGAAACATCATTATTTTTCTGCTCAGTATAGCTTCAAGGTTAACATCCATTGTGTAAAGAATGAAGCCTGAGCTAATCTATTTCTTGTAGTAACTGGCTATATCCGTTGGGTTTTAACGATAAGGGGTTGTTGATGTAGAAAAAGCCTGTAGGTGACATCTGAAACACAACTGAGCATTAAGACCCCTAAGAATGGAAAATGGCCTTCAGTTCACTTCTGCTGCCTAGTTGTTCCATCTTCTGATTTTAGAGACAAAACTAAGTTGATTTCATGTCACGGTGGAGAAACGAATAGGGAGTTCTATTTCTCTGTGCACATGGCCTGCTCTGGCGAATGAATGTCCTCCTACACATTAACGAAAAATAGGAAAAATGGAAGGATGGTGATTCTTTTGTGAATTGGTTAATTGTTGGCTCACATTTTTATCTTTTAAAATAGAAAAAATTAAAAGAAAAAATCTTTCTTTTAAAATAGAAAAAATATAAATTTCCTATAAATAGGAAAACATATATTTTCCTATTTATAATGGCTTTACATATGTATTCAGTGAAAAATATTTGAAAACTACAGCAGCAATTTGCAACCTTTTCATCCCCTGGAACATATAAACTAATTGCTAAAATTTTGTGGCACACCAAAAAGTATATATTTTGCTAATCCGACAAAAATATAGGTACAATTTTGATTCATTCACACTGAATGGCTATTGTTGTGTTGGTTGTTGTCATTTTTTAATTTGATAATCTAAAAGAAAAGAGGTCAGAGCCTTTGACTAAATAGTCAGGTATTGCATGTTTTAAAAATTCTCAAGACGTACCAGCTGAAAATCAATGAACTACAAAAAAAGTATAATAATAAAAATAAAATCATGCACAATAATTCCATCACTCAGAAACAACACTTTTCTGAGGAACTTTTTATGAATATCTCTGATTTTTCCAAAAGAAAAGTCTTTCAAGTTAAAGCACTACATTGAGAGAATGAACATTTGTAAGGCTTAATAAACTGCCTCCAGGAATTTGGACTGGCTTACACTTTTAACAATAGTATATGAGTGCCTATTTCACTGCATGCATGCTAACATCAGATAGTACCATCTAATTTGCCTATTTAATAGCCAACAATGGCACTTCATTATTTTAATTAATTTTTGAGTATTTGATTAATAATGCTTTGATTAAGGTTGAAAGACCTGCACATGTTCATTAGCCATCTATATTCTTTTTTGAGTAGCTTGTTCATGTCTCTTGTCTGCTTTTATTTCAGAATGTTTCCATTTCACATGGTGATATATAAAAGCATCTAAATGTAAAGGACAAAAACGGTTGCTCTGTGTATTTGAAATATTCTTCCTAATTTATTTATTTTTTTAGAGAGAGGGGAAGTAAAGGAGAAAGAGAAGGAGAGAAACATCAGTGTGTGGTTGCCCCTCACATCCCCTCAAACTGGGGAACCTGCCCTGCAACCCAGGTGTGTGCCCTGACTAGGAATCGAATCAGCGACCACTTGATTTACAAGAGCATACTCAGTCCACTGAGCTACACCAGCCAGGGCTCAATTTTTAAATATGTTTTTTAAATTGTAAAATAATAATGCTCAAGGTGGAAAGTTTAGAAATTCTGAGAAGTAAAGAGGAAAAATAAAAATAATAAAAACCCCTTTCCTTAGATATACTTATTATTCACATTTGGCGGGGGGTTCTTTTTGGCCTTTCTTTGCTTTCGCACATTTACATAGACTCTGTTTAAAAGTTCAAATTCATATAGAGTATGTTGTGTTTACATCCACATGTTTAATTTAATTAAGATCATATGGTGACCAATTGTAGAAGTGAAATTTGCTTACCTCAGTTTCAGTTCCTCTGCATGCAGATCCTGAGACAAGGACTTGGGTGGGAGTGCCCAGCTGACCTCCACGAAGAGGTCAGAGCTAAGGCCTGATGATTCACATGGTAGAGATACGATAAGCCACTTTCGGATTACATGGTTGGATTTTTACACAGACGCAAAATGAAGAATAAACCAAAAGGGGCCTTCTCCCCTTGGTCCTTGTCCCACGCACTGAAGCAAAAGGATGGAAGACTACAAGACAACTCTAGACTGCTGTTACTGGTTTTACAACCTGCAGTTCTGTTCTGATGGGGCCAGGGCAGAGGCTCCCACACCTCACCAGAAGGCAAGAGGTGGGGAGAAATCACCCTGTGATAGCTAACAGGGAGGCAAGCAGGAGATGACCTCATATCATCTCCTTAAAAAACCCTCATCCTCTTGAGTTTTAGATGGAATACAAAGTGTTCCACCGAGACTCGGATAAACTGTGGCTTAAACCCTTGCCTATGCAGATGCCTGCAAAATTGCCAGGTGTCACAGCTGAACTGTTTTCCTACAGTAGGCGGTTTACATAGAAAGGGATCCCAGGATACCAAGGTAATGCAATGGGGAAAGGGAAAGCCAGTAAAGGAGCATGAATTAATGGGTTACTCCTGTGGGCAGTGGGTCAATCCCAGTAGGGGCCCTCTGGGGAACTGTGTGGATTATGCCTCAGATGTGCTCTGGGACGTGGAAGCTGGGGTTTTTATTCCCCCGCTGTCATCTCTCATTGACTGTGGGTTGCCTCTTCACTGATTCCTGGAGGTTTTGAGTGGGGGTTAGACAGCATCCAAGTAAGCCATAGAAAATCCTTGAGCAGAGAATTCTCAAGGCCTTAAGGTTGGAATTTGTCAGCAGTTTGGGTATTATTTACAATAGGTGCAGCTGAACTCAGATGTGGACAGAAAGAACACAGGCTGCATCTGCCGCAATGCAGAACATCGAGAAAAAACAATCATTGTAAAAAGACAAACACCTTAATTCTATACTATAGAGTAATTTTGTTAATAATTTAGTCATATTTCTCAGCATTTTCTTCAGTGATTAGATGATAATTGTAATTAATTTTGCTTTCTTTTTATTTTAAAACTCTGATACCATTTTATAATAGTTTACTCACATTATTATGTGATTAGTGAACATATTTTTTCACAGAGATTAAAATTTATTTGAGGATAAAACACACATGAAACAGACTTATAAAAGCAACATGGTCAGTTAAAGAATTATTGTTAAAAATTGTGTGCATATTTGATTTATATCATTAAGTTATGGGGAGATATGATTGTGGATAAAGGCTTCATAGTGGAGAATTTTAGGCTGAGTGTTGAAGAACTAAGTAGAAAATAGCTGAGATGTTTTGGAGCTTATCAGGTAAATTAAATCAGGTGTGCAGAAGTACAGATTCTGAAACACAATTAAGCAAACTCTATTAGGAGGCTGTGGTAGACAGAATAATTCCCCCTACCTGTTGGTTCCTCCTCCTCCTCCCAAGATATCCACTTCCTAATCTCTGGAATCTGTGAATATGTTACCTTATGTGGAAAAGGGCAATTTAGGTTGCAGGTAGAAGTAATGTTGCTAATTAGCTGACCTTATAATAGGAAGATTCCTCTGGATCATCCCATTGGTCCCAATATCATCACAAATGTCCTTATAAATGGGAGCCAGAGGCAGAAAAGTAGCCAGATGTGCTGAGATGGGAGGACTTTGTCTGCCATGGCTGTCTGTGAAGCTAGAGGAAGGGGGAGGGGACACAAAGCAAAGAATGTAAGTGGCATCTAGAAGCTGGAAAAGGCAAGGAAACAGATTCCCCACCAGAGCCTTCAGGAAAAAAGGCTGTGAACATGTGGATTTTTAGCTCAGTGAGAGCCCAGAAGAATTTTGCTTGGAAAGTGGTGAGTCGTCATAATTTGCATATTTGACTTTTTTCCCCAGCCATTATTACATGAAGGGATAATTTGGAGGGTTATAAGCTGGGAGTGGGAAGGAGGAGGAAGAGGGAAAAGATGTAGGGATCAAGGAGCCCAATTGGTAGGAACAAAATAGACAGGGGTGGGTTAAGAACAGTATAGAAAGGGGAGAAGCCAAAGAACTTATGTGCATGACCCATGGACGTGAACTAAGGGAGGGATTATTGGAGGGAAGGGTGTTAATGGGCAGAAGAGGATAAAGGGGGGAAAATTGGGACAACTGTAACAGCATAATCAATAAAACACTTTAAAAAAGGGAAAGTTTTTCCTGGAAGTCCCTCTGTTCACGTGATTAGTGACCTTTTACATAGCTGTTACACTGCACTTCTGTGTTCTGGGCGTCTTTTATTTTTCCCTTATCCATTTTACCTTTTCTTGCCTATTCTAAGAGAGGTTCTCAACTCTACTTCCACATCTCTAATTTAATTGTCTGTGAAGTCAATTATATTTACCTGTTACATTTTTATGTTACTCCCCTTTGTCTTCTAATTCTCTATTTTATGTCTTATTAGGCCTTCTTAACTTTATCATGTCTATGGATAATTTTATTTCACTGACCATATTTTTATTTTCAAAGATATCTTCATGTGTTTTCATTTTCTTCTGCACTCTTTGTTTTCCCCTATTTTATCATAAATTTTTCTCTGAATGGAAGTCATTCCTTGTTTAGTTTTTTGAGCATCCTGAGGATAAATTTAAATAAAGCCTTTGTCAGACTATTTCATAAAATCTTGCTGTGAGTTCATGTCCCTTTGTTTTGACAGTGTGCATGGTTTTACTTTGAGTGAGAAGTTTTGCTCTATTCCTTCTCACTTTTTTCCGGGTGGCCTTTCTTGTTAGTTTAGGGCTCCTGTCCCACGTGATAAGATATTTCGGAGTTAGTCACAGAGTCAGCAGGTGGTTTAATTCATTTTCTGATCTTTATAGCCTGTCTACAACCACTTACTTTCCAGGTCTCACAGCTTGCGCAAAACTATAGCCGCAGGTGGTAACAATTTTCGTTTAGTTGCCTCTCTGATAATTCTGTTTATATGGCACCTCTAACTCTCATCCTCAAACAATGAGGCGGGCTGCAGGTCCCCTTTCCACAGGCAGTCCTTTTTACTCTTTATAAATGATACCGGCTGAACGTCTATCAGGCACTGCCTGCCAGAATTCAGCAGGTCCGAGGCCTTACTTCTTTTTTGTGCTTTGTGTTTTTGTTCTATTTCCACCAGAAAAAGATGTTTATCTGGGTTGTGGGTCTTACTCTGTCTTTTTTGCCTTTTATTTTAATTCTCTCACCCCTTCTCTGTGTTTGGCGTGCAGATGGTTTGTTCAAGTGTGATCTTGTACCATTTGGACTAGAACTCTCACCTTTGTTTTTGGCAATATTTTTAGATATTGTCAGTGTTGACCTCCACTGTTTGGTTTGGTTATACATATATGCATTTGGGAGTAAAGTTATATCTTTGGGGGATAGACGTACACTAAATGTCATCACCCTGGTACGCTCGGGACTTGCTCCGCTCTCTCCTTGACTTGTGAAGGCTTTGATTTGTTTGTCATTCCTGAGTATCATAGATCTAGACTCCAAATAGAAATCTTCCTTCTGGTCTAATAGTAATTCGGGGTGGAGGGAGGATGGGGGGTGGCTTTTGATCAGTTTGCTATTTCTCTGTTGTCATTTGTCAGTAATGCTCCCCACTCCTACCTTACCAAATAAGTCAAAGGAAAGGAATTAATTGGGTTTAATTATTGTGACTGTCTTGGATAATCGGAGCCAATTTCACTTAGGGAGCCTTGTGCTTTCAACACTTGTCTCTCTGTTCATCCAGATAAAGGGGTGCAAATCTGTAGCTAGAATAATGGGAAGGAATCAGGTACAACCACACTTCACCGTCAGCCAGGATGCCCTCTTCTTGCTGCCCGAAAGTGTGTCCTGTTGAAGGCAAATCGGTGTGCTACCTCCTTGCCCTTCAGCCCCCAGGACCTGTGTTCTGCCTCAGACTGCTCTGCTATCTTAGAAGCCTGGTGGTTAACATGGTTTACACATTGCAGCTACAACCCTTTTCCTTTTTAAAAAGGTTTTAACACTTTTTTTTTCCCTGAAGTATAACATAGTCCTTTCCTCTGATGCTTATTTACTTTTGGTTTATAGGGTCTCTTGTTTCTCTACTTAGGCAGGGTCCTTTATGAGGTTCTCCTTATCTGGGATGAGTGCCTGGGGTGCTAAAGTGGATGGGATGGGGAGACCATCAAATAACCTCATTAACATTATTATTACAACAACAGCAGAGTAAACCTTTTAGAGGTTTGGCAGTGTTTCCCCTCACAGGGCCTTTATCTCCTGTATTCATCTCAATCTCCTTTTATCCTTTCAGTAGCTAAGTGAGGAGGGGCAGGCTTCCTCCAGGCTACAGAATGAAGGTTCTGAAGCTCACAGGGTAAAATGGACTTGTTGAAATCACAGAGCAGGGACTTTTGCCCTTTACTTGTTCCAGTAATATCTACTGAGATGTATGTCACACAAAGTGAAGCTCCTTTATAAGAAGATGGGGCTTACAATAGCAGAGACATAATCGAAAATGGGTCATATTCCCATTTCCTGAGCCTATTTGTATCTATTTGCAGATGAACATATCTGTGAAAGTAGGCAGGTATCTTCATCTCCGTTATGTCTCTCTGTTCTGGCGGTGAGTGCCTGGCTTTGATCATAACCTAGAGTGAGAGACAGTGTGCATTAACCATATCTCTTCCACTTTTCATTACCTTTTGGGTGCTGTTATATTTGGAAATTGTATCCAGCAAAATTGTGTAACAACTTCTTGTATGAAGAACCTGTGAAAACAACTTTTGGCGGGTAACTATGATGCTCTTCTGATAAACTCACTCATTCGTCCAGAATTATTTAACATGCCTTGACAAAAGGCCCTCTGGTGAGACCTTAACTTCTTTGAGGATTACTTTTTCTGTGCTTCAAAAAGAGCTGATGCTAAAAAGAAATGTGCTATCAAGCCACAAAAAGCCATAGAGGAACCCTGAATGCATATTGTTAAGTGAAAGAAGTCACTCTGAAAGGCTACATACCATATGATTCCATCTATACAGTATTCCGGAAAAGGCAAAACTGCGTTGACAGTAACATGATGGTGACTGCCAGGGATCCATGGGGAGGAGGTGGCTGGATGAACACGTGGAGCACAGGGCCTCTGAAGGGCAGTGAAACTATTCCTCATGATACAGTAATGGATATATGATGTTATGTATTTCTCAGATTCCACAGAACTTTACAGCACAAAGGGTGAGCCCTGATGTAAATTATGCACTTCATGTAATAACATAACAATATTACCAAGTGTAACAAATGCCCCACATGAATGTAAGATGTTAATAATAGGGGGAGCTGTGTGTATTTTGGCGGGAGAAGAGGAAGTATATAGGAATTCTTTGTTCTTTCTCCTCAACTTTTCTATAAATCTAAAACTACTCTAAAAATAATTTTTAAAAATGGGGTGTTCCTTGTGCCCTACAACACACACGGTTCTGAAAGTTCTAAGGGGCTCTTCCCTTCAAAGGCTTCACATCCCTTAGAGAGAGAAACTACACATGTACATCTCTATATATTTGTGACGGTTACAAAAACTCTGTTTTAGCAATATCCTTTGTTCATTCTTCTTAGCCTGCTGAACAGTTTTCTTCAGTCCGAAGTATCTCTTATTTTGGTCTCAGCTTAAGGGTGAATTTTAAGGGGAATGTGAAATTCAGTTACTTCAAATATGCATTATTAGACTGAGAGAAGAATAAAAACTCTGTTATATTTAGCCCATAGGCATGTTAACACTCATAAATCATGAATAATTGCAGTTAAAAATCAGTTTTGTGCAGTTCAAATTTTATAGAAAGACTATAGTTTAAAAATAAAATTTCTAACTCTAGACATCTTTGGTTGGATTCTTTGCTATCCCAACTTCTTACAGAAGTTTGACCTTCTCTCGTGCTGCTCACAAACTAAGAGTACTTTTCATGTTATAAAGTGTTAAAAAATGCAACAGAGACCATTATATGGCCCAGAAAAATCTAAGGTATTTTATCTGTCTCTTTAACAAAAAAAGTTTGCCAGCCTCTGCTTCGGAAGACAGGGACTTAGAGGTTCAATCCTTGTTTCCTATAGCTAGAATAATTTAATTAACTCTTATCTCTGCTTCTTCCACAAAAACAGCTAGGATAATTTACTTGAAGCTTTTATATCTTCTTTATTGAAGGACCTTTATGTGTTCCTATGGCTTATATTATGAATAAAAATCTTTGCGTTGGTCCTGTAATGAGCAACCTCTTCTTAACCCAAGTCCTAAACAAAATGTTAAATAGAGCAAAAATGGTTGTAGATGAAGGCCAAGCATCACTCTCCTCACTGTTAATGGCTAACTTTAGGTGTATAGCTTTGTCTGAGGGCCAACTGGATCCTGTCTGCCTCTAAGCAGTGTGGAGCCTGGGCAGGACTCTCCATGTGAAGAGCACGGGATCGTGTGTCCCTGTGGGATGTGCAGGGCAGGGAAGGGTAAAGGAGGGCAGAGCATTCTGCCTGAGAATGCACTGAGCATTTTCTCTTAATTATTAAATTTACTGTCCGCATAGATCGGTCTTCCTCCAACAATGAGAAAATGGGTAATGAGAAACCTGAGGGTCAAATGCTATGAATGCTTGTTCCATTCACATTAAAGAGAAACTCAGGAGTGAAAAACAAGTACTTTTACCTAAAATAATAATCTTCAAATCCTGACTGTGTACTGCAAGGGATGTCATCCTCTTCCTCCCCAGTCTGCCTTTCCCATTTCACTTGTCATCACTCTCCTTCACTTCAGGTGGTAACTACATTAAATATGATTTGCTGGGCCTGGTGGTTTCACCTTGACTCTTGTAATATGCCCAGTTTGTGGCGTCTTTTTGTAATCTGTATCCATCCTTTGCATAAAATCGCAGTTCAGAATTGACTTCTTAGGGACTCCTTGCTATTTAATCTGCACAATAGTTTGCTTTGTATTCTATCATCTCTTGTGCATCCTTCCATTTCCTAAATTTTCATCTTAATATGGTAGCATGCTTTCATAATGAAATTTGTGCATTAAAGATTGGTAGTTTTATAGCCATTTACTGAGTATTTGTATGCTAAGCACAATGCCGAGTGACTTTTATATATTGTTTCATTTAATCTTCACAGTAGTCTTAATGAAATAGACCACAAGTAGGTCACAGATTTTGAAATACAATATACTGTGCAAAAATGTGGACTGTTACTTAATAAGGGCATGGATCAGTTTCCCAGGTGGTTTATATCTTTATTTATTTTTCTCAATAAATTTCAAGGTTCTTAAAGAAGACGGTAGCAGCTGCTCCTATTGCAATTTCATTTTGTACATTTTTCTGAAGAAAACTACATATTCAAAATATTATTAATTTTATTATACTGAAGATAAAAATAAAAGAAATAAAAATATTATTTATTTTTAATATGCTCTACAAACCAGTGGGGAATTAATGATGTAGCAGAAGAAAAGAATAGTTCTTAAAAATAACATCAGTGAAAACTGTAGATTTTTGTTGTTCTTTAGCTTGCTAATATGCAAACTGTTGAACACAGGTTAATATAGCAAGAATGATAAAATGATCCCTAATAATGTTCCATTAAGGTTCAACTACTATTAAATCATGGTCAATTTTGTTTCATCTATACCCCACCCACAACAGATTAGCTTAAAGAAAATTCCAGACATCATATCAGTTTATCTAGGAATAATTCAGTATATTTTTGTGAAAGATGAGGGCTTATTTTAAAAACAAAATGACAATTGTATTATTTTCCAAAAATTTAATAATTCTCTAGTATTATCAAATATCCAGTTCCTGATAAAATTTTTCAAGTTGTACTCAATTTATTTTAAGTCTAGTTTTGAATCAGGATCTGAATGAAGGTCAGTACGTATAGTATAATTGGCTGACATGTTGCTTAAATCCTTTCATCCATACTTTGCTTCTCCATCTCTTTTTGTTTCTTCTTGCAATTTACTTTTTTTAAAAGCTGGGTCATATGACTTTGGTGAATTCTCATGGTGTGGCCTTTGTTGATTTCATCCCTAGTTTTATTTACCATGTTTCTTTGTTCCCTGTATTCCTGTGCGTTGATGGTTATATTTAGAGATTTGATCAGATTCAGGTTCAAATATTTTAGATGTCTATTTAGATGTCTATAAAATATAAATATATTTAGCTTTAAGTATTTATATGTATTCATTATTTTAATTCCTTTGCATTCTGTTTTTGCAAAGATGTCTTTCTCTTTGAAAAGCTTCACATTTTTGAAATTTACTGAATAAAGCTCTTTTCAATAAATCAAATTTCTTTGGAACTAAATTATAAAAAATATAAATTTCTTTTCATAGATTTTGTTCTTTATTTAAATACATGGAACCCCATATTTTAATTAATGCATCTGATCTTCTCAAATTAATTTTTCCTTTACAGTGTGATTAATAAAAAGTAATTTAAACACATTGAACTATCTGGGGCTTTATTCATTTTCTAAGTTGAATTACATTAAAATGTATATTCATTCTTTCCTAAATTAGTTTCTACTTTTTGGTATTAGTGATATAAAACATTGATGTTTCAATATAATTGTCTGATATATAAAATCACTGATTTATAGAAAATTCACTATTAGCATAGATACCTATCTATGCTTGAGGACATATAAAGGCACATACACACATAGACAAGATGTGTTCAGGAAGACCTAGCTTTTATTCCTGTGCTACTCACCTGTTTTCTCCCTCCCTTGTAAGCAGTCATCACCAAACACTTTTGTGGTTTATCCTTCCATTTGTAGGTATGTTGTATGTGTGTATGTTTATATTGGCTCTTTACTTAGATAAATGGAATGATTTATATGCTTTTCTCTACCTTGCTTTTTTTACTGTACAATAGAAACTGGGAACACTGCATTGGAAGATCTAGAGATTCCTCATTCCTTTTCACAACTGCATAGTATTCTACTGTATGACTATCGCAGTAGTATCTAGTCAATCTGTTAATAATGGACATTTCTGCTTTTTTTGCTATTATAAACAATACTGCCATAGAGAGTCTTGTCAAAACTCCTTTTGTATGTTTGCCTGGGCATCTCTGGGGTAGATTCCTAGAAAGGGAGTGCTGGATCAAAGGCTCAAGACAATTTGATTTTTGATTTATAGTGTCAAATTCCTTCCAGAGGGATTAATGATATATTTTTCATTCCTATCAACAATGTGTGATATTACCTCTTTCCCTATAGCCTTACTAATGGTATATGTTGTCAACTTTTGAAATTTTTCTGAAAACGCATCTCATTGAGTTTTAAATTCTATTCTCATTATGAGAGATTATCTTTCAAGTAAGTAAGAGTTATGGGAATTCCTCTTTGAGTGAACTGTCTTTTCCTATTTAACCCATTATTTTCTTTCCTTCGGGGTTGATTTTCTTTTTTATTGTTTAGAGCTTTCTCTACAATCAGGAGACTAAACTTTTATGATGTAATTTGCAAATGTATTTTTTTCAGTATATAATTTGGCTTTTTAACTGGCTTAGTTTGTTGAATGTTTAGTGCTATAAAAATATTTTTTATGAAATTTATCAATCTTTTAATCCCATGACTGGACATTGTGTCATAGTTAGGAAATGGTCTCTTTATTACTTCAGATACTAAAGCTATTCACCCATGCTTTCCTGAGCGCTCTTATAATCTGTTACACTTGAAGTCTCTGATGAGATTTAGAATGTTGTATAGTTGAAGAACGCATCAAGTTTTAGACTTATAGCTCTAATGATCACAACAGGGTTTATTTAAAAGCCCATCATTACTTTTACTGATTTTGGGGGGCCATTTTTCCTTATACTCTAAATTTCCATATGCAATTAAATCTAGATTTTGTTCTATTTCTAGTCCAACATCAGTAACACACCAATTTAAATATTGAGGCTTTGGGAACTATTTTAATATCTGGTTTTGTGAGGTCTCCTTCATTGTTCTTTTTCAGGGTTATTCTGACTAATTTTGCTTGTTTTTATTTCTCCTGATAAAAACCACTATCTAGCTCCAAGAAAAATGGTATTTTTATTAGAATTGTATTCTGTTTAGAAACTAAGTGAAGGAAAACTTTCACTGTTATCATGTTGGGTCTTCCTGTACAAGAAGGTTGTATGTATTTTCCTTTGTTCAAGTCTAGTTTTGTATTTTTTAGAAATGTTTTATAGTTTACCTTGTAGATTTTAGACATTTCTTGCTAAATTTCATGCATAGGTTTGGTCTCTTTCTCTTCTGCTTTTGTAAATGAAAACTTTTTTTCCTGTTATATTTCCTAAGTTGCTAGTATATTAATGAATGCTATTGATTTTTATATGTTTGATTATTATCACTACCTATTGTCTAAATACTCTTATGTTTGTGGTAAATTTTCATCAGTTTGGGGGATTTTTCAGATTTATAATTATAACATGTTGGGAACTGCTCTGCCTGGTTTCAGGAATTGTAGCTGCTTAAGGCTGAGTGAGCGACCTCTGGAATGTGAGCCACAGAGGAGACAAAGCTTGACTCTGGCAGCAAACGCTGCCCTGCTTCATCCCCTGCCCCCAACACATGGTCGGTAGTCAGAGACGGGTACGACCCCTCAGAGGAGGGGCAGCCTAAGCCAGACATGATCACTTGGGAGGCCATCATGGAAGGACTGGGGGCGCTGAGAGAAAGAGGGAGTGATAGACCCTCACCCTCTGCCCCCCTGGCTATTCTGACATAGCCCAGTCTCCATGTCCTCTGGGAGAAGCACTTCCTTGGTCTAATCCACTTAAGCCTGAAAACCTGTGACGGGGGTGATGGTGCAACCTTTTACCAGCTTACACAGGGTCTGGGTAATCTGGCAAGAGAAAAGAATTTTTAACAATCCTGTGAAACCTGCTTTGCTAAGAATGTTTTGAGTTAAATGTTTTTATTTTCCCCCAGTTTTATAGCCTTTTAGTTGATAGACCCTGATTTAGAAGAAGCCCTAATGGTTCTTTGTATACTATCTACTGTTCACTGCCTAACAATGATTAATACGTTGTACCTGAATTCCTGCTCAAAAAAAGCCAATAAAAGCCTATTTAGGTAAGGGTATGCAGCTCTCTCCTCTAGAGAGAGTGCCCTGCCCCTTTTCTCCACAGGATTTGGTAGTCCATGTGAATTTGTCTTGATCATCCATAACTCTGGGGGCACTGCTGGTCAGTGCATGCATCAATAACATGCAAATAAAGAGGTATTATTTCTTTGTTTTCAACTCCTATGCTTCTAATCACTTTCTTCTCTTTTTAATTACTATTTATACCTGCAAGACAGTATTAAACTATTATGTATAAAAGAGGCTTCTTTCTATTTTCAGTGGAAAACTTCTAATATTCCTCCTTTAAATATGATATTCTTTTATTATGTTAAGGAAATATCCATCAACTCATTTTTTTGAGTATTAGTATAATGAATGAGTCTTGAAATTGGTTGCAAAATTTTTCTGAATCTATGGAATTGATCATTTGATTTTTCTCCTCGGCTCTAATAATATACGAATATATTAGTAGACTCTAGAATCTTAGAATAAGCCTACTTAGGCATGATGTGTTATTTTTATGTGCTGTTGTAATGTTGGCTAACATATTTTTAATATTTTTGCACTGATAACCAGAGTGAGGCTGGTCTGTGATTTTTTTTTTTTTGGTACAGTCTTCATGTTTTTGGATCAATGTTAAACTCACTAGCTGTGATATAGGTTCATAGAATTGGAAAAATTTTAGAAAGCATCTTTTTCGACTCTTTCATTTTGAATATGAAGAAAATGCATTCTTTTCATTTGGCTGTACAATTTTCCCCAGCATCATTTATTGAAGAGGCTGTCCTTTCCCCATTGTACATTCTTGGTAGGTTGAGAGTAATGAATTTGAGATTTCATTTCTGGTAAGTGACCAAGTTGGGTATGAATTTCTGATCTTCTGATTGTTTTTCAATTCAGTATTTTTTCTTTCACTGTTTATCCTTCTTTAATTATGTTATTCAATTTATTTAAGCAAAAACCAAATAGTTCACCCATTTCTCCTGCCCCTCACACCTCACTTCTGTCAATTACCGATCTGTTTTCTGTATCTAGGAGGTTAATTATATTTATGTATATATGTTCATGTATATAAGTACATAGTACAAAAAGGACTGTTTCTTCAATAAATCAGGTTAGGAAAATTGGATAGTGACATGCAATAAAATGACTGGACCCCCATCTTACATCATTTACAAAAAGGAACTCAAAGTGGTTTAAAAACTTGAATACAAGACCTGAAATCATAAAACCTGTAGAAGAAAACATAGGCTGTAAGCTTCTTAACATAGGTCATGATGATGATTTTTTGAATCTGAAAAAAAAAAGCAAAATGAGAAAAAGCAAAAATCAATTAATGGAATGACCTCGAACTAAAAATCTTTTGCATAGCAAAGAAAACCTTCCACAGAAAGAAAAGGCAATTTACGGAGTGGAAGAGAATATTTGCAAATCATATATCTAATAATAACCAGTATATAAAGAACTTATGCAAGTCAATACCTAACTAAGAGACAATCCACTTGAAAATGGCCAAGAGATGGATGCCTTGGATATGGAGGATGCCACAGTGCATGACAATCCCACCCACTTCATCCAGAATTTGGGTGAACCCAACAGCTCCTCTCAAGTCATCCACATGGAGGGCCAGAAGCACATTGTCATCTTTGCCCTGTGCAATTCTGTGTGGTGAGGTGCTTGCTTGTGACTACAAGTTCCCCACTGAGGATGCTAGCAACAAGCTGCCCTGCAACTGTGGTACCAAGTGTTGCCATCAGTTCTTTACTAAAGCCACAGTTACTGACAATGTTCCTTGCTGCCACCTTACCTCTAGCATGGGGCTCCATGGTCCCTTCCATGGTCACCCCCAGCCTTATATTCAGGGTGGATGTGGCATGCAGAGGGCATGGGCCCTGACTCCACCCCTCTAGCCTGCCCAGCAATTGCCTCCTTTCTGTTGAGGGGCCCAGGATATAGCTATTGTGCTAAGGTTTATAAATTGCTTTTTTTTTCTATCTAGATTTTTATTTAAGAGGGTGGGATCTCAAGTGGGAACCTCCACAATAAAGTCAATGTTTGCAGGGGAAAAGGGCAAAAGATTTGGGTAGGCATTTGTCCAAAGAAAACATACAGATAACCAGCACTACATGAAAAGATGATCTATATCATTAATCATTAGGGAATGATTAAATGATTAAATCATTTGGTTTAACAAATCAAACCACCATGACATATCACCTCATAGCTGTTAGAATTGCTGTTGTCAAAATGACTAGAAATAACAAGTGTTGGCAAGGATGTAGAGAAAAGGGAACCCTTGTGCACTGTTGGTGAAAGTGTAAATTGATACAGCCAGTATGGAAAACAGTACAGAAGTTCCTCAAAAAGATTAAAAATAGAACTACCATATGATGTACCAATTCCACTTCTGGATATTTATCTGAAGAAAAACCCCCCACTAATTTGAATAGATCTCTGTACTTTCCATGTTCACTTCAGAATCATTTACAACACCCAGGATATGGAAACAACTGAAGTCTCCATTAATAAATGAATGGTTAAAAAAATTGTGACACACACACATACACAGACACAAGAGATTATTCAGAGCAATAAAAAAAATCTTGCCATTTGAGACAACCTGGATGGACCTTGAGGATATAATGCTAAGTGAAATATGAAAGACAAAAACAAATACTATAGGATCTCTTTTGTGTATAGATTCTAATACATATACATATATATGTGTATATGAGGTCTGTCTGGAAAAAGTCCAGCCATTGTTAATATAATGAGAATGGTTTATGTGACATTGGTATAACCTGACAGCCAAGGACAGTGAACTGGAATGCAAGTGTGTGAACAATGACTTCACTGTACTAATCAATCAGTGGGGTGGTAGTTGCCATTGAGAGAGCATGTGTACTGTGTGGCCACCACATTCAAAATGACTGAGTGAGTAGAGCATCAAATCTGCATCAAATTTTGCATTGAGCTTGAACATTCCTCTGCAGAAACTATTCAGATGATTCAGAAGACTTTTGGGGATGATGCAATGAGTGCAGGACAAATAAAAGTGTGGCACAAATGCTTCAAAGATGGTTGAGAATCTGTTGAAAGTGACCCATGTTCTGGAAGGCCTGCAACACACAGAACACCTGAGAATGTTGAACATGTACGGGCTGCAATCAACAAAGATCAGCAACTGACAGTGTGAGAACTAGAAGCTGATGGGGAGATTCCAGAAACTACTGTGTCCAAGATTTTAATGTAGGATCTTGGCATGAAACATGTCATGGCAAAGTTCATTCCACAGCTTCTGCTACTAGTAGAAAAGGAACATCACACTGCAGTTGCTAATGACTTGATTTAAATCGCTACCAATGAACCAAATTTCCTCAAGAAAGTCATAGCTTTGAGGGGAGATAAGATGTCATTGTCCTATTTCCCATATTTCGTGTGTCTTGCATCTTCTTCAATAAGTGTGTCTTTCATATTGCATGACTGTATACATTCTGGGCAGACCTCATATTTTTTACTCCTTAGTCATAAATTAAATTACCATATGTGTGTGGGTTTATTTCTGGCTTACTATTTTGTTCTGTTGATCTAGGTATCTGCTTTAATTCCAATACCATACTGTTTTAACTATTATAGCTTTGTAATGTAGTTTGACATCAGGAAGTATAATGCCTCCAGATTTGTTGTTCTTTCTAAAGATTGCCTGGGCTATTCATGGTCTTTTATAGTTCCATGAGAATGTTAGGATCTTTTGTTATATTTCTGTGATAAATGCCATTGGAGTTTTGGCAGTGATTGCATTGAATCTGCAGATTGCTTTGATTAGTATGGATACTTTAACAATATTAATTTTCAAATTCATTACCACAAAATATCCATCCACTTACTTGTGTCTTCTTCAATTTCTTTTATTATTAATGTCTTATAGGTTTCAACATACAGGTCTGTCACATCCTTGGTTAAATTTATTCCTAGGAATTTATTCTTTTTGATTCAATGGTATATGGATTGTTTTCTTGATTTCTGTTTCTGATATTTATGAGTGTGTAGAGAAACAACTGATTTTTGGATATTGATTTTATATCCTGCAACTTCACTGAATCTATTAGTTCTAACAGTATGTTGTCAGAGTCTTTAGGGTTTTATGTATATAATATCATGTCATCTGCAAATAATGACAGTTTTACTTATTTATTTATATCTTTACTTGTTTTTATTGCTATACTGCTGAGGCTAAAACTCTCAGTACTGTGTTGAGTGAAAGTGGTGACAGTGAGCATTTGTCTCATTCCTCATTTTAGATGAAAAGCTTTTAGCTTTTCACAATTGAGTATGATGCTAGCTATGTATTGTCATATATGGCCTTCTGTATGGTGAGGTATGTTCCCTCGATCCCTGCTATGTTGAGAGTTTTTATCATAAAGGAATGTTGAATGTTGAGAGCAATTCTATAGCTTTTTTCTATATTTAATTTAGATAATAATGTGATTTTTATACTTTATTTTGTTAATATAGTATATAGTACTGACTGGTTGGTAAATGTTGAGCCATTCTTGCACTCATGAAATAATTAATCATAGTGTATGATCCTTTTAGTGTACTTTTGAATTTGTTTTGATAATATTTTATTGAGGATTTTTACATATATGTTCATCAGGGATATTGGCCTCTAATTCTCTTGCACTCTAATCACTTTAGTGTTTTTTCTGTGACATTTTGACAATAAAGGAATAGATTGAAAAATGATCAAAACAGTTGCAAAAACTCAAGAAGTCTTATACTTTAGGTCATGCAGAAACTTGAGCTACACATAACTCACCTTGGCTCTGGAGTCTCACTGTTATAGAAACATGCAATATTGATATCATGATAAACCTGAATCATTAAGAAAAAGGTTGATTTGTTATTGCATATTCTATTTATAAAGGGTAGGTGTTGGGAACTGCTCTGCCTGGTTTTAGGAGTTGTAACTGCCCCACATGGCTAAGGACAAATAAGTGACATCCGGAATGTGAGCCACTAAGGAGACAAAGCTTGTCTCTGACAGCAACACTGCTTCTGCTTCATCCCCTGCCCCCAACACATGGTTGGATAGTCCATGACAGGCAAGACCCCTCAGAGGAGGGGCAACCTAAGCCAGACATGATCACTTGGGAGGCCATCATGGAAGGACTTAGCGGGGGGCTGCAACAAAGAAGGAGTGATGGACCCTCGCTCCCCAGCTATTCTGGCATAGCCTGAGTCCCCATTTCTGTCTGGGAGAAGCACTTCCTGGCTCTAGTCCACTTAAGCCTAAGAACCTATGATGAGGAAGGCGGTGCAGCTCTTTGCCAGCTAGAGCAAGATCCGGGGTGACTGGGCATAAGAAGGACTTCCTAAAAGTCCTATGAAACCTGCTTTGTGTAGAATGCTCTCATTTAAATGATAAGGGTCCAAGCAAGAAGTTTGTCCCTCAATGTTGTATGCCTCTTTAGCTATCTGACCCTGACTGAGAATAAGCCCTCATAGTTTTTCAAATGCTATCTATTATTTGATCCTTACCTGTATTCTTGTGCAAACCAACCCAATAAAAGCCACTGAAGAAGGGGCTCTGGGCCTTTCTCCTCTGAGAGATTGGCCACCTCTCCTCCCCAAGCAGATCATGTCTTGGTAGTTTCACTTTCATCCATGGAAGATAGGGGGACTTGCTGGCAAAGTTGCCCCCACAGGTAGGGAAATAAAGAATGAATTTTAGAAAGATTTCATTAAAATGTTATAATGGGCATAACTATGCTTAAGGGAGAAAGATTTTAATGGCTGAATATTTTACCTCATGTAAAATAATGTACCATCCAAAGATATGAGTAAATTAGGCATAATTCTAATATTTGATATTTGGTGTTCTCTGCTTATTTCATAAATTATCTGAGTTACCAGCTTTTGTACAGCAGATACGATATCTGTTATTTCTTAGTTTCCTTTTGTCATTTTACATAATGCATATAATTAAGTGGGTACATAAGTGTATATATTGAGTATTTTATTCTCTTGATGTTTTCCTACACAGTGTGAAGCAAGTCTGGCATCAAAATTGTCAGAATGATTAGGGATAGAGTTGAGTTTCATAAATACTTCTGGAGAGAGTTGAAAGTAGTATAGAAGGTAGTATAAAAGGTATGTTAGTCATTATGACTATAAGTTGAAAAAATGTTTTATTTTAACCTGATAGTTATTTTGTATAATTCAGGGAGTGAGAAAAAGTTATCATGTTATAATGCTCCTATGACCCTCAATTAGAATAAACATAATTAATAATATAATAATGTAATAATAATGTAAGGAATAAATGGAAAGAAGAAATTATTTGAAAGGATCAGATGGGTTCTCAAAATATATCCTTATAGCCCAGTAATTCTTCAAATCAAAAGTTCAATGAGCTGGAAAGAGTAGATGAGTTTAATCCCCAAAACAAAAAGCAAAAAACAAAGCAAAACAACAGCAAGAACAAAAAAACCTCTCCAGAGTCTACGAAAGATGGCAGAACCTGGCATGTGGATTTCCCAGTAAATGAGCGTATGCCATGAATTGCTGTGGCTCTTGTGCACAGAGCTGCAGTGGGTGACAATAGGAAAGCATTTCAGAAACCAGAAACAATAGGAGATGTAATTACAGCGTCAGCTGACCATGGAAATGAACTGTTACTTACTTAGTGCTTTGTAGAGAAGCCTGTTGTGTTCATTTGGCAACTTTTAAACAGTCATACTTGGGGAAAATTTTTTGAAGGAAGGAAGGGATTGCTCTCCTTAAATGTGCCCTGGGGAGGTTTATGGGTCTTCTAGGATCATCACTCTCATTATTTCATGCTCCGTTGGAAACGAGAGTCTTCTTTGCTTACCCTCATTCTATTCAATCTTAAATATTTAAGTACATAAACATTTTGTTGTTATTTCTTTCACTAAAAATCATGAAGGAGCAGCACACATCTCTGCTGGCTTGTAATAATATCTATGTGTATGACTGTATATATGTGTAATTAAATTTATGATTCATGTATGTTTACATGAAGTATCTAATGTAAATATACACATAACATATTTTTACCAACAACCCCTGAGGACATATAAAGAAGCATTTTTGATTACCCACCTGTGTTTGATATATAATTAATGTTGAACAACAGGTTTTTTGGATGGAGAAAAATAAAACTCTGATTTTTAGCTCATGCCTATGTCCTTGGTGTAAATGCTTTAACCATGACCTAATACAAACTACGAACATTCTTTGCTATTGAACATGGAGTAAGAAAAACAGATGCTGGCTCCAGGATTTCTTGCATCCCTGATTTTCAGATGATAAAACTGAAACACACTGAAATAATGTGACTTGTTAAAAATAATAGAACTCTTATTTTAAAGAACCTTATTAGGATACTTTATTTCTCCAAATATTTTTCTCTCCATTAACTTATGTGATTTCTTGATACAATAAATTTTTAGAGTATGAGGATAGCATCTTTATTTTCCTGACATCTTGCTCCATCCTCATATATACTTGTTCTTTTAATATATGTATGCCTCATGCAGTATTAAAAACAGAATGCAGTCATTGGGACACATTTATACTAAACTATTTTGTCACTTATCTGACATTCAGATTTAACTGGGTGTCCTGCATTCTATTTGACAACCCTAGCTGTACCTGTGTTGAACTACAATGACAAAGGCCATCACATGCTGAGGGAAGAAAATGAACAAAAGCATAGAGGGGGAATTGAAGACCATGTGCTCATAAAACCCCAAGGAAACTCACATGACAGAAGGAGTATCTCTATAAAAGCTCTCTGAGAATAGGAACTGTATCTTATTCACTCCTAGACCAGTCCGGTGCCTAATTATCATGGAGTGGGTGACCAATAAATATTGGTCTATGTGTAAATGCACAGTTGCTCTTTAGCAGAGAACAATAAGGCTGTGGCTGTGGCCTGAGGACAGATGGTGGAGGGCTTAGAGCGAGGAAGTATGAGTTTGGAGGAGGTGGAACTAAGGATCTAGATTGAGTGGGACTGATCAGCATCTCAAATAACCAGTTTACCCACTTAAAGTAGAACCTGTGTTAAAGCATTTACACTTTCACTCCCAGAAAACACCTAATTTTTCTATTACTTCAGTGATCTTTGCTCATTTCCAAAGAAAGTAGGGAAAAAAAGTTTTTAGGACAAAAAGGACATGGAAAGTTGTAAGAACATTTTTACTTACTACTATAGGATCATTTCACAGTGTTCCTTACAAAAGTGACTGATAAACAAGATGGATGAGCATTTTGTCTGAGGTTTCGGCTTTACTTGAAAAATTGGTGAGACCTTCTAAGGAAGAGAAATATGACATGCACATACCAATTCTGAGGCCAGCCTTGTGTCTGTCCCTCAGACTGTGTTCTTGCCCTGTTCCAGGTACTCTGAGGCCTGGGACGTAGTAGGGATAAAAGAAAACATGACAGGTTTTGTGAGGGCTGAGTGCATTGTTGGGTGCTAGTGAGGGGTGAGACAGGGCCGCAGCTGGGCCATTTGTGCATGTGATACTCTTAGCAGTCTTGCCATGGCAGTTCTGGGTGTCATCTGCAGAGGGAGTTGACTAGTTTGGTGGCAGCAGCATTTCCAGGTGGGCATAACTACTGGTTCGGGCATCAGCAGATGTAGGGGTGTCCATTGTGCATCCCATGGGCTGCATGCAGCTCAGGATGGCCATGAATGAAGCCCAAAACAAAATCGTAGATTTACTGAAAACATTATGAACTTTTTATTGTTTTCATTAGTGTTTGTGTATTTAATGTGTGGCCCAAGACAACTTCTTTTTCCAGTGTGGCCTAGAGATGCCAAAAAAGTGGGATACCCCTGATGGGAAGTGTCACTGCAGTTTGCTGGACCTGAAGATGAAGAAAAGGGGAAACTCAAAGGCATCAGGGAAACAGCTAAGGGGACCACACTGATGGGTGGACATGTCCTGGTCACCATGGGCAGCAGGCATGGCTTAGCCTGTGTTACTTATTGCATGTATTCTAAATTATATGCATCCAAAAATACATCAATCTTATTCACACTGAGGTCCACAGTATAATTATTTCATATGTCAGTCAAAGAGCTACCCATTACTTCTAAAAAATAAATTATTGTTTAAATAAATGTGAAGACTCATGAGTTAAACAAAATAAACAATTTTCTCATCTGTAACATTTCTAAGAACGTTAAAATGCTAAAATATTCATTGTAAGTATCCAAGAGGCAGATTTAGAATAGCACTTTCCAAGCTTAATTGACCATTGTAATTTCCCAGTCCGTGGTGGTGCATCTCTTTAAGACCAGTGTTCTGAGGAACACTACTCTAGGGAAATGTTCTTTGTATTCATAATGATACGCAAGTATGGGTTCATTGTAAAAACATTGTCAAAACTCCAGGAACACAATCAATCACTTTGTTGTTTATGTGAATCTTATATTGGTGACTTACTTTAGTGGGCAGAGAGTAGCGTCATTTAGCTGCATGCTCACACATGTTTTCCTCGTTTCTTCAAGGCCATTGCCTCATGAAGAGAGCATCAGTGTCCATGCCATTGGAAAACACAGTGTGTTTGCATGCACTGGATCTGAGATTCCTCTTTTTATGGGCTCGGCCGAAGTAGAAAGGAATCTTCAAGTGCGACCGCATCCAGGGAACATCAGAGCATTCACTGGTTATTTATCATCTGTCGTGGCTTTATTGCTGGGGAAGGGATCTGGTTTTTTGCACTTTTAACGTATTATTTATTCCCTTCACCCTCTTTTATGTAATGTACTGCATTATAGATATACACATATATATGAATACATAAGAAGTTATATATCTATATCTATATCCATATCCATATCTACATCTAATCTATCTCAGGGGGTAGAGTAAACAGAGACAAAGTTTACCCCTGTCCAACCCTCAACCCTTCACCTCACTCTCCCTTTCCAACATCAGAGGTAACTATTGTCAGAAACTTACTGAGTACCCTTCCCTTTTACACTTTTTCATACAAATGTGTACCCACAACATGCATACATATATGTAAATCATATATGGACATAAATCCTACATATACATAAATAGTATATGTTTATGCATATTTGTTTTAACTAACTTACATAAGTACATACTAGATTAGTGTGTTTTAATAGCTGTATAACATTTTATCTTGGATATGGTGTATTACTTTTAGATAGGAAATTTGTTCAGTCTTTCCTCCCCCAATTACAAGTATTGCTTTAATAAAGTTTTTTTCATGTGTGTGCACTTCTATGAGAACTTCTTGAGGTTACACTTCCAAGAGTGTTGCCACTAGGGTATGGTTATGGGGTAAGTTTACATTTTCCCTAGATACTGCTGACTGCGTCCCAAGATGGCTTTAACAAATTTTATTCCCTGTGGTCAAATCTGAGAGTAGCATTTCCCCTAAATTCTTGCCAATACTTCATTGGCAAGATTAAAAGGCTCTGCTAGTGTGATAGAAGAAGGAGATCACTGTCATTTTAATTTGACACCAAGAGAATTAGCATATTTCGCATTTGTATTTTGAGTTACTGTTTTGGGAGTTGCTTGTTTTTATATTTTGCCCATTTTTTTGTTTTTCTCATGGATTAGCTGAAGTTCCTTATATAGTCAGGATATTACTTCTTTGATGGATAATACATTGCAAAAATCTTTCATTCTTTGGAAAATACTTTACAATTAAAACTAGATGTTTATTTACAATTTAAAGTTAAATGTTCTTAGTGTGTTCTGCTTAATTCTGTCATATATATATTTTCCAAAATTTTAGACACATCTCACATTTAGATATTTAATGTACATAACACTGATTTTTGTTTATGTTGTAAAATAGTAAATCTTTTCCTGAGGATGGTTACTTTTTAAAAAAATTTAATCTTTATTGTATTTTTTTCCATTACCATTTAGTCCTCTTGTACCTCCCTCCCCCACAGCAATCACCACACTGTTGTCCATGTCCATGAGTCCTTTTTCCTTTTGATTCAATCCCTCTACCCACTAACCTTTCTCCAGTGGAATACTAGAGTATGAAATACTTTTGAAATACAACGGAATACTTTTTTACTCGGCTGTAAAAATGAAAATTTTGATTTTTTGCAACAGTATGGGTGAACCTAGAGAACATTATGCTAAGTGAAATAAGCAGTCAGAGAAAGAAAAATACCATGATTTCACTCACATGTGTAATCTAATGAACAAAGTGAACTAATGGGAAAAATGGGGACAAACTCATAGATGGAGAGGAGGGGTGTTACTTCTACTCGCATAATTCATTACAAACTCCATATATTCCTCACCAGTTCATGTACCCCATGTAATGTATCATGCTTCAGATTTATGGGTCAGTTTCTGGGCTCTCTCTTCTAGCCCATTGATTTATTTGACAATTATGACATTAACACTGCACCATCTTAATTAGTAGAGCTTCACATTTAGTAGGCAAGTACCCTTCCTTTTTAAAATTGTTTAAGCTATATTTTTACTTTATATATGAAGTTTATAATTGGTGCATTCTATGAAAATGTCATTGCAATTTTATTGGTAGTTGCATTAAATTTTAGATTATTTTTGAGAGAAGGTGTTTTTACCATGCTGAGTTTTTCCAGTCACCCAGGTCTCTATGACTTTCAAAGAGTTTCATCATTTGATCCAAATTGGTCTCATACATTTTTGTTAGCATTTTTAATAGACTAAATAAATGTTGCTTTGTAAATAGAATCTTTTTATCCAAATACCTCTAGCATAAGTAAACCCTATTGATTTTCTTGATAATATAATTTATATACATGAAAATACATGTACATAAAATAACAATGTATACTATATAAATATATTCGATGAAAGATATATGTGTATATATATTTCACAAAAATGGTTGTATGTGGGAAGATAGAAAAGGAGGAGCAGGGTATAAGATAAAAAGGGATAGATAAGTAATAAATAAAGCAAGTAAGCTTAAATTCTGTATCTCAGTCTCTTGGGTTAATTGGAAACTGTGGTAACAAAAGATGGAATCACCAACAAGCCATCCTTGGTAGATTTAATGATGAGGATATGTAGAAAGCTTCACCAAGGCGATAAGCTAGGTGGCTACCCTTAGCATGAACTGGAACTTGGCTAGTGGTCATCTCTCTATTGTACTTATTTTCAAAAGCAATTTGTAGTCAAAGGTCTAATTGTTGGTTTGTTCTTCTTTCCTATTAATAGCCAAGACTATTTCCAGTTCTCTTCTAGTTAGGGGGAAGGCTTGTGTCCCTATGAGGGGGTGGACTTCTTGGCGGCTGCATTCATTGTGGGTGGTCCCTGCAGACCCAGGAGCTCAGAAGTAGCCATGTGGATGGGAGCCAGGTGCAGCTTTTTCCTTGGCCACATGCAGACAGTAGGTCTCGTTTCCTCAGAACTTCCTCAATTCTTTGTAAAGAAAAATAGAATATTTTCAACTAACACTGGTACATTCTATTTATTTTCCTGACACTATTGATTTTTGAGTATTGATCTTGTGTCTAGAAACCTTACTAAACTCTCTCACTGATTTTCATAATTTTTTTTCTTCTGGAAGGTTCTTTGGAAAATAATCTAAATAATGACAATATTTAATGTCATAGAGACCAGGATTTGTCATCTAATCTCCTTTTTTTATTTCCTTTGAAGACATCCCTGCATTTTACCTGAGTGTATGGCTATGTATAGGATAAAGCTTACATTTCTCAGGCTCTTATATTTTAGTGTGGCCATTAGATTAAGTCTTAATCATGGCATGGGGTATAACCAAAAAGAAATGCATGCAGCTTCAGGGAAGTGTATTTAAAAGGAAAATAAAGTGTCTTACTGCCTTTTCCCTGTATGGAGCACAGAAGTGATAGCCATCCTGCTGGGGCATTCATCTTCAACCATGCAGTGAAAACTCCACCGAGGGTGGCCGAACAGGAAGGAACAGATTATGAATCCCTGATGTTTCAGAACTGAGCTACTGAGGTTTACAAAAGAGAAATAATTAGAAACAAAACAAAACAAAGATACTATCTTGATTCTTTGGGTTTTTTGTTACTTGCAAGAAAACTTATTCTTTCCAACACTCGTATTTCTTTTCCTTTGTCTCATTTCTAGTTTTGGCCATGCCCTTCAGCACAATGTTCCACAGTTGGGCCAGCCTTAATGTATTCCTGAATTTAATGAAAATATACCTGAAGTACTGTTATATGTATGATGTTTGTTATATGGCTTTAGAAGTTGATCTTTAGTAAGTTTGGGAAATAGCCTCCTATTCTTAGTTTTCTAGGAGTTTTAAGATATTATGTGCAGGAGTTAAATTTTTCAAATGTTTCATTTTTCTCTTAGCATTTGTTGAAATAACCCATATGTTTTTTTCCTTTAATCTCTTAATGCAGTAAGGTATGTTGATAAATATCCAAATGTAAAATTATCCTGTCATTCTTAGATAAATTCTCTCTGGTAATGATGAATTTTTATCGAAAAAATTACTTCAGATTCTAATTTTCTAACATTTCATTTAAGAAATTATACACATATATTCATTTATATTTTTCTTTCACTTCTAGCTATATTATCAAGATTGATTTATAATATGTTATTTAATTTTTCTTTAGGAATATTTTATACATGAAAGAGATAATCGATTCTTGGAAATTTGGTAAAATTAAACCATGAAGGTTTTTGGTTTAGTAGAAGGAAATTTTTGAGCACCACATCAATGTCCATAGTTACTGATCTATTTGGATATAAATTTTGTCTTAGACAAATTTCCTCTGCTCCTCCAGGTCTCTGGTTCTCTGTCTAGATAGGCAGATAGATATAGAATATAACTCTAGAAAAATCTTTTATTGTTTTTTGATTTTTCAGATTTATTAGTTTTATTTTTATTGTGTATCTTAATACTTTTTAAAATCTCTGAAATAAATATATTTGTAATTGTTTAAGTGGCTACATTTGAAGTGGAATTATTCTGTTGAATAATCATTATCTATTGGGGAAGGAAAATTTTCTATATTATGATTCTCCCATTTTCAGTTTAAAAGTTAAATATTGATAGTTCCTTGGAGGAAAATGTAATCAACATTACAAAAAAAAAACACAACCCAATGAAAATCTGGCTTTAGTATATTGTAAATTGCCATGCATTTTAGGCAATATTATTAACAGAGAAGAAACCCAAAGTTCATAGCGTGGGTTAGGGTGTCACATGGTATACCAGAAACCCTTCACAGATATGCTATCCTATGCTAATCAATATGAAAATATACTTTTGCTAATATTTGTGGGGGCTCCACCTACAGGGCCCCCTGGCTGCCATAGATGAGAATAAGTCTACGAAGATATAATCTGCTTGGGGAGGAAAGGTGGCCAATCTCTCAAAAGAGAAGGACCAGGAACCTGTTCCTCCATGGGCTTTTATTGTGTTTAATTTGCATAGGAATACAGGGTGTATATGTAAAGTTCATCAGTCACTGTCAGGCAGAAATGATTAAACAATGGGTAATATTCAAAGAACTCTGATGGCTTATTCTGAGTCAGGGTCAGATGGCTAAAGGGCATAAAACTTTGGGGAACAAATTCACTTCATGCTTGGACCCTCATCATTTAAATTGAGAATATTAGCAAAGTAGGTTTCACAGGATTTTATGCATTTTTATTAGGCCTGATCACCCTAGGAAACCCACCCTTTCCAGAACAGGGCCACACCCACCTCCAGCATTGTTTCAGGCTTAAGTCTGGCAGGGGAAGTAAGGCAGCCAAGAGATTAGAAGACTTCTTGCAGACCAAATGAGAACTCAGCTATGTCAAAGCCGAGGGGCGAATGTCCATTACTCCCTTTTTCTATAGCCCCCAAAGTCTTTCCCTGAGTACCCCTTTGTGACCGTGCCTGTCTTAGGTCATCCCTCCCTTGAGCTATCCTGCCCATCATTGGCTAACTGATCATGCACTGGGAGCCAGGCAGGGTGAAGTAGAGTAGAGAGAGGTGGTGCTCCTTCCAGGGAGATAAGCTTTGTCTCCTTAGTGGTTTAGGTCTCAAGGTCTCTCGCTCAGCCTTAGCCAGGGGGGGTTACAGCTTCTGAAACCAGGCAGGGTGGTTCCCAACAAATATTGGGCACTGTCCATCAGAAGAATCACTGAAATGACTTAGTCAGGGGATGAGATATAGTGCTGGCCACAACCTCTTTTATGTAACAGGTAAGAAGCACAGTGTACTGGCAGGAGGGATGCTATATGTACTGAAGGCTATATGTACTGAAGGCCAGGCTGTTAAAGTCTGAAACAGTCTCCCAACTGGCACTCCATCTCCATGCTTCTCCTTGCTTCCACTGTACGTTTTTCAAAGACCAAGTCAATTGGCCTTTCTAAGGCCTAGGTCAGATCATGTTCTTCTGCTGTTTAAAATCTCCCAATGACTTCACTTTGCATCCAGAAGAAAATCAAACTCCTTATCATAGCCTAAAAAGACAATACTTGTCACTGCCTACCTCACCGACCTCAGCCTTTCCGTATTCCATCTTATTCACTATTCCTGGCACAGTGGCCTTCTTACTGTTCTCGAAGGGTGGCAAGCCCATTTCCTTCTCAGGCCTAGTTCTTGCTGTTCCTTTGGCAGAGAGCATTCTTCAGACTTACTCTTCACAGTGACTCGTGCCTGGCTTCCATACTTAAATGAGATATCTCCGGAGATATTTTCCCTCTTCCCCACACAGGCCCCTGTTTCTCTTTATCTCATTACTGTATGTGTGATGGAAAGACAGCAACGGACAGGTGGAGGCAGTACCTTATCTTTAGTGGTGACAGGGCATTTTAAGGACACAAGCACAACCTGTTGTCAGATGTGTGTTAGGCTTTCAGGACCCCTGAGTTTACATTTGGATGTGCGAAGTGAATACTGCCACCTCTGTAAACAATAAGGATGGTCTGCCCTGACACTTGATGACTTTCCTTTTAGTTCTCTGTATTGCTTGAAATAATATTTTCTTGGTTTTCTTTCTTATATATTGTCATTCCACACTAACATGTAAGCTTTTTGAGGTCTGAGAGCCTTATCCACTATGTAACCCACACACCCAGACTATGTCTGGGAGATGTTCAATAGGTACTGGTCATCTACTGATTCACTGAACAACTTGATCACCACTGCCTCCCAGTTCGCTTACTCTTCCAAAAGTCTGATTGAGTTTTCAATCCAAATATAAGTTTTTCTTTTTGAAACCTTATACCTATCATTTAATGACCTTATATCCTTCCCATATTCTTGCTGTCTCTGTTAATTTCCTGTCATCTGCACTACAGAGTAAACTGATATATGTCAAGGACAATATCATACTCATTTTATAGTCCCTATTATGGTTAGCACAATTCCTTCGACAACTTTAGGTTAGCACGTTCACTTATCAAATGACAATAGTACTATTTTTCTATTGCTTTCACTTTTAAACTTTGAATTTTTGTGTTACTTAGTTCTGTGTTAAATGGAAGCAACAGCTTTTCCTTTTAAACTATAATTGTTTCTGATCTGGCCTCATTCCTCATGTTTTCTTTGCCCAGATGTACTCTGCGGAGGAACTGCAAACTGGCAGCTCACATTCTAAACACAGCCTGCAGATATATTTTATTTGGCTCTTTTCTCACGATGTTTTAAACTTTTGAATGAGTTGGCTACCAATTAAAACGTCGATTTCACAAAATGTTTTGGACTTTTGGGTTTGCTGTAAAATACGGCAATTTGGCAGCCCTGGGTTGACATACCTCATGACAACACATGCTGAAAACGCACGTGTGCTCTGTCTGGTTCACTGTCACCTCCTCTGGTCTTCCTTTATTCGTTTGTACTCTTTACATACTGGAGCTTCACATTCCAGATGTATCCTGTTTCTACAATGCCTGTGTGATTTTCATTAGTGATGACCCAATAGTAAATATCTAAAGAAACTTGCAATCCCACCCAGCCCTGTTTGACTCCAAAGTGTGAAGGACTTCCATTATCTACCACATTTGACTGCATACAGAAACATGTATATGGAAGCAGGCATATAGAAACAGGCTTTGGAAGAAAAGGAGGATTATATTACAGCGCCTCCCCCCTAACCCCCCGCCCCATGCACCCCATACACAAAAGTTTCCATTTGTTAGGAGCAGTGAGAAGAGGTAGAGTGGGATTGAGATTAGAAGTTAGAATGCTTGGGTTCTACTATCACAGATTTCTTTGTGATCATTTTACTTTTTGGGGCTGTAGGTCCTCCTCTATGAAATGGAAATGATGTGTTGTTGATTCCTAAGGTTCCTTCTAGCTCCTTCCATACTATACTCTTTTTTGAAAAAAAAAAAAACTTTAAATGTTTTCTTTGTGTGTTGATTTCAGTTATTGACTTTGACATACATAGAGCTGACAAGTCTCTGTTGATATCTGTTCCCAAAGTGATGGCTTTTCTATGTTGTGCATGTCTGTTTGACACTTGCTAGCCATGCATCTGTTTCATTCATATCTTCCACAGAGATAAGTGCTGATGAAATTGAATGCTATTGTTCAAATAACTCCCCTGAAGATTACGTTTGAGACAGTTGAGCTGTGTGGTTACGTTTTTCCTTGACACGCATTTAGATTTCTAAATAAAAGGAGAGAGTCATAGAAAAATGTATTTTGGCCAAAAACAAAAGAAGGTGATAAATTATGCATCATTGCCTCCCTCTGTAGTTGGCATATCTTAGAACATAGATCACTTGGCCTGTGCCCAGGGGTGTTCTGGCCTTTCAATGAACTTAAGCCATCTGAACTCCTTTTTGAAGCATGTGTTCAAGCCCACCCTCCTGCATGTGAATCCATGTTGCACATGAGTAAATGAGTGAGCAGTGTGTTTACATCAGAAGCAAAGAGAAGATAAGTCACAGTGTGGCCAGCAGAAGTCCTCCTTGCTTCTTAGGCAAGTCTGTCCTTAACAAGAAATAAAAATGAGGCACTCCAAGATGAGCATGAAAAGAAATCCAACACAGCTTCACATTTACTTTTTAATTAATGAGATGGTCAGAAATGTTTTCTAACTAGTGTCAGTGTGAAGTGATATATGCTCAAATATTAGACACCAAAAAATGTAGGTATGATCCTACAGTTTCAACAGCTAGGATAAAGGGTTTCTTTATGACCTGAAAATAGATGCTAGAAGAAATATTAGTTTTTCACTGATGTGAGGCCTGGAAATTAGTGCTCACCTAATATTTATGAAAAAGTCTTTTTGTTAAAAACTCTGGAGCTTGTCTCCTGAGAAAGATATTTGTAGCTATAATTAAGAAATCTGTTTAAACTGTGCTGATAATTATCCTAATTGGTGTGAAAATCTGATTGAATACTTTGAAAGGTAAATTGCCCCTTCAAGTTCAGAAGCTGAAGTAGGTACATAGGTTTTCAAAAATAAAGACCCTGCTTGCTTTAAGTAGGTCACATTTAGAAGTGCTCTTTGTGTGTCTCTATCTTAATTTGGGCAACTGGGTGGCCTTGCAGTATTTAGATGCAAGACTACAATAAAATCCAAAATTAAGTGCAGTCGAATTGCTTGAGATGCTTTGATCTGAAAGATCCTCACCATGTAGATCCAGACACTAAAAGCTCCCAGAGTCAGAAGGTTAAGAAAATGACCAAGTGAACAATCCAGTGGGAAGACTCAAGTGTAGGTCCATCCTCACCCGCATGAGACCAGTGGTTTTCCAAATGTGTCACAGGAACAAATGTAGTGTTTCTTAAAATGTGTGTTCCCAGTGATAAGCATATCTGGGAAAAGGACCTGAAATTCTCTATTTTTTAAAACATGCTCCTTTGGTCACTATTTTAAATTCATTTCAGAGTTGATATGATCATTGCACTAATTTGACCAAACTGTACAGAGTTCAAGTAGCAGAAAAGAAGGTAAATTAAAGAACATCTGGACCAAAGAATAAAGTAGATGATTTTCCTGGAGAGAAGTAGAAAAGTAAGTAAAAATGAATGACCTCAAATCATTTATATTTGCCTTTGGAAATATGTCTTGACTGTGTTTTGGCAGCAGACTTACCATCATAACTTAATTCCACTTAAGATGATAATAAATAGGTTTTCATTTCCCACATATACACCTGAAAATGTGTGTGGGTAGAGAGAAATAACTTCACATATTGTAGGGGAGAGACAAAGGAAGGCTAGTTTGGGGATTTAAAGTTTTCCAGGGAAATATCACACAGTGAATACTCCAATATAGATAATTAGGGGATATTTGTTTATAGACGCTGTCTATGACACACACCATTACTAAAAAAGGCATACTGTCTTCCAGGTGGCTCATGGAAATGTAATTTTGGGTACTATTGTATAATAGTATCTGGAATTCAATAGATCTATAGGAACAAGAACTTTTCCATGTGGATGGGCACTTTATAACAATAAACGCTGAATTACAAGCTATGTGCCCTTAAGCTGGGGAGGGAGGGTGGTGCTGTGAACGTGGTGGGTAATTTGTATTTTTTATCACCGTTATTTTTCAACTCTTCATCTGTTTGCCTATCTTTAAGTTTATAATCATTTAAACTATACACCTCTATCAAAGCAAAATAATTGAAACAACAACATTTACAAACTTGGGAAAGAAAAAAGTAAAGAAGGCATTGGTTCTGTTCCAGGAAAAGCTTGGATCCTCTTGCTGACATAGTAAAGAATTACAGATTGGCAAGCCTATTAGTGTGAAGGCACAGTTTATTAGTGCTGAATTCCAATGGGAGAACAAAAGCAAGGGTGGCTAGAGCAGAGTGGCCAGAAGCCAGGGGTCCAAAAGAGAGAATGGCCAGAGGCTGGGTGGCCAGTGAGCCCTGTGTGGCAAGAGAGCCAAGAGAGTAAGTCCTTTGTTCTAAGGACTTATATAATTTGCTTGTGGAATGGGGGTGAGGGAGTTACATATTGATTGATGAGTAAAGGTGGTGCCAGCTTCCCCCAGGGAGATGTGACCACACAAACATAGGTATGTGTGGGGGTCTGTTAGCCTGAATCCTTATCTTGCTCCAGACTCCATTTGTTACATGTGACAGAAAGAACACAGTTAACCAGAGTTGTTTTATGGGCTTTTTCTTTGGGCACTGTGGATCACCTCTCCTTCCCCCTTCCAGGTCTTAGGATGAATACACAGTCTCAAGGTTTTCCTTTTCCCAGCCAGTAGAGATATACACACAGACACACAGACTTTCATGGGCTTCCCCCACCCCTCCTGAGCTATCATAGTCTTGCTTGTATCACTCAGAATGCCTGGTAATCTTATCAGACAAGGCTCAGGGCTGCTGGGTCAATGGGTGAGAGGTGTCCTCCTCTGCTTCAAGCCCCCTGTATTGAATTCTTTGTTAGATTATAGTGGCTAGGGCCCTGCTTTTGTTTCCCCTCTGTCTGCTCATTCCTCACTGCTACATAATAGTTCCATTTTCTTTCTATTAATAATTACTTTTAATTTTATGCAGAGCTTTACAATGTATGTTTATGCACACTACCTCATGTGAGTGACTTTAGCCCAACTTTGAGTGGGCAGGGATGATCCCATCACCTGAAGGTAATCTTAATAGATAGTGGGTGAGGAGCCTGAGCCACAGTGAGATTAGGTAACTCCCGAAGATCTACAATCTTCCAACTCTGAAACCAGTGCTTTCTATAGCACTTTTTTTAAAAAGAGAGAAGAGAGTTCTTTCTATAACTTGGTAACTAATCATGGGGATGTTATATGCTCTACTCTGTTTCTTCTTTGGATGCTCTGGGCTAGAATGTTTTCTAACCATACACCAATATAAGAACATTTCATGAATAAACTGGTATCTATGGGCTCAATTGTGTATGAATATACAGAAATATTAACAATATATCTGGAACCTCAATTGAAGCAAATGGAGTTTGGGAGGTTCTGATGAGGGTAAATAACAGCATAGTTATAACCTTGGGGTTTTCATGTCCAAGAGATACTCAGGATTTCTAGATTGACTTCTTGTAGGTCTACTTCTTAAGAGGTCTCTTATCCTGTCTTATTCCCCTACATATCATGGGATTTTGATAATTCATATACATCATAGACTAGGAGAGTCAACTATAAAGATGAGAAAACTATGACACTCAGAAAGGAGATGCCCACATGGCTTCCAAAACAGTAAAACCAAAGATTGAAAGTGGGTCCTCTCACTTTCTGCCCCGTGTTTTGGAAGGAACTTAAAGATGGCAGTCACATTCCTTATCACCACTGATAAGCACCGTGTGGGCTCCAAGCATTTGCTAGACTTAGTGGAGGCAAAGCAGTAAATGTAAAATCAGCCCCGATCTAAAGGAATGTACACACTGCTTTGGAAAACGGGACAGACCATTTTAGATCTATTAGCATTTGGGAAAAGAGACTTTACTATCTACTCTTGAGAAAAGGCCTTCCAATGTTTCCCAACTAATAGGAAACAACCTAATGTCTCCAGCTGTCACTGAGTAGTGTATAAAGTGGCTGACAGTGAACCCTTTACACGGACAGTGTGCCCTGCCTGCACTACTAATCCTGCAAATCATCGCTTAGGAAGGTTAGTGAGTCTCCACTTCTGCCGGTTCGATTCCTCTTTTGTGGACCCTTCTGTTCACTGTCGTTGCAGGGCAAGAATCTGACGTTTTCCATAAGCCCAGATCAATTTTAATTCTTTTAAAGTGTTAAAAATAAAGCCTCAGTGATGATGTGAGTGTACAGAAAGCAGGATGACTTGGGCTGTATTGGGTTTGAAAGTTAAAGAGTTTTATTTATAGGCCTTTGTTCTGTATGAAATATTAAACTATAAAAGCACAAGGCAAACAGATTTATTTTTAATTTGTGTATGTGACATCCTAGGTATCTCATCAAACTTTAGAATAGGCTGAGCTAATAGGTTAAATGTACATCTGTTTCCTCTCTGTGTTGAGAAGGCAACCCATAGAAATTCATTTTCAACAGATGGTTGTAAGAAGACAGAATTGCCTTATTTGGATTAATACACATTCATGAAGAGCATGTTACTTTCCAATGAAACTGAGTCATCCCACACATCCTTATAAACTGATTTGGAATGTCTTTAAAAGGTACCCAAACAAGTAGTTGGAATATAGAATTACATCTCCTAGTTTTGCCTCTTGGCCCCCCATTTCTCACATTTGATCCTTGATAGCCTTTTTGTAGAGACAAAATTTTGTTCTAAAAGATTTAACTATAGATCTGTGTTGTTCAGGCTAGAAGAACTGAATCATACTATTGACATTTTCAGGTATCTAACAACCTCCATCAACATGTAAGTTCTAAATCCTAACTAAAGAATTGTTTTTAGAAAATTCTTCTCTTAGCATGTTTAAAGAGTAAAACTTTCCCTTTTCCCTTTAATCTTATAATATTGAAGCCTCAGCTCTCGATCCATGTTTGATAAAGAAGGACTATTGGATTTTTCTAGTTCTGGTTCTGCCTCTTGCAGTGTGTGTGAGAGGTGGGAGACCCTCTGCAGGTGGGAGAACTGATGCCTGGAAAACTCCGTGTTTACACCTTCGTGATGAGGGGCCAGACTGGTCACTGCTGTTAGTCTGGATGTCTAGCACCTCATATGGGGTCATCGTCAAGAAGTGGGACAAAATGCCTTGCTGTCTTTACATGCATTCTTGTTTTTTTTTTTCCTACTTTTGGGCTGCTTTTCAGGGGAGGAGGTGAGACTCTCACACACACTCTTAGGTAGGCTCAGTTAGAGTCTTAGAAGAAATCACACATTATTTTTCTATTTCCTAAACAAGATCCTTTCATGGAGTATAAGGAAAGATAAAGCAGATGAAATTGCTCATTAACACAAGTGACTTTGAGATCGAAAGGACCCCACAGAAGTTTGTAAAATAACTTCATAACATGCCAGTCCTTGTCCATCTTTAACTCATTTGTTCCACCTCCCTCCACAGTTAGTCACTGATAGCAAAGAGAAGTTTCTGGGTTAATATGAACCTACTTTGTACATGGCACAAATTGTCCAGTTGCCACAGTTTAGGAGAGGGTTCCAAAATGGTATGTATCATTGTTAAAACCACGTAGAGTAAATTATAAATTTAAAGCAATCAGTCCTTTAGAAGATCACGATCTAGTATTTCTTATTAAGTATATCAAGTAACGTTAAACAATTAGAACTTTTTTAATTCCTTTAAACATTTTTGACAACCAAAAGCAAATAAGAAATACTGGGATAACAGTCAATATCCAAACTTTTTGTGTCCCTTAAAAAACAAACCCAGCACCTTTCATGATGCTGAGAACCCTCTTGACTAAAGATCCCACATGATATTGTTCCGGATAAAGTCTTGTAGCTCAGTTTTGTTTCTATAGTTACAGGTGAGAAAGAGAGTTTGACCAATTTAAGTCTAAATGATTTAAAATTAGAGAAATTTACCTAGTGTGAGAGGAGCAATTTGGAGAACTAATAGGGTTGGGAAATGTGGTTTTGAAGAAACATCAGTAGACATGGAAATAGTTTACTACCCAGATTGTAGACATAAATAACTCTCAGCTTGATTTGGGTATAATTTAGGTGAACTTTCTCATTAATATGGGTATCATGGGACAAAGAAAGTAATTCTAGTTGGTTTTCCTAAGAACCTGATCTTTATCATAATGGGTCATACTAATATTGTCCTTTGCCCTGGAATATGACCTGTCCCTTCTTCTTTCCCTCCTGACTGTCAGGTCTGTTGCTAAAATGGGTAGTTATAAAGTTCTGTGAAAACACAAGTGTCCCTGGTATCTATTTCTAGGAATTAACTATTGCATTGTGAGAAATCTATCTAATCCTATGATCTTAAATGGTAATTTACATAGAACAGTTTTCTGCTGTCTGTTTAAGGGATTATACTAGGCAATGGGGATATGAATTCGCTCCCTGCTACCTATCCCAAGCCAAGTAAATGACTGTCTTATAGAATTATGAAAGAATTACATTTCCCCCAATTCTTTTGTTTTCTCTCATACAGAGAGGCAGAATGTAACATTCCTAGCCTCCTCTGCCTCTTTGCTCACCCATTTCCGGGGGAACTGAGCGCTGTCTGATTGAGGAGTTTGGTTGGAGGAAACTGGGCACGCTCGGATCTACTCCTTCCTTTCTTCTTTTTGAGGACCAACTGCCTACAGGAAGTGTGTGCCCTACTCCTCTCCAATGAAGGCTCTACCCTTCCTTGGCAGAGTGTGAAGGGAGACCCCTGTCCTACTTAGCAGGGTCTAAGACTAGGTAGATCAATTTGTCTAATTCTGGGTTCAATATTAGGAAACACTCTCCTCCATTGATACAAGCCACATCAACTAAGCTTTCTGAGCAACAATGACACATTTTGCCCTCTCCATCTCTTTCTTTGTATTTAATAATTCCATATTCAAATAGAAAATATTTTAATTATCTCCAAAACCCCTATATATTTAAATATATATGTAGTTATATATGTATATAGTTATATATATATATATATTCTGACCATATTTTTTTTATTCCCCAGATTAATGTTTTGTTAGAGAATAAATAAGCATCAGGATTTAAAAATTAAAGAGTGAATTAGGATTCCATTTATGTTTTTAATTATAAAAACACACTTGAAATCCTCACTTGAGGTGTTAACTTCCCCCCTTAAAGACGAACAGCCATTTATTTGTTCAATACAGTTGTGAGCAGAGTAGTTTTCAACACCAAGTTCTTAAATGTGCCAGTTTCTGTTAGACATTTGGGGCCATAGTTTTAGCTTTAACGTACTGAATATAGGGGAAAGTGTGGGGGGAAGTACATACAGGGAACAACTAGTCAAGCTCTAAGAGCTTGTTCTCCCATAGATTCCAATCAGATAATCTGTAATTAGAAGGAGGAGATGGGAATGAGACACTTCTCTAAAACATGGCTTCACTGAAATCAAATCCATTTTAAGGAACCCCAGAGTAGAAAGGAAGAAAGATGTTAGAGAATCATGTTGGTACGTATGTCCTCACTTTGATTCAATCCAATAAGAGATTTCTTAAATTGTATTTTTACATATCTGTGTAACTTAAGAGACTATTTGTTGAGGAGTTTAGTATGTCCTTCTATACTGGCAAGAAGGTAGGGCACTTGGTTTATACAGTTTTGATTTAATACCTACCATTTCTTAAGAGAGTAGAGGACAGAGATTTGTGTATCTTCTGTCCATCTAGGTGGGAGGGTAATTTCTGCCTCTGGACTCTGGAAGTGTTTACTTTGATGTTTCTCTTATGCTGGATTCTCTATTGCAACAGTCAATAGTATTGCAAAATATTAGCAAAAACACCTAATTTTTCAATGTTTTTCCTGTAAGCAGTGAGTTGTTAAAATGTTACAGTTCAAATGCATGAAGTAGGAGCATTTCTTAATCTTGGACTCTAGGGTTTCCACAACATTTAGGAAAGCACATGTGAAATGTCAATGTTCCTATGGGCCAAACTGAGCCCCATAAACTCAGCCACTCACAACACTCTATGGACACGGATGGAGTTTTGAATATAGATTCTTGTACTGTCCATAGGTCAGCTAATATTTAGCACTGTCCCTGGTTAATCACTCTTCTTCTAAAAGATATGTACATTTATTGAAACCCAGTATGTTCTACTCATGTTCAGCCTTCTATTCAATTCGAAGGAAAGTGAAAAACCACAACAATAACACAGGACTTGAAAGGATCTAGGAGACCACTAAGTTAGACAATTCATTTTATATTTGGAAAAAATGGAGAAATAGGCAATGAATGTGACTTGCCCAAATTTGTTAGTGGCCAATCCAGGATTAGGAACTTAGAATTCCAGTTCAATTCTGTGTGTTTTTCATCATCATATTAAACAGAAAGAAAAGGCCCAGATGTTTAGATATGGTTTTGGCCCAAGATAGGGGTTTCTTCTTGAAGTTTGTTTGCAGTTCCTACCTTTTGTATGTATCTCAGTTTCAGACAGCACTGGGCAAGCCTGAAGTAGTCCTTTTTGAGAATATCGAATTGTGGATGTCGTTCTTAGCATAGTGCTTGATACATATTAAATAATCACTCCTAGACACCATCATTATCATCTTCATCATCTCAGAAACTGCCAGAAGAAAATATCTGTGATCTTTCCAGAACCTCAATATTCTCAAAGTTGGGATTTGTGCTACGCACTTGTGCGAGTTTCTCTTGTGCTTTGAACTGTTTCAAAGTGGTAGTAGGATTAACGTAGATCATATTCGTGGGCCTGCTTAGGCAAATAGGTTGGCTAGTGATTAGATCTGATTATCTAGTTTCCTGACTGTAGATCTACCTATTGGCCAGAATGGAATAATACAAAGATTCTATGATTACTGGAGAGATCTTCTTGGGCAAGTCTGGGTCACAGACTTGTCTCAATGCCTTTTAATTTTATCTCTGTCATGTGAGACAGTTTAGTCCTTTATCGCTGACATTTAATTTGAGGCTTTCTTGCTAGGCTTTCCCTGGGGCTATATTGCTGCTCTGTTTCCCTTCCCCAGGATCAAACTACCACAAGGGTTAATGCTATCGTGGACAGAAGCTGATGGTTGTACTGCCCTAGTCTGAACTTGTAGAGATGATGCTTGTCCTGCCTCACCAAAAAATGACAAGGTTTGTTCCAATGAATTATATAGGTCCACATTCTTTTTGACCTTGTGTTTTATCGGTCAGCTTCTCCCTGGTGCTATGATTTCATAGCTTTTTCTCTCCCTGTGGAGAGAGAAAATTCTTTTCTATCCTGCACAGCAACTAGCCTCATGGTTTTATTCTTCCAGGTGCTGGCTCTTGTACTGTGGCCTTATGCCTTGGCTAGAGAAGAAGTCATTCAATTCTATTTCTTGTCAAAAATCTGATAAAAAGATTGAAGAGTTTGGAGCAAAAGTGTATACTAAAATAATTATTCTGTTCATCCTTAATTAACTTGAAGTTTGTGTCCAAGAGATAACAATAGCTTTGAATTCTACTGTGTAGAAAAATATGAACACCTGAGAACTGTTACCAGTGAGGATTTGATATTAAGATAGTTCTTGACAACTCAATATAGGAAAGAGATAACAATTGAAGTGATAGGCTAATGGGAACCTACGACCTACCTAGGGATATAAAGTTGTATTTTTTCTTAGTTTTATCTGGGATGTAGATCAAACATGGACAACTATTTCTCCACTATCTTTCTGCTGTAATTAGTTTGGAAATGAGTTTAAGTAAAATGGTAAAAACTGATTTTACCAATAAACTTCAATAATGATGACTAGAAAAATTCCCTCTCCTTTTCTTTTTCCTCCTTCTTTTTGTTGTTATAAAGCAGTATATAGCATAGTGGATAACCATTGGTCTTTAGAGTTGTATAGGCCTCAGTTTAAATCTATTTTTAAACAAATATAAGTGTGTGGCTTTGGGTGAATTACTTTACTTCTCTGAGTTTCAGTTTCTTCATCTATAAAATAAGGACAGTAATACCTGCCTCACAGAATGCTTGTGGCAGCTAAGTGAAGTAACTATGGAAAGTGCTAAGAAGAATACGTTCTTCATAGTGCGTGCTAAAAAGTAACCATTACCGAATAGCTGACATGTGCACTGGCTTGTGGTGCCCGCAGCATTATGGATGGAAAATCAAGACAAATTCACACAGACTACCAAGTCCTGTGGAGGAAAAGGGATGGCACGGCTTCTTCCTCAAAGGGGGAGCACCTTGGAGAGGCCTGGCAACTCTCTCAAGGGGAGAGCACGCTGACCCTTGCCTAGACAGGCTTTTATTGTTTTTTTGTTTTTTTGCACAGGAGTTCAGGTACAACTTATTAATCACTGTCAGGCAGTAAACAGTAGATAGCATACAAAGAACTATTAGGGCTTCTTCTAAGTCAGGGTCTATCAGTTAAAAGGCTATAAAACTGGGAAAACAAACTCATTTTCTGCCTGGGCCTTTGTCGTTTAACTAAGACCATTCTTAGCAAAGCAGGCTTCACAGGATTTTACATATCCTTTCTCAGGCCTGATCACCCAGGGAGCCCACCCTTTGCAGCACAGGGCTGCACCACCCTCTGTCATTGTTTTCAGGCTTAAGTCAGGCAGAGGAGGCAGATAGCCAAGGAATTCTCAGAGACTTCTCAAAGACAGACTGAGGACTCAGGTTTCATCAAAGCCGGTGGGGAGGGGGGGGTGAGGGTCCATCACCCTCCTCTTTGCTGCAGCCTCCTGAGTCCTTCCTTAAGGGCCTCCCAAGTGATCATGTCTGGCTTAGGTTGCCCACCCTCTGAGGGGTCATACCTGTCATTGACTTTAGACCAAGCATTGGGGGCAGAGACAGATGAAGCAGAAGCAGTGCTCCTGCCAGTGAGATAAGCTTTGTCTCCTTAGTGGCCCACAGTCCTGAGGTCTCTCACTCAGCTCTGTCTATGGGGGGTGGTTACAACTCCTGAAACCAGGCAGCATGGTTCCCAACACATAGGTAAGGGTTTGATATTTCTAAGTAGCTTTCAAATGCTTTATTAAACTTCTGTGAAAAATGAAGTGGTTGTCATCATGTCCTGGAATATGCTTCTGTCATGCCTCTCTGCCCTTTATTGCTGTGTACTCCAGATTCCATATGAATTTAAAAATTTTTCATAGGCAAGTGACCCAGAAAAGGTGGAGTCAATCACTGAAGGTAACAGTAAAATACAGGATTGAGAACATCTGTTTATGATACTGAAATCCAATAAAATTATGGCCCTCGGAAGAACTATGGTGGTAAGACATACTGGCATGTATTATCATCAAGCTAGCACATGCTTTTCTTAAATCAAGACTATTTAAGATTTTCTCACTCTTTCACTTGAATCCATACTCAAAGCTTTCCTCAAAATGAAATACATTGATATTTGATCATGGCCAGTTTTCCTTTTAATGTGCAGAGAGGATTAAAACTCTATGTGGAATCAGAAATTGTTTGTAATATGTTCTAAAACCATACACTCTGCAGGGGTAAGGATCATGCCCATGTCTATCTTGTTTTCCCTGTGTTTTTACTACATAGCATCATGCCTGGTACTAAAAACCAATCAATCAAACTGATTGCCTACTTTATATATAATTATTAATATATTTAAGCATTTCTCTATAATTGGGCATTTATAAAATATTTGTTGAAAAGTATAAAGATAAGATGATATTCAGCCAAAGGTTTCTGTCAGATTTGTCTAATAAGACTTCTTTCATGTGAACCAATTAGACTTAGGTCACTGCTCGGTCTTAAGGAGACAGCATTCAGTTATAATCAATCTATGTGACTCTTTTCCAAAGGGTATTTTATTTTTAATGAAAAATAGGCCAGTGGTATTTTTCAGACCTGTGCATTAACATTTTAGCTGTTATCTAAAATGTTGATGTATGGTTAAATTAAATTTATAGTCTTAAGGGAGAAACTAATAATTCTCGAATGTTTCAGTGTATATAAAGGACAAGGAAATTTAACTTAGTAATAAAGCAACTGAAATTGGGTTATCTTGAAATCTTTAATGATAATTGTGCAAAGAACAAATGGTAAACATATTTTTATAAAGCTTCAGCATCTATTAAAATTTATCTAAAATTATTTTTTTGATGGGTGGTCTTGATGTTTTTAACTAACAAATTTGAAAGAGTAGTAAAATAATAAGATTTTATAACAAAGTAATAAGATTGATTTTTTTTCCTTTCATGAACATACTAGAGCATATAATTTTATGTGTATTTGCTTCAAAGTGGTCATTTATTGCAAGGATATAGTCATGTTTAGACTTTGTGTTTGGGATTTGCCTATAGCAATAGGAAAACAGAAGGAAACATCATTTTAAAATTATGCTTCACTCTCGATTTTCCTTGTTTACTTTAATAACTTGGCTACAAGTAATACTTGGTTGGTAATAAAAGTCAAACCAAACTTTCAAGGATGAGAAGGTGCTGTTATTACATTAAGATAAGAGTGGTTTATTGATTATTCTTGAAGAATTCTGATGTTTTGAGAGATGGCAGCACCATTGGAAAAAGACGGTGCTGAGTGACCCCTGATTGCGGAGTCACTCTGCCTCCTGAACAACCACTGCGCTGAAGGTGAAAACACTTGGAGACACGTGTGGTTTTCTTTTTAGAGAACACCCGACAGAGGAGCACGATTAAGGTAGGATCCTCGCCAGAGACAGAGGCCCCCTTTCTGTAGGAAAGTCTGTGTCAGCGCTACAAGCCTCACATAAATACATGCACAGTAACGAGGGAGAAAGAGCCAACGCTATGTAAAATAAGTGTTGGAAATCAAGTCATTCCTGAGAGATTCATCTCAGAACAACTTCATTGTAATTATGGTTTATCCATTTTGAATCAACTTGATTTTCCCTGTCGATTTTAGAATGGATATATTGGGTCAGCATTATAAAACAAAATGGCCACATGCCTTATTTGGAAACATGAAAGACAAAGTGTTATACAGTGATTTCTGTATAAGATTTACCCACTGAAGAACTAGGAGGGAGAGATGTTATTCAGCTTAGCAGGTACATCATCTCATACGCTTGTTTTGGGGCGATGGAGGTGCTGGCGCATCATCCAGTTTTCTTCCAGATTATAACTTCTGGGTGAGACCATCTCCTCATAGTACTCGTAGGCTCAAGACTCACCAGCCAAGATACTGACACTGACACCTTGGCCTGAATTTCCTATAGGTTCCTTAAACTTACCCTGTTGTTATCTAACCTCCTCAGAGCCCCCTCATACCTGCACCAAAATTTGATTGTCTCTGTTTTCTCTGTGCCTCTTAACATCGTGGCCAGCCAAGTTTCAAGAGCTGAACATCGCAGTATCTTTTATAAATCCCCACTTTCCTCTGTGCCGACCTATCCAATTAGTCCTAAAGTCTAAAGTCCTTTTCAACCTGCCATTTGCTCTTGTCCTTACTGTCTCCCCTCTGAGAAAGCCCCACTGCTCCAATTGCGTTGTCTCTGACTCGAACTATAGCCACAGCAGACTCTTGGCTTTCTTAATTCCAGCCCCACTTCACGTTAATGACCAAATTATTTTTCTAATAAATTTGAGATGTCACTTGACATGAAACAAATTTTTCATGTCCCCAAAGTGAAAAACAAAAGCAAGCAAAGAAAAACCCAAGCACTTCTGGCTTCTTTCTTTATAGAAGAAAAGTCAATATCCTTTACCCAGTGAGCCAAGATCATGACTGCCTAATCTAAACCTAACATGTCTTCCTATACAACGCTCTAAATTCCAGTCACACTTTGATTTCTTACTATTGCTCTAACACCCTATGCCAGCTCACAAGTCTTCTGCTTTGTGCAGGCTGTTCTTTCCCAGAGCATCCATCGTCTCTTCCCATCTCACAGCGCCTGCTTTCCCTCTTACACCAACTCCAAGGGCAAACATGTCCCAGAATCATCCAAGTGGTGGTTTGCTCCTGTTCTGTGCTCTATGGTCCTTACTGCATTGTGATACAATTTTCTGTTTAATTTGTCCATCAGTTGTTATTATTAGTCTTTTTTACTAAACTGTTGAGTTGTAGCCCCTGGCATAAAGTATAGGCTCAGTAAATGATTGCTGAATAAAACAACAACAACAACAAAAATCACCCCCCCCCCCGGAAATATCAACACTTATAAGGGGCTAAGTAACAGCCAGGTATTATTCTAGGTTATTTATTTTAACTCATTGCACCAAAGCACTATCAAGTAGATAAAATTATTCATGTTATAGATAAGGATATTTCAGCACAGAGAGGTTGAGTAACTTGCTGAAGGCACACAGCAAGTGTCTGAGCACAGAATCTGAAGCCAGGCTCTAGACATGGGGTTCTTAACAACTACACCTCACCACTTCTCCATGTATTTGAAAACCAGAACCCCAAATTATTCCATTTTTGTGAAATCTTTGCTTTTAGGGAAAATGTCAATTACAAGGAAATTGAATAGAGATTTATTTATCAAAAGGCAGTTTGCAGCATACATCTTACAGAGGAAAACAAAATTATTGGTCTACTATGACCACAATATACCATGGTATTAAATATAGTGTGCATTAAAAATGATAAAATGACCTTTGTATTTTCAGAGTTTTTCTGAGGGAGTATAGCTTCTGTTGCCCACTGTGGTAGATGTCTAAATATTGGCTTTATTTTCTGGCTCTCCTTCCTTTATCACCTTTTCCTCTTTTAAGTTATTGTCCTTCTATTCCCCGTGTATTTCCGCATATCTCAAATATGCTATATCCCTAAAGATACTATTCTCAGAGTCAGCCTCTGAAAGAACTCAGCTAACACAATGATGTTTATGATTGTTACTTTGGTTGCTAAATATTAAATAAAAAACTTTAAATGTGCTAATATATTAACAAGAAAGAGTTAAAGTACATTGGGGAAAATTTTTTATAGTCATTGAGTACAAACTTGCCTCAGAGCCTTGCTCTAGGCCTCTGGTTCTCTGCCCAGAAGACCAATAAACACATGGAAAGATGCTCCACATCACTAATTGTCAGAGAGATGCAAATTATAACCCCAATGAGATGCCATCTCACACCTGTAAGAATGGCTGTCATCAATAACTCCACAAATGACAAGTATTGGAGAAGATGTGAAGAAAAGAGAACCCTCGTACATTGTTGGTAGGAATACAGACTGGTGCAGCTACTATGAAAAACAATATGGAATTTCCTCAAAATATTAAAAATGGATCTGCCATATGACTCAGTGATTCCACTTGTGAATATTTATTTAAAGAAACCTAATTTGAAAGAATATAGGCATACCTAGGTTCATTGATGTTTTCCAATAGCCAAGCTATGGAAGCACCCAAGTGCCCATCTATAGACAAGTGGATAAATAAGCTGTGGTACACATAAATAGTGGAATATTAGTTGGCCATAAAAAGCAGGAAATCTTAATCATTGTGATGGCATGGATGGACATAGAGTGAATTATGACTAATGAAATAAGTCAGAGAAAGATAAATACCATGTGATTTTACTTTTATGTGCAATCTAAGGAACAAAACAAATGAACAAGCAACCCTGAAACAGACCGTAGGCACAGAGTAGCTGCCAGAAGGGAAGGGAGTTAGGGGACTGGGTAAAATTGGTGAAGGGATTAAAAAGCACAAATTGGTAGTTAACAAAACAGTTATGAAAACATAACAAAAGCCTAGGGAATATAGTCAATAATATTGTGATAACTATGTATGGTCCCAGCTGGGGTAGTGGAAATATTGAGAGGAACACCATATACAGTATATAGTTGTCTAACCGCTAAGCTGTACACCTGAAACCAACACAAAATAAAATTGAAAGAAAAAAGAGTTGTTGTGCAAGATAACCAAAGGGTCCAATATACTTTCTCTTAGTTGGAATTTTACTATCTCATGGTTGTCTGAAGCTCTAACTGAAAGTGTTTGCCTTTAATAAAAAGGGAAATTGGGTGTTTTTGTGTGTTTGTTTAATAAAAGCAATGTTGGAGTTAGTGCTGGGGGAGGCATGGGAGTGAGAGAGGTCTTGGTGGTCAGAAAACTGGGAGTGGAAGTCTCCCTTTGTCTCATCCAGCTCACAGCTGAGGGCCTCTTAATGTGAGTGAAGCCCAAGCAATATTCCTGGGAAAATAATTCAGGCTCTAGCTATTGTGTGATGTGCCCCGAAATGTTAGTTACAATTAGGAAAAAGAAACCTCGAAGCCATTTTTAGGGCATTTCAGTTCAAACCTACAGATGTAAGCTGAGTGCCTGTTGTTTAGATGCTACTCCAATGAGAAAGACCAGCAAAACACTAAGCCTCATGAAGGACTGGGGCAAAGACGCACTGCATGATGGCATGTTGGAAGAAGCCCAGTGCGCCCGTTTCTGGAAGACATGCATTTGGGCTGCTTCCCCCGGAGGACCTCTCAGACCCAGGGAAGCTGGATCAGCCTGACATTTACAGATTATTTGTCAGGCACTGTAGCCACACAGTATACAGCTAATTTAAAACCATGACTTCTTTTTCTGATTTCAAAAGTGATTTCTCTGTGGAAAACTACAAAAAAAATCAAATAAACAAAACCCAGCCTAAATTCAGGCAAAAAAACTAATGCTTCCATCCAGTGATTTAATAAAAAACGATGTCACTCACAATGTTATCTTAACCACTATTTCATTTTGGTCAGTTTTAGTCCCCTCTTTTCTCTACATTTCTATTTTTATACATTTGCAATTATGATATACAAGCCATTTTGTGCCCTGATTTTTATTTTACATTAAAAGCATTTCTCCAAATTACTACATACTCTTTGCTTCATGCCTGCAGTGTTTCACTCAGTAGATAAAATATTTTCATGTTAGATATTAACTGTTTCTATTATGAATGTTGTCATCAATAGTTTTATGTTTATGATTTCTTTTAATATTTTAGATTATTTCCTTAAGTTATAGTTCCTCCAGAATATAAAGTTTGGAGTACAGTTGTTCACAGTTGTATCCCTCCAGCCAAGCTCAATGTCTGACATATGGTATGCACTTCATAAATTTTTATTGAGCAAATGAATGATGAATGAAGAGAAATTATTAGATTAAATGGCGTGACTAAATATTTATTGCCATTTACAATTTTAATAGTGTGATGTTATTTTAAAGCAGCTAGATGCTTTTACAAATCTGATTTCATTTATTTCTAAGAAAAGCACAGTGATGTAGTTGAAGAAACAGAGGTTCCGGGATTGATTGCAATTGTGTGGCTACTGTGGATCTGTCTCTGTACTTGTGACCTATTGTTCCATTCATTTTGCCGCATTGCCACTATTCCGAATTTTCTCAAGGGAATGAAGATGACAGAGACTGGAGGCTTTTTAACTGCTGTTTGTCTCACAGTAGTAAGTGGGAAAGTATAGTTGGTTAGCTTGAGCAGAGTTTGTCATTGTGGTTTGTACACTACTCCCATAGAATATGCCTGCAGAGTTTGTCCATCTGGCAGCTCCCGTTAGGAGAGCTCCCCTGCCCAGACCTACAGAATCAAAATCCCAGGAGATGGGAAATTCTTATGGGGCTAGACACTGCATCTTAATCGAGCAATGTGTTGTGTCCTTCAAAATGACGTGCTGAAATCCTCACTCCCAGTACCTGTAAATGTGATTTTATTTAGAAATAAGGTCTTCACAGATATAATCAAGTTAAGATGAGGGTGGCCAAAATTAGAGTGGCCCTTAATCCAATGACTGATATTAAATGAGGCAACTCTGGATCCAGAGGAGCTAGAGGAGATTGCCGTGTGAAGGAAGATACAGAAAACAGAGGAGTAAAACACCCTTGAGCACAGAGACAGGGATTCACTGATGCATCTATAAGGCAAAGAATGCCAAGCATTACTGGCAAAACCAGGAGCTGAGGAGAGGCAAGGAAGGACCCTTCTCTGGAACCTATAGAGAGACCATGGGCCTTCCAACACATTTATTTTAAATGTTTACCTCCAAAACTGTGATAGAATAAATTTCTGTTTTCAGCTACTTGGTTTATGGCACTTTATTATTATTTTTTTTTGGCAGTCCCAGAAAACAAATACACATCCCAAGATAAATTCTCTGCATTCTTAAATTTGGGAGCCACTTGTTAAATTTTCCTAACCTTACTGAGTTTAAATCCTAACCTTACTGACAAATCCTAACCTTATTAACAAAAGATAGTATTTTAAAACCAGAAATGATCAAATAAAGGGCAAGATTAAGCTTGTGTATCATCAATGGAAATAAAGAGACTAATAAATATGGTAAGTTGCAATAAATAAGGTTATATTTTGACACATCTGAACTGCTGCTACCTTTTGAAAAACAGATAAAACAAATCTCTTTTGGTATGATTCACCCTGGAAAAAAGCATTTCTATTAGAGATCTTTAGAAAGAAGAAATACATCTATCTTAAGGGATATGTCACTATTTACAACAATGATGCAATGTAATTTTGATCCAAAGCCCGATGTCTTTAATATAGGCCTCCAATTTTTAAGGGCTCTCCATTTTAACTAATTTTTTTATTCTTAACTAAGAATAGCTTTTTAGTAATTATTCTAGAAAAAAGCTTTTTTGAAGTACAACAGGTGGTATTCAAAACGGTTCCTGATGACCCCACCTCCCGGTATTCACATTTTGTGTGATCTCTTCCTCTTGGCTGTGAGCTGCCCTCACTGACTGGCTTTTAAGAAAGAGTATGTGGTAAACGCGATGGCATATAACTTTTGAGGTTAGGTTACAAATGACTGTCTTTCCTGCACTCTCTGATTCCTTTTGCTTCCTTGCTCTAATCAAGCAAACTGCTTTGCTGTGAGCTACCATATGCGAGGCCCACATGGCAAGGACCTGAGAGCTGCCTTCACCCAATGGGCAGCAAGGGATGGAGGCCACCAGTCCAGCAATGCAGGAGGTACTGAATCCTGTCAACAACAGCACATGTACATTTAGAAGTGTCTGTCTCTGTTTGATCCTTGAGATAGCTGTAGCCCAGTTAAAACCTTCATTGTCATCTTGTGCGAACCTGAACCAGAGGACCTACTTAAGCTTTTTATGGAGTTCTAACCCACAAAAGCTGTGAGATAATAAATGTTGTCTAAGACAGTAAGTTTTGGGGTAAATTTTTATACAGCAATAGAGAGCAAATACAAAAGCTATTAAAATACTGGAGCTTTTTATCCCCCCCATGTTTGGAAATGTAGAGATGTTGTGTTCATATCCACAACTAGGCTAGTTTGTTTTTGTTTTAAATGTGAGTAATTTTATGAATCTCTGCTTAAGAATTAAGGAATGCAAATGTGGTGAACTTTGCCACTTGCTTACCTAGGAACCCAGTGTTTTTTATGGTGTCTCACTTGGAGGTCATTCTGTCCAACCCATGCACTTCTCAAATGATGAAACCAGCATTAGCTTGCCCATGTAGGGTTGCCAGATTAGGCAAATACAAATATAAGATACCAAGTTAAATATGAATTTCAGATATCCAGTGAATCATTTCTTAACATAAACAGTACTATTTGGGAAATATATTAAATACAATTTGTTGTTGAATTGAAATGAAAATCTAACAGGGTGTCTCACATTTTTTACGGCAATCTTATAACAAACTAACAGAGCATACACTCGCATCCGGGAGTCTGGTTTTCAGGGCAGTGTACTTTCTCCCACAAGATTCTGAGATGCTGATAAAAGCTGTGCTTTAGAAACTCATCCTGTGGTTGTGCATGTTTGAAGTTTTAATGTCATAACCATTACTGAACTGCTTTTGAAAGAGCTCATGCATCATTAGTAGACAAAACTGATATTCTTGGGCACAATCAATGGGTCTCATTCTGCAAATGAAAGCCCAGCCTGATAGCTTTAATGGCAGGCAGCTGCAGATCCTGATACTCCTATGATATAGCCAGACAGACTGTTTGTTTCTGATTTGATTGTATTAATATAATGATTTAAATATGCAGATCTATTTTAAAGAGGGACAGTTTGTGGGAAAAAATGAGTCAATTTTAAGGAGCTTTTATATTCATATATTTACATATGTAGACCTATAAGCATTGAAGTAATTATGTGAAATACATAAATATGCACAGCAAGCACTAAGAAGCCCCTTGCTAACTGGTACTAAGAGGCCCAAGCCCTTATGTGATTGCTCTCTAATTAGAATTAGTGGGGATTTTTTGTTTATGTTGTTCTTTAACTTTGAATATCTGTTTATTTGTTTAAGTACATTTACATAGGTAATTCACCTAAGCTACTCTTTTTATTAATGGGTTTATGTACAGTATGGTCTTTTAAGAATAACAAGTATAATGAAAAAAAACAGAGACTGATAGAGCGGAGGGAAGATGGTGGCGGAGTAGGACAAAGGATTTTGCTTCTCTCCACGCACCGGAGAAGGACCTGGCTGATCTGTGGAGGAGCACAGCAGATGCCCAACAGGGACCCAGCATATAAGAAGGTAGGACTCCAGAGAGTGTATCGGACACTGAATGACCAGAAGTTGAGGAAAGGAGATGACCGCGGATCGACAAGGTATGAGAGAGCAGCGCAGAGGCGGCGGCAGGGCCCTGGCCGGCCGCCCTGGTCTCTGAGAGCCAAGGGTGGGCAACACTGACTCTGGGAGAGAACTGGTCACCAGCGCCCCCACCCCCATCTGGCAGGGCACAGATTGGAAACCACCATAAGAGATCGGTCTGCCAGTAGTGGCAGAGAGACGAGTGAGCATTTGGAAGCAAACCAGAGAGCTCTGATAACCTGTGGAGACAGGTTGCCGGTTTGGGAGACCTGAGAGTTGCCAAAGCACTCCCTTGCCCAAGCATTCCCTGCTTCTTGGGGCCTGTGCCGACCCTTGAACAGTCTCAGGGAGTCTCGGGCTGCTGGCAGGACCTCTAGGAATGAGTCAGTTGTGAGCTCCATCCCTACTCACTCGGCGCAGACCAGCTCCATTCCTGCTCAGCCAGCGCAGACTGGGAGGCACCGGGAGTCAAGCCGTGGCCTTCAGCTCGGGTGGCTGCTGCTTGCCCGTGCCTCCCTGGCCCGCAGGGCCCATGCTGGCCCTTGGCCTGAACAACCGCCAGGTGCACACGCCTTCCCGGCCCTTGCAGGGCCCACGCTGCACCTCCGCTAGACCAACCTCCAGTCGCCTGTGCTTTCCCAGCAGGGCAGGGTCTGCGCCGACCCTTGGCTTGGAGAATTAAGAGTTACCCGGGCGATCCCTGTGATGCGGGGCCTGCACCATCTCTAGAACAGTCTCGAGGAGTCTTGGGCTGCTGGCTGGGCCCCTGGAAGAGAGCCAGTCGCCAGCTCCATCCCTACTCAGCCAGCGCAGACAGGGAAACACAGGGAGTCAGGCTGTGGCTGTTGGTTTGGGAGAATTGTGAGTTGCCTTGTGTGTTCAGCCACAACACAGGGAAAGGTCGGCACCCAAGCCTATGAGAGCAGGAAAGCATGGCTGGGAGCGCGCACCCTCATGTCACACCAGGGCTGGGAAGCCTGGGAGAAAATCCGCTCTCACTAGGGCTGGAGAGCAGTGCCAGTCTGGATCTTGGGAGGGAACTGGCAAGACCAGTTGAGCTTACCGAGACGCGAAAAAAGCCACACTAACAGCCCCTCAGGCTGCTGCAGCTAGTGAGACCAGAAGAAAAGGTTTGACTAGCTGGAAACCAACCAGAGGAGTAGTGGAAGCAGAGAACACCAAGATACCTACAGGAGACTACACCACTGAATTTCATAGGTATCCTACCACAGAAGTTCACACCATAAACTCAGGGTACCAGAGCAGATCAATTTAATAAGCTGAGGCCAACAAGAAGAGCATCACAAACAACGGGAAGACAAAGAAACAATCCCCAAATGAAAGAAAAAGAGGAAGTCTCAGAAAGAATGTTAGATGAAATAGAGGCAAGCCAACTATCAGATATTGAATTCAAAGCACTGGTTATCAGGAAATTCAAAGAGCTTACAACAAGCTACCAGAAACTACAGGGGAGCTACAATGAACTCTCTGCAAACTATACCAACATGAAAAAGGAAATAGAAGCCATCAGCAAAGGCCAAGAGGAAATGAAGAATACAATTTCTGAACTGAAGAACACAGTAGAAGGTATGAATAGTAGGATTGATGAGGCGGAAGACCGCATAAGTGAGCTCAAAGACAGGGTGGAAAGAATCTCCCAGATGGACCAGGTAATGGAAAAGAGAATCAGAAAAAATGAGGAGAGTCTAAGAGAAATGCAAGACAATATGAAACATAATAATATCCGAAATAATAGGAATACCAGAAGGAGAAGAAGAAGAACAAGGGATAGAAAACCTACTTGAAAGAGTAATAACGGAAAATTTTCCTAAGTTGAGGAGAGAGAAAGTCACATGAATCCAGGAATTGCAGAGAGTCCCAGGCAGGTGGAACCCAAAGAGGCCTACTGCAAGATACAGCATCATTAAAATGGCAAAACTCCAAGACAAAGAGAATCCTAAAGGCAGCAAGGGAGAAAAAGGAAGTAACATACAAGGAAGTCCCAGTAAGGTTGGCTAATGACTTCTCAATGGAAACATTCCAAGCAAGAAGAGAATGGCAGGAAATATTCCAAGTAATGAGAACCAGAGGCCTACAACCAAGGCTACTTGACCCAGCAAGGCTCTCAATCAAGATAGAAGGCCAAATAAAGAGCTTCCAAGACAAAAGAAGTCTAAAAGAATATGCCTCCACAAAACCAGCTCTACAAGAATTACTAAAAGGGCTGCTTTAAGGAAAGGAAGGAAAAGAGTGAGATGGAGAGGAACACAGGTACACAAATGGCAATGAATAAGTACCTTTCACTAATAACCTTAAACATAAATGGATTAAATGCACCAATTAAAAGACACAGAATAGCTGAATGGCTAAGAAAGCATGACCCATACATACGCTGCCTACAAGAGACCCACCTCAGGTCAAAAGACCATCCCAGACTAAAAGTGAAAGGATGGAAACAAATTTTCCAAGCAAATAGACAAGAAAAAAAAGTTGGAGTAGCAATTCTCATATCAGACAAAATAGACTTCAAAAAAAGGGCCATAAAGAGAAACCCAGAAGGTCACTTCATAATACCCAAGGGAAAAGTCCACTAAGAAGACATTAACATCATAAATATATATGCACCCAACATAGGAGCACCGAAATATATAAAGAAAATCCTAGAGGACCTCAAGAAAGATATTGACAGCAACACAATTATAGTAGGGGATTTTAACACCCCACTGTCAAAAATGGACAGATCTTCCAAACAAAATATCAACAAAGATATAGCAGCATTAAATGGCACTCTAGAAGAAATGGACCTAATTGATATATCTAGAGCCCTCCATCCCAAAGAAGCTAAATACACATTCTTTTCAAGTGCACATGGAACATTTTCAAAGATAGACCACATGATAGGACACAAAACAAGTCTCAACAACTTCAGGAAAATAGAAATCATACCAAGCATTTTCTCTGATCACAAGGGACTGAAATTAGAAACCAACCCCACAGGAAAACCCCCCAAACACCCAAAAGCATGGAGACTGAATGGTATGCTATTAAACAATGAATGGGTCAAGATTGAAATTAGGGAAGAAATCAAAAACTTCTTGAAACTAATGAAAATGAACTCACAACAACCCAAAACTTATGGGACACGGTGAAGGCAGTCCTGAGAGGGAAGTTCATAGCAATACAAGCTCACCTAAAGAAGATAGAAACATTTCAAACAAACAACCTAACCCTATGCCTGCAAGAACTCGAGGAACAAAAACAAAGACAGCCCAGAGCAAGTATAAGGAAGGAAATAACCAAGATCAGAGTAGAACTAAATGACATAGAGACTAAAAGCACAATTCTAAGGATCAATGAATCTAGAAGCTGGTTTTTTTGAAAGATAAACAAAATAGACAAACCTTTAAGTAGGCTCATCAAGAAAAGAAGAGAGAGGACCCAAATAAATACAATCAGAAATGAAAGAGGGGAGATTACAACTGATACCACAGAAATAGAAGAGATTGTAAGAAATTACTATGAAGAACTGTATGCCAAGAAATTTGAAAACCTAGGTGAAATGGACAAATTTCTAGAAAAATATAATCTTCCAAAACTCAATGAAAAAGAAACAGAAAACCTGAATAGGCCAATAAGAGCAGATGAAATTGAAGACATAATCAAAAACTCCCATCACACAAAAGCCCTGGACCAGATGGTTTCACAGGAGAATTCTACAAAGCTTCTAAGGAAGAGCTAACCCCTATTCTTCACAGACTATTCCAAAAAATCCAAAAGGAAGGAAAACCCCCAACTCTTTTTATGAATCCAGCATCATCCTAATTCCAAAGCCAGATAGAGACACAACAAAGAAAGAAAACTTCACGCCATGAACATAGACGCTAAAATCCTCAATGAAATATTGGCAAATCGCGTCCAACAATACATCAAGAAGATCATACACCACGACGAAGTGGGATTCATCCCAGGGATGCAAGGATGGTTCAATATTCGTAAATCAGTAAATGTAATATACCACATAAACAAAAGCAAAGACAAAAACCACATGATCATTTCAATAGATGCAGAAAAAGCTTTTGATAAGGTTCAACACCCATTTATGATAAAGGTACTCAGAAAAATGGGAATAGAGGGAATGTTCCTCAATATAATAAAGGCCATATATGAAAGACCTACAGGCAACATCATACTCAACGGACAAAAACTAAAAGCTTTTCCACTAAGATCAGGAATAAGACAAGGTTGCTCACTATCACCACTTCTATTCAATATCGTATTAGAAGTTCTAGCCACAGTGATCAGAGAAGAAAAGGAAGTAAAAGGCATCCAAATTGGAAAGGAGGAAACAAAACTGGCATTGTTTGCAGAAGACATGATAGTGTACATGGAGAAGCCTATAGCCTCTACCAAAAATCTGCTCGAACTAATAAATGAATTTGGCAAAACAGCAGGATACAAAGTCAATATCCAGAAATCAAAGGCATTTTTGTATACCAACAATGAAACAGAAGAAGCAGAAATCAGGGGAAAAAATCCCATTCAATATAGCAAAAACAAAAATAAAATATCTGGGAATAAACCTAACCAAGCAGGTAAAAGACCTGTATGCAGAAAACTATACAACACTGAAGAAAGAAATCAAGGAAGATATGAACAAATGGAAACATACACCATGCTCATGGATTGGAAGAATTAACATCATCAAAATGTCTATACTTCCCAAAGCAATTTACAGATTCAATGCAATAGCTATTAAAGTTCCAATGGCATATTTCACAGACATAGAACAAACACTTCAAAAATTTATATGGAACCACAAAAGACCCCAAATAGCAGCTGCAATGTTGAGAAAGAAGAACAAAGTAGGAGGGATCACAATACCTGATATCAAACTGTATTACAAGGCCACTGTAATCAAAGCAGCCTGATACTGGCACAAAAACAGGCACATAGACCAATGGAATAGAATAGAGAGCCCAGAAATAAACCCAACTCTCTACAGTCAATTAATATTTGACAAAAGGGGCAATGACATAAAATGGAGTAAAGATAGCCTCTTCAACAAATGGTGTTGGGTGAACTGGACAGCTACATGCAAAAAAATGAAACTCGAGCACCAACTTACACCATACACCAAAGTAAATTCAAGGTGGATAAAAGACTTAAATATAAGCTGTGAAACCATTAAAGCCCTAGAGGAGAACATTGGCAGGAAAATCTCAGATATTCCATGCAGCAAGATTTTTACTGATACATCCCCCAGAGCAAGGGACATAAAGGAAAGAATAAACAAATGGGATCTCATCAAACTTAAAAGCTTCTGCATGGCCACGGAAAACAGTATCAAGATAAAAGGAGAAGCAACAGCTTGGGTAAACATATTTGCCAATGATACCTCAGACAAAGGTTTAATCTCCAAAATATACAAAGAACTAACACAACTCCACTCAAAGAAGATGAGCAACTCAATTAAAAAATGGGCAAAGGACTTGAACAGACACTTCACCAAGGAGGACATACAGAAGATCCAGAGACACATGAAAAGATGCTCGATATCACTAGCTATCAGAGAGATGGAAATCAAAACCACAATGAGATACCACTTAACACCAGTCAGAATGGCTACCATAAACAAAGAAACAAACAACACGTGTTGGAGAGGTTGTGGGGAAAAGGGGACCGTAGTTCACTGTTGGTGGGATTGCAGACTGGTACAACCACTATGGAAAATAGTATGGAATTTTCTAAGAAAACTAAAAATGGACGTGCCTTTTGACCCAGCAATTCCACTATTAGGAGTATATCCTAAGAACCCTGAAGCACCAATCCAAAAGAACCTATGCACCCCAATGTTCATAGCAGCACAAGTTATGATAGCCAAGAGTTGAAGGCAACCTAGATGCCCATCGGTCAATGACTGGATCAAAAAACTCTGGTACATTTACACAATGGAATTCTATGCTGCAGAAAGGAAGATGGAGCTCCTACCCTTTGCAACATCAGGGATGGAACTGGAAAGCATTATGCTGAGCGAAATAAGCCAGGTGGTGAAAGACAAATACCATATGATATCACCTTTAACAGGATTCTAAACAACAAAAGAAACAAGCAAGCAAAATGTAACCAAAGACACTGTAATACAGAAAGTGCTGACGGGGTCCAGAGGGGAGAGGGGAGAGAATTACAGGGGAAAAGGGGAAGGACTCACATGAACAAGTATAAAGGACATGTGGACAATAACTAAGGTGGGGGTGGAGATGGGAGGGAGTTGGGGAGCACTGCGGGGGGGCAGGGCTGGGAATACACGAAAGAAAACTGTACTTGAACAAGAGTTAAATAAAAATTAAACACACACACACACACACACACACACACACACACAAACCAGAGACTAGCAGAGGTAAAAATAGGAAAGTCCAGTAGTTATCCCAGGGATTTGAATAAATATTCAGATTTTGTGCCTTGCTCATTCAAGTGCATTTATCCCATCACATACCAAGACCTAGAAACACCTTTATGTTTTATGGCTAAAATAAAACTTATTTTTCAGAAGTTTAACTGATAAACTATCAGTAAATTTTGTTTTCTCTGGGGACAAATAGCCAAGTAAAGTGTGAGCAGTTACTTGTAACTCAAATGTTCAGAGTTCTTTTATGTTGAAGGATTTTATTTATATTTCTTCTGCAATTCTGTACTAGGCTAGATACACAGTATTGATTTCGTAAATATTTATTTGTGATTGTAAGAAGAATTTATTGATATTAAAATAATTTCCTTACATTTAACAACATATAAGTGAATAACGTTCTACTTTTAGCAAATATTTTCACTTACATTAGCTCCTCAAATCTCCAAAACAAGCAGTGAACAGGTGTAGAGAACTGATACCTTGCCTGAGGTCTCACCAAAAGAACGTAGCGTGCATGCTTCACCACCTAGTTTCCGACTGAAGCCCAAGATTCTTCTCACTCTGCCACAATGCCTCTAGTTTTCGGGTACTGTTCTGTTGGAGACTGTATTTCCTTTGCAAAAATAAAACCGGGATTTATTTACTAGATGCTCTAAAGCCCTGTTTCCTGGAACTTATTATCATCTCAACCTTTTGAAGTCTGAGAATGACTGACTTAGAAATACTAAAGAAGGAACAATGGAAATTCACTTTTTCTTCCATTTAAAATTCTCATGCTGATCTCATCTCCATCTAGAGGAGTGTGGCTGTCTGAATATTTTACTGGAGCTCTACTGCAGCTGAGTTCGGGGTTGAGCCCCATTGCCCGGAGCCAGTACATGGAATGTGTCTCCTCACGTTTTGCTGACTGGCTGACTGACTGACCTGTCTTTCAGGGTAGATTTGAGGAGTGCTGAGGCAGCTGGGAGAAAGTGCAGAGAGCTTGAGCAGTCAGGAAATGATCCCCAAATTAAAAGGACCTGAAATTTAATCTCTAAGGAAAATAAGTGCTACACAGCAGTCTTTGAATTAGCAGGGTTCCGATTTTGTTTGTCCACATAATGGAGAACTGAGTAATTTTTTTTGTCTTTAGTAGCAGCTCAGTACATTATACATCAATAATCCTACAATTTTATCTTCCAGTCTAAAGTAACCATTAGACTTTATAATAGAGGCCCTGAGCCTCAGTAATTGATTTTTTTCCTTCAACATACTGGGCTGAAGAATCCTACATATTTGAATGTCAGGTTTATTTTAATTAACTGCTTTAATGTAGTTGTGTAGCCTGCTGTGTCCATATACTCCTGTTGAGTGAAATGCTCATACAAAGTTGAAATTACAAGAAGAGCATGACTCTAGTGTTTCTCCCTTAATTCATCTCTTTATGAACATCCTCCCTTAATTTTCCCTGGCCCTACCACACACAAACACTCAGACCTCTCAATGCCGTTTTTGTTAAGTGTTTCTCTTTCCAGAGGAACTTGAGACTGAAATGTTAGTGATATCCAGTCTCCAGTCTTACCAGTATTTTGTATTTGTACTTTTATTTTCTTCCTTTTTTGTGTGTATTTTTAAAAGTTTCCTTCTTGATGTTTTTAAAATGTCTTATTTTTTAGTAGTCTTTTTTTCACATTTTTAATGTTGTTCAAATACAGTTGTCTCCATTTTTCCTGCACCACTCCCTGCACCCCCAGCCACCCCCACCCCAATCCCACCCCCCTTGTCTTTGTCCATGTACTTTATTTTCTAGTATTTTTGACTCCTGGATTCTCAATACACCCTAGAGAAAGCTTATACAGACATTAACATAGAGGTATAAAGAAAGCTTGGCTTTGGATCCGCGTGTCTCTGACTCAAAAGATCATGGTCTTTATATTGCAGTGCCTCTTCTCTGTCGTATTGTCTCTTATTGAGTATTGATTTCCTGCTCAAGTTGGGACCCTTCCTTCAAACCACTGCAAAATCTATGTCCTTGATATAATCAGAAAATGGCAATTTATTTGTATGTGAAAGGCAGCGACCTCTATCACTGTCTCTCCTGTGTAGGTGAGAGTTTATGCAGAGAGAGCTTGTGTGTCTACGGGGATTTCTTAGATAAAAACGTGCTCTGAGCATGACTGTGAGAAATGCACCAATACTGCCTTTGATTCCCTCTGGACATTATTTAGCCTGCAAAACCATTTATCTTGCACTTTCAGCTCACCAGGGTGGAGGCTGAATTTTCAAATGGCAGGTCTCCTTTTATGTGAGGGAAAGGCAATCTGGTCTTGCCTGAGGTTTTGATTTAGGGAAAAAAGACTACATGAGGCTAATCAGGGTTCTACTGCTCATAATTTTCCAGTGCCCCTTGCACAAGGTGTTTTCTCTGGCAAAATGAAAGTCCCAACCTGAAGCAAACAAGGTTGTTTCTAAAAATGATTTGTTACTTTTCACAGATTCAGGCCTGAAATGCTTATATGTGTTTTAGCCACTATAGTAGGCAAAATGAGAGGTGAATTGGATTGAAGTAATGTGTGGAGAAAAACCATTTATTAAGGACTATATTGATGTTTGAACAGCAACTAAAAATATAGGACTCAAGAAAGTATCTCAGGACCCAGGTCTATTAACAGTATTAAATATATATTTGTACAGTGAATAAATTAATAACAGGAAAACAGTCAAAGGCTTACCTTAAGAATAGAGTCTAGTGAAAAAAATTATGAAAAGGAGATTAGAAGAAACTTTGTAATACCCATTTACTTTACTTAAGCCTTCAGAGAATATAGTCTGTAAAAATGAAAGCACCAGGATGTAAGGGTAAATAAATATATTTATGCATTTCTAGAAGCAAACACTCAGTCATTGTTGTTATAATGAGAATGGTTTGAATGAAATTAATGTAACCTGGCAGCCAAGGAGAGTGGACTGGAATGCACATGTGTGAACAATGATGACTTCACTCTACTAGACAGTGGGGACAGTAGACACCATTGAGTGAGCTTGTGTACTGTGTGGCCATCACGTTTAAAATGGCTGAACAACTAGAGCAAGAAATTTACATCAGATTTTGCATTAATCTTGAATATTCATTCCTCTGTGGAAACTATTCAGATGATTTAGAGGGCCACAGTTTGAGGCAACTGGTGATTGGTAGGTTCATCACAACAACACACCCACTCATGCATCACCTCACTTGCAGTGTTTTGGTGAAACATCAAATTGCCCAGGTGACTCAGCCTCCCTACAGCCCAGATTTGGTGTCCTGTGACTTTTGGCTTTTCCCAAAACTAAAATCACCTTTGAAAAGGAAGGGATTTCAGACTGTCAATGAGATTCAGGAAAATACAACAGGGCAGCTGATGGCGACTGGGAGAACTGTGGGGTCCTAAGGTGCCTACTTTGAAGGGGACTGAGGTGTCATTGTTCTATGTACAATGTGTTTTGTATTTTGTGTTTTCTTCAATAAGTGTTTCTATTTTACATAGTACATAGATGGATACTTTCTGGACAGATCACACATATACATACATATACATATAGAGTTCATACGTAAAATATATAGACTCATTTAAAAATAATGTACAAACATAATATATGTATGTGCATAAGTATTTGCATGAGCATGCAGGAAATTTTCTCAGGAGAGTGAGAGGGGAGATAAGGAAATTACCAACTTGCTCGGCATACAACCAACCTTGCATTGTCTCACTGGTTATAATAACCCATGTTATTTTTAATAAAGAAAAGGAAATAAAAATAAAATTTTAAAGGAAGTCTAGACTTTTAGTTGAGATCACTGATGCTTGAAGTTTGAATGGATTTCTATCGTATGCTGGGTCTGAAGAGCTTGAGTTTTGTTGCAATATTAAGATGCCCTGCTTTTTGATAGAGCAATGGATCCTGGGTGAGGAACTCAGCCTCACTAAGGCTTGGTGTTCCTTCTGGAATCTTAGAAATGTGAAACAGATGCTTTCTGAGATCTCCTTTCTCACAAATACCCTACCTTATTGCTTACGAATAATAATAAAAACATTGAATATGTGTGAAAACAGTGATGTGCCGAGGGATGGCTCAGGGCTTTAGCCCCCTCCCTGTGCTTCACCCCATACCACCACCTGCCCCCCATCCACAGTCCATCGGTCCACATACAAACTGCTTCAAATAGGCTTGTGATCTAAAGGCTTGCTATATAAACTAAATGTCGAGATAATCAGCCTGATCATTCCCTTTTTTCATGTCGCTGTTCTCCAGAACCTTTCCAAAGTAGAAATGCTGGGCCTGCTACCATTGGCACTTGCTCCATAGAATAAACCAGTATGTGTGATTAAGATCAGAATAGGCCTTTATTCATGATGTTTAAAAGACACTGTTCCTTTGTGAATATCTTTTGGGAAGGATACACTTTAAGCCCTACTATCCATTTATATTGAAGTAGATAAAGTTTGCTGTTTTTCCTTTTTGTTGAATTTGTTGGAGTGACAGTGGTTACCAAAATTATGCAGGTTTTATGAAGTTTTAAAGATCTTTTCATAAGAGCAAGATTTTGAGATGGAAAGGTGGAGAAAAGGAAAGAGGTATGGAAGGAATGGGAATGGAGTAACCACAGAAAGGAGAAGCTTCAAGAAAGGTGAGTGCAAGGATGACAGGTACTTCCAGCATTTGTCAGAGGAGAGAATATACTTAGGCAAACAAACAGCCATTGAGTGTTTCTGGACTTTCACTTTTCTCTCGTACTTCACATCAGATGCGTCTATAAATCCTGTCAGTCCTTTTTTCAAATACGTCCACAGTCTAACCACTCTTCACACCACGACTGCTCTCACCTTGGACTAAAGCATCATCATTTAGATTATTGCAAAGGCATTCTAAAATTAGTTCTGGCTCCTGTCCCCTTGTGATCTATTTTCAACACAGTAACTAGAGGGACTCTTTGAAAATCTAAGTGAGGTCAGACACTCAAAACCCCTATTGTAGTGGTTTTCCATTTCACCCAAAGTCAGAGTCAAGTCATTTACAAGGTCCTACAAGATGTGTTCCACCTTGGCTCCCATTAGGCACAACCAGGTGAGCTTTAAATAAATACTCATATTGAGGGGTCTGATCCCTGAAATCTTTATTTTATTGGTTTTATGGTTGGGGCATTGGTATTTACTGAAAGGTCCCCAAGTGATTTTAATGAGCATCCAGGATTGAGAACCATTGTCCTCCATAATCTACTTTCACTTTTCCTCATTACTCCTCTTATCTCTAGTCTCCCTCTATTTAATAAACCCCAGACACACAAGCCTCCTGGCTTTTTCCTAGACACACCAGGCACATTTCCACCTGTCTTTGTGCTCTCTGACACTCATTCTAGTGAGTCTTCTTCAGGTTTTCAAAATGTTTTGTCCCACACAAAGATCTCTAGAAAATTATGGGTGGTAGAACCTTGATTAGCCTGTGATTTTTTCCCCTTGAATCAAACTTCCTCAAGCTATACCAGATTTCATTTCCCTCACATATGAATAGTTTTGCCATTTGATAATTTGGCTTTCACCCTAGTGAGCTGAGGGTGCAATATAAATGGTTCTGTGATCCAAAGTACTGACAAAAGGAATCAGAGTTAGCATGTGTGTATTTTCTGCATGCTTGCTCATAAAAAAGTTCTCATAGATATACCCATGTAAACTTACTCACACACACAGAAACAAAAGGTGTGAACAGAGAGACTTTGGCCAGAGTTTCTGAGGTCTCTTCCAGCACAGATATTATTAAAAATTGATGCTAACACATACTTATAAACATTAATGATGTGAAAAAAGAATTGAGGAGTAACTTGGAAGAATTTAATCGCTCTGTTTCCTGTAATCTATCATCCACTGTCAAATGACTCCAAATAACCACACAATTAATAAGAGTAATTTTTAAAAATTTAAGTTACAGGAATGATTTTTAGCTGGTATGCCACAAAAATTTTTAAAACACATAATACCTGCCTATTTAGTCAGGGCACTGATCTCTTTTTCCTTACATTGTCAAATAAGAAAATGACAGCAGCCAGCACAATAGCTGTCTAGTGTGAATGAATTAAAATTATACCTGTTTTTTGTCAGATCAGCAAAAAATACAATGTATTTTTTGGTGGGCCACAGATTTCCGTAATTGGTTTGTGTGTGCCACAAGATGGAAAGGGTTGAAAAGCAGTGAATTAAAGCAACGGTCTTGTTGCTCGTTGAAAGTTGACAGCCTCCTGGCTTCACCCTTTAGAAGACATTTATGTCTCTGGAGCACCCTCCATGTAGAAATCTCATGCTGTGTCTTCTGGATAAGCTTTTGGGATTCTGTTGAGGAAATCCATCTGTGTGATTGGGGTCCTATGATTTATTTATGTGGTTTTAAAAACACTGTCTCTTAAAACTGCCAATACTCCTTGGGAAAAGTACAGTTTAAGCCTGACTACTCATTTATATTTCAGTATGTGATGTTTTAAAGAGTGCCTGGTACCTAATGGGAGCTCAAAAGGCATTTGGAAAATAAGTAAATCAATGGGTTAATTCTCGAGTGATTTCTATGAGACAGATGTGGCTTTCATGCTCTGAGAGAGACCTGGTCTCTGGTGGTCGTATGTCTAAAAATACACCTACAAAAATGGCCCAGTCACAACAGAGGAACTTGGAGGGATTCTTGGCATGTCCAAGGTGAGGAAGGAGCATTCGCAGATGATACGGAGAATTCGTCTCCTGTGTTATGGCACTGAAGCTGAGAGCCATCCAGCTTTGTGTGTGTGGGTGCGTTTGTGTGTGGGTGATGTCAGAAGAATCCACAAAAGAGCTCACCTTCAAACTTACCTATAAATATTTGAAAACCCCAGAGAGGGCCAACACTAGCTCATAAGAATATGAATTAAGTTGAGAGAGGGTATGTGGCAAAACAGCTGCAATGAATAAAAGCTATAGGAAATGTTAAGAAGACAACCCCCACCGGATTTATGGTTTAAAATGTGCAGAGAGCACGTCCATTCACCATGGTGACTACTTTCACCCAAGTGATAACCCCTAGCTTCATTATACACTCATTGTAATGCTTTAGTATGCTCAACAACAAACCATTTTTGGAAATGGAAAGCCCACATAAGGACAGAAAACGGCCCATGGAGCTGCTCTGAGAAATCTCCACTTGTTTCCTGGGAAGATCCTGAATAATCCTCTTCACTATTGAATCTCCGACCCTGATTCAATGAACCTCAGAAAGAAGCATATTCTGGTAAAGGGGGGGGTCTTCTCTGTCAGTGGAAGAGCACAGTCTCTTTTCCACTGCTTCACTAATAAACTCACTTTCACTTTAAACTCTATGCTGGCTTCTGTAAGAATTCTTCCCTGTGTGAAGCCAAGAACTCATAGTGGGTTGCAGACTCTCAGGTCCCTGGAACACTGGCATATCTGCACCACAGTAAGGTCTTTTTTGAACGTCCTGTCTTCCAGGTTTTCCCATTTATCCTCGGAGGGAAGAGCAGGGCTTGAAGTAGAAAAGTGAGAAGCCTCTGTTCTTCTCTCTAACCCTTCTTCTATACAGGCTATAGCTGAGGGAAAGGAGAAACTTAGGCTTTAATTGACATTTGAACTTTTGATTTATTAATGAAATAGAATGATTTTTTTTTTTGCATTTTAAAGTGACTCTAGGATTTTGTTTTTATCTGAGTATCCAGAAAAGGTAGAAGGGACTGCCCCCATTTTCATCTGGAGGCAGTGGAAATACCAGTCCACCAGAATAAATTTGAAGACAGAGTGGGAGATAAAAATGAAGTTGTTTATAATTCTGTCCCATGAATCCTGCTTGTTATGTATGTCTACTTCACAGCTCTGTCCTGATTGGTACATTATTGGTTCGCATGTCAGTCTGAAAATATTTCTGTAGCAAGTCAAGCACAGTTTTAGTTGGTACTGAAATTTCACACAAACGTTATTTTTATGTCAGTATGAAATTGTTAAAGTGGATTAATTTTTTTTTCAGTCTTTATAAAGAGAGCCTTTCAAGAAAGGCTTGCTCTGGGATGGGCAAAGGATTAAAGTAAATCCAATTCCTGTCAGAAAGGCGATCTACCAGTACCAGGCTCAAGGCTCATGTTTAAAAACCTCTCACATTCACACCAAGAATACTTTATGCTGATTTGACCTGCAGAGATGACCAGTTAGTTATAAAGGAATTGTTTATAATGGGCTTCATTTTTTTCATGAGCTACATGAGTTTCAATAGACAATTGAAACTTTTTTAAGAAAATAAGAATCACAGTGCCCTGAAATCATTCTCTTTAAATTTAGGGCAACATAACTTTACATTTGTCTAACAGAGATACAATTTCAGTCCTTAACTATGGTCATCGTTGCAGACGAAATTGCTTCTTCTTGTGTGGGTGACTTCCCAAAGTGTTTGGTCCATTGAGACCTGCAGCCTTGGAAGCTGCGAGATAAGGACTGTTTCATGTTTCTTTTCTTTCTCCCAGCAGCCAGGCTTGGTGTTCTGCAAACAACTGGTGTCAGATAATGCTATTGTTCATATTTGAACATAAACAGCATCAATACTAATGTGATGCGGCTTCTGCACTCTTTTCACAGCTTTTTCCTCATTTAGACTATTTACTGTAATGGACAGAGCACCCCATTTCTTTTGACAGTTAAGATGGAGGAAATTGGAAATTCGAAAAGACCGTAAAGGACAGAGTCTCAAAAAAAGAATCCATCAAAGTCCGTTAAAAGTTATCTCAAATCTTCAGCATCCAGTATCTCTAACTTAACATTTTCTTTTTTTGTGAAAGCATAAATGATGTGGCTTCTTTTTTTCCCTCCTGAAAGATCACAGAAGCCATTTCTCTTTGGAGATGATTCTCCTACCTTTGTGTGTAAGTGTACTTAAAACTTTTGTATAGGTGTGAATAAGAATAGGTAATCTTTCCCTTTGTCATTTTGGAAGTGAATTTTCTCCTTGTGTCCTCTAGGAGGATGGATAGAGAAGGGCATAGGAGGAGCTGGTGAGTGGGGCTGTTTATATGTCTGCTGTAGCTTAATAACACGCCAAGCAATTCTCACAGTTATTATATTTATGAGTAGGAAGAGCCTTAGGCAAAATGGAGAAAGTTATCTTTGCTACCAACGTATATTTATTTTATTGTCTTTGTTAATCTCATCCTTAAACTTCTAGAATTTAGTGCCCAAACTTTTCACCGCCCCTTAGGTGCCCAAGCCCAAGCCTACCTTGTACACACACTTCAGTATTTCTTCTGGAGAAGCTTTGTGTCCAGATTTTCTTGACTTCTTTTTGTTTGTTCAAATTTCCCATGTATTCTGTCTTCCCAGGCTTTGCTTGAAATCTGCCTAATAAATGTCATTAACTCTTCCATCCAAGATAGCAATGACCAATATGAGTCAATGTGTTACAGTAAAGTTGTATCATATCCACATTTTAAGTTAAGTAAATTAAGCATGGGGACAGGGTTTGAAGATTGGCAGAGAGAGAGAGAGAGAGAGAGGGAAAGAGAGAGAACATGTTATAATTTGTTCACCGCTGTACCAGTTCAAGAGCTGCTAGAACGAAGTACTATAGACAGGGAGGCTTAAACAATCCATTGCTTCTCATAGTTCTTGCAGCTGGAAGTCCTAAATCAGGGACCAGCATGGCTGGGTTCTGGTGAGGACTGTGTTTCCAACTTACTGATAGCTACTGTCTGAGAAGCTGCCAGTCTTAGAAGACTTCTTTCTCTCTTCTCAGGAGGCCACCTATCATAATGAATTAGGACTCCACCCTTATGCTATTATTTAACCTTGATTTCCTCCTAAAGGCCTTACCCTACAGTCATGCTGGGGGTTAGAATTTCAACATAAGAATTTGGTGACACAGTTTGGTCCATATTATCCATTCTACTCTATTAATACATGATTGGGAATGAACAAAACAGGGTGTACGTGTGTGTGTATTTATTTACCTGTTTCTCCTTGGTCAGTCTCCATTTCTCTTTCATTATGTGAGTGTTTTATTGGGCTGAGTTTAATTCTAAAATTTAAATATATGTAAATTTCTTAAGGTATGACCAACTACTTGATCTGATGATCATTTTAAAAAATAGTTCTTTGTTTCAATAACATTGGGGAAGGAAATAAAACTGACTGGTGTGTGGAGAAATGGCATATGTGCATGCTATACTTCATGGGTGATTTAAGGGACTTTTAAGGATTAATTTTGTCTGTGATTTTTCACATTAGAAGTTGCCTTTAGAACTAAACAGGACTCCATTATACATTTGGATTTTAACAGATTTGAATAGTATAACCTGCCCAGGACAGGTTTGACCTGCCCAAGGTCCTGAACAGTCTGGAGATTACAGGTACTCTTTAGGGTGCATTTGGGCAAAGAAAACCAAGGATACTTTGAAAACGTGCACAGGCAGACCCTCTCTGACCATAGACAATAATAACAAAACTAACTTTTACGTATGACTTTGTGGTATGTAAAATGCTTTTATAACTCTCCCATACAAATACCACAAATAAAGTACAAACTCTGGTGACTTGTTTGCTAATTTATTCAGGAGGGCATTTATTCATGTGCCTTAGGAATAGTCAAGAAGTTCTGTGTGATAAGACAGATACTTTCAGATGCACTTCCATGGAGACTTGCTCTTTTCTAAGTAAAAGCTGACTTTAGAGATGAATAATTCCCTGGTGGAAGGTAGTTTCAGGAGAACCATTTATTTAGTATTTATTTATCCAGGAAAGATTCGAGTGTGGACTAAATGCCAGCACTATTCTAGGTTCTGGGGACCACTTGAGTGTAACACCAGCAAGTCCTTGTTCTAACGGAGCCCACATGGAGTGCAGAGTGATAAAGAGAGAAAACAAATACAGTGACCACAACACAAGGTGACAATAAATTGGGCTGATGCAACAGGGTACTTGGGTTGCTGCTTTAGACTGAGTGGTTAAGGATAAAACTTCAGATTTATGGCAAACTGTGAAGGGCAAGGAGTTAGTTACACCAAGAAAAGGAAGAGCACATTGTTGCCAAAGGGTATAGCTAGGACAAAGGCCCATGGTGCGAACACACTAATGTGTTTGAGGACTAGATACAAAGCAACACGTCCATCTGTAGCAAAATGGAAGAGGGGGAAGAGTGGCTAGAGAACTGATCTTCCTTGAGAAGGTTTTTGTCAGTAATGAATTAGAGATTGGCAGTAGATTAAGCTACACAAAGTAGTTGATAAAGACTCTGTTTTGAAACTGCCTACTCAGGGCTAGTGCGATGAGACTGAGAGTTCTCTGAGATTGCTCAATCACAGGCAAACCCAGGCAGTGGTCACTGACTCTTTGGGCAACTGACCCTTCAGCCAAAGTGTTTTGATTTCAATACACATACATTTCTTGCGTTCTTTATCTTCACTGGTATTTCATTACCATGTGTATTTACTTAATAGACCCTTACATATGCTTAGTATGTAACAGACATTATTTTAAACTTTTTCAAATATTTATCTATTTAATCATCATTATCTGAGGAAGGTACTGTGATTACCCTTGTTTACAGATGAGAAAACTGGCCCAGAGAAAGGTTAAATTGCAGATGTTCACACAGCTGTTAGGTGGAGAAGCCTGGATTCACACCTTGAAATTCTGTTTCTGGAGTCCACACTGTTAACCACCACCCTAACATTGTCTGTGTGTGGTGTGTATGTTCTCATTAGTAGTGCCTGGAAGGAGATGAGAATTCCATGTTAACTTCTGTCACTGATTTAAAACTTGGCTTTATTCTCTACATTTGAGATTGATGGAATGTAACCTGAGACAAATACGTTAATGAGGTCCTTAAGTGCTTTTGAGCATCTTGGGGGAAAGGACACTATAAAAGGCAGGATAGCAAATGATATCCAATGCCAAATTTTTCAGTGTGGGAGTCTTTGGGATTTCCATTTTTTACTGTTTCTTTTACTAATTTGTCATGTCAAATACGAAAGAGATAGTTTTCTTTAGATTGAGCCGGTTCTTTTGAAAGAAGGAAATTGGAAGAGATTTGATAGAAGAAAATACTACAAATGAATCAAATCACCTATTTCAGCTATCTGTGGATTTGGGCAGTCATATAATTGTCAGATTACCCTAGATCCTAAACATTATATTGTATTTTGAATTAGGTAATTCTTTTAAAATAAAAACTTCTACCCTGAAATGCCCCACCCAAAGCGCACTCAGACAGCTTCGTTGGTCTCTTGATTGTTGGTAAGTGGCCCTGCTACAAACCTTTATTAATAGTTGCCTGCTTTTGCCACCGTAGCCTGGGGCTCTTCAACATGATTAGTGGTGCAGACGGGTGGAGGTACAAGCATAAATCTCCAATCTTCTCTTCGCACATCCAGTTCACCACTCTTCCTGAAAGTATTTGAGAATATGAAAATCTTCTGCCTGTCCTGTTATTGTTTTATCTGGTATTCACAAATGCTTTATTCCAAGCAATTCTTGCCTTTAATTTAAGTCACAAATTTAAATTCAACAGAAGGCACACTATCTTCATTTCATGTTACTTCACATATTTTTATGGCAGTCAACATGAGAGTTCTGAAGGGTAAGGTACTATTTTGGATATTTTCTGAAATGAAATGGTGGCATTTTAAGATTTTTCTAGAACCATTTAACACAGCACATTCTGTTAACCGCTAGACTATAAAACCGGAATTTTCCTCTCACAGACATGCTACCAAGAATGTTTTCATGTTTAACTTTTAAATTTATTTCAGTAGTTTTTGAGCACCTAATACATACAAAACATGGTGGCCAGTTCTTCCTTTTTGAATGCTAAGTTTCAGAGAATGAATTTCTGACTTCAAGAAGTTTTGTACAGGGCTACAAAGCAGAGCACTGTGAGATTTATAATGGAAGTGTAAAGGGCTAATGAGGCAGAAAAAAAGAGATTATTTATGATGGTGTGAAAGGGCAGGAAAATAATTAGAGGAGGCTTCTTAGAAGAGGTGCCGTTCGAACACACCCTTTAGGGACAAATACAATGTGAACAGATAGAGAAGGTAGGAAGGACTGTTCATGCTCAGAGGACAACAAAAGCAAAGAAAGGCACATTAGGCAAGTAACAGAGTAGGAAGGGACAGGTCTTCTGAGAGAACAGCCAATCGCTCCATACGCCTGACACAGAGGGATATGAATGCTGTGCCGACAGAACAGCAAGAGATTCTGGTGTGATTATGAAAGGTCTGCTTGCTTTCAGTGTGGACTTTGCTTTGTGGGCAGAAGCAGCAATTGCTGAACCAAGTGACAGGGCAGAGAACAGTTGTTCAACAGGTGGCTGTAATTATTATCCTCACTTTTGGAGAGTTCTAGTAAACAGAGGAGATGAGATCATGATTGCAGATTTTTAAATATTTCTTTTCCCCTGCCTACAATTGCTATTTATTTTCCCATCTTCCCTGAGGAGCAGCAGAAGGAAAAGTCAGCAGAGAAGCCCTCAGGTCTGGCATCCAGTGATGTGGCAATCCTACTACTATCAACTTTCTCCAAAGGGTTTATGCCAGCTTTGAAGGGAACACTCACCCAACCAAAAATTACCATTGAAGGAAATAGACAGTAATCAATAGCACTATAGCTAATATTTTTCAAGTACATTGCATGAGCCAGAGTGACTCTAGGGCTTCGTGCATGTTATTTAATTTTTGATCTCCACAAGAACCCTATAAGGTTACTGCCCTGGGAGTGAGTGGCAGATATGGTCGAGATGGTAGATGTTTCTTTACAAAGGAGACAGGTCCTGAGATGATCTTTGAGAAAGAAAGGATTCCAATGTTTGAATACAGGGAAGAACAGGCAGATGGACAGAAAGAGTGAGCAAATGTAGGCATGTGGATGTAATTTTATAAAATGTAAAGAAACTGAAGCTGGGAGAGGCTAATACTTACCAAAGTTCCCACATCTGATAAACGTTATAGCCAAGATTCAAATCCTTGACTTTGAGGTTTGTGTCTTGATTCCAGGACTTGAATCCATGCTGTTAATCCTTATTGTATAGTGCACTTGTAATGGTAAAACTCAAGGTTTCACAAACATTGGTATAATGAGTGCCTTGTGTATGAAATAAATGTTAACCATCCTGAGGAACCCTGCCCTCAAGTACTTTTTGACCCACCTAGGGAAGTTGAATGATTCAAGTGGGAGTCACCTTGTCATTTTTGCATTCTCATCAAATCTGCCGAAAGGGAAGGAAAGGGATATAGCATTTACAGAACACCTGATGAGGAAGCGGTATAATGCTTTTTGTACTTAATTTAGAAAATGCTTGATTGAGATACAGTGCACCCATTTAAAGTGCACAGTTTGGGCTTTTATCACTTTCACGGAGTTGTGCAATGACCATCACAGTGTTAGGACATTGTCATCGGTGCTCCCGCGGGACCCCGGACCCGTCAGCAGTCGCTCCCCGTTGTACTACTCCTCCCACTGCAGGCAACCGCTAATGCCCTTTCTGTCTTTATAGATTTTCATATTCTAGACATTTCATATAGACAAAATCATACAATATGTGGGCTTTTGTGGCTGGGTTGTTTAACCTAGCCTAGTATTTTCAGTGCTCATCCACGTGGCAGCAGGCGTCAGTACTTTGTGTTTTTTAAATTGCCCAGTGACATTCTGTAATGTGGATATACCACATTTGATTTATTTAGTCACCTATTAATATACATTTATGTTGTTTTTATTGTTTGGCTGATATGAATAATATTGCCATGAACAGCTGTGTACAAATTTTTGTGTGACCATGTATTTCCATTTCTCTTGGGTGTGTATCTTGGAGTGGAGCTGCTGACTCACATGGTAACTTTGTGTTTAACCTTTTAAAAAAAGATTTTATTTATTTAATTTTAGAAAGGGGAAGGGAGAGAGAAAGAGAGGGAGAGAAACATCAATGTGTGGCTGCCTCTCACATGCCCCCTTACTGGGGACCTGGACTGCAACCCAGGCACCTACCCTGACTGGGAATCGAACCTGCAGCCTTTTGGTTCACAGCCCCCCCTTCCCCCCCCCNCCCCCCCCCGTCCCCCCCCCCCCCCCGTCCCCCTTCAATCCACTGAGCTACACCAGCCAGGGCTGTGTTTAACCTTTTGAGGAATGGCCATGCCGTTTTCAAGGAAACAGTACCGTTTGACATTTCTACCAGTAATGTATAAAGGTTCTAACTTCTACATACCCTTGCCAACATTTTCTTTCTGATCATAACCATTTCTGTGGGTGTGAAGGGATATTTTATGGTGATTTTAATTTGCATTTCCATGAAGGATAATGCAAATAATGATTGATTATGATTCATATGGTTATGGGCTACTTATATACCTTCTTTGCAAAACTCTCTATTCAGATCCTTTGTCCATTTTAAAAATTGGGTTATTTTTACTAGAGTTATAAGAGTTTTTTTTATATATTTCAGTCACTTATCAGATAGATCTTTTGCAAGTATTTTCTTACACTCTGTTTTTTCACTTACTTGATAATGTCCTTTGAAGCACAAAGATTTTATATTTTGAATAAATTCAAATTCTCAACTTTTTCATTTGTCCTCTGTGCTTTTGGTATCACATGTACGAAGGCTTCGTTTAAGCCAAGGTCATAAAAGTTTACTGCTCTATTAAGAATCCTGTAGTTTCAGCATTTCATTTAGATTTATAATTTGTTCTAGTTAATTATTGTGTATGGTGTAAAGAAGGGATTCAAATTCATTCTTTTTCGTGTGAATGTCCAGTGCTTCCGGCACCATTAGTTGGAAAGACTCTCTTCCCCATTGAATTGTCTTGTCACTCTTGTTAAAAATTAACTTACCATTAATGTAGGAATTTATTCTTGAACCCTCAGTTCTATTGCATTGATCTATGTGTCCATCCTTGTGCCAGTACCAGACTGTCTTGATTACTATAGCTATTACTATAGCTTTGTTGTAAGTTTTGAAATGAAAAGCATGACTCTTCCACATTTGTTTCTCTTTTTCAACATTGTTTTGTATTTTCTGAGTCTCTTGACTTTTCATGTGAAATTAAAGATCAGCTCGCCAATTTCGGTAAGAGAGCCAACTGGGATTTTGATGGGGATATTGGTTGCACTGAATCTTTAGATCAATCTGGGGAGTTTGTCATCATGACAACATTAAATAGGCCAATCCATGGATGTGGATTGTCTTTCAATTTACTTAGGTGTTCTTTAATTTTTCCACAATGTTTTATAGTTTTCAGAGTATAAGTTTTGTACCTCTATTGTCAAATACATGTTGCTAATTTATTCCTTGGTGTTTTCTTCTTTTTGTTGATATTGTAAATGAAATTGTTCTCCCAACTTTATCTTCAGATTTTTCATTACTAATATATAGAAATACAACAGATTTTTATTGATCTTGTCCTCTGCAGTCTTTCCAAACTTATTTATTAGTTCTAATAATTTTTAGTTGATTTTAAAAGGTGTTCTCTATATAATCAAGTACTTGCAAATCGAAAGTTTTATTTCTTCCTTTTTAATCTGGGTAACTTTTCTTTCCTTTACTCACTTCATTGCCCTGGTGGGAGCCTTCAGCACAGTGTTGCACAGATGTAGGTAAAGCAGACATCTTCACTTTGCTCCTCATGTTAAGGAGAAAGTATTTAGTTGCTCATCATTATACATAACATTAGCTGTGGACTGTTTGTATATGCCCTTTATGAGGTTGCTGAAGTTTTTGTCTATTCCTAGTTAGTTGGTTGTGTGGCTTTTAAAAATTAATAATGAAAGGGTACTAGATCTTTTGTCAAGTGTTTTCTTCTACATCTATTACAATTGTGTGGCTTCATACTTTTTTATATTAATATGATGAGTTATATTAACTGATTTTTTAAGTATTGAATTAGCCTTGCATTCCTGGGATAATCCCACTTAGTATAGTCACAGGGGTGTCCAACCCATGGCCTGCAGGCTACATGCAGCCCAGGATGGATATGAATGCGGCCCAACACAAAATTCATAAATTTACTTAAAACCTTTTTTTTGCTCATCAGTTTTCATTAGTGTTTGTGTATTTAACATGTGATCCAAGACAACTCTTCTTCCAGTGTAGCCCAGAGATTAGCGCTAAAAGGTTGGGCACCCCATATAGTGTATAACCTATTTATATGTATTAGATTTGGTTTGATAGTAATGTCTTGACTATTTTTGCATCCATCTTCATAATGATCTATAGTTTGTACTTTCTTACGATTATGAGTCTTTTTGGACTACTATAACAAAATACCGTAGATTCCATGGCTCAAACAACAGAAATTTATTTCTCAGTGTTCTGTAAACTGGAACTCTAAGATCAAGCTGCTGACTGATTTGGTTTCTGGTAAGATCTCACTTCCCTGCTTACAGATGCCACTTGGTCTTCACACGACCTTTCCTCTCAGTGAGCAGAGGGAAGAGACAGAGAGGGAGAGAGACAGTGACGACCAGAGGGAGGGCAGGGAGAGAGGAGATGAAGAGAGTGGGCAGTGCTCCTCTTCTTCTAAGGCTACGAATTGTGTTTGGTTGGGATACCACTCTTATGAATTCATTTAACCTTAATTACTTTCCAAAGGCCATGTCTCCAACTTGTCACATTGGGAGTCAGGAAAATTTGGAAGAGAAATAATTCTGTTCATAGCTGTGATATCTTTGTCTATTTTTTTTTTTATCAGGATGGCCTCACGAGTTAGGAAATACTTTGGGGAGAAAGAGATTGTCAAGTTTACTATTAATTCTTCTTTAAATGCGTGGCCATGTTTTAAAGATTTTATATTTGTAAATATAAAGATTTCCAGATTAAATATTGCTGCTTTAAAGATTTTATATTTGTATTTTATTTTCAACATTTTGATATGTTTGGGTATGAATCTCTTTGTATTTATCTAAGAGTTTATTAAGCTTTTGGGATATGTTAGATGTGTTGACTAGTATTTTTTGTTGAACTTGGAATGTTATAATTATTATTTCTTTGATATATTTTTTGCTTCTTTCTCTCCTCTCCCTTTCCTCTCTTCTTCTCTCTTCTACTCTCTTATTTCCTTTCCTGTTTTGCATTTGTTGCTGCACCTAATTGTGTCCAAATTTCTCTGAGATTAACTATTTTTCTTCATTCTTTTTACCTCTGTCTTTTTAAATTGCATAATATCTATTGATCTGTATTGAAGTTCATGGATTATTTTTCTGCTTTTTCAAATCAAAAGCTGAGCACCTAGAATGAGTATTTTATCTCAGTTATTGTACTTTTCAACTTCAATATTTCTATTTGGGCTTTTAAAAATTACATGTTTTTATTGATGTTTTTATTGAATAAGATAGTGTCATAACATTTTTCTTTCTTTTTAAAGCAAGGATTGTTTTTGGTCTTTGAACATTTTTATAATAGGTACTTCTTTTAAGAGACTTTATTTATTTATTTATTTAGAGAGAGGGGAAGGGAGAAAGAGATGGAGAGAAAACATCAATATGTGGTTGCCTCCTGTAGGTCCCCAACTGGGGACCTGGCCCACAGCCCTGTGCCCTGACTGGGAATCCTGCCTTTGGTTTATAGGCCAGCACTCAATCCACTGCCCAGCCTGGGCTGTAATAGGTCCACTGAAGTCTTTGCTACTATGTCTGACATGTGGGACCTTTCAAAGGTAGTTGCTATTGCCTGCTTTTTTCCTATATGTAGGCCACATTTTCATGTATTTTTTGCATTTATTATATGTTTTTGTTGAATATTGGGCCTTTTAAATAATATAGCTATTTTCCCTTACTTTCTTCCAAATAAAATTGAATTCTCTGGGAAAATCTTCAGAGATCTCTGCTTCATGTCTGCCTTCCCTTCTGAGGAAAAGCTCTGTACCACTCTGCTCCAGATCTGAGTGTAGAGACATCTGTCCACTTCTTTTGGAGTGACATTCTGGCTTTATAAGCAGGGTGCTGGGCTAGGGCAGTGTCTACTGTTCTTCTCAGCTTGTCTCTCATGGTATGAACCTCTGTTCTATGGACAACCTAAGCAGACGGGATCTAAGTCTCTTTTAAAGGTATGTGTGCCTAGAATAGAGCTCAGATCCTATAAGTGGGGACAAGTTAGAGGAAGAGACCCCTCCCCCCCGCCCCGATCTCAAAACTCTTCTTGCTGGAACAGAACTCTTGCAATACAGATCAGGGAGGGTGGATAGGTCAGAGATGGGAAACCCTGGCAGCCTAACCCTTCTGAAGAAATACTGTAGCCCTCAGCTGGGAGCTGGGAGGAAAGGCAGCCCCGTGCTGTTGTCTGCACACACCCAGACTGGAGCCCCCATTATGCCAAACTGGGGTGGAGGAGGTTTGTGATTCAAATGCCACATGTTCTTCCTCTTTTTACTGAGATTTGGTGGATTTTCTTGAGTGTATTTTCATTTCTCTGTTCCTTAAACCCATTTCCAGAGTTTTGTTTATTTGTTTGTCTTTGTTAAATGTTTGTTGTTTGTGAATATTTTTTCACAAGTTATGATTGTTTCACCAGAGAGAGTCTTGGAACTCCTCATGCCATTATCCCAGAAGTCATATTCCATATATTTAATTTCTAAGCCTATTATCTTCCTTAATCCTTAGAACAATCTAACAGTAAGGTAGTTAATATCAGGGTCACAATCTGAATCCAGGCTATGACACAATACTTTGCTTGTGGTGAGTGCTTAATAATAATTTGTTGAGTAAATTAATAAACCAAAAGTATTTTGGTAAAACAAAAAAGCAAAGTAGAGAAAAAACAGTTTCCACATGAAAGGTGTTAAAATAAAGATCATTGTTGTTGGGTTGAGAAATATATCATGAAGCACTTTTTTGGCTATTGTGAAAAAACATGCAATTTTTCTTACAAATTGCAAAATTTTTAAACTTTGTACTTAAACTATCCCTGTTTATAATCAAGATATACCACACAGAAAGTTTATCAATTCCACAGACACATACTATTTTAATGGTCCTTAAATTAGGTCACCTTGAAGATTTTACACTTGGTGACTTCACGTATAGAGCGAAACTCTCAGAGGAGAAGTGGCTACTGAATGTTCGACTGTTGGAATACTGGCACCTTAGGACATGTTTGAGAAAGTCACTTGAAGTTTTATTTGCATGAGTGCTCAGTAGGGCTGGTGGAATTGAGGGTGATAAATAGATGAAGTAGGTAGAGAGAAACAGCCCTTTGTGAACATACCAAATAATGTCCTCATAGGGAGGGGGCTCACTCTGGAATAACAAACACTTCAAGTGGTCACTGGATTGCTATACTGTGATGTTATGCATGTTGTCTTCTATCACAATACTTGGGAAGAGCATGTCCCAAGACCTCCAAAAGATGGTTTCTAGAGGAAAGTGAAAGAATTAGAGAGAAAAGAAGGGAGGGGACAGGAGAGAAGAAAGGAGAAGTGAAATGAAGAAGTGTAACTAGGAGTATTGTAAGCTGTCTTGGCCTTATGTAGTCTTATTATGGAAATCAGAATATTGACAAGCAGTCCTATGAGAAATCAATGAAGACAGTGTGACAAAATCAAGTCCCAAAGTTTTGTCTTGCTGAGCTCATGCCATCAGAAAAGAAATCAAAGGTATAGAATGGGGTCTATATATGGGGTCAATGTGTTCTAGAGGTCTATACAGAATTGGAAAGAATGAAGTTAATATGGCAACTCATCGCAGCTACACAGTTTTGCAGCATGTAGAGCAGTAGCTCAGAAAGGGATATAATTTCCAAAGGAGAACACTGTGCAACTTGGTGAACATGAGCAAGGATAGAAGGCAGTGAATAGGAGTTTCAAGGGTGTGGATAGAGAGGAAACCCCAGCAATGATAAAGGTGAACTTTAGTAGCTAAAGAAGAACACAAGTGGGTTTTCCTAGAACCAGACCAGCAAGGAAGGACTCTGGGAATCTGGCATTTTTCTTCTAATTCTTTATTTTATTTATTTATTTATTTATTTATACAGGGGAAGGGAAGGAGAGAAGGAGAGAAATTTCAATGTATGGTTGTCTTTCATGAGTCCTCTGCTGGGAACTGGCCTGCAACCCAGGCATGTGCCCTGACTGGGAATCGAACCGCGATCGTGTGGTTTGCAGGCTCACGCTCAATCCACTGAGTTACACCAGCCAGGGCCTTTCTTCTAATTCTTTCTGACGGAGGTTCCCTGCCCAAGATTCTTGCTATTATCACTCCATCCCTTGATGATACCTCAAGCATAGATTATTTCTTTGATGGTATTTTCTTTTGCAAAATGGCTGATATGGGGAAAAGCAAAATAGAAATATTTTATACTCTGATTATGTCTGTGCTTTTTTAAGTGCTGCCTTTATCCATTCTTTTGCAAGAACTCTCTGGCTCATGCCCGTTAACACCTGAAGCCAGATTCTAGGATCTATGATTATAATTTTATCTTGTCTGATTCCTCCCAGAGCAGGTAATCTTTCTCCTTGGGCTGTAATAACTAGAGTGCTGTAGTCTCTGAGCAATGAAATCAAGTTAAACCTGGGCATGAAAATGCTTCCTATATTGAACTGAAGTCTTGAAAAGCAGCCATGGTTGTTTCAGCTTCATTCAACTCCCAAAGCATGTAGCAGTGTTCACCAGGTAGAAACAGTCTAATTTGGTAGATGGAAACATTTCTAAGACTCCTGGACTATATTAAAAAATGCCACCAGTTGAAGTCTCTTGCACAACTAAGAATTGCATTCTCCTATGTGCCATTTAGAAAGCCCAACAGCCACCTTTAAAAATGGAATTTTTTCCCCACTCATTTACTGATGGGCACTTAGGTTGCTTCCAGCAATTGGCTATTATAAATTGTGCTGCTATGAACTTTGGGCTACATAGGTTCTTTTGAATTGGTATTTCAGAATTCCTAGGGTATAATCTCAATGGAATACTACACAGCAGAAAGAAAGAAGGAGTTCCTACCCTTTGCAACAACGTGGATGGAACTGGAGAGCATTATGCTAAGTGAAATAGACCAGGTGGTGAAAGACAAATACCATATATATGATCTTACTTGTAAATGGTACCTAATCAACAGAACAAACAAGCAAGCAAAAAATAACCAGAGACATTGAAATAAAGAACAAACTGACAGTAACCAGAGGGGAGGGGAAAGGGAAAGGGAAGGGTCATCAAGGAACAAGTATAAAGGACTCATGGACAAAGCCAAAAGGGGGTAGGAGTGAGGGTGGGGCAGTGGAAAGTGGTGTCAGGGAAATGAAGACAACTGTACTTGAACAACAATAAAAATCTAAAAATAAATAAAAAGAAAATAAAGAAATTAAAAAAAAGGAATGGGACAGACAATCTGCCCCAGACAGCCCTTGCAAAGCTGGCTGATCATTCAGAGATCAAACACTTTGTTACCTACCTTTAATGGGTTAAAAGTATTTCTTAAGCTTTTTTCCTGCCCTCAGCATATGTTTAAATGACATGCACAGATGTTTGCCTTCACTTCCTAGCTTCTTCACCTTGGGCATTCATTGTCTAAGCACTGGGTTTTGGTCATCACATGAATGATTATAAAATATATAGCCAGGTTCATGATCCTTTAGCACCTCTAGCTCTTGTGTGGGTCATTGGATAATTAGATATTTGAAAAGCACCTTGAAATGAGGACTATAAATAATTCCTTTCTCTAATTTTAGAAAGCTCCAGGGAAAGAAGGGTCATTGGAAAAATCCTTGGATCACCCAGCATGGGAGACTGGTATTTATTTGCCTTGGGATCATTCAAGGAGAATGATTATGGTGCAATGGAAACCAGTGCTGATGGGGAGGAGAATGGGGGTCTAGTCTTGGCTCTGTGCCTACTTGGCTCTGTATGTCCAGGGAAGTCCTTTCTCCTCATGAGGCCTTATCTGTAGGATGAGGATTGAACTTGAGGATCTTTAAGATGTTTTCCGAATATTTTGTGAACATTTGTTTTTTGTCTGTGCTACTTTTTTTGTTTCCTTAGCCTCTCTAAATAGTGGTTCCTACATTGTCACTAGGCAAGCAGTTTCTCAGACTTTGTAGAGAACTCAGTGAAGCCTTGAGCTAGTGTGAGCACTTGAACACTCAGGTTCCCAGTTTTCCGTTTAGGGAGAAAAGTTGATGAGGCGTACCAAGGCAGAAAAGAGATAGAAAAATTGGCATCCCAGGGAGCATCTGACTCAGTCAGCATAAATAATTTAAGATGTTAGCTCGCTCTCTGGTATGCTGAATACATAACAATCCTTGCCCACAAGGCCTACTGCTAATAGAAGATCCAGAAGACAGATGTGTTCATGGCTGAAGAAAAACAGTAATTAAGGCAGAGGGCTCTGAAGTCAGACAGATTTAGGTGCTCCTGTGGCATAATTGGCTAACGTGTGGCACTTATGTGAAGCTGGACAGATCTGAGATTGTGACAGCAAGTTGCCATTTACTAGCTTTGTGTCTTTTAGGAAATTTATCAATTTAGCCTCAGCTTCTCCACTTGTAAAATGTGGATATGCCAGAAATGATCTCACATGATTACTGCAAAATTATGTATGTAATGTGTGCTTAGCGTGATATCTGGCAAGCAGGAAGCTAATAATATGCATTAGTTATTATTCCCGTTTTTATTAGTAAGGTCATAGGATGATAAAATTTAGGTTTACTTATAAATTATTTAATGGATAGCTATATGTTTAACATACTATAAATAAGTGGAAACATGGTTTATTCCTCAAAAAACTTAGAATGCTACGTATTTTTCACACAAAATGGTCACCTATTATGGTACTGAATGTATATACTGCAGATTTTGTGATTCTCGAATAGCTAGTTTAAAGGCAGTATATAGAATGCAGTAATTAATGTATTTGACTACCAGAACAAAATACAACAAAGCAATATTTCCCAGTTACCTACTTTTTTTAAACCAAAGGCTTATGAATTCTACTGTGCTGAAAAAAAGGTGTTTAAAATTGTATCCATTATAAAAATATGTATGTATAGATACATTTTAATTACATTGACTAAGTTAGTAAGTCACGTTAAGTGATTGCCTAGTTTAAAAGTTATATCCAATTAAATTTTATTTCAAAGATTGCTGATTATGTAATGATAACAATCCTGGAAGTTTAAGCCTTAAAAAAATTTAAGCTGGATTCTAAAAATATTTCTTAATTACATCATTTTGAAACTCTAGGTCCTTGATTCACATGTGATTTTGTCATTGGGGTTTTAGGGTGTGTGAATATCAGACACCTGTGAGAGATAGATTGGGTCTAAATCCAACTAGATGCTTAGTGGCAGATGGCTCTCAGTGCAGTCTCTCCAAACTTGGAATGTGTGAGAAGTTAAACGCTCAGAGGCTGAAAGCCCATCCATTATGAACATATGTGCAGTGCACTGAGTGCGGGGGAACCTGGCCACCAGCAGTAGTGCTGTGTACCTCACCCTGGAAGAGGATCTGTAGGCTAGCGCAACCTCGAACTCTCAAACTCTACCTCTCCTAGGCCTCTGGGTGATTTTCCCAAGACAATGGAACATTATTCTTGGATGCTATGAGTACACAATTTAGTTTATTCCAATTCTATTGCTTTATTTGCCAAGTTTCTTATTTGTTTGCCAGTTTCCTTAACACCCAGCCTTAATCTATTTGTTCCTTCTAAACTCAGTGGGTGAGTTTCTCTTATTTATTTGTGGTGGAGAAACTGTTGTCCTCAGAGCTCAGAAAGTTAGGGGAAAACATTGTCTCCCAGTACAAAGAAACTCTAAAAGGACTATTTTAGCCAGCCACTGCACTCAGTGGTAGGAACAGGTTCCCAGGCATTCCTTAGCCCTGTGGGGCACATCACAGAAATGCGCTTACTGACCAGGATGCTGGGAAGTAGCATCTCTTTTGTTGCCTTCTGAGATTCAGTTTAGGTGATCTTCTTGAATGAGAAAGACTTGTCTTGTGGGGCGGGCTGTTCTTCAGCTAACAGCTTCCAAAATGCTAAGATTCTGGTAGAAAATACACTGTGGAGAGTGGAGAATAATCCTTTAGCCTAGATGGTAAGCTATGTAGCATGTTGATCATGTAACAGGAATAGCACCATGTAGTGGTGATATAACTATTTGCCCATGGGATTTATATTCCAGTAAACAGATGCTCTCCCTAAGTATAAGTCAGGAATAAATGGTGTTATTCCTTTAAGGCAGACTTCCTCAATAGTGGCACCATTGACTTGTTGAACCCTATGTTTCTTTGTTGTGGGGAGCTGTTGTATGCACTGTCTGATGCATACAAGCATCTCTGGTCACTACTTACAAGATACCAACACAGACCCCTAGTAGTGATAGCTTCAGACATTGCCAGATCTCCCTAGGGGTCACAGTTATCCCCAGTTGAGAACCACTGCTAGAAGACCATACATTCTACTCTTCAGTCTCCTCTGAAGTCACCTGGGAAGGGGCTAGCTCCTAAGTTTCCATTAAAGAATCAGGTCCACATATCCTCCAAAGTGTGTTTCAGACAGTTTGCATACATTGCCATGGTTCTAGACCAGCTTTCTTCAAGCTGATGTGGTTTTCAGGAATGGTAACTGATGCGTGGTTAAAAACAGAGTCCTGTCGTCAAGTGTACCAGACATGTGCTGGATTAAACAAAATCTCTTCACTGCCAGACTTCTTATCACCTTTGAAATGCTCATGTGAATCGTGACTCTCCACAAGAGGACATAGTACTCAGCATTCCCAAACTGATTTCAGTAGTGGACACTTTTTCACCACATATTTACTGAGGTCCCTGAGAGTAGAATTCTGAAGAATACAGTTTGGGAAATGGTAGCCAAGGACATTTAACATCAACTCCAGTTTTCACTGGGGCTTGTTGGCCTAAGAGGTGGTCTCCCCTCAAGTCATTTTAAGGAAACTTAGCAGCAGGTATAAGCAATGGGAGGCAGAGCAGCAAGGTGCTTAAGCTTTGGAGTCAATCTGGCTTTTTACAAATCACCCCACTGCCACTTCCTCCTCCTGAGTCCTTGGGTAAGTTACTGCAGCTACCCTGTGCTTTAGTTTCATTTGGAAAATGCATGTATGAATGGTGCTAGTCCAGTGACCTTTAATGAAAATTAAATGGGTATGTAGCTGCAAAACATTTAGGACGTCATTTAGCATATAATAAGTTCTCAACAAATCTAGCTTTGGTCCTTATTATTAAGCCTTAGAACTAATACAGTACATCCAGAACTCAGCCGTGAGTTTTGTGAGGCTGTCTCAGAGACAAAAGAACCGCATACTGAAAGAATTTTGATTTCTCAGTGTGATTTTTAGAAACCTAGCGTAGAAGTCCTTATACAACCACAGAAGGTAATGAGGATGTTCAGTGAAATGAGTGGGTGAAAATGCTTCAGGGAGTGACTCACCAGGTCGAGTCTTCTGTAACAGAGGAAGCCTTAGGTGAAGGGTGACAGAAGTATCTATTTCACTCCCTGTGCTTCAGGAACTCTGCCATGGCTGGGGCCACCGAACCAACTAACTACCTGTTCAGGCCTCACTCAGATTTTTGAACCAACTGTGTCATTGGAAGATCTTTCACTTCGGAAGCTTAGATTGGTGTGTGGACTTTTGTTAAATATGCTTGTGATCCAGTCCCTCCTTTATATCCAGCTTCCCAATAACTGTGAACCTGTCTCTTCCCTCACCAAACCTGCATGTCTATCTTTAACCCATTTAGGCTTTATATATTCCTGCTTTGTCCATAATCAAGCCTTTTAGAACCTTATTCATGAGCTCAGAAAGCATATAATCTCTTCTGATAAGGCCAATATAGCTAAGGCATTGCTACCTTATCCTACTCAGGTATGCTGGGATTTCTAATGTGCTCGAAACCTCAATGTAGGTACTAGGTACAGCTTAATAGAGGAGATGCATTTTAACATGTTTGTTTTCAAGATTTTTAAAAATCGTATTTCATATGTTGGGCTGTCCTTGGCTAATGCATGTGTAACAGGGTGCAGCCAAGGTGGGGGGGGGGCCCAAGAAGGGATTTAGAATGAGGTCCAGAACTCAAGGTGTCTAGGAAATATTAAAATGTCCTCACCCCTTCCCTCCCACAGGTGTGAGTTGAGGAAGGGACAAATGGAGCAGGGCCATTGAGAGCTGTTTTGTTAAGCAAGGGCTTTGCAGCTAACCTCTGGCATGATCATTTAATGTATCTATAACCTTTGTCTTGTTGTATAGATATGTTAAATAGCTGTGGCCATGCTTTGAGTCAGGGGGATGAAAAGGGACTTTCCCACCAAGACAACTGGGAGGCAAGTCTCCCAGGTTAGGCACCAGCATGCGAGCTACCAGAACAAAATACAACAAAGCAATATTTCCCAGTTACCTGCTTTTTTTAAACCAAAGGGTTATGAATTCTACTTTGCTGAAAAAAAGGTGTTTAAAATTGTATCCATTATTGTCCTTGGAGATGATTGGCTCCCAGACATGGGGCCACACCTGCCCAGACTCATGACAGCAGCCCAGTAAACTTGGAATAATATGGGAGTGCTGACAAGTGTAGCCGATTGTGGGAGGAGTTGGAAATGGGGCTATAGAGGAGGACTGGCATGGGGATTTAAAACCCAGATGCGGCAGCCACTGGGGGAGTCACATGCAACTTTGCAGGTAGTATCACTCGGCTTTGCCAGAGTGGGGACCCCTGCAGCCGGGGGTAGAGAGAATCACCATGCAGCTTTAGCAGAAAATCACCACTTGGCTTTGGCAGAGTGGTGACCCCCTACCCTCCCTGCAGCTTCACCATGAGGTTTTGGCCAGAGTGCAGACCCCTGCAGCTATGGTAGAAGAGGCCCACGTGGCTTTGGGGTGCTCCCTTTGGCCGCGTGGCCTGGGAAGCAGGAGAGACTTAGCCTGGAAGAAGGGTGAAAGAACTCTTTGCCAGTGGACCATGAGAGGGTGCCACATGACTTTGGATTAATTGGAGATCCTGCCTAGATGGCAACACAGCTGACGATGCCTGCGGCCTGAAACACAGATGTGTGCTTCTTTTCCTGAATTACGGTACCCCAAATTAGGACAGGGGGAAAAGGAAAAGCTGTGGGTGCCTATTGGTATCCAAAAGGACTTTTATATTTTAATGGGAACATTGGGTCACTACTTTAAGTCTGTATAGCTTTAAATAAACCTTTCCTTTCCTTTTCATAAATCTCTGGCATTGAGAGATGTCTTTCTTATTTGGTGACGGACAGGCGAGCCCAATAGGGGGTCCTGATGGTATTAGCATACCGTTCTTGGGGTGGGTGGGCCGTGTTGTTCTGTAACACATGGAGCCCACCATTCAATGTAACTCACAGAATTTGTTTATATGCTTTAGTCCAGTAATTGTCTCCATCTTATATCTAATATTAAATTAATTAATATTCCTTTCTCTTATTCCATATTATGTTTGCCTTATCCCAGAAATAAGATGGCAGAATATAATTGATGAATGATTAATTTATGCCTGAGCTTCTCTGAAGCAGAGGTCAGGAACTAATATTCAGAGGAGAAATGAGTTGTTCCAGATGTGTAGCTAAGTAGACCATTGCCCTTCTGGACAACAAAAAAGAGTTGGAAATGATGTTGGTAGCTCCTTCTTGCTGTGCTTATTTTGGGGGGCTTCAGGATCTGACCCTGATAGAGTCCTTTTCACTGGTGACTGACAAGGCCAGTTAGAACGTGGTCAGAACTGACTCCAAAGTCTCCATCCTCGGGGGAACCAGCAACGGCCAACACTGTAAAATCTGCTCAGGACTTATACTCATTTTCAAAGTGATTTTTTAGCAACTAACACATAGCAAGTTAAAGGATTCCTGTTGTAACTCATTTCTTTCTTCTTGTTCAGATGAGTAGAAAGTGGCTGTAAAGGAGGCTAACAATAGAAGATTCAATAATTTCTAGAGATTTGTCACCTCACTCACCCTTCACAGAGAGTTCAGGATTCATGAGAGCCTTTTTTTTAAAACCTACTTTTCTTAGAAGTTTTAACATTGATTAAATAACTAGGAGCAGCTCCTAGAGATATCTACAGAGACCCTGCAGAGTGACCTTAGCTAGGGCAACATTTAAGGTACAAGATGATTTCAGCAATGGAAGAAGCTGAAGACAATGGGTTTAGAGAAAAACTGCATATACTTTTATTGTCCTGCTCCATTGAAAACCAGGTCCTTGGGTCATTTTTGGTGGTGGGATGTTCCTGAACATTAAGCATTCATCAAATGACTCAGAGTATTTTGAACTTTTATTCCTAGTTGGGGGTTGGGAAGAAGGGAGGGATGGGATTGCAATAGCAGTGGCTGGGAGCTCAGAGGACTCCCAGGATGCACTGAGGGAGTCAAACATGCTTGAGTAAGAATTGTCTCAAGTTATGGCAAAATAATACTAACTAAATATATGAAAAGTGGATCAAGTTTTGTGTTGATCAAGGTTGATACATACATAAGCCCATTGTCAGAAACTAATAGAAGATGCTACTTTTTAAAAATTTCACTCAGAAACACAGCAAAGATAATCCAGAAGCAGTCAGAATGCCTCATATTTCATTTTAAATAACTCCTTTGCTGGTGTTGGATGCTTCTTTGCAGTACCTCTGGTACTACCAGAGGTGATTTGTAACAAAGCATGAGAGAAAAAAAGTATCCATCTTGAGTTCATCCGAGCCCTGCAGGAGGACACACACTCTAGGAATGATACCAGTTTCCTTGTTAGGCAGCAGTTACTCTCTCTCTTGCCCCTGAATGATTGTGTTGACACATGTTTGTGGTGTGAATCAGATACTGATGGCATAATGAGAAAAAACAACCCTAGAGATGTCCTCCCCCCACTGTTTTTTGGTAAGACAGTTATTCAGATTTTTAAAAATACAGGATTGGAAGATGGATCTGTGTTTTCTGCATGTAGGTACAGCAATGCTTAATGTGGAAGGTATATTCATTTACTTGCATTACATCGAGCTCTTTAATGAGGGAAGGCTAAGTCAGAAAAGAAAATAAAAATGCCGTCACTTAGGTTCCATTGCTTATTATGAGGACACTCAGGATTCTGGATTTTTTTCCAAACTAGTTTCTGAAAACATAGTAAGCCTTCAGAAAGAGGTATTTGATCAACAGAATATTATCTCTAAGGTTTTCAAGCTAAAAAAAAAAGTTAAAAAAAGGGAAAGACATACAAAGGAATAGAGAAGCAAATATCAGAACCCCAGATGTTAATGCAGTTAAAATCCTCAGGAATTTTGCCACTGAAACACTCACTAGAAAGCAGAGAAGACAGCTCTGTGGTAAATTAAAGGTGGGTGTTTGTGTGTGAAGCATTTGGTGAAATAAGCTTGAAAATGCACACGTGCAGGTCCAGACAGGATGATTTCAAAGGCCAGAATGATGTTATGATCAGAAGGTGGCTGAACTTGAAATCTACTTTGGCCTTGGGGTCAGTTATAAAAACATCGAACTATTTAAATAGCAGTAACAGTTGCTCCACATATCAAGCAAATCATCAGAGCAGCCCTGTAAGGGGTTTGCTGTTCCCATTTTGTAGATGTGAAACTAAGACGAGGAGAGGTTAGACAACTTTCCCAAGGTGCTGTAGGAGTCAGTCCCCTTTGACTCCAAAGCGCACGACTCTTGCAGTGTGGCAGTGATTTGTGCTTTTCCCCTCCCTGCCTATCAGGAAGGCTGTGTTCCCAGACTTCTACAAGGCCGAGTTCTGGCCAAGGCACTGGGAGCAGATGTCACTTATGTGACTTCCAGGCTGAAGCAATTAAGAATATATGTTCCTTATCCTGGTTCTCTTCCCCTTCATTGAGACTGCAAAGTCTGTCTCAGTGATGTCAGTGTCTCAGGATGGAAGCACTCTGAGTCATGATTTATTAAAGTTACCAAGGAAATCTTCCCAGCACAAATTTGTCTGTGATGTGAGCAAATATAAACCATCGCTTGATCAAGCCCCTCACGTTGTAAGGTGTATGGATTTGTTCCAACAGCTCAGCCTATCTTGTCCTGGCTAATACATTTTACCATTTGCACTTCACCTTACCTCCTATAAATTATAGTTATTAATACAGTATGCTCTCATGTTTTATTTTTATACATGAGAAGTTAATGAATAATAGCATAGTCAAATTAAACACAATATTGCTAGCAGTATCATCCAGAATAAGACACAAAATTTTAGAATGGTAGTTTTTACCTGAAAATAATGCTTTTTGGAGCTATAATCAGAAAGGGTGTTTCAGGGACTGCTCCTCCAGTTCACAAAGAACCCACGGTTTGACATCTCTTTTGTCTCCAAATGGCCCAAGGTCTCTGGTCAGCATCACTCCAATAGGCATATCTATGAAGAAGGCCAACCTGTGAATTAAACTAGTTCTCTTTCTTTTCCAATAACTTTAAAGGAAAATCTGAAGTACTATATACTCCTTGACCTATTTGATGACTCACCACCTTCTGTTTCAGGAGATAGACTTAATAAAAGATGAAATTTATGACACATTGATTCCATGAATGAACACATAGGAAAGGCTGACCAACCGTTGTATCCTGACTGGAGTGGGTTTAACTTATCTCCGTTTCGCAGATGGGGAATACGAGGTCAGCTCTCTTCTTAAAAGGTGTGCTGTTATTTAACTTTCAGATCAGACACCTTGCCCTCTGTCAGATGTGCCAGAGCCTGTAACAAGGAACTCTCTAAAATTTTCTTGATAAGGAATAACCTTTAATTTATTTGTAATTTCATAGCTGTCCTCTTGATTATGACATTCTGATCATGTGCACGGTGGATGCAGGGAAGACCCACCCATTCGTGGCTCACTGGGGCATGGCCACGGATGGGGTGTGGCCATGGTGACTGACTTGAGGATGGCCAGGTGGAACATGAGGCTCAACCAGCAGTATCAAGGCTTTTTAAGGAAATCTTAATTAAGAAAGACTTTTATTCTTCAGTACTTTCTTCTATTAATTCCATCCATTGTTTAATGACTTATAGATGAGGAACACATACAGCTGGAGTTTTGACTTGACTACTTTCAATTCTAGGTTTCTGTCTAATGTAGTCATTTATATATTTTAAACACATTGTCTCTACCAGCACATGTGTCTTCAACAAGGGTGAACTTTGACTACATCTTCTTTCAACACTAGTAGAAGTTGAATGAAGATATATGATCCATACCTTCAGGAGAGGGAGAACCGGTGCTTTTAGAAAGACAATTAAAGGGTTTGATTTTTTGGTTTCCCCCCTACATGATTGTTACCATCAGAAACCTCATGTTTCTGATTCTTTTAAATAAAATAGACATGTGTCACTTTTCCCTTCTTTTAGATAACTTAGCATTGAAATGTCAATACCCGTCTATCACTATTGTCCAAACGCCTGCTCAAAAATTTATTTATTAACTACCAATCCTGATCATACCACTGCTTTAGAAACTGACCTTGGTTGAGGGGCTCAGGGCATGGTACAGCTGTGTTAGTGGACGAGGATTGAGGATGCTTTTCTCCTTTCTCTTTGTGTGGAGATACAGACTTTTTTGGTTTTGATAGAAAGTAAAAGTTGTGCCACACTGACAGTACAGATGAGGCACTGCACAGCATTAGCTGTTCCATCTGGTGTTTCTTAAATAGGAGAAACTATTCTTGGAGCTCTGTGAAGTGCCTGCTTTATCTCACAAGAGTGGGAAATGACTGGGCTTTTCAGTGAAAATAGGTGGAAAATGTGACTTGTAGAGCTAAATGAGAAAGAAATGGAGACATATGGCATATGGAGAAAAAATGTCTAGCAAGTGATTCTGTCTTTATGAAAGCTCAGCACATTGGAGTTTTCATGATAAATACAATTTTGTTTCCAATCCATAAACCTTATTTTAATAAAAATCATCTATTTGTTTCTCTAGAAATCCTTTTGAGAGTACAATCGCAATTTATCATTTGCAATGATAAATTCACCAGTCCACAGGTGTTTAGCACAAATTTTTGGGAGGTGAAATTTCAATGCCACTATCTATGCATGTGCTTCATAAAATTTTTGGCAGCTATTGCTGAAATAAAGCTTCTCTTCCATGCTCTTGTCTTAACTCTGAAAGAGCTAGTGCTTCACAATGGGCTCTGCATAATTTGATGTTCTGTGAAGTTATCTCAGGTTATTTCTCATTTACCTGTCTTACAACATGTTCTGTCTAACAACAGCTTATTTCAAGTTAAAAATAAACATAACTAGATTGCACATATGTTTCTGATCAGGAAGTCTTTGAGTATTTTGGCGGGAACCATTATCTTCTAAAGTGATTAAAAAGAAAAACTCAAAAACAATTTCTAGATTGTAACTTTACCTACTGAATTATGTTAATAATCAGGCCAAGAATATTAGAGTTCAAATGTGCTTGCTTTCTTATATCTCTATATATTTACAAAAAGAGATTACTCACTATAGTATCAAAAACCTTTAAATACCTAAGAATGTAATTAAACAAACAATGTTCAAGGTACATGCATACTTTTTCAAATAATATCAACCTCTACTGAAGGATAGAGAAAATACTTAAAAACGGAGAGGTGTTACATGTATCTCGTGAGAATCATTCAATTGTAAATATATCAATATATCAATCATTCAATTGTAAATATATCAATTATTTGTGAGTGAATCTATAAATTCAGCATAATAATTTTAATAAAAATCACATAGGACTTCTTATATACCTTGATTCTAAGGTTCACCTGGAAGAGAAAGTTCATAAAATAGTTAATAAATAGTTGAGGGAGGAAATCAGAAGAAAATACCCATTTTTTAAAATTTATTTATTTATTTATTTATTTATCTTTAGAGAGGAAGGGAAGGAGAGAAGGAGAGAAATATCAATGTATGGTTGCCTCTCATGAGTCCCCTCCTGGGAACTGGCCTGCAACCCAGGTATGTGCCCTGACTGGGAATTGAACCATGATCGTGTGGTTTGTAGGCCTGCGCTCAATCCACAGAGCTATGCCAGCCAGGGCGAAAATACCCATTTTTATTTGTGATTGTTGATATTGGCAATAATTTCCTAGATAGTTCCATTTGTTTTAATATCAATTCATGACTCTTTTTCTTTTAAATTGGTACACAAATTACCTTTTCTTAGCTTAAGAAGTTAATGTCACATTTCATCATTGCCTTCTTGGTTGAATTAATCCTGTTATGCAAGTCAAACTATCTTAAAGTTTTTACTAGTATTTTGTGAGAACAAGAGTCTGATATGTTTGCTACAAAATATTTTAAAAGGTTTTTCTTCATCATTTTATTATGAAAGTCTCTAAGGCTATGGTGTGCTATTAGTTTCAATAATTCTAAATAGAGAAACTTCTGTTCAAGATGGCGGCATAGGCAGATACAAAGCTCATCCCTTTCCACAACCATATCAAAATTAAAACTGAAATACAGAACAACCATCACTCAGAACTCTGAGAAATTGAGTTGAATGGAAGTGTGACAACTACAGAGTTAAAGAAATTACTGGTAGAAGGGGTTTCTACCAGTCCATCCATACTGGTAGAAGGGGTGCACAGACATGAAACTGGTCAATCACTCACCCACGTGTGGTGGGTAAAAATATGGGAAGGATATCTCAGAAGTAAGGAGTCCCAGCTCCACACCAGGGCCCCCAGACCAGGATTCCAATGTCAGGAAGATAAGTCCCTACAATTCTGCCTACAAAAACCAATGGGGATTTAATCAGTGGAAGAAACTGCTGAATCATTAAGAAGTTCCTCTTAAAGAATCCATGTACTGACTCACCTACTCAGACTCACTCCCTCTGAGCTCCAGCACTAGGGTAGCAGTTTGCAAGGCACCAGTGGCACAGAGTGAGAAACTGAAGTGTCTAACACTAAGGTGAACAGAGAGCATTTTCCCTTTTCTAAACCCTCCTCCCACGTATCTGGCAAGCTCTTGCCATATCTAAAAATCTATTGACCTGGCTGATATTGAACCATCTTGGCGATCCCCAGAGACTCTGCCCCACCCAACTTACAGGCCTACTTTGTTGCTTCTCCATATGCATGGTTGGTCTTGGTTCATGTTTTACGACTTCCTAAATCCTCTCAAACAAACAACAGGTGGCCTCAGTGAACCCTAGGCCTGGCACTAGCAGCAGCCAACCTACCCTCACAGGTTGGCTTTGCCTGGGAATCTCCAAGACTAGCACAAGTAGCATCCATCTCAGATTTCTTCATAGCTAAGGCAGAGTGGCCATGGGCAAAACACAGGTGGGTACTGACCTTGGCCTGCTCCATGCAAGAAACCCCAGGGCCAGCCCACCCAGTGGACAGCTATAAACCACATCAGAGATCCACCATCCTGGCCCTGCACAGCTGATCCTCCATGGAAGGTGCAGGTTGGTGGTAAGCTAATCCTCGCAGCTGCCTGGTGTGGGTAAATCCTAACATTGCTATGCCAGCAGTAACCAAGGCTCAACTACAAGAGGAGAGTGTACTCAGCCCATATGGAGAATGCACAATTCAAGTTCCCAGCTTAGGTGATAGAGGATGCTTGGATACTGGACCCTGCAGAGCACTTACTATATTAGGCCACACTACCAAGACACAGAGTCAAAGAAGTTCTACCTATTACAGAGAAACACAGGGAAGCTGCAAAATGAGGAGGCAAAGAAACATGGCCCACATGAAAGAACAAATCAAAACTCCAGAAAAAGAGCTAAACAAAAATGGATATAAGCAATCTTTTAGTTGTGAAATTCAAAACACTGGTTATAAGAATGCTCAAGGAACTTAGTAAGGACCTTAGCAGCATAAAAAAATTCTGTAAGAAACAAAGGATATACTAATTGAAATTAAGAATAATTTACATGGAAACAACAGTAGAGTGGATGAAGCCCAGATTCAAATCAATGATCTGGAACATTAGGAAGCAAAAAACAACTGATCAGAACAAGAAGCAAAATAAAAAATGAGAATAGTATAAGCAGCCTCTGCCAACTCCAAGAGGTCCAACATTCACATCATAGGGGTATCAAAAGAAGAAGAGAGCAAGAATTTGGAAATCTGTTTGAGAATATCATGAAAGAAAACTTCCCTAATTTGGTGAAGGACATAGACATGCAAGGCCAGAAAGCATAGAGAATCCCAAAGAAGATGGGTGCAAAGAGGCCCACTCTAAAACACATCATAATTAAAATGCCAAAGGTTAAAGATAAATAGAGAATCTAAAAAGCAGCAAGAAAAAAGAAGTTAGTTACCTACAGGGGAGTTCCCTTAAGACTTCCAGCTGATTTCTCAAAAGAAACTTCATGGTTAGGAGTGACTGACAAGAAATATTAAAAGTCATGAAAAGTAGGGATGTACAGCCAAAATTGCTCTACTCAGAGAAGATACTTAGAATTGAAGGGAAGTTAAAAAGCTTCCCAGACAAGAAAAAACAAAAGGGATTCATCAGTTCATCATCACAAAACCATTATTATATGAAATATTTTAGGGACTTCCTTAAGAAAAAGAAGATTAAAACTATGAACAGTAAAATGGCAAAAATACATATATTTTGACAATTGAATATAAAAAACAAACTAAGCACACAAGGAGAAAAGAGTTAGAATCATGGATACTGAAAGTGTTTTGATGATTGCCAGATGTGAGGGGGTGTGGTTGAATGGGTGATGTGGTGAGGGAATTAAAAAATACAAATAGATAGTTACAGAATAGCCATGGAGATGTAAAGTATAGTATAGAAAATGGAGTAGCCAAAGAATTTTTATGCATGACCCATGGGCATGAACAATGGTAGAGGGATTGCCTGAGGTGGCGGTGGGGTGCTGGGTGGAAGGGGAGCAAAGTGAAGAAAATTCAGGATAACTCTAATAGCATAATCAATAAAATATAAATTAAAAAATTAAAATGCTGTACCACTCAATAAAGCTGACTTTTAAAAACTAAAAAAAAAATCAAAGTACTGAAATTAAAATTAAAATTATTTTTGTAGGTTTAAGTAGTCTCCAATTGAATCTATGATCAGGATAAATATTTGGTTACAACTAAAAGTAGTGACTCACTGAAAAAATGATTATTTATAAACAGCCATGCTTACCTATAAAAAATTAGTCAATTCCTGGTGTTTTAACTCTGTCAGTAACAGTTTACAAAAAGATTCAAGCCAAGAAACAGATGAAAAATTGTTGTCTAATTTACACATAATGAGATGGTGGGAACTGAAATGTATCCATACAATGATGTGCTGCCTCCATGACCTATAGTTCACAGAAGGTGTTTAAGAAGATATTTATGAAAATCCTCTGTTTGAAACTTGGGGATCAATCCGAGGCAGGAAATATTTAAGGAAGTGAAAAGCAAGGACCTACAACCAAGGCTACTTTACCCAGCAATGTTATCATGTGAAATTGAAGGAGAAATAAAGAGCGTCCTAGACAAGAAAAGGCTAAAGGAGTTAGTTGCCACCAAAACAATACTACAACACATGTTAAAGGGCATTCTTTAAGAAAAAGAAAAAGGAGAAAGAAAAAAAAAGACAAACAGGAAAACAGTGTAACAATAAAATGTCACTACATACATATCTATCAACAATGACCTTAAATGGAAATGGCTTAAATGCTCCAACCAAAACACATAGGTTAGGCAGAGAGATCCACCTCAGTTCAAAACATACACACAGACTAAAAGTAAAAGGTTGAAAAAAGATATTTCATGCAAATGGAAATGAAAAAGTTTGAATAGCAGTGCTTATATCTGACAAAATATACTTTAAAACCAAGGCTATAGTAAGAGACAAAGATACTACATAATGATAAAGGGAAAAACCCAACAAGAGGATATAACCCTAATACATCTTTATGCACCAAACAAAGGAGTACCTAAATATGTGAAGCAAATCTTGGTGGATGCAAGGGGAAAGATAAAAGAAATACAGTCATAGTTAGGGATTTTAACACCCCATTGACTTCAGTGGATAGATCTTCCAGGCCAAAAAGCAACAAGGAGTCAAAGGCCTTAAACAACACACTAGATCAAGTGGATTTAATTGATATCTTCAGAGCATTTCACCTTAAAGCAATAAAATATAGAGAATTTTCAAGTACACATTGAATGTTGTGTAGGATAGATCATGTGTTAGAACACAAAACAAGTCTCAATAAGTTTAATAAGAGTGAAATCATATAAAGCATCTTCTCTGACCACAGTGGTATGAAACTAAATATCAATCACAAGAAGAAAACTGAAAAACACGCAAAGATGGGGAAGCTAAATAACATGTTATCAAACAATGAATGTGATAACAATGAGATCAAGGAAGAAATCAAAAGATACCTTGAAACAAATGAAAATGAGGAGACAACAATCCAAAATCTGTGGGACACAGGGAAAACAATCCTAACAGGGAACTTCACAGCATTGCAGGCCTATTTCAAAAAAAGAAGGAGAAAGAAAGAATCAGAAACAAAGAAACAAAGAAACAAAGAAAGAAGAAAAAGCTGAAATAAATGATCTAACTTTATACTTAAGGAACTTGAAAGAGAACAACAAAGCCCAAAGTGAGTAAAAGGAAAAAAGTAATAAAGATTAGAGGAGAAATAAATGCAACAGAATCTAGAAAAATGATACAAAAGATGAATGAATCCAAGAGCTTATTCTTTGAAAAGATAAACAAAATTGACAAATGTTTAACCACACTTATCAAGAAAAAAAGAGAAAGGACACAAATAAAATCAGAAATGAAAGAGAAATAACAACTGACAACAACAAAAAATACATAAGATTGTAAGAAAATGTTATGAACAATTACATGCCAACAAACTGGACAAACTGGCTGAAATAGATAAATTCCTAGAAACATACAGTGTTCCAAAAATAAACCAGGAACGATCAGAAAACCTAAACAGACACACTACACCTGATGAAATTGAAGCAGCAATCAAAAAACTCCCAAGAAACCAAAGCCCTGGATGAAATGGCATCATTGGTGAATTTTATTAAACATTCTGAGAAGAAAAAACACCTCTCCTTCTCAAACTATTTCATAAAATTCAAGAGGAGGGAAGGCTCCAAAACTTATTTTATGAGGTCAGCATTATCCTAATTCCAAAACTAGGTAAAGACACTACAAAGAAAGAAAATTATAGGTTAATAACCCTGATGAATGTAGATGGTAAATCCTCAACAAAATTAGCAAACTGAATACAGCAATGCATCAAAAAGATCATACACTATGATCAAGTGGAATTTATTCTGGGAATACAAGTTTGGTACAACATTTGCAAATCAATAAATGTGATTCACCACATAAACAAATTGAAGGATAAAAACCACATAATCATTTCAATAGACACAAAAAATCTGATAAAATCCAGCACCAACTTATGATAAGTATTCTCAGCAAAGTGGGAATAGAGGGACCATACCTAAAGATAATAAATACCATATGTGAGAAACTCACTGCCACCATCATCCTCAATAGGCAAAAACTACAATTGTTCTTAAGACTGAGAACAAGACGGGGACATCCACTTTTACCTCTCTTATTTATCATAATATCGGAAGCCCTAGTCACAGCAATCAGAGAAAAAGAAATAAAAAGCATCCAAATTGGAAAGGAAGAAGTAAAACTGTCTTTATTTGCAAATGACATGATACTAGAGAACTCCAAATATTCCACCAAGAAACTATGAGAACTGATAAATGAATTCAGGAAGTAGCAGGATACAAAATTAATATCCAGAAATCAGTTGCTTTATAATATTCCAATAATGAACTAACAGAAAAGGAAATTAAGAAAACATTCCAATTCACATTGCTATAAAAAGAATAAAATACTTAGGAATGAACCTAACCGAGGATGTAAAAGACCTGCACTCAGAAAATTATAAGACACTGAAGAAAAACATTGATACAAATAAGTGGAAGCGCATGCCATGTTCATGGATAAAAAGAATTAACACCATTAAAATGTCCATACTACTGAAAGCAATCTATAGATTCAATGCAATTCCTATCAAGATTCTAATGATGCATTTCACAGAACTAGAACAAATGTTTCAAAAATGTATATGGAACCACAAAGGCCCCACATACCAACAGTGATCCTGAGAAAGAAGTACAAATTTGGAGGTATCATGCTACCTAATATCATACTATACTACAAGGCCATAGTCATCAAAGCAGCCTGGCACTGGCATAAAAACAGACTCATAGATGAATGGAAGAGAATAAAGATCCCAAAAATAAGCCCACACCTTAATAGTCAATTAATATTTGGCAGAGGAAGCAAGCACATATAATGGGCTAAAGACAGTTTATTCAATAAATGGTGTTGGGAATGTTGGACAGATACATGCAGAAAAATGAAATTATACCACCTTCTTACACCACACACAAGAATAAATTCAAAATGGATGAGAGACTTAAATGTTAGCCCAGAAACCATTCAAATCTTAGAAGGAAACATACATAGCAAAACCTCAGACACTGCTGGTTTTGAGATTTTTTATTGGATATATTTCCCCAGGCAAGGGAGACAAAAGAAGAAATAAACAAATGAAACTACATCAAACTAAAAGTTTTTTCACAGCAAAAGAAATCAACAAAATAAAAAAAGAACCCACAGAATGGGAGAACATATTTGTCAATACATCTACTGAGGGGCTCATATCCAAAATTTATAAAGAACTAACAAAACTCAACACCAAAAAAACAAACAATCCAATTAAAAAGTGGGAAAAGGACCCAAACAGACACTTCTCCAAGGAGGACATACCCATGGCCTATCAACATATGAACAGATGCTTAACATCATTAATCATCAGAGAAATGCAAATTAAAACCACAGTGAGATACCATGTCACATTCCTCAGAACTATCATTCATAAATCAATAAGCAACAAGTGCTGGTGAGGATGTGGAGAAAGAACTCTTTTGTACTGTTGGCGGGAATGCAGACTGGTGCAGCTGCTGTGGAAAGCAGTATGGAGATACAGTATTTTTAGGAATATAAGATGAACTGGACCATAAAAGTCACCTAGGTTTTAGAGGAGAAAAATAGGGAAAAAATTTTTGGAGCAAAAAATGTGGTAAATTATTTAATAATATAAGATTTCACCAATGTAAATGTAAACTACATTTGCTAGCCAGGTAAGCTACATTTGGACTATAAGACACACCCCCATTTGCCTCCCAAATTTTGGGGGAAAGTGCATCTTATAGTCTGAAAAATACAGTACCTCAAAAACTTAAAAATGGATCTACCTTTTCACACAGCAATCCCACTTCTGGGAATATTAGAATGGAACCTGAAACACTAATTTGAGAGAACATAAGCACCCCTATGTTCAGTGCAGCATTATTTACAATTGTCAAGATATGGAAGCGTTCCAAGTGTCCATCAATAAATTAGTGGATTAAACAACTATGGGACATTTACACACTGGAATTCTACTCAGCCATAAATAATAAGAAAACTTTACTCTTTGCAACAGTATGGTTGGAAATGGAGAACAGTATGTTAAATAAAATAAGACAGAGAAAGACAAAGGCCATACAATTTCACTCATATATGGAATCTAATGAACAACCTGAACTAACAATCAAAACAGAGACAGAGTCATAGATGGAGAAAAATGACAGTTATGGGGGTTTAGCGGGGCAGTTAGGGTGTGGAGGGATTGAGCAAAAAGGAAAAAGGACTCGTGGACATGGAAAACAGTGTAGTGATTGCTGGAGGCAGAGGGCCATAAAGGGAGTAAATGATAATGGGAAAATGTACAATGAAGATAGAAAAAGAAGAATACTTTGGAAGCTCTGAAAGATGTTGCTCAATTGCTTGGGGGCATTGTGCACTAGAACAAAAAGTCACAGGTTGGTCCTTTGTCAAGGCACATACCTGGGTTGCAGGTTCAGACCCTGTCAGTGTGCATGAGAGAGGCAACCAACTGATATTTCTATCCCACATTGATGTTTCTCTCCCTCACTCTCTCCCTCCCTTACCCTCTTTCTAAAATCAGTTGGCATGTCCTTGGGAGAGGATTAAAAAACCAAAAAGGATACATGGGGAAATACATAGCATTACAAGCCTATCTCAAGAAATAAGAATGATCACAAATAGAAATCTAACTTTACACTTAAATGAACTTGCAAAAGAAACAACTTAAGCCCAAAGTGATTGGGAGGGAGGGAATAATAGGATAAGAGCAGAAATAAAAAATATATAGTCTAAAAATGATAAATAATACAAAAGATCCATGAAACCAACATCTGGTTCTTTGAAAAGGTAAACATAATTGACATACCTATAACCACACTCATCAAGAAAAAAGAAAGGGCACAAATAATTCAAGTTAGAAAAGAAAGGGGAGGAGTAACAACTGACACCAAAGAAATACAAAAAACTAAAAGAACCCTGAAACACCAATCCAAAAGAACCTATGCACCCCAATGTTCATAGCAGCACAATTTACAATAGCCAAGAGTTGGAAGCAACCTAAATGCTCATTGGTCGATGACTGGATCAAAAAACTATGGTACATTTACACAATGGAATTCTATGCTGCAGAAAGGAAGAAGGAGCTCCTACCCTTTGCAACATCATGGATGGAGCTGGAAAGCATTATGCTGAGCGAAATAAGCCAGGCAGTGAAAGACAAATACCATATGATATCACCTTTAACAGGAATGTAAACAACAAAACAAACAAGCAAGCAAAATGTAACCAAAGACACTGAAATACAGAATGTGCTGACAGGGTCCAGAGGGTAGAGGGGAGAGAAGCACAGAGTAAAAGGGGATGGACTCACATTAATAAGTATGAAGGACACATGGACAATAACTAAAGTGGGGGGTGGAGATGGGAGGGGGGTGGGGAGCACTGGGGGGGTGCAGGGCTGGGAATACAAGAAAGAAAACTGTACTTGAACAAATGTTAAATAAATAATAAAAAAAGAAAATATTACAAACTGCATGTGAACAAATTGGACAAACAGGAAGAAATGGATAAATTATGGAAACATACAGTTTTTTAAAACCCAATCAAGAAGAATCAGAGAATTTGAATAGATAGATTATAACTAGAGAAATCAAATCAGTAATCAGAAAACTTCCTCCAGAGCCCTGGCTGGTGTAGCTCAGTGGATTGAGCACAAGCCTGCGAACCAGAGGATCGAGGTTCGATTCCCAGTCAGGGCACATGCCTGGGTTGCAGGCCAGTTCCCTGCAGGTCATTTCCCAGCAGGGGACACACAAAAGGCAACCATACATTGATATTTCTCTCCCTCTCTCCTTCCCCTCTAAAGATAAATAAATAAAATCTTTAAAAAAAAAAAGAAAGAAAACTTCCTCCACACGGAAGTCTTGGACCAAATGGTTTCACAGGTGAATTTTACTAAACATTAAAGAACTAACAGCTGTCCTTCTCAAACTATTCCAAAATATTCCAGAGGAAGGAAGACTCCCAAGTTCATTTGTACAAGGCCTGTGCTATCCTAATTCCAAAATCAGATAAGAACTCTACAAAGAAAGAAAATTATAGCCAATGTCACTGATGAACATAGTTGCTAAAATCCTCAACAAATCATTAGCAAACCAGATCTAGAAATACATTACAGAGTATTTACCATGATCAAATGAAATTTATTCTGGGGATGCAAGTTTGGTCCAATATCAGCAAAACAATATACTACATAAACAAAATGAAGGCTAAAAACCACATGATCTTTTTATGTGGTTAAGCATGTGATAAAATCCAGCATTCATTTATGATAAAAACTCTCAGCAAAATGGGAATAGAGGGAACACACCTCAATGTAATAAAGGCCGTATATGACAAACACATAACCAACATCATACACAATACGCAAACACTATAAGCTTTTCCCTTAAGATTGGGAATGAGACAGGGATATCTGCTTTCATCACTTGTAGTCAACACAGTACTGGAAGTTTTAGCCACTGCAATAATAAGAAGAAATAAAAGACATCAGAATTGGAATGGAAGAAGTAGAACTGTCATTGTTTGCTGATGACATGATATTGTAAATAGAGAACCCTGAAGATGCCACTAAAAAACTACTACAATTGATAGATGAATTCAGAGAAGTAGCAGGATACAAAATATCCAGAACTTAGATGCATTTTATGCACTAATAATGAATTATCAGAAAGGAAAATTAAGAAAAATCCATTTCTTAATTGCATCAAAAAATCAAAAAATAAAATACCTAGGGATTAATTTAACCAAGATTGTAAAAAACCTATACTTGGAAAATTATAAAACACTGAAGAAAGAAATTAAAGAATATATAAGTGAGTGAAAGTGTATATCATGTTCATGAATAGAATGAATTAATATCATTAAAATATCCATGCTATCCAAAGCAATCTATAGATTCAATGCAATTCCTATCAAGATACCAATGGCATATTTCATAAAACTAGGACAAACATTCCAAAAATTCATGTGGAACCACAAAAGACCCAATAGGTAGAGTGAACTTGAGAAAGAAGAACAAAGTTGGAGGAATCATGCTACCTAATATCAAACTATACTACAATGCCATAGTAATCAAAACAGCATAAAAACAGAATATTTTCATAAAAACAGATACATAGATCAATGGAACAGAATAGAGAGCCCAGAAATAAACCCACAGCTTTCTGGTCAATTCATATTTTACAAAGGAGGCAAGAACATACAATGGAATAAACACAGTCTATTCAATAAATGGTACTGGGATTAGACAGATATGTGCAAAAAAATGAAACTAGACCACCTTCTTATACAATACTCAAGAATAAACTCAAAAATTAGTTAAAGACTTAAATATAAGACTGGAGAGCATTATGCTAAATGAAATAAACTAGGTAGGTGGTGAAAGACGAATACCATATGATCTCACCTTTAAGTGGAACCTAATCGACAAAACAAAAAATAAGCAAACAAAATATAACCAGAAATATTGAAATAAAGAACAAACTGACAGTAACCAGAAAGGAGGGGGAAGAGGAATAATGGGGGAAAATAGGGGAAAGTCCATCAAGGAACACGTATAAAGGATACATGGACAATGCCAAAGGAAGTAGTTTTGAGGGATGGATGAGGTGGGGAGCTATAGTGGGGTGAAAATGGAGACAACTGTACTTGAACAACAATAGAAAAATAGTGGAAACCATAAAAGTCATAGAACAAAACATAGGCAGTAAAATCTCGGACATTTCTCACAGCAATATTTTTTCTGATATAGGGCAAGGGAAAAGTAAGAAAAACAAACAGGACTACATCAAACTAAAAATTTTTGCACAGCAAAATAAAAAAAAATCTATCAACAAAATACAAAGACAATCCCTGAACAGGAGAACATATTCACCAATGGTATATCATAAGGGGTTAATATCCAAAATTTATGAAGAACTTATACAACTCAACACCAAAAATACAAACAATTCAATTTAAAAAATGAGCAAAGATCTTGAATAGACCCTTTTCCATAGAGGATGTACAGATGGCCAATAGACATATGAAAAAAATGCTCAGTGTCACCAATCATCAGAGAAATGCAAATTAAAGACACAATCAGATATCACCTTATACCTGTGAGAATGACCATCATCAATAAATCAACAACCAACATGTGTTGAAGAGAATGTGGAGAAAAGGGAACTTTCATTCACTGTTTGTGGGAATGTAGCCACTGTGGAAAACAGTGCAGAATTTCCTCAAAAATTTAAACATAGAACTGACTTATGACTGAGTGATTCCAATTCTGGGAATATTTCTGAAGAAACTTGAAACACTAATTTGAAAGAATATAAGCACCCATATATTCACTGCAGCATTATTTGCAACAGCTAAGATTTGGAAGCAGCTCAAGTGCTCACCAGTAAATGAGTGGATTAAAAAAAAAGTGTGGTATATTTATACCGTGGAATAGTACTGAGCCATAAAAGAAAGGAAACCTTATCTTGTACAACAGCATGATGGACCTGGAGTGTATTATGCCAGGTGAAATAAGAGAAAGATAAGTACCACATGATTTTATTTATATGTGGAGTCTAATGAACAAAGTAAACAAAATAGAAACAGACTCATAGATACAGAGAACAGACTGACAGCTGTCAGAGGGGAAGGGGTTGGGGGGCTGGGTGAGAAAGGTAAAGGGATTAAGCAAAGAAAAAAACTCATAGACACCAACAACAGTTTGATGATTACAAAAATGAAAAGGTGGGTGGGTAAGGAAGAAGAAATTAAAAGGGAGATAAATGGTGTTGGAAAGAGGCTTGACTTGGCATGGGGAATGCACAATACAATACAGATGATGTTTTATAGAAGTGTGCACCTGAAATCTATATAATTCTATTAATCAAGGTGACTCCAATAAATTCAATTCAAGGAAGTACATTTCCAGTTGTGAATATGCAAAAAACAGTTTAGTCTTGTATTATTATTTATTAATTATTATATTATTTTCCATACAAAGTACCATACTTTGCCATGTATAATGTGCACCCACATTTTTGCCCAAATTTTCAGAGAAAAAATCTTTTGTTTTAAAATTTTAATTCAATTTTATTTATTTATATTTAGATACTTGGTTTTTATTGTATAAAATAATTGTAGCATTCATTTTTGAACATATTATGGTACAAGAAATTATATGTAGCAAATAATTACAAAATATAAGGACAGATATAAGGCATTTCAGGTACTACCCATATATAATGCGCATCCTTATTTTTCTCTCAAAAATTTGGGTGAAACTGTGCATTATACATGGCAAAATATGGTATTAACAGAAGTTCTAGTGAGCACTGTGTTTGCATTAAGAAGCATTTGGGAGGCTACAGAACTTGAGGAGGCAAGATGGAGGACAAGGAGTGAAGGACATGAAGGTCAAGTCCCTGGACGAGGTCTATTTCTTCTTCATGCCTATTGAAGAATCTGAGATCTCTGAATTTCCCTGTGGGCATCCCTCAAGGGGAGGTTTTGAAGGTTATACTTTTGTAAAAGCAGATCCACCCTGGCTAAAGGACCCCATTCAGGGCATTTGTCAGCACTGGGGACTACAATGGATAAGTTGGTCTGGGTGTTAAGTGCTCCAAGGAAGTAGTCACTGCCATCTGTCAGGTCATCACTCTGGTCAAGCTTTCTGTTGTCCCTGTGTGGTGAGGCTTCTGCAGGGGGCCGGGGGACAAGATCAACAAACCCCACGCCACCCCTTGTGAGGTGACTGGCCACTGTGGCTCTATGCCGGTACACTCCCTCCATGCCCAGGGACACAAGCATTGTCTTGGCCCCTGTGCCCAAGAAGCTGTTGATGACAGCCAGTAGTGACAACTGCTACACCTTGTCCAGGGGCTGAACTGCCACCTTGGGCAACTTGGACAGAGCCACCCTTAAGGTCACCTTCAGCTCTCTCACCCCCACCTCTGGAAAGAGACTGTGTTTACCATGCCTCTCTACAGCAACTCACTGGCCACCTTGCAAAAGCCCATCCCAGAGTTTCTGTGCAGGCTCCAGCTGTGGCTGCCACATAACTCTATTCAAGAAAAATAATGTGGATTAAGCTTTTTTTTAAAAGGCAGTCTTGGGATATGGAGGGCCATAACCACTATTTTGCAAGGCTTAGCCTTGTAAGTAAAATACGCTTAACAAAGAAGGATATAGAATTGTGATTTGGGTCAGATTTGTAGATAAGAGGAACTGCTATTGCATAATTTTATTCACTCTTTTTTTCGAAACTATTTATTAAACACCTGCTATGAGCCAGCCATCTTCCTATATTTAGGAATGTGGTAATAAGCAAGATAAACATGGTCATTTTTCTAGGAGCTTATCATTTAATTGTTGGAGTAAAACATACTCCATTACTTCTGAAAATTCCTTGTTAAGTTAAAATAAGGCAGCATTTGTAAAATGTGTAACACACTGTAATTGCTCAATAAGCATTAGTCTTTCCTTCTGCTTTTTTATTCATGTACAAGGTAACTTACTGTGTTCAGTTACCAGAAAGACTTAGCATTCAAGCAATATTTTTTTGGTCACCAATTGAATATGGTCATGAACTTATGAGTGATACAGGGAAACGGTGACAATACAAAAGTGTCCTGTAGCTTGTGAGCAAGTGAGAGAGGGAGACATGTATCTGCAGCAGAAAAGCAGTCATTGCTGAGGTACACATTCCAGATATGTCACAGAGTAAGTCTGAGGAAACAGGAGAGAGCTGTTAAGAATCTCTCCCAACCCAGTCAACTGAATATAAATGATGTACATATATCCCTTTGTTAACATCTGAGTAGTGTCCTTCGGGGTTGATAGTTTTGATGAGGATGAATGAGTGAGGCCAAATTTCAAGTTACGTCCTGGGTTATTTAGATTCACCCTCAGGGTCCTCTGTCCTTTCAGAGAAGGCATTTCTTCCTGGAAAAATGGAAAATGAGGGATGATGATCAGGAAATGACTGAAAACTCTCTAAGCCAGAGGCAATGTTTGTGCAGAGCAAGGTGACTAGACTAGTCGACTAAAGATAGTGTAGATCAGGGTGTCAAACTCATTTTCACTGGGGACCACATCAGCCTCGCAGTTGCCTTCAAAGGGCCAAATGTAATTTCAACTCCTCAACAGTTAAGGAGTGAATACAGTTATACAGTCCTAAAATTATTTCAGTCCTTTGAAGGCAACTGTGAGGCTGATGTGGTCCCCAGTGAAAATGAGTTTGACATCCCTGGTCTGGATTAAAAAGCAGTAAAATCCTACAGTACATAAGCAACCACTGTCCTAAGCTTATTCTCGCAATTAGTACCAAAGATTTCAGCAAGTGCTGCTGTATTAGCTTGTTGACCTTGTTTGCCTCTGCTATTTGGGTACTCCGTAAGTAGCGGCTCTGGTACTCAGCAGCTCTGGGCCCAGGGCTGCATCTCTTGCTTTGCACAGTAGAAGAACTGGCCTGCCAAATAATGTTGATGTCTTCATTTATTCTTTTATGTGTTCATTTTACAACATTGGATTTATTGAGTGTTTACCATGTATTGGGTATTCTTCTAGACACTGAGGATGTACCAGTGAAGAAAACAGACAAAAATCTTTGCCCTTGTGGAGATCTCATTACAATGTGGGGAGTTAGGAGGGATAGGAATACAGAAACATAATTGTTCAATTATATAAGATTTAAGAAGGTAGTAAGTACTATGTGAAAAAAATAGATCAAGTTTAGGGGATCAGGAGTGCTGGGGGAGAGGATAGTGATGTTGAATTAGTATTTAAGCTACATTTGGAGGAGGAGCAGAGAAAATACCTGAGATAGGAGTGTATCTCATAGGTGAGAAGATAATCAAGGAGGTAAGCTTGGCTGGAGCAAAGCGAGAGGAAAGAAACTCACAAGAAATGGAGTCAAAGAGGAACTGGGTTCAGATGTTGTAGAGTGTTGTGAGCCATAGTAATGACTTTCAGCTTTCACTCTTGCTTGGCTATGGACAATGCCCCTGATACTTTTCAACCATTGATCCTTTGAACTTGTTTCAGCAACTAATAAGGGTCAGTTCATAGTTTTTGACTTTTTCAGAAAACGGAAAGAATTTTGGGGGGAGAGGAAGTGGGTTTGTATGATGGATTTGAAGACTGCTGAGGCTGATTGCCGGTATTTGATAATTGGTTTGTGGTTGATCCTGAGTTCTGAAGAGTTGAATGCACCTCTCTTGTGGCAGACACAAAGCTTTGGCATGAGATGAAGGGTGATGATGCAGAGACACCCCAACCCAAGAGCTACCTGCCAGGGAGAGTGTCAATCAGGCTATCTTGTATCTACAATGCAGACAAATGGCAGGCATTTTTTAGTCACTTAAATACATCAGAAAGCCATTTATTGGTCAAGGGTTATTTTTTAATTGCCTGACCATGTGCAGTTTTAATTTTAGTAGTTACTTTTAAAAATTTTTATCTTTTTGAGTGTTATTGTTTTTTCTCTTTTATTATTTAAAAATCATTTTTAAATCTTTTGTTTTTAAAATTAAGGACCAGGAAGCACCATCATAATTGAGGGTAAAATTCAGAGAAGCTTATCTTAAACCCTGGAAATGTGAGAGGTACTCTCCTTTGCCATCTCCTAGCTCTGTAAGGATTTTTCAGTGAAATCAAATAATATTTTTCATTCTGCCTCAGATGAGAAAAAGGCAATTTGAAGAAGTCAGTCTTTTAGGGAGTGTTGAAGGCTCAGTAAAACTAAAGTAGAACAAATAGCTGAGCATTTGGAAGAATCTTCCAATCTATCTATCTATTTATCTGTGCACTAATGCATGCTGCTCAGAAGCCCATAGATAGTTTGATATTTACATAAAGATGCCCTGTATTCCAGGAGCAGTGTTAAGACACCATAGATCATACTATCACATTCAGAAGTCATTAAATCTAGTGAGACAAACATACGTGGATTGGTTCTGACCAAGAGATTCAACTTTTTCCTAAAGGTGTTAGGTAATTTGGAAGATGAGATATTGCTTCTGCGTCTTTGGCGATTCAGAGCCACTGAGGTGACCTATATGTTATCCACCCATATGAGCACAAATTAGAGCCGATGCATCAGTTGCAGCTCAGAGAGGCTGGGGCATATGGTATTAAGTAGAAAGTTTTTATTTATTTTATTTTTTAAGCGGAAAGTTTTTTTAAATGTGGCATTTAAACGGGGAATGAAGCCAGAAGAAAGGGCATTTATTTGCAACACAGGGAAACATTTAAACATATTTTATCTAAAGTGTAAACTTTTTCTAACAATTATCATCTTCTCCATCTTAGCCACCACTCATATTGCCATACTAGAGGTTTTGTTCCTTCCCCGATAGCAAAATCTATTATGTTTTTTATTCCTGGGAAGTTTGTCTGCATACGAGATCGAGTCCCATTTTCTGAATAAAAGGCATGGTGAGATAGACAAAAAGGAATATCTCTTCTAACCTTAACCACCAGGGGGTGGTGTAAATCTGATTTAAGAGTAAGTGAATAGACCAAACAAGTGGGTTTGACAATTTGGGTTGGTTTGGGTCCATTCTTGGTCTTCAAACTCTGGAAATCCAATTTTGGGACCGCCTTCTACTTTGGACATAAGGAAACTTCTTAAAGTTGTTTGCCTTTGGACATTTTGGGAGGGTTCTTGGCTTGTTCCTTACCCTTTACTATACTGATATGATCTAGGGTGTGGGTCCATCTCAGACTATGCTCTCAACCAGAACCTCAATGGCCTTGAACCTGACTGGATGAATTTCCTGAGGTCATGTCAGCCTGGAAAAAATCTCCAATGTATAAATATGGCTTGAATACCAGAGAAAGGAATTACCATTCTGAATGGCAATTGTCCTGCCATTCATTTGGCTCTTAAGGACACTTAAAACGTGCATAGGCTGGGAAGCCAAGTATAACTCCATAATTCTAGTTAGAATATGAATTTCAGTGTGTCATACTCATTCAGATGAAGTCAGTTTTATTTTCCTACTTATTTCTTTATTTTCACTAAAAAATCAATAGTAAAGCTTTCAAAGAGTGCTGTAGCTACACAATAAAGCATAAGATGTATTTCTATTTTCATCTCCCTTTGTTAGAGACAACTACTGCTGCTCAAGGGCTCTTGTTTTTCCTTGCAGAGGAAAAACTGTATATATATCATATGTGACCCCCTTTTATGGGATGAGTGGTAGCATCTCATGATGCAGATCTGTGCTTTGCCTTTCTGATTTTTTAAAAAGTATACAGTACTTTCTGGAAGTTATCCTAGAGGAAATGTCATTATTCTGGTGTGTAAGTGTACATCTAGGCAGAATTCCTAGGTCAGTGTTTACATGTATTTTAATTTTTTGATGCCTATTACCAAATTGCTTGCCAAAGAGGATGCCCCAATTTCTAGTCTCATTAACACATTATGAGAGTGTCTGCCTCTTCCTACCATGGGCAACAGAGCATTTTGAAGCACTTTGATCTATTACATTGCATTAGAAGAAAAGTTATATCTCACTGTTAGCATGTCTTTAGTTATAAGTCAAGTTGGGTTTCTTCTGTGTTTTTCAGAGTATAAGATGCACTTTTCGGCCCCCCCAAATTTGGAAGGAAAATGGGGGATGTCTTATAACCTGAATGTAGCTTACTTGGCTCACTGGGGGGCGGTGGGGGGGAGCAGTGGAGCAGGGTCACAGGTTATTAAATATTTTGCCACAGTTTTTGCTTCATAATATTTTCCCTATTTTCCTCCTTTAAAACCTAGGTGCATCTTAAGGTCCAGTGTATCTTATAGTTCTAAAAATATGGAAGTTTAGTTTTCATTTGGATTATCTTGGTACCTTTCAGTGTCTTTGAGAAAAAGACTAACACATAACCTTTGGGGTCAGGAATTATATTGCCATTGATGTTGCTAATGACAAACAGTAGTTATGTATAAATATAGTATTATTTCATTATGAAACTCTGTTGAAAGACAAGGATACTTTCCTCCTTATAGTGTGGGAGAAACAATACACATCCCATCTAACAGGCACTTGATTATTACAGCAATAAAACACATTCTGTGCTCTGTAAAATGTTTGCATTTCCTTTTGAAATGCATTTTACTCTAGAAGTCAAAACATTTCTCATGATATACATATACCATAAACTGTTAAAAACGACCAGCTTTATTGTTGCCAACTTATACTTCAAAATCTTTTGCAACATTATGTTAGTCTTAGGAGAAAGCAAATTGGTCATAATTAACATTTAGACATTTCTTTTTTGGTAAGCAAACATTTTTATTCAGTATGTTCTCTAGCAATGCCTTTTATTTGAGCTGCTTGGCTTGTAAACACACAATATGCACTAATTGTGGAAACCAGGAGCCTGGCATACTCTCTTATTTTGACAGCAGTGGCTTTGCATAGGTTGCATTTTTTAGCTATTCTTGTGACACACATTCTCTGTGACTAATGTGGAAATGCTAATTGATTATCCAAAAGGAACAGATGAAAGAGACCATAAGATAGGAGTATATGTAGGGTCAGTGCATATTAAAAAAAATACAATCCTCTTTTGGAAACAAAAAGAAACAAAAGTAAAGAACCAAAGATGGTGTTTATCATTGTCATGTCCAAATATGTTCTTAAATGGTTTTTGTACTAGATGAGAAATAGCAGCCTTAGGGTAGAGAGAATATGTGGGGATTCAAATAAAACTGGTATCATAATCTCAGTCTAAATTAAGTGATCTTATATGTACAGGGAACTGTAATTTTGGGGAATAATTAGAGTATTATTGATAATGTTTTTGATGTGTCTGTTAACCGTATATTCTCTACTGGGGGCCTAACAATTCCCTGCTCATGTCCCACCCACACCTGTGGTGGGCAGACTTAAGGCCCTGTGATCTCCTTCTCCTGGTATTCACACTTTTGTATAACCACCCCCCCACCTGAGTGTGTGTGAAACTGGAAACTTACTTCTAAACAATAGAAGATGACAGAGATGATGGTATGTCACTCCCATGATTACACCATTACAGTTATTTAACAGTCTGTCTACTTTGCAGACTTGTTCTACAGGCCCCCTAGTTGGCTGTGAAGAAGCATGCTACACATTGTGCAATGGCTACGTGGGGAGGCCCATGTGGCAAGGAACTGAGGGTGGCCTGGGGAAGCTGTGAATGTCAGACCTACAGCTGCAAGGAACTGGATTCTACCAACAACCATGTGAATTTCGATAGGACCCCAAGGCTCAGAAGAGACTGAAGTTCTGGTTGACATCTTTAATCAACCTTAGGAGCCTATGAAAAAGAAAGTTCTGGTAAGGTGTGCCCAGATTTCTGGGCCACAGAAACTAGAAGAGTAAAATATGTGTTATTTTAAACTGCTAAATTTGTGGTAATTTGTTATAAAGCATATAAAATAATATACCAGTAGACAAAAGAAAGAACCTGTGGTATATTACATTTTTATAGAAGAAAATATCCAGCGCTGGTTGGTGTAGCTCAGTGGATTGAGCACTGGCTCCTGTGAACCAAAGGGTTAATGGTTCAATTCCCAGCCAGGGCACATATGTGGGTTGCAGCCCAGGTCCGTAGTGGGGCGTGCGTGAGAGGCAACCACACATTGAAGTCTCTCCCTCTCTTTCTTCCTCCCTTCCCCTCTCTCTAAAAATAAATAAAATCTTTAAAGAGAGAGAGAGAGAGAGAAAACATTCACTGTCCTTTGGGGCAAATTATACTTTTCTACTTCCCTGGCATTGTGTAATATGTGGCGCCATCCCAGCAGGAGGGTCGTATCATCTTGCCCTTTGTACTCAGGCGCCACCATAGGAGTTTCTTTGGTCCATGGAATGTAGATGGAAGCTGGAACTTTAAGAGCCAGCTTGAGGTAAGCCATGTTTCTTTTTTCTTTCTTTACCTAACTGTCTGACCTACGTTGAACATAGGATGGCAACAAAAAAATAAACATTTATTTCTATAAGCTACTGAGATTTTATGTGACTATGGCATAACCTCGTCTTTCCGCCTGAGGGGGAATGATTCTGTTGGACACGACTGGGTAAACTTACCGTGCAGAGTTTTAAAAATTTGCCTTTCAAATGGCAGACTCTCTTTAGATGTCCTCCATACATTGTATTATCTTCCTTTCATGGTTGGTTTACATACCACTCTGCTTGCACGTTTTCCAAGAGTCCAATGCAATAGGACAGTCTGGAGATGCATATTCTTGGGGCCCTGGCCTGGAAAGTCTTCTTGGCGTTAGGACAGAATTCAAGGGGGAAGGAATGATGAAGTATACTACACAAGCCCTCAGGAAGGGGCTCTTTCTGTAGAAGAATGACTTCAAAGAACAAGGTCAGGATGGCTTTAGGAGCAGGGAACCAAGGAAGACATTTATTTGGTCTGCCTCTTCAGAAAAGGAATTCCCAATATATCATAAGTGGTACAGCCAAGTTCACTAGAGTAGGAAACCAAGTCCAAATTGGCAATAAAGAATGTTTTTTTTCCCCAATATTTACCATACTCTGACCCCTCAAGATTTAGCCAAATTGAGTGGCTAGTTAAGGATTTATGAAATCCTTACTTTCCTAGCATCTCTATAATTGGAGACCAAATGTACACTGCTGATGGTACTTAAAATATTTAAAGATAGGATAGTAGAGGAAGACAAAAGGATATGTTTTACTCAAAAGCTACCTTAAATTGATCATTTATTGGAGGACAAGAAATTTTTGTTCTTGCCTTGCCACACAATGGAGACTATTCCTAAATTTCATTGTGAAATAAGGTACATAGAAATTTGTGTATTTGTTTCTAAACAAATACGCAACTGTGTAATGATAGTTAACTTTGACATACGCTGACTTTAGATCACCCTGGAATCAGACTACCTGGGTTTGAATTTTTACTTGGCCATTTAATTGGTCGTGTGACCTTGGATAAGATTTTTAAACTCTCTGTGACTCAGTTTCCTCATTTACAAAAGTTTCCTATTTTCTATGATTATTGTAAGAGTTAGCCAGTACATTTAAGGTTCTGATGTAATAAAAAGAATTTATTCGTTATTATCACCTGTGCTTCAGAATGAAAAAAACTTCTGAAGGAGAGGCCTCATACATCTTCATATATGTGAAGAAGCATTTCATTCATTTTCTGTTCTTTTCCTGTGCTTCCAGGTTGGCTATATCACACATTTAACAGAAGAACTGTAAAAATCACAGCTTTCTTTAAGGCTTCTTTCTTGTTATAGTCCTCCTACCAGCTGTTTGCTCTCTAGCAACAAAGTTTTAAAAAATCCAGTTATGCTAATAGAAAAAAAAGGGTTTTGCTTTAAATAGAGTCACTTGCTTTCTTTGCATCAGCTCATGAGTTGAGCTTACTTTCATTAGGTGACTATCAACTAAACCTCAGTGTTCTGATATGCACCATGTCCATTTGTCATTAACAATTCTGCCTGAATGTGTGGCATAGTACAATTTTCTTCTGGGGCAATGGGCTTGACCTGGGGATAGGACAGATTGAGTAATGAATTGATGGAGGCTCAGGAAAGCTGGCCATTAGAAGACACACAATCTAAAATGTAGGCTGAGCAGAATGTTAGAATCAGGTTGGATCTCAGTGTGATTCAAATTTGAGGTTTTTTTAAAAAAATTACAGTGGGCAGGGCTAGGATGGTCAGGCTCTTATTGGTTTTTGGTTTCTCAAGTGTGAGGATTGAAGACCTGACTGAAATAAGATAAAGGGTCTGGAAACACGGTCCAGCCCTGGAGTAAAAGTCTCCATAGGAGTTAGGAGGATGCGTTGGGACCACAAGTGTCCAAGTTAGAAGGCTGTCCTGTTTTTCTGATGGGGTTAGATGAGGAAGGAGGTAGCTCACCAATCTCTTTAGGACTGATGACACTGTGCACTCAGGGATCCTTTCCTGTGCAAAAGAGAGGCTCGGAGAGAACTGCCAGGTCTGACAACGTTAGACCAAGGCCTGGCTTTGGCTCAGCTTCTAAGAAGACAACTAAGAAGATAACTTTGTTACTGGCAGCTTGGGTGCACCTGAGAAAGAAACGCAGGGTTTAAATCTGTGATGCATTATTTTCTTTGTCTCCTCAAAGCATAGCCTGTTTTATTTTTAAAGAGTCAAAAAACACACTCTCTACTATTGTTAGCAGCCAGCTGTTTGCTGACATGTGTGGAAATAGAAATTTGGAAGGAGCTGGTCCTTGACCTCATCAGCAGGTGTAGTTTCACCTTTCTGTGTCTAGAAAAGAATTTATGTAAAGGCTCTTATCCAAAATTAGACTTGAATAAAATGTTTGTGCCTAACCAACTGATTTTAATGTTTATTTAGTAAAGCTGATTTAATTAGCTAGTAGGGATAATTACAACTGTTATCTAATTTATAAAATCCTATCAAAATTACTTTAGAGATTTAAGTAACCTCAGTAAATCTAAGTAAATGGTAGTTAAATCCTTAAATTTTTAAAATATATTTTATTAATTATGCTATTGCAGTTGTCCCATTTCCCTCCTTCATTCCCCTCCACCCTGCACACCCCTCCCACCCACAGTCCCCCCCTTTAGTTCATGTCCATGTGTCTTAAGTTCTTTAGCTTTTACATTTCCCATACTATTCTTGCCCTCCCCCTGTCTATTTTCTACCTACCATCTATGCTACTTATTCTCTGTACCTTTTTCCCCCTCTCTTCTCCTCACACTCCCCTGTTGCTAACCCTCCATGTGATCTCCATTTCTGTGGTTCTGTTCCTGTTGTAGTTGTTTGTTTAGTTTGCTTTTGTTTTAGATGTGGTTGTTAATAATTGTGAGTTTGCTGTCATTTTACTGTGTGTGCTTTTTATCTTCTTTTTCTTAGGTAAGTCCCTTTAACCTTTCATAAAATAAGGGCTTGGTGATGATGAACTCCTTCAACTTGACCTTATCTGAGAAGTACTTTATCTGCCCTTCCATTCTAAACGAAAGCTTTGCTGGATAGAGCAATCTTGGATGTAGGTCTTTGGATTTCATGACTTGGAATATTTCTTTCCAGCCCCTTCTTGTCTGTAAAGTCTCTTTTGAGAAATCCGCTGACAGTCTGATGGGTACTCCTTTGTAGGTGACTGTCCCCTTATCTCTTGCTGCTTCTAGGATTCTCTCCTTCATTTTAGTCTTGGCTAATGTAATTATGATGTGCCTTGGTGTGTTCCTTCTTGGGTCCAACTTCTTTGGCACTCTCTGAGCTTCCTGGATTTCCTGGAAGTCTATTTCCTTTGCCAGATTGGGGAAGTTCTCCTTTATTATTTGTTCAAATAAGTTTTCCACTTGCTGTTCCTCTTCCCCTTCTGGTATCCCTATGATTTGGATGTTGGAGCATTTAAAGATGTCCTGGAGGTTCCTAAGCCTCTCCTGATTTTTTTGAATTCTTGTTTCTTCATTCTTTTCGGTTTGGTTGTTTCTTTCTTCCTTCTGGCCCACTCTATTGGTTTGAGTCCTGGTTTTCTTCCCATCACTATTGGTTCCTTGTATATTTTCCTTTATTTCACTTAGCATAGCCTTCATTTGTCCATCTAATTTGTGAACAAATTTAGCCATTTTTGTGTGCATCTGATAGGTTGGCTATTTCTTTGTCACTTAGTTGTATTATTTCTGGAGCTTTGACCTGTTCTTCCAGTTCAGCCATTTCTTTTGGTCTCAGTGCACCTGTTACATATTGAAGGGTGGGGCCTTTGGAGTTCACCAGGGTGGGGCAAACCAGTTGCTGGGTTGTGACACTGTACGTGGGAGTGGGGTCCAAGAAGGAACAGTAGCGCTTGCTCTGCTCTCTGCTGGATTTCAGTCACTTCCTCTGCTTCCCCCAACCAAACTGGGCCGTCTGGTGCTGAGTCCCAGGTGGGGGGGCTTGTGTGCATTCTAGGACCCTCTGGATCTGTCCAACAAACTCTCCCATGAGGCTGGGAGTCTCTCCTGCTGGCTCAACCCCCACAGGTGTTTTCAATCAGTATTTTGAGGCTTTATTTCCCAGCACTGGGACCTGGGTTGTATGGTCTGTCTTGCTCCCCAGTTACCTGTTCACAAATGTGGGACTGCCACCCATTTAGCCAGCTGTCTTGCTAGCAGTACCTCACTTCACACTTGCCACCTTGCTGGGTCTACCCAGCAAGGGTAGACCTTGCCACACTGTGTCCAGGGTCCACCCACTGCCATTTTGTGTGTCACCACTTCTTGTGCTGAGACCCCTCTCCACTCAGCCTCCTGACTCTGCTTCACCTACTGATCTGAATGAATATGTCTATTTCAGCTCCTTGGCTGTTTGACTTCCATACAGTTCAATTTTCTGTCAGTTCTTGCTGTTATTTTGTTTCCTAATTTTTGTTGTCCTTATTTTGGTTGTGCAAGGAGGCACAGTGTGTCTACCTATGCCTCCATCTTGGCTAGAAGTTAAAAACCCTTAAATCTTAAAAGTATGTTCTATCACAAGACTACATTATTTTTTTTATCTTTAGAGGAGAAGGGAAGAAGAGACGGATAGAAATATCAATGTATGGTTGCCTTTCTTATGTCCCCTGCTGGGACAACCCAGGCAAATGCCCTGACTGGGAATCGAACCACAGTTGTTTGATTTGCAGGCCTGTGCTCAATCCACTGAGCTACACCAGCCAGGACAGAAGACTACATTATTCTATAAGGCTAAATTAGGAGTTTTCAGTGTAAAAATAGAAATGGTAAACAAAACCTAATGTGTTCTTTAAATATTCATATCTTATTTTTTATACATGAAAACATTTGCTTTGATTGATAAAATGATATATCAAAAAGATTCTTTTAAGCAAATTATTTTTAAATATAAATTCTGCATCAGAGTAAAATCACACATCACTGAGATCTGAGGCATGTTATTGTTAATCAGTGAAATGAGGAAGATTCAATCTATGTTTTGAGGGATTTTATCATTCTTTGACCCTTCAGTAGTCATAAAAAATGTATCTATGGCTGTGAAAATAGGTTTTATAGCCAAAGTCTGAAATAGATGATCTTTGACAATACATAGCAAAATCTATAATTAACCTAAACATCTGGCTTAGAAACCAAATGTCAAAAAAAATCTCTTGTTGTAAGCCAAATAACACTACCAGTAGCCAAGGGCTACATTAGATGCATTAGATGGCTAACACTGCATTAGATGGTTAAAGACAGACTTGCTGACTTCCAAATACAGGTTGGTCATTAGCCAGCTGAAGCAACTGAAGTCAACATTGTCTCATAAATGTTCCCTCCCATGAAACTCAGCATGTAGCTCATGACATTTTGGTGACAGACTGGTTTTAAGTCAGCAGGGAAATTGTCTTTGAAACACTTTGATGAGTTTTTTTGTTTTGCATTTCCATGTACCTGATCTTCTGACAAGTTATTCTGATTCACTCATTTATCTAATATAGCTTTAGATTAAGAAAATAAGGTTTTCAGTAGAGAAAAATACTATGAAAGCTAGAATGTATCAAGAGGTAACATAACTTTCAAAATTCCTTTAACATTTTTCATGTGCACTTAGTTTGCCCATTTGGTAACCAGGACTTTTTCTTTCTCCCTTCTAATGGAAACCTGATTTGGGTCAGTCAACCCAATTTGAGGAAAGGCTCACTTTACATGAGCCTTAAGGAAGACACGTGTCTGCACCAGCCCCAGGCTGAATCACGGCTGGTCTGAGCCAATCATGGTGTTCTCTTTCCCTTTGCCAAAGATTAATTTAGGGATATACATGTCTAAGAAGTGAGATGCTGAGAATATTTCTAAACATGGTTTCCCCTGCTTTAAAAAGTCTTAGCAATGTGGTTTTAGCAATTAGTTAAGTGTATGAATTGGTTAAATGATTATATCATTTGGAGGGTGAGTTTAAAAAGTCGTGTGGTATATAAAATAGTTAAAAGGAAGCATTGTCTATTAATCTAATTAGCATCCATAACTAAGTATTCAGAAAACTTAAAAAAAAAAACATCCCACATTGATGTGATCATTACAATGAAGTCCTGGACAGATGGACACATGATATATAGGAAATATAAAGCAGAGTATCCATTGCAGCAGTTGATATTTGATATTCTAGACTAAGGCTACATTTTACAACAGCCCTGGATCTACCTGTGAGAGATGCATTGGTGTTAGGTGTGGTGCCAGCACAGGGCAGGCTTCTGCCACCTCCTCTGAGCCACCTTTGTGTCTCATGTAGTAGAGGTAGGAATCCTGACCTTAAGGATTCCTTGAAGTAGGGAGACAACGAGTCAGCCAAGCATTTGGGTGGGAAGCTCACCAGAAAAGGTAGTGACTGCAAGGACAAAAAGGCAGTGACTGAAAGGGCAAAAAGGCAGTGACTGCAGTATCCAAGGACCTTTTGACAGACAGGGATTCACAGCCAGCTTGAAGGGGGTTTGCAGTGCCACTGAGAGGTGAAGTTTTGGGGCCAGTAGAGAGGAGTAGTAGGCCCTGACCAGGCCAAAGGAGGACATGTTGTGGGTTTGTTCTCTAGTGTAGATATTTATAGTAGGTACCAGCAGGATCGATATTATTAGGCAGATAAGATAATATGAATTGATTAATAGCAAAGACACCTGCTCAGAGCACTTAGTACAAATAAGAGACCCTCTCTGTGCCAACAATAGATACAATAAGCCATGCCCAGATGAGCACCTTGGAAAGACTAGGGAGAAGGTGTGACATGTTTTTGAAATACTATCGGGAAGAGGGAACAGACCTGACAAACCTTGAATTATAAATGCAGGGGATAATTAATCTGAGGCACTGGGATAAATGAAAGCTGGATTAAGTCTAATTAAATTTGCAGCACAGTTCTTCTTTCATATTAAAAATAACCCAATTCTATACTGTTTGTAAGATATATCCTTTAATTATAAGGAAACACTTAAATTGAAAGTATGGGAAAATATATATCACAGGATCACTAACTGAAAATAAAAGTCGGTGGGTAGATTTTCATGTAAAAACATTTATAGAAACAAAGAGGAAAGTTTTGTAAAGCTAAAATGGTAAATTGTCTAGAAAGATATAACAATCCCAATTTTGTGAAACTGGTAAAATTGTCCAAAACATAACCACAAAAACTGGCACAGCTAAAAGAAGAAGTAGACATTCACACCACAGTTCATGAACCTCTCTAAGAAATGGCAGCATAAGTAGACAAAAGATCAGCTCAGATCTTAAGACTTAAGATAGAAGACTTAAGCAAAATAACCAATTTGATTTAAATGACATATTTGGAATGCTGCATGCAGCCACAGCAGGGTCCACATCCTTTTCAAGTGCGCAGGGAACATAGGCCCAAATAGACCTCACCCTGACCAGCCCAAGTGTTAACAAATTTCAAAGGACTACAAGCATATTGAATATAGCTTCTTATTACAGTGGAATTAATAAAGAAACTAATAACAGAACAATCACTAGAACATTTATAAATGCTTAAAAATTAAAGTATCACATTTCTAAGTAATCTATGGGAGAAATGATTAAAGTTAGAAAAGAATGTGAACTGAATAATAATGAACACATGACGTGTTGAAACCTGTGGGATGCTGCTGAAGAGGGACTTAGGGGGAAATTTAGAACTTGAAAAGTATACATGAAAAGAAGAAAGGTAAGAATCAATCACTTATGGTTCTTTCTCAAGGAACTAGAAAAATAAGTACAAATAAAACAGAAACAAAGGAGAATGGAGAAAATGATGAAGAGAATAAGTCAGTTAAACACAGAAAAAATTTTAAATGATGAAACTAAGTTCTTTGAAAATGTGAATAAAATTGATAAGCTTCTCTATATGTAGACAAAGAAAGCGAAAAAATAGAAAACACAAGTGTTCAATAGCAAGAATAAAAAGAGGTAATTACTATAGACCTTACAGAGGTACATTGATATTACAAAAATATTTATGATGATATAAATTTTAAAAATAAAAATGAAAAATTAATTGGATAATTTATGTGAAATAGAAAAACACAACTTTCCAAGATTGTCACAGAATAAATGGGATTGTACTATATCTGTTCAATAAATTGAATACAAATTTAGACACCATCCTGCAAAGAAAAATTCTTAGCCTATGTGGCTTTCAAACACTTAAAAGGTATCTTTCAGATACTTAAAAAGAAAGAAATAATAGCAATCTTACACATGCATTTGAAAAGGGATAAGAAGAAGTCACTGTCCTATTCCTTTTAAAGGTAGAATATCTGGATCCTAAACTATGTGAACATGACAAAAAAAGAAAATATGACAATATTCTTATAAACATAGGTATAAAAATCCCAAACAAAGTATTAACAAGTCAAATTCAGAAAAGAAAGAATATATATTGTGACCAAGTGGGATTTATTCTTGAACTGCAAAGTTAGTTTGCTATTGACAAGTGATCAATGTAATTTAACAAATTAACACAATCAATAGATGCATTAAAAAGCATTTGCTAAAATTTATTGCCCATTCATGATTTTAAAAATTCAGCAAAAGAGTAATAAAATAAAACTTTCTTAACCTAATTAAGAGTATCTATAAAAAATTCTACAGCTAAAATCATACTTAATGGTGAAAGAGTAAACATTTTTTTCCTGAATTTGGGAAGAAAATGGTCGTGTCCATGGTGATCATTTGTAATCACATTGTCAGAAGCCCCAGTCATTGCAAGAAGAGAACACTGGAAAGAAAGAAGAAAAACTGCCATGAAATGTAGATGATACAATTGTGAATGTAGAAAATCCAAAAGGATCTGCCACCAACTAGAATAATTAGCAATGTAGCAAGTATGCTTCACACAAATCAACATTCTAAGTCAACTATTTCTATATAGTAACAAGCAATGAAAAATAGAACTTTAAAAATATCATTTACCACAGGATCAGAAAACATAATTCTAAGGAATAAAATGTATAAGAGGCATGTGAGATCTATACTAAAAACTACAAAACATTGCTCACAGAAATTAAAGACCTAAATACAAGGAACATTATTTCATGTTCATTGAATCAACATTTACGTTAAACTCACTTGCTAGCTTTTCTAGTTTGTAGGTTCTTTTTGAATTTTCCATATCCGCATCCTCTGTGTGTCTCTTATTTGATGGATTAAAGTGCACTAGTCTTGGAGTCAAGGCATCTATCCAATTTCTGTAACAGACCTTCCGGGGAGACTTTGCAAGTCAGGACATTTTTCAGGCCCTCAGTTTCTGCCTGGATGGAGTGGAGACTGAGATCTTCTCTCTTTCAAGTCTTGTGCAGTTGTAAATTGTGTAAGTCCATCAAATACAAATTGATAACTTTATATTCATATCAGTGACTAAAAATGATATCTAAGATATATCAGGAAACTGTGTTGAAATTTTGATTCTTGAAAAAGAGAAAAATGACCATAAAATTGTCGTTTTTTCCCATATGAATTTTATGGCTTTCCTGTTGTTCTGAGCTATAAAATGCTACCTCTACACTGAATTAAAAATGTAAATGTAATGTAAAATATTTTTATTTTAAATTTTGGTAAAATGTAATTTTACCTCTTCTTGAGGGAATTTAAATGATCTGTTATGATATAAAAATGATTGAGGAGGTAGTCAAAGAGACTGTTTGCTATGGTAAGTACTATTTGTGGTACCATTTGTGAGCCATTTGTGCAGGCCTGTGCACAGGCTCGAGTCATGCTGGTTCTGACCGCAGCATGGCCTCTGTACATTCTACCTTCCTTAGAGTTTGGGATGAAAAAGCCAATCATAACCCAAGGATGGGGGCTGCCCTGAGGACCTTGAGCCTTCCCTTGCCCCTGATTAATGTGGTGTCGTCAAGCCCTCCTGGGTTGGTCTCAAGCCATGCTGAATGAGGACTGATATTCTTTGAGCAAACGTAGTATAAAACATTAAAAATTGGAAACATATTAAATAAAATGGCATTAAAGTAATTTTGAGGGAAAATTAGGTAAAATTCTGAAATGAATTAAAATTTAGCTTTGGTATAATAACAGAACAAGAAAGAAAAAGTAATGTTCAAAATGTAACTGTGCATGTTAGGTGCAGAGGTCATGATGCTGGTATAGTGACCATTGCTTAGAGCAGGCATGTCCAGCTTTCAACTCCAGGAAATTTTACTTCTGATATGACTGAAAAAAATTTTGTTGGAGGCAGGGAAACCTATATACATAAAATAAACTTTCAAAGTAACAATTTTATTTATTTATTTATTTATTTATTTTTATATTTTATTTATTTATTTTCAGACAGAGGGGAAGGGAAGGAGAGAGGGAGAGAAATATCAATGTACAGTTGCCTCTCATGAGTCCCCTCCTGGGAACTGGCCAGCAACCCAGGCATGTGCCCTGACTGAAGTAACAATTTTAAAATAATGAATTTGCTTGGGAGGTGAAAAGGGGGAGAATGATGAAGAGAAAATATTAGGTTATGGAAGGAATATCTTTTCCATGCAATATTTGTTCTCTCTACCATAATTAGAATTTAAGTTACTGATCTCTTCTTTTCCTATTATTATTCTTATTACTATTATTAATAATAATAATGTTGCAGATGCATAGCTCATTATCAAACTTCCATTACCTTGCTTTCTGTTTGGCATTCATCACTGTGTAGGATCCTGTTGAGATCCATAGTCCTGCTTTTGTTACCAGAGTTAATGAAACAAGTCTGTGGTGATTATAGACTTTATCCTCTCAGAATGTTTGGGATGATAAAGTCAATCACTAAGAATTGTACTTGTATGCTTCGATCCCATTGGGCCATATTGCCCTTTAGTCTCGGTAGGGTGGCCTCTATCCCTGAGGCACAGACCAGGGACTCTGGATTTTGGAGAGATTTTGTCAAAATTTTCTGTCTCCTCTCAGAACCCAGGGCTAAACAGAACTACTGATGCATTCCAGATCAAGCACTCCAGGAATTTCTGTAAGTCCTAGTTCTTGATTTTTCTGTTTGGAACACTCTTTAGACCCTTTACTCTTTAAGAATAGAGTTGACAAGATGCCCCCAAATATTTTGTGATTTGCTCCCATGGGGTCATCCCAGGGTCCTCTCATCTGGAACTGGTTCCTGAAGAGCCTTCTAGCAATAAGATTGCTTCTGATGGTGGCTGTGATATTTCTTCCATGTGTATGCATAATATTGGGACACTAAATTGAGGATTATATGATAATTTGAGGTGACTCTCACGCTTGTCACTGGCAAGAACAGTTAATGGCTATGAGTTAGCCGTGGTCCAGCCCTCACCCTTTATTTGGGCCGATACACTTTGAGCAAATTGGGTTGCCCTTATTGTTTTATCCCCAGGCGAGGCTACTTGTCTATCTCGCTACGGGTGGTGCCATGTGGTCAAAATGGAAAATGATCACGTTCTAAACACGACAGCATTGCAGTCTATTGAATTTAAGGGAAGAGAGGGTATGTTACTCGATATTTATGTTGTAAAATTAAGAACAATAAATATAATTCCCAGAAAATCAATTATCATTCACATGTTCCTGCATACTCTGGGTAGACTTGCATCTAAGGTTGTCAGGGAAGCAGAGAAACAACATTCGAGAGAGTAATGGGAAGCCAGGGCACATGGAAGGTGTTGGGAAAATTGCCCTAGGTATACTGGAACTGACCTCTATGGGAGGACAGGGCTGAGAGATGGAAGAAAGTGGTTGACAATGCCAGAATTAAACAGAGTTTAGTAAGAGAACTATGGATAGAAGCAGAGTGTTGGGCAGCAGCAAGATGGCGGGTTTCTGTTTTTGAAAGGGGATGGAGCTTGATATATACAGCCTCTTGGAATGCAGGTAGCTTATAGCCAAGTGGCTCATGCCTGTTAAAAACTACGCATTCCAAGGCAGTGAACAACTGATCTGTGCCAAAAGCATTCTGGATTTCAGGTGACATAGGTCCACACTTCCTGGAATGAACTGGAGTCACTGAGAAAAACTTGCTTCATAAAATGGTGTCACTTATGTCAAGCACCAGAAGCCATTTTGCCTAGCAGAGAAGGCATGAGGGATGATGCAGTCCCATGAGAAATGATGTAACCAGTATTCAGCAAGTAGTATTAGTGAACTGCAGAGGCAGCACCGTCTATGTTGTTTCCATACAAACGTGTTCTGAGAACCATAGTATTGTGAGTAATAACAGCATTATAACCTTTCCCTCACAATGGTGAATATGGAGTTAGACAGGAAGGGGGCATTTTGACAATAGAGAACATGACAAGATTGTTCCTGGACCTGAGTAGGAATAAATATTGACCAAAAAGTGCAAAGAATCTTTTCGTGCACTGATTAGTCAATAAAAAATATTTAAGTACTTCTTCCTTACTCATATTTCTAAATAGTTATTGATAAATAATGATATATTACATGGACCCATGAATTTTATGATGCATTTTAAATAAAACTGCCTGTATAAACAGGGGGACGCACATGTCCTAGGCATAGCTTGGCTGGGATAAACAAATAAAGAGGACTTTGGATTTGATATTAATTTCCTAGTCTCTGGGCTGTATCATGGAAGCTAAAGTCATGTGTATGAGAGTTTTGTGAATAAATTGAACCATGAAGGGCATACTGAGACAAGCTAAGACTGCAGCATTGCCGGGGTAGAAGACAAGAACTGTCACTGAGAAAAACAAGATCATAACCAGGTAAATAGCAGTTTTCTTCAAAGACTAGTGGGATGGATGGCTGGAGACATAACTAGTGATGAAGCTGATAGTCAGGAGAACTGGAAGCAGGTTGGGGCAATGCAGAGGAGGTTATTTGCACACCTCAGAATAGACCATAGTTAATGGCTAGGATGCTCTGTGGAAAATATTTATGTAGGGTGCGACCAGTACAATGGAGCAGAAGTGGCACCTTAGAAGAACCATTGTTCACCGGATCTGGAAATTAAGACTGTGTGCCCTATGAAGGCAGATACCGATCCTTATTTATCACTGGGAGTCACAAAATCAATCTCTTTGCCTAAGATATAGCAAAATCTTAGGAAATACTAGTTGGATGAATGAATAAAAACACTCAGTAGCAATAAGGTTTTGTGATTTTTGTGAGTTAGAAATAAACAGAGCCCAGACCTAACTAAATTGCCTTAAATTTCTACGAGAATGTTTTCTTCCACTTAAACTGGAAAAAATGTGAATCAATGTAGCCAAATTGAAGTTTGGAGTGATAAAAGAAACAGACCATCACATGGGGAAGTGTCCTGCAGGAAAGTTAGGACAGGTTTTTATTTCTCCTGAGAGCACCGGTTTCCACACAAAAAGAGTAGCATTAAATCCAGAGGCTCACTGGGAAGTGATGTACTCTCCTACTGTGAGAGGGACCATAATTTTCTTGTGGTTCAAGACACAAGAGTTAATTGCAACTTTCTATTATGGTTTTCCTTATGTTCCATCCAGAGAATGGATAGAGCTATTTCCATTAGTGATTTCTCCTGAAATTCCTCTGTGTTCCTGATTCTGTTGATAAGACAGAACCACACGACTCCATCTGGTCCTACATCTGCTTCTCTCATCTGTGTGCCCCCGAATAATCTTGCTCTCTGCAGCACTTTCTAGGGCAGGCCCTGCAGATGTGGCACAGGAGACCTCCCCTTGGATTGTGCTGCTTGGTGGGCCTGTTGTCATTTTGAATTGTATTAAGTACGTATGTCTGACAGGATGGAGATGCAAGAGTGGCTACTTATCTATCCTGACAGTGTGTGTACCAGAGAGAACATACAGAAAAAGGAAGACTAAAAAGTAAATAGATCTGCATTGTTAATCCCCTCCCTCTGCCAACTAACACATACATATTCCTTTACTGGTAGTAATTATGGGTTGCCATTATACTGGCCATTCATTCAAACTGTCTTATGTCATCAGCTACTTAGTAGAGGCTTCTATGCAAATACTTCTTTGAGAGCACATGCTTTTCCCAAAGGTGCTTCCTACAGCATGTAGGGAACATGCCAACTTCTATGGCCCTTGGTGTTGAACCCATGCTTTGGTCAACTAAAACCACTCAACTTATTTCAAAACACAAGAAATGAGTCTGTTTTCTAACTTATAGTGTAAGTTATGTGATCACATTGACATAAATGTGATTTCACATGATGGCGTATTCCTCATAAGCAGGATAAAAGTTGCTGTCTTGTTGTTGCCCTGGTAAAAAGCTGCTATGATGTCAGCCATTTATTGAAGAACACTTCCCTCTGGGATAAAATTCATGGCTCACCCAAGGCAGACGTAGCTGAAGCTTCAGATCTAAGACTCCATTCTCTTCACATCACTCAAAACAAACAAGTCATTATTACTATTGGGATTTCGTAGGTGACCCTTCTCTCTACCCACTTGTTTATGGGGATTTTAAACCACATGTACTACTTCCCCTGCGCTCTTCATTCAGTATCCTCTCATCCCATAGCGCTCCAGGCTTTACTCATAAATATACAAGTATTCCCAGAAATTTATAAACACTACAGAGAATAAAATGCTCAACATCATTAATCATGAGGAAAATACAAATCAAAACTACAATGATTTAATCTAAAAACTTCTTGGAATGGCTATTATAAAAAGAAGATAAATGTGAGGCTGTGGAGAAAAGGGAACTCTTATGGTGAGAATACATATTGGTGTAGCCACTGTAGAAAAAAATATGGAGTTTTCTAAAAAAAATAAAAATATTGCTACCACGTGAGACAGCAATCCCACTTTCGTGTACATAAACAAAGGAATTGAAGTCAGAATCTCACTGATTCTGAACATGGGGGATATCTGCACCCCCATGTTCGTTGCAGCATTATCCACAATAGCCAAAACGTGGAAACAACATACATGTTCATCGAGATGAATGAATGATAGGAACGTGGTAAGTACTTAGAGTACAATGTTATTCAACCTTAAACACAGAAGAAAATCCTGCCATTTGCAACATGGATCAGTGTAGAGGACATCGTGCTAAGTGGAATAAGCCAGATATGGAAGGATAATACTACATGGTGACATGTCCATGAAGAATCCATAGTCAAAGCCATAAAAGCAGAGAATAGAATGGTGATTTCCAGGGACTGGGGAAAGGAAGAAATTGGGAGACATTAGAGAACACCAAGCTTCAGTTGTGTAAGGTGAATAAATCCTAGAGATCTACCATACTGCCTGGTTCCTGTATTTAATAATACTGTACTGTATACTTAAAAATGTGTTAAAAGGTAGATTTTATGTTGTGTTCTTATGACAAAAAATAATAAATAATGCAGGAAGACATGTTTGAAGGTGATGAAAATGCCTATGGTATATATGGTGGTGATGATTTCATGCATGTGTACTTATCTCCAAACTTGTCAAGTTGTATACATTAAATATGTTCAGCTTTTTGGATGTCAATCACATATCAAAGTGGTTTATAAAAAAAGAATGCTGAGAAGTAGTAGAGAAGAGTAAAGAGCTCATGCGGGCTAGTTAGGTAATATAATCACTAAATGATTGACACTCATAAATCCGTGGTGTAACTGGCAGGTTCCAGCTACGATCCATGCTCAACCTCTAGTTAGAATTGAAAGTGGACCTACTCCTGGCCTTTTGCAAATGTGTGTAGAGGGTGGGGGCAATTTATTACTTATAAATAATGCAAACACATATGTAACTATACTGATTTACTAATGCCATTATAATGCACCTAATAACAAAAAAGCTGTTCTTATCCTCATCTAGAATGTAAATTATGATTTCCAAAGAGTGTGCTGAGTTATTCTAGCAGGAATAGATAGAAATGATAAGATTTTTATTTTATTTTAAAATCATACAGTCTATTATTATTTTATTTTCCAGTAGTTCATTCAAAGTTTAAAAATACATATTATTAAGAGACTTACCTTTAATAATTTACTATAACACAATGTGAAGGCATAGTATACTTTCTCCATTTGTTTTCATCTCACAATCAATAATTTTGTTTCTGTTGCTTTCATTGTGTGAGCCAATATTGATTTCCCTCTCCCCTTACCTCTCGGTTTCTTCAAAGTTCTCCAGCGCGGCCTGATGTGCCTTTTGGTCCCTCTTTGGTGTGCACCGGAGGCCATCTTTTGAGTCAGATTTGAAAGTCAGGAAGCATGTCATATGTCTGCTTTGAGGAAGTTGGGCTCATGTATTTATTCTTAGAACACTTAGGATTCATGATATGTTACTGTAGATCATACCTCAAAAAACCTCAAACAGTCACTTTGAAAAGAAAGACTTCGATTACTTACAAGAAGTACTTTATGCTTTGGCCTATCTGAATTGCCGGCATCACTACTCTTGTGTTTTGCAACTGTTATTAAGTAAAATAAGAGTTACCTGAACACAATACTGTGACAGTTTGATAACCTCAATGGCTCTTGAGTGACTAATGAGTGGGGAGTGTATACTGTGCAGATATTTGGACAAAAGGGGTGATTCACTCCCCTAGTGGGTGGAACAGATTGAGATGGCACCAGATTTCACCATGCTACTCAGAATGGTGCATAATTTAAATCTATAAATTGCTTATTTCCAAAAATTTCCATGTAATGTTTCAGACCAGGGGATACCTGAAACCACAGGAAGTGAAACCATGAATAAGGAGGGACTACTCTACTACAAAATTTAATCTTCATCTGCCAGTGGTTTCAATGTTTCTGTGATCTCTCTCAATGCAAAGTGTCTTACATGCATTTAATCAAAGTGCACAGACCATTTATAGTTGTTTTTTAATATTAGTATGCTTTGTAGTGCCAGTGCACCTCTGCTTTGCTGGCCCTGTGCCTTTTGTCTATTCTCCTGTTTCCTGCACTTTCGCCACAGCCACGCTCTTTCAGTCTTTGAAATCAACTAGCCTTTTCTTCCATTGATTTTTACTCAGGCTGCACTGAGCTTCCCCGTCTTCAAATGACTGGCTCCATCCCAGCCTTTAGATCTCAGCTCACATGTAAACATCAAGAAGCCTTCCCTAACCACTCTGCCTTAAGAAAGTCCTGTTGAAATTCTCCACCCTCGCACTCTGTTGTTTTGTTTTGTAGCACGCACGATTTACACTTGGATATTCTTTGCTTACTCACCTTTTGCGTGTTTCCCCACTGCGCTTTAATCTCTGGAGTGTAGGGGTTACCTCTGTTTACGATTGTATACCTGGTTCCTTCCATAGTGCTAACACAAAATAGGTACTCAATGAATATTTGTTACATAAATAAAAAGTTTTGCTATTCAGTGATATGACCTTTTTTATGGTCACGGCATCTCCCCTACCAGGTTAAGTATGAGTGGCCTGACCTTTTCATACACACATTGAATTTTGTATTTATATATACATTGACTTTTGACTTTTAACTGGGTGTAATTTCCTTAAGTAGTCTCACTGTGATGTTTCACATTAATTTCAATTACTTTTTTATTATAACTTTTGTATATTAACCCCTTATCTGATGTATCATTCATGAATATCTTCCATTCAGTAAGTTGCCTTTTTGTTCTGTTGATGGTTTCCTTTTCTATGCAAAATCTCTTTAGTCTGGTGCAGTGCCATTTGTTTACTTTTTCTTTTGTTTTGCTTGCCTGAGAAGATAGATGAGAAGAAACTTACTAAGAGCAATGTCAGAGAGTTAACCGTCTATATTTTCTTCTAGGAATTTTATGGTTTGGGGTCTTACATTAAGCCTTTAATCCATTTGGAGTTTATCCTTGTATATGGCATAAGAAGGTGGTCTAATTTCATTTTTTTGTGCAATTTTCCTAACACCACTTATTGAATAGAATATCTTTATCTCAATGGATATTCTTACCTCTTTTTTCAGATACTCACAAGCGTTGGCAAGAAGGTGGAGAAAAGGGAACCCTCATGTATGTTGGTAGGATTGCACATTGGTGCAGCTACTATGGAAAACAGTATGGAGTTTCCTCAAAATATTAAAAATAGATCAAACTATGACCTAGCAATTCCACTTATAGTTATATATCTGAAGAAACCTAAAATATTAATTTAGTAGAATATGTGCATCCCTATTTTTATTGCAGTGTTATTTACAATAGCAAGATATGAAAGCAACCAAGGGCCAATCAAAAGACCATTGGTTAAAGATGTGACACATACATTCAATGGAATATTATTTTGCTATAAAAATAATGAAATTTTACCATTGTGACAGTCTGGATGGATCTAGAGGGTATTAGGCTAAGTGAAATAAGTATTACTCTAAGTCATTGAGAGAAAAACAAATACCACATCATTTCACTTGCATGTGGAAGTTAAAGAGCAAAATAAACTAACAAACAAAACAGAAACAGGACAAAATGTGCTGTGGCTGATCTGTTTTATTCATTTATTTATTTGAGAGGCTCAGGAACTGGCTCTGGGGGCTTTTCTAACAGGAGGCCTTAGAGACTATTTCAACGCAACAGTGATATCATCGGAAATGGTTCATAGTGTCTCTAGGTTAAGGACCATGCACATTTGAACATTATTATGATTTCTCGTTAAAAGCAAGTACCAGCTTCCTTTAGAGTTCCTTTACTTGAAAATAATTAAGGTGAATAACTGTTAACATATCGTTTAATGATAATCTTTATTTAAATGAATAGTCCTCTACTGAGGTGAGTGGTCTGGTGCAGCTTATGCCCAAGGAGAAACTGCAGGGTAGGCTGCTGGTGGTGCAGTGCAATGTGAACCCCTAGAGGGTGAACTGTCGAGTCTCAAGGCATGCTCCTGTGAGCTTCTAAAGAAGGTGTAACCCCAACAGCTGAGCCTTTGCACCTTCCTGCAGGCTCTACTCCCAGTGAGTGAGTGAGTGTAAGAGGCTATGAGAAGGACCAATGAGATGAAGAGCGCAAGTCCAAGAAGAAAGTCTTTGAAAAGTTGTAGGCTGACTTTAAAACTTCTGAGGAGCATATCACACTGTGGAGGCAAATAACCTTCAACATCACGCTTGGGTACATGCCCTATAAATCACTGACATGGGGGAACATTAGCTAGCTAACCCAGCGTCTTCCAGCCTTCTCCCATCATCCTGACTCATCTGCTGTCTTCTCAGTTTGCTTCTTCCAGCACCCATTTACCCATCTGCAGGTCACCGAAGCAGGATATTCTGGATTTTATCAGATGCAGACTCAATCAGAGGCAGCTCAGCCTCCCCAGAGTCCAGTATCATCCCAGTCTGGCTGCAGTGAGGGGCTGAACTCCCAGGTGGTATCAAGGATGGGGCAGCAGCAGAGAGTCCAGCTCTGCCTCCTTTCCCTGGCAGCTGACTTGAGAAAGCTGGTTTCCATATTTCTCACAGTAAAATGTTTACGCCACATTCCATCTAATCGGAACAATACTCTTTTCTAGGCTTTCTTCTGAGAAGAAGCTGTGCTTTTGCCTGGGATCTGAAACTGAGGTAATTACAGCTTCTTCCAAACAAGAAATTATGGGGTCTGAAAAGGAAAGGGAAAGAAAAACAGAGAACCTAGTGGTCTACCAAGTGGTGGGCAGCTTTTCCCAATACCTGCCAATCCTGAGACTTGGCACCGAGGACAGGGCCTGCTCCAGGGCTTCTGGAATTTTCCTTGCTCTTTCAAGGTTGGGGCATTCCCTAAACCAGCTCTGCGGTTGGCATAGAAGTGGGGAGGATGTTTGGCCTAGTTCTTTCTTCATAGAGGGTGGGATACTTCTGCATGAGCCATCTCAATCAGTACCAGTGACCGTCACAGTCATGGATTCAAATAAAATGTCTGAAAAGTACTTTGAAAATCTAAATTAATTGTGGTTGACCATGTTTGCATAAAAGGAAAACAAAGTTGAGATCTCTGAAACCCTATGTAAATATAACAAAACAAAATAAATTGCCCTCATTGGGAGAAAAGGCTGTCTGTTTTAGTCACAAATTGACTTTGAATGTTCACTTTAAAAATGTAGTTTTATCATTTTTAAGTGTCTATAGTCATGTTGCTGACAAAGGCAAGAAAGAGGGGAGTGGGCCATGTCTTAAGAATCATATAAATGTAATTTTTCGTAATTATATTATTTATATTTAGCAGTTTTTATCCATAAGGTGTTTTTATAATTATGTCAAAAAATTCCTTTGCCTTTAACCTTAATCAGACTTAAACACTTTTGGTAGATTCCCCTAGTCAACTAGCTATGTTTTAGATGGAGTAAGGTAAAATTTTAGACATTATTAGTTACAATTATCTGAATTTCTTAACAAATGTGAAGAGAATCAGTGAGTTCTTTTGTTTGTGTTTAGTTTAGTGAATAAATTCATTAAGAAAGACTTTGAAGCTCATTTATGCCTAGATTCTGTCCCATAATTCACTGTTTTATGAATCACCCTGTACTCTTACAAACTTGCCTGTTCACTGTTGTGTGAATATTTCTTGCTCTGTCTGATATATGTGCTTTAATTTAGGTGCAGGATTGGGGAAGGCTGATGGGCAGGTTAATTCTGGGTTGAGGTTTTGCCAGATGGAAGAGATGAAAGAAATACAGGGAAAAGAATTGAGGAAACAGAGAAGGAATGGCTGAAATTCTGGACTGGTGCTACCTATGAGATTAAAGGTAAATTGTGAGAGTACTACAGCCAGCTCACTGGAAGGACAGGAGATGGGGTTCATGACTGAGACATCTGAATCAGAAATCTTGTTTTCTGGTGATGACACATTTCAACAGTATATTCATGGAAATATGAATGTAATGAAGCCAGTGAAGTGGAATCTGAGGTCATTAGAAATGAGGTAGTCAAGGGAGAAAGAGGCTAGAATATTGGTGGAGTTGTTCACATGGGCATTGTTTTAAATAAGAATAATGACAGGACTTGGGTTGGAGATGAAGGCCATGACTCTGGTATCAGATTTTTCATAAATGGTGAAGAAAGCATGAGATAGTCGGGGACAGCAATGGAGAGAGTCGGATGGCATGTGAGGAGTGGGACTATGTCTCTGTGGTACATGAGATGTGTTATGATTAGCCAGTACCTGTTGAGAAGTTTGTCCTCAGGAGAGATTCAGGTTTCAGCTAAGCCCATACAACCCTCAAAAAAGACAGAAGAAACAGTGGAGTGTGTCAATCACTGTTCCAGCCCTCATCTAAGCGATGTGTGGATGAAAAAAGAGGGGCAGGAAGTTAAGCAAGAGGAGAAGAAGGGCAGAGAAACCTGGGTGTGAAGAGAGTGTTAGGAGTAGAGAGAAGGCGGGAATGTTTTTATGTGTAGTGATATGCCCAGGGCAAAAGGAAAGAGGTGAAAGGCTTGGGGACCTGATCGTTTCTTGAACAGAGGGGGCACTTGGGTTTCCTGAATTCAGCTGCAGCTTGGAAGGAAGCCCTGCCAACTTGATGTTGGTCAGCAAGGGTGAGCGAGTGGGTGCGGAGAGCTGTGGTGACAGAGAGCAGTCTGAAGGGAGCCTTGGGGCATAGATTGGAGGGACAGGCAATGGCATGGGCCAACTTTTCTCTCCTTCTCTCCTTGACAGCATTTACTTTTCTAGAGGCAGGAATGAGAAAGTAGATCAGTGCTCTTTCTGCTGCTGATAGATTTTGCCTGACACTGGTCTGCAGCTGGTGTCCTGGTCCTATACGCACTGAATATTCCTATTGAGTGATTTTCTCTCTTTAAACTTTTCTACAAAGGTCAACAATGAAAATGTATTACTCTTAGAAAGAGGGGACGTATTTAAAACAAAATTAATTCATTAATAACTGTTGGTTAATGGCT